>NC_044031.1:593782947-594451099 GCF_901765095.1 Microcaecilia unicolor
TCAATTTCTATTTGTATTTGTGATCCCTTGTTCTGTATTTGGTGAAGGTCTGTCTGTTTTTTGTGTGTGAAGAAGTAATTTAAAGATGCTTTATGTGTGGTAATAATTGGAGGTGGAGAGATCAGGGGGAGGGGCAGGGAGAAGAGGGGATCAGGGGCCCACTCCTTACTTTATGCACTGGGCCCCAGCATGTCAAAAAACGGCCCTGAGTGGGTATATATAATTAAGGTGGAAGACCCAGGCCCTTTCCTCCCTTTTTCCCATTGCATCCTATTTATCTTCCCTCCTTGCCTGTGGTCCATTGCCCCCTTCCCCCAACCGCTAAAAGGGGAGTTTCATCCAGCAATCAAAGGATATAAAAGGCTGCTGCCCCACAATCCTGCCTCCACATGTGCTGGCTGATCTCTGTTTTTGAACTTTAGCATTATGTCCTGCAGAGTAGTGGGGTTGCTGATTAACTGGTACACTGGTCATATCCTGCTGAAGCACACCACGCACTTTCTCTGGAACGTTGCCCTAAGACTTTTTCTGCACTGGAAATGTGACCAAAATTAGCTGAAAAACAAAACAGTTCTGAAGCTTGTTTTACATGCCTATCTTTAAAAAAAAAGGATAAGGATAAGGGGGACTTACTGTTATGTAATAATACACCTGTGGTAATTGTGCAATTCTGCTGAATAAGGGACAGCAGAGTACCAAATTCCACAGCCAGGGTATAAAAGTTGTAAACTTGGCAGTTTTTTCTTTATCTAAATTTGAATGAGCTGTGTACTCAGAAACAGGGTGTATTCAGTCCAAGTTCAGAGCAGCTTTAATTACCAGTGCTTTGAGACAATGCGCTTTTATTTTCAAATGCAAAACAATGGGGGAGTGCATGCAGATCATAGCTCATGGAATTCTTTCTAATGTGTGTGTCTGTATCTATCTATATATTTGTAAGTGTAGATGCATATTGTTATGTGGGTGGGTTCATCTGTGTGTCTGTGATCTGGAGAGGAGATGAGAGGGGGCAGTTTGAAAGGTGCATTTCCTTAATCATTATGTTACGGTGAAACAATGTATTGTTTGTTGCAGCTATTGTAGAGAGGTGTGGTAGCTGTGTTAGTCCACTTTTTTTTTTTTTAGTCAATTTTTTGGACACCACAGTCTCAATCAGTGATGGCTATATACAAACATCTATATACAAGAAACCCACAGACAGATGCAGCTACCTCCACAACTCCAGCTTCCAGCCTTCACATACAAAAGATCCATTATTTACAGCTAAGCCACAAGATACCACCGTATCTGTTCAAACCCAGAGGATAGAGACAGACACCTTGAAACCCTGACTGCATCCTTCAAACAGAAAGGCTACAACCCCAAAATAATCTCTAAGAATATTGCCTCCTCCCTCAAAACACCCAGGGAAAATCTGCTACAGTACAAAGAAAAAAAAGCCACAGACAGAATTCCCCTCGTAGTGACATACAACCCAGAGCTGGAGAAACTGAGGAAAATCATAAGAGACCTACAGTCACTACTCCAGGAAGATGAATTACTGAAAGAGATATTCCCATCCCCACCAGTGCTGGCCTTCCGACAGCCACCAAATTTAAAACACAAGCTGATCAGAAGTAAACTTCCAACACAGATGGAAAAAGAAAAGGGCACGTTTCCCTGTAACACAGCCAGCTGCAAACTATGCCAAAACATTTCACAAGACCCCACAGTCATTCACAAAGGAAAAATATTCAATATAAAGGACTATTTTACATGCTCATCTTCCAATGTGGTATATATCATTCAGTGTAAAAAATGTAACGAAGGATGCTATATTGGAGAAACAGGCCAGATGCTTAAGACAAGATTCAATCTGCACAGACATCACATGAAAATAGCCGGTGCCAGTCAAGCCCCCACCCCTGTAGGCCAACACTTCACAAGACCAGAACACTGCACCAGTGATTTCACAGTAAGAATACTGAAAGGTAATTTTAAAACAATACAGGAACGTAAGACCTTTGAAATAAGAATGATTGAATATTTTGACACCCAACAAACAGGACTTAATAAGGATCTGGGTTTTCTAACTCATTATAAAACATAAAGCTGTATTTCTCTGTTTATTACCCTCCTCTCACCTACCAACACCCATTCTGTTAGAATATCAATGAAATGCTTTGATGTCCCCATGCATACCCCCACCCTCTCACTCTGTCAGACAGTCAAAGTAATGCTTTGATGTTTCTCTCATATATACTATCTGCTACCTCATTTGCTTATTTCCGATCTGAGGAAGAAGGGCAACCTTTGAAAGCTAATCAAGAAATGTATTAAGTTATGTCCAATAAAAAGGTATCATCTTATTTTCTTTTCCATGTTTTATTTTGTTTGATTTCTATTGCAGCTATTGGAACTGGTTCTTCCATAGACATATATTGTGGCATTTTGGAGGGGAATTAATTTCTCTTCTACCCCTCCACTCCACCACCAGATACAGAAATTTTTCTTTTACAACATAAGAACTTCCCCCAACTCACCTCTTACCCAGGGCCGGCTTGACCTATGGACCAGGTGAGGCTCTGGTCCAGGGTAACAAAGGCACCAAAGGCACCAAATGCCTGGGCCAGTGATGCAAACAGCATCATAGGTTATGCAAGTGGGTCTCGTCATAGCCCTATCTTCTCCTCTCCCCTCCCCTCCCCTCCGTGAAACCAGCATCACTCCCTCTTCTTTCCTCAACCCCCCCCCCCCCCCCCCTGAATCCCAGCACTATTTTGTCTTCTCCCCTCCTCTCGGTCCGTCAAACCTGCTTTGTTTTCCTTACCAGCCTCTGCAGCGATAACAGGCTGCCTGAGCCAGGGTGGCACCGGATCCTTCCCTCTGCCCCTCTGACACAACGTGCTGTGTAAACACGGGATGGAACGCAGAAGAGGATAGGATTAAGCGCTGGCTCAGGCAGCCTGTTATTGCTGTAGGGGCCACTAAGGAAAACAAAGCAGGTTTGATGGCCCAAAGAGAGAGGAGAAGACAAAGTGGTGCTGGTCTTGTGGGGGTGGGGTTTGAGGAAAGAAGAGGGAGCAGCACTGGTTCCACGGGAGAGGGAAGGGAAGGCACTGGTTTATTGGAGGGTGCTGCTGGACTCAGGGAAGTTTGAGGGAAGAAGGAGGTGCTGGACTCAGGTGTATTGATTTGATAAAGAGGGAGAGTTGTTGGACTCGAGGGGGGGTCTGAGGGAACAAGAGGAAGAGTTGGACTCATGGGTGGGGGGGTCTGAGGGAACAAGAGGAAGAGTTGGTTGGACTCATGAGGGGTCTGAGGGAAAAAGAGGAAGAGTTGCTGGACTCATGAGGGGGGCGCTGAGGGAAGAAAGAGAGGTTCTGGAATCGAGGGGTGAATTTAGGGAAGAAGAGAGAGAGGTCCTGGACTTGTGGGGGTGAAGGAAGATGTGCTGAACCCATGGTGGGGAAGAGGGAGGGAGGGAAGGGGATAGGTGCTGGATCTGCAGGGGTAGGGGGATAGGAGACATGCCAGACTATGGGTGAGGGAACCAGGGAAAAAAGGAGGAATATGGTAGACCATTGGGGGGGGGGGGTATTCGGCAGAGGGGGAGAAGATGGACCATAAGTGGAGGGAGAGAATGAGTAAGAGAAGGAAAGAGATGCAGGACCCACAAGAGATGCAGGTACACAAACCCTGATGCCGTGCTCCTTCCTGATTTGTGGAAGGTGCTGTTAGTGGTGGTAGTGGGGGAGGGGGGCAAGGGAGGGCAGAATTGTGCAAGATGCTGTAGGGGGTGGGACAAGTGGGAGGCGGGACACAGAGGCGCAAAAACAAAAGTTGGTCCGTGGCGCCACAACCTCTTGAGCTGGCCCTGCTCCTACCTTACTGTGACTAGAGCTTCCTTCCAGTGCTCTGTCCCCACTGCTTTCCCATTGGCTGAATTCTACCTACAGACTCTGTTGCCCTTTACATTAGAAGCAGGCAAGGTAGGCTCACTCACGCGAGGGGAAGACGTAAAGCATTGGTTCTTAACAGGTAGTATATGTACCCCTAGGATAATACAAGACATTTTCAGGGGATATGTGCATAGGTCCCCAGTATAAGAGACTGGGAAAGCTAAGCTCCCCGGCCCCAACTACAACCTTTCTGTCTCTCCTGCTGCCACTACCGTTGGGTCTGGTGCCTTCCCAGGTCAGCAGTGACAGTAGTAGTCATAAAAACGATGAGACAACATACAGGATCATTTCCCTCTGCGTGATGCTGCTAGCTCTACGTTTCCTGCTCCCCTCTAATGTAAACTCCTGCATTAGAGAGGCAGCACCAGCAGAGCAACAGCAGTGTGTGCAGCGAAACGATCCCCAGCAACTTCTTGCTGTTTTTCCCACTTTAACAGCTGAACCAGAATGGCAGCAAGAGGGTGAGCGAGAGGAAGGGAAGGGGGATGAGAGACAGAAAAATGGGAGCAATACTGGGGAGAGGGAGAGAAGAGATAGCATAATAATGTGTCCCATAAGGGAAAGTGAATTATTTACAATCCCTATGTGTGTATGTGTCTGTTCTGTGTGTGCTAGGTATGCATGTGGCTGTGTATCTCTTGTGCACTGTGTGTACTGTGCATGTGTTGTATCTATGTGTATTGGTGGGGGAGGGGGTTAGTTGCAGAGGTACTTTTGCGGGTGGGAGCAGTTTGGAAGTGGTGAGGCAGTTGCAGAGGTACTTTTGGGGGTGGGCAGTTTAGGGGTAGGGCAGTTCTGGGGTTAATTTTGGAGGTGGGGAGCAGTTCTAAAGTAGTTTTAGGGGTAGGGACAGTTACAAGGGATTGTTTTTGAGGGGGAGGTGGGGGGAATTAGCTGGGGGAGCAGGTTGGTGGGTGAGGCAGTTTGAGGGATGGTGACATAGTTGTGGAGGGTAGTGTGTGGGGTGGAACAGTTGAGGGAGCTTGAGGGGTGTGTGCAGTTTGGGGGTGGTAGAGTAGTTGCAACAGATAATTTGTGGAGTGTGACAGTTGGAAGGAGTAGTTTTGAATGGGATGGGGCAGTCTGGAAGATAGTGAAACAGTTGTAGGGTTAGTGTTGGGGGGGTTGGGGTAATTTGGAAGGCAGGGCAGTTGTGGGGGTAGTTTTGGGTTGGCGGGGGCATAGTTTTGAGGGGGTGGAGCAGTGGCGTAGCCATGGGTGGGCTTGGGTGGGCCAGGGCCCACCCTATTCGGACTCTGGCCCACCCAAAATTGTGCACTCTTGCTATGGCTTGCAGAGGTCCTCAAACCCCATCAGGTGATGATTTCCTCCTTCTCAGGCAGCCAGTGTTCTTTCAAACAACAGCTGGCAGCACTTGCCTCGAGCTGAAATCAACACCAGCCCCTCTTCACATGCTTAGTTTTCATGCATGCACAGCCTGCTGGCCGTGGCATCAGCTCAAGGAACGTGCTGCTGGCTTGTTTGTAAGAGCACTGGCTGCCTGAGAAGGAGGAAATCTTCAGCTGGCGGGGTCTGTAGATCCCCTCCTGCTCAGGTATTTAATATTGTGGGCTTGCAGGTGGAGGGAGGGATGAAGAGCAGAGCAGAGGGGAACTAGAGACAGGGGGCGGGCATGAATTCCATGCCCACCCACCTTGGACTCAGGCCCACCCAAAATTGGCTGTCTGGCTACGCCCCTGGGGTGGAGGGTCACTTGGAAGGCAGTTCTAGGATGAAGCAGTTCAAAGGTAGGAAGATTAAAAAAAACACAGGGAGAGGCAGTTTGAAAAGAGTAAATCCCTAACTTATTGGCATGACAGTTGTGCATGTGTTGCCAAAATAATACATTTACTGGTAGAAAAAAAAAGAAAGGAGGAGATAATTAATAAAGTAATAGCAACAACAGTAAAATAAAGTTATACACTGAGAAATCAACAAGAACAGTATTCCCAGGTTCTGAGCCTAGTTTTCATTGTCCCTAGTCAGCTCACATTTCTTGCACATTGGCAGGATAATTTTTGTGTTTCACTTTGACTAAGTTTCTATGCTGCAGAAGCTGGAACTGCGTCTCCCATAGAAATGCATTGGGCCATTTTTTGGAAGGTGCTTATTTATCTTCAACTCCCAGTCCAGTCTGGCCCATTTTTTAACTCAATGTGTCGTTTCATCTGTTTATCCCCATAACAGGTTTAATTCCATTCCATTTGCAGAGAGTTATTTTTCCTCCAAACAGACAGGCGACAGACATTCATGACCCCTTTCGTAAAATGCTTTCCAATTTTTGGGCTGCTTACGAGGAATGTTGCAAGTTCAATGTTCTGACCGCTAGCCTGAAGAATACGAAACCTGGCCATGTTGGCAGCAGATCCGATGGATGGCAGGAACAACAAGAGCTAAGTACAATGTTTTGAGTCATGTGAATTTAAATGAGCTGGTGAAAAAAATTTTTTTAATGAGACCGATGACGGTCGGGCAGCTTTTGTTTCAAGAAATTGAGATGCTTTAAGACTTGCCATTTTCTGAAGGTCTAAAAAAATATTTTGTTGTGTGTTTTGAAATAGTTCAAGTAATATGAATAATAAGCAATAAGAAGAATGCTTGCCTAGTGACATATTAAAGGATTTTTATTAAGATCAATATTGCTGGATTTATTGGTGTTGCTATTCCAATTTCCTTTGGGATTGCAACTAGAAAGCACATTTTGAATAAAAATGCTAGTACAGGAAATACAGTTCCATCGTACGATTCAAGAAATGCAGCCAACATTCAGGCAATTTAATCTAATCCACTACTGTTGATGACCCACTAGCAAAGAACAAGGCAAGTCCTCAGAAGGGGACATTGGGAATGGGAGGAGACATATCATAAAGCATTTTTTTTCATGTGAACATCATGTTTTACATGTGGAAAATGGCTATATACAATTGTATAGGGTGTAAACACGTATAAGTATGTGATCTGTTTCTGGGTCATATTCAGCCCATGCAGGGGAGTGTAGTGTGAGTGATGCTGGGACAGAGTAATGATGTATTCATGTATTTTAATACTTGTGTTCTACCTTGAGACAAATTTTTTTAATAGGGTGCCTATGTCAAAGTTGGGAAAATGCATCTATTTTAAGGCTATTTTATAAAAATCCAAACAAGACCAATAGATCTAGAGATCTCAAGGAATTTTCCAAACAATAACTCTGTAGAATGTTTCTGATTTAATTAATTTAACTAATGCAGGGACCTCAGCTATAGCTTTAAAGTTTTTATTTCTACAGTGATTTACATACCAATATCATCAACGGTCCATTCCTTCCTCCGTCCTACTTATATTGCTTTCTTCTTCAAAGTCATAACTTATTAACAAGTTTTTATTCATCTAAGGTACTGGCTCTCCAGTGGAATGTCGGCATAGGGGAACTCGACATGGCACATGTTTCGCTAAAAACCTTTTTGAAGGATGTCCCCTAAAATAGAAAATCCTAATTAATAAAATCTCAAAGAATTACATCTAATTTAAATACAACTACTAAGATATAGATCAATTTACCTGTTAGTAGACCTCACTCATCTTGCCGACTTAGGCTAATGCAGTCAAGATGGCGCCCGCGTTTTCTGTATGCTAATTTATATATCAGATGACAGCCCTCCAATCACAGGACCCCAAATTTAAACTAAAGTCATTCATTCTATCTCAGCGTTAAAACCCATAGAATTCACTGTGTTCAGTAAAAATATCCACTCTTGCTCTTTGAAATTCACTAATCTCTCATAATTATTGAATTTCAAAGAACAAGAATTGCATGAAAGTAGATGCCCTCTTCCTGTTCGCCTACGTTTTATGCACGTATAGCAGCGTGCAATTTTATAACAACCCTTTTCACATAGTTTAGTTTAGTTGTGTTTGCTATAGCGCCTTTGCCAACTAGGCAGATCAAAGTGGTTAACATGCTAAAATCAAAGAGAAGTTAGAAAAGAACTACAAAATTCATATAGGAAAGCAAGGACCAGTTATACAGGCCAGGATACTTCACTTGTAAATCGGGGGAAGGAGGAACAGTAAAGGGGCAAGGAAAAAAACCCCAAAATATAGAGGAAATGGTACTCTAGTGACAGAAGACTAAAGTCCACTAAGTAGGGTCAAAAGCTAAATTAACAACCAAGTTTTTAAATTTGTCAAAGGATGCTTCAGCCCAGATTTCTATTGGAAGTGATTTCCAGGAGGAAGGAGCAGCAAAGAAAAATCCATGGTGGCGGGCTGATTCCAGATGAGCCAGTTTAGGACCCAGGAGCACTCGCCAGAGAGAACGAGCAGGAGAGTAGGGGGTGGTAAGAATCGAAAGTCAGTGAGTGAGGTCCAACTGAAAAGCCTTTAAAATGAGTGTGAGAAGTCTGAACATGATTCTCTTTTCTACGGGAAGCCAATGATAGGACTTTAACAAAGGGAAAGTGCAATCATAATGACGGGCATGACAAAGGAGTCTAGTTGCAACTTTTTCATCTGAGGGGCAGCTTAAGTATACTATATTGCAATAATCGAGTCTGGTGAAGAGAAGTGATAGAACAAGTGAATGGAAGGAATGAGAATTGAAATGTGTAACTGAGAATGAAAAGAAAACAGTTTTGCAAACACCCGATATTTGAGGGGTAAAGAAGAGATGGGAATCGAGAGTTACACCCAAGTAGCCAAAAGAGTCAACTGGCCAGATATCAGTTCCCAGAAGTTGTAAGGGAGAATTAGGAATGGGCAGACCACCTGTAAACCAACAGGTTTTTATGCGTTCAGAACCAGTTTATGGTCTGCAAGCAATTTAGACAAAGAATCAAGACAGGCCTTAAGAGGGGTGATGGAAGCAGAGGATGGATTGGTGGGAAAGAGCAGTAAGATGTCATCTACATAGACATAGCTAGAAATACTAGTTGATTAAATGATAGTAGCGAGGGACTGAGAAAGAGATTATAAAGGAGGAGAAATAATATAGAACCCTGGGGAACCCCACAAGTCAGGGGACAGACAGAAAACATGGAGGAATCAGTGACAACTCTATAAGAAGAATTTGACAGAAAGGAACTAAACCTAGTCGCTTCAGCCTTTCCTCAAAGGTAAGTTGTCCCATCCCCTTTATCATTTTCATCACCTTTCTTTGTGCCTTTTCTAATTTCACTATTGGGCTCATTTTCGAAAGAGAAGGACACCCATCTTTTGACATAAATAGGAAGATGGACGTCCTTCTCCCAGGGTCGTCCAAATCAGTATAATCGAAAGCCGATTTTGGACGTCCCCAACTGCACTCCGTCGCAGGGATGGCCAAAGTTCAAGGGGGCGTGTCGGAGGCATAGCGAAGGCGGGATTTAGGCGTGCCTAACACTTGGACATCCTTCACCCATAATGGAAAAAAAAAAGGACGTCCCTGACGAACACTTGGACGTTTTCACCCGGACCTGTTTTTCTTACAACTAAGGCACAAAAAGGTGCCTGAACTGACCAGATGACCACCGGAGAGAATTGGGGATGACCTCTCATTACTTCCCTAGTGGTCACTAACCCCTTCCTACCCTCAAAAATCATCTTTCAAAATATTTTGTGCCAGCCTCAGATGTCATACTCAGGTCCCTGACAGCAGTATGCAGGTCCCTGGAGCAGTTTTAGTGGGTGAGTGCACTTCAGACAGGTGGACCCAGCCCCTACCTGTTACATTTGTGGAGGAAACAGCGAGCCCTCCAAAACCCACCACAAACCCACTGTACCCACATCTAGGTGCCCCCTTCAACCGTAAGGGCTATGGTAGTGATGTACAATTGTGGGTAGTGCGTTTTAGGGTGCTCAGCAAACAAGGTAAGGGAGCTATGTACCCGGGAGCAATTTATGAAGTACACTACAGTGCCCCCTAGGGTACCGGGTTGGTGTCCTGGCATGTCAAGGGAATCAGTGCACTACAAATGCTGGATCCTCCCACGACCAAATGGCTTGCATTTGGTCATTTCTGAGATGGACGTCCTTGGTTTCGAAAATCGCTGAAAATCAGAAACGACCATGTCTAGGGACATCCATCTCTAAGGACGACCAAATTTAAAGATTTGGATGTCCCTGACGGTATTTTAGAAACGAAAGATGGATCGGAACGTTTTGCAAGGACATCCAAATTGAAACATGGACGTCCCTTTCGAAAATGCCCCGCCACATCTTTTTTGAGATGTGGTGACCAGAATTGAACACAATATTCAAGGTGCGGTTGCACCATGGGACAATACAAGGGCATTATAACGTACTCATTTTTGTTTTCCATTCTTTTCCTAATAATACCTAACATTCTATTTCCTTTCTTAGCCGCCGCAGCAGCACACTGAGCAGAGGGTTTCAATGTATCATCAATGACAACGCCTAGATCCCTTTCTTGGTCAGTGACTCCTAATGTGGAACCTTGCATTATGTGGCTATAATTCGGGTTCCTCTTTCCCACATGCATCACTTTACACTTGGTCACATTGAACGTCATCTGCCATTTAGACACCCAAACTCCCAGTCTCGTAGGGTTCTCTTGTAATGTTTCACAATCCTCTTGCGATTTAACAACTTTGAATAACTTTGTATTGTCAGCAAATTTAATTACCTCACTAGTTACTCCCATCTTTAAATAAGTACCTGTATATAATATGTAAGCCGCATTGAGCCTGCCATGAGTGGGAAAGCGTGGGGTACAAATGTAATAAAAATAAAATAAATAAAAATCTTTAAATCTTTCATAAATATGTTAAAAAGCAGTGGTCTCAGCACAGACCCCTGGGGAACCCCACCATCTTCCCTTCCCCATTGAGAATACTGATCATTCAACCCTACTTTCTGTTTTCTATCTTTTAACCAGTTTATAATCCACAGTAGGACACTACCTCCTATCCTATGGCTCTCCACCTTCTTTACAGGTCACTCAGAACTCTATAGCAAGAGTTAATTCAGGTACATCACCTTACGATCACAATATCATGAAGACCCTACACTGGTTGAACAATTGTGTTTCCTCAACACATAGTTCCACTCTAAGATTCTATCAACCCACAAATTCTATGAGATCTTCACAAAAACAATTATTTGAGGTTCCATCATTTTGTCAAGTGCATCTAGAAGAGTATAGATCTTCTATTTTCTGTATTAAAGGCCCAAAATTATGGAACATACTACTTACCATGCTTCAATCAATGGAGAACTTTGTTCAGTTTAAGAAAGATTTAAAGACCCATTTGTTCATTCAAGCATATGGATCATTATAATAATGATTTTGTTTTCTGCTGTTATACATTGAGAATCATTTTTTCACATTGCTGATTGTATTATTATGTTTTATGTTATATGTCTTGTAGTGTTATTTTTAATGTGTGTATTTTTGTTCTCAATAGCAAGATAATGCGGGTTAGAAACAAATTTTATTATTATTATTATTATTATTATCACTCACCTTTACTATTTGGACACACTGTAGTGTTGGACGTCCAAATTCCGCCTTTGCAAAATCAGGATTTGGACATTTGAAGGACATAGATGTCCGTTTCAGCATTTTGAAATATCCATATGCTTTGAAAATAAGCACTATAGGTACCTGTGTCTTTTTATCAAATAGCACCCAATAGATGACCAAATTTGGGTTTTGATTTTGGCACTGAAACTGGCTCAAATTCCAGTTTTGGCATAGTTTCGATTTGGCAGCGTAAAATGTTTTTAAAAATTTCAGCTGGTATGTGTTTCAGCAAAAACTAGCTGAGTATTTTTGGCAGTGACTGAAAGTTTGTGCTCCCTTCTGCCCTGAATAGGAGTACCTGTATATACAATCTCTAACCCCTAAGGGATTAAATATTAGAATTGATTGGAAGGTGTTTCTATAATTTACCAGCATTGTAAGTAAATTGGATAGTATACATTTTCGCCATTCTAATGGACATTTTTCAGAAAGCACTGCCATTCTCAGCAAGTTCTTTTATTCTCGGTTCCTTTAAGACGAAGTAATTTCCACAATCGTCCTTGATTGGGTAGCAGGTATTAGCGTCCTTTTAAAAATGGAGGACACCATTTTCTTAAATGTCAGCATTAAGGAGAGGTTCTCACAGGCACATCTGTCAGGTAAATTCAAGACCGAGATTTAGTTTGCAGCAGTCATAAAGGTCCATGTAACTCCAGATTTTACTAACAAATCTTTTTCATGATTAGGATTTCAAGACAGTGAAGTTGGCGGTTTAGCTCTCGAAGAAGCATACTGTGAAACGGAGGCGCTCTGTTGAGCTAACCGAAGAAGCAACAGTAGAATCTTGTGGAAACAGATAAGTGTCTTTCAAATCCTAAGATTATATTCAGAACGAGGTTTGTTTTTATTAACAAGCACAACATGATTAGAAAAAAAATTAGAGAAAAATACTTTGAAAAAAAAAAGAAAAAAAGAGGAGGTTTTTTAGACCTATGAGGATGTTCGCCCAGCCACCATGGTGAAATACAGACACAATAGGCTGAGCATCTGAGGTTTTTTTCCTCCCTTTAAAAAAATCAATAAATAGAGTATGAAATGATAATGATGTAAAATCAGAAGTACTTGTTATTTTTGCTGTTTGAAGTATTTGTAGGAGTAAGGTAATTGCCATATTAGTTTTCAAAGAAATAAATACAAAAAACTTTTTCTGAGTCTCATGTCATTTGAATAGTAGCCAATATTTAACATGGTTGAGTATAGTTAATATATATATAGAGAAAAATTTTATCATTCAATCATGGGGGGGGTCACAACCACATAAAGATTGATAAGCATTGGCCTAGAGGCTTGAGAAGTAGTAAATCAAGAGGAGCGCTGGACTTAATTCTCCAGCTAACCTGAATGCTTGTACATTTTTAGAATTCTCGCAAGATATGAATACCAAGACAGCACCCTGTTAGTTACATTTCAGTCTGAGGAACAGGATATTTTTTTAAAAATAAAAGTGCCTAGGGCCCTAGCTGTGGGGGCATCCTTTCCCTTAAGTTTCCCTGCAAATATTTGATCACAGATGGAAATAATTCTTATATATTTTTGGAACCTACACATTTAGGTAGCTTTTTTCTGGCAAACCTGTAGCTCAGAATGATGATGATGAGTACAGTGGCAGTCCCATTATTGGAAAACGGATATAAAATGCTGTATCAGTGGTACCTGACCCCCAGCCGCTTGTCTCGCATTTTCAAAACTGGCGAGGCGAAATGCTGTCTGGTGATGCAGCAGTTTTGAAGGACTTGCAGGCGAGATTGCGAAGTGGCTTGGGGTCTGAGGTCACACTAACTGCAGGCCTATGCTTATTGAATGTACCGAAACGAGACAGCCGTGGTTTACCCCACGGTTTGCTCTCCTATATTGTTACAGCGGCCAGGATATTAATTGCAAGGCACCAGCAGACCAAAAGAATGTATTTAAAAAAGACAAAACCATAGATTTAAAGACTTTAGGTCACAAGAATAACTCAACACTTGTCACAACACTTCGCCCAAAAACAAATAAGAAAGTTGAGCATATAAAACAGCCACATTACAAAATACCAGCTCTGTTTCAAAACTGTAAACCAGCTTTACAAATCTATAAACCCAGCCCAAAGGTTATAGAAACCATATCATTCCTACCTCAAATATGATATCGCAAGCCTCTATAAACAGTAAACCGTTGCGGTAAAGATCTTGTACAGCAGCAGCATTCTTGATTTTAAAGTGTTTCAACATTCAACAAAATTGCAAATAAGTTTCACATTTCAAATGTATTTGATATATCACCTAATTAGCATACTGTCTAGACACTTTTCAAAAGACAAAAAAAAATTTGCAAGAGTAGATAAAAAGAAAAGGAAATTGCAATGTATATAACAGTATAATTGACAAAGACTGTGGCAGATATCTTGCTAGATATATTAAGTAGGAAGAATAAGTAAGGGGTCCTTTTACTAAGCCGAGTAGGCGCCTACGCGCGCCGAATGCATGCCAAATTGGTGTGCGTCCGCTACGCGCATCTGAAAAATATTTTTTATTTTCTGGTGCGCGTAATGGACGCACACAGGTCATTACCACCTAGATTCTTTACTGCTAGGTCAATGGCTGGCGGTAAGGTCTCAGATCAAAAATGGACATGCGGCAATTTTGATTTCGCTGCACATTAATTTTCGGCAAAAAAAAATGAAAAAGAGGCCTTTTTTACAGGCGCGCTAATTAGATTTATTTTTTCATCGGCATACGCCTAAAACCCTCGCATACACAGACGCAAGCCATTTTTCAGCATGTCTTTGTAAAAGGACCCCTAATATAGGTTATCAAGAAGGAAAAGACCTCAGGTGTTCAGCATTTTCTTGTGAATTGTTTTTTTCACAGAACTGCCATTGTGCAATGGCCCTCACATTACCAGTGGCCAAAATCACTGATGGGGGGGGGGGGGGGGGACATTACACAGGCATAGGTGAAATGTGAGGTGAGATGGACATGGGGACAGAGAGTACCCTTTCTGTGCAGCATGTGCAGTATTGCAGTGAGTGACAACTTGTGTTCCTTCAGGCATATGCATGTCCTTTAGGGCAATGTG
The DNA here is from genome assembly GCF_901765095.1 of Microcaecilia unicolor. NCBI lineage: Eukaryota > Metazoa > Chordata > Amphibia > Gymnophiona > Siphonopidae > Microcaecilia > Microcaecilia unicolor. The sequence goes on from NC_044031.1 coordinate 593,797,447, forward strand.
GCCTATGTTTCCTTCACTATGTGCACGGGGGCAGGACCGGGGGAGGGAGGGGTGTAGATATGTACAGTCCCTCATGGCAGCTGTGCATGAGTGGTTTCTGGTCATTGGATATGAACATTAATTATATATATATATATATATATCTATCTGATTACCTTTGAATGAGGGAATTTGGTAAGAGCTTGGATTGGTGAGGGAGCTCTTACATGTGCTGCTACAGGATGGGGACTTCATTGCATGTACCCTGCCCATTTCCTGTGCTGGTACATTCTTTAGACCTTTGAAATATCACAAGATTCCTGAAGCAGGCGCATAGACGCCGAAACACAGCAGCTGTGTTGAGTCTTTTGATGTTCCTTAATAAAGACTATTTATCATATATACGTCTCCCCTGGTTCTTTGAAAGCACTAGATTACCCTACTCCTTTCTCTGCTGTACTACTTTGACATAGGGATTGAGTTTTCTTCATTTTTGTGTGGCTACTCCTCACATTCTTGGGACTGTCATGGGGGGGGGGGGGGTGAGTTGGCAGGCATTGCTGGACACTTACCTTGCCAGGGTGTCTCTTATTAGGGTCCAGGCCTTTATGGAGACATTTCTGAGGGGGGGGGGGGGCAGATGGTGGTGCCATTTGAACTAGCACCTTCTATGCCTTAGGCAGAGCCTGATGAGTAGCTGAGTCTCAGAATAATAATTAGGCTCTCTTCTTAGAGACATTTTACTTTCAGAATAAATGTGCTTCCATGTGCAGAGCCTTAGGAGTAGCCTAGTGGTTAGTGCAGTGGACTTTGATCCTGGGGAACTGAGCTCAATTCCCACTGCAGCTCCTTGTGACTCTGGGCAAGACACTTAACCCTCCATTGCCCCTGGTACAACATAAGTACCTGAATATATGTAAATCACTTTGAATGTAGTTACAAAAACCTCAGAAAGGCGGTATATCAAGTCCCATTTCCCTTTCCCCTTATATGGATGGCTTCCACATGCATGCGACGGATGTTCTATAATTGTTATTTTTTCTTTACATTTTATTCTGTTCTTCCTGAATGTTTTAGTTCCATAATGTTTATTACCTGTATTTTTTAACATATGAAAACTTCTGTTTTCTTTTTCGATTATACTTCCTTTCTTTTGGTCATTTTCCGGAAAATGTCAAAAGTTTAACTTAGACGTCATATCGAAAATGCCCCTCTATGTAACTTTGTAAGTCTTTGTGCTTTGAAAATGAGCACCTTTATGTACTGTAACTTGTTTTATACTACATATATTGTTACTGAAATGTACAGCTAATCTAGCATGTTTTTGTTGTGATCCACTGGGAAATAAAGAAGAAAGAAAGTAAACTGATCTGTTTGAAGACTGCCCTCATCTACCTAGTACACCTGAGACTGATTAGAGGTTTAGGAAAACAATGTAGGTAGATTTTACTTGCAAATCTACCTGCATTGTTTCCAGTAAATGTTTGTAGCTGCTTTTTTCTGCAGTCAAAGTCTACAGGTGGTTTTTCAAGGTTCAGCAAAGGAATACTATCTGTACTCAGCATGCACAAAATTTGGCAGCCAAAGTGGTTACTTACAGTAAGTGATGGGATACGGTTACCCTGCCTTTGTACTCATTACACTAGCATTCTTGGGATTATGAATTAGGTTTAAGATTCTTTGTTTGGTCCAATATCATGAATTGCTCTAAAGGCCAACCTATCTGAATGGTGTTGTATTCTTCAGACTGAACTCTTTGGTCATGCCATAAAGTAATTTTATATTGCCTTCCCCATGAGATTTTCATTTAATAAGGACCTCAGCTCATTGTTTTTTGGTGCCTGTCCTAGTTTTCGTAATAGGCAGGTCCTGTTCTTTCCTTTTCAGTTATATAAGTTCATATACTAAGTAGCAAGAATAACTAATATAGCTTATTAAGGAAGAAAAGACCTCAGGTGTTCGGCTCTTTCTTGTGAATTGTTTCTTTCACAGAACTGCCTTTGGAACATTTTCACCGGTCTTAAAAACCTCCAACTATATATTTTTTCTGTGTAAATTATATTAGCATTTGCTTTTCGTATGTAACTTTCAATGGAAAGGACATCACATACTATATAGGAGAGAATATACAAGCACTTATTTTGATTTAAAGGATTCTCTCAGCGGTTATCCCAACAGAGCGTCTCCGTTTCACAAACAGCTTCTTCGGGAGACAACCGACTGTTCATTTATTTTTTCATTTTTTCAGTGCCTGCTCACCAATCTGTAAGTCCTAATTGCCGACTCGCTGGTGATGGAAACATAGGCCACACCTCCCTAAAGGACATGCATGTGACTGAAGGAACACAGTTGCCACTCACTGCAATCCTGCACATGCTGCACAGAAAGGGTACTCTCTGTCCCCATGTCCATCTCACCTCACATTTCACCTATGCCTGTGTAGTATCTCCCCCCCCCCCCCCAACCCATCAGTGATTTTGGCCACTGGCAATGTGAGGGTCATTGCATAAACTGGCCACCAAAAGAATGATGTCTGTGAAGGGAAGGGGCATCCCCTGAACCCTGGTGTACAAACTTGTATCTTGCAGACGATTCGGCATCCAGTGTGAGCTGGAATCGTTGAGGCACCGGTACCGGTGCATCCGATGTGAGAACCCTGAGCTGAACAGGCATGTGCGGTGGCGCCTCTTTGCACAAACAGAGCACCCCTATAACACCTCTGTCCCAGATCAAGGCCCTAGAGGGTGGCTGCACACTCCATATGTGTTGTCCCCAACCCCCTCCCTACACACACACCTACGAGATGACATAGAAATGAAAGGGGGAAGGAGGAACCCCTTGATCACCCTCAACCAGCTGAGAGGTCTGTGCTTACCTGCAAACAACAGGTAAGAAACAAAGGGCCATCTGGCAGAAGGCTTCCTAGATGCAGCTGGCTGATCCTGGAGGGGAGAGAATGGAGAGTCACCTATGGGAAGGTATGAGAAGAGAAGAAAGCCCCACCCTCATCTGTTGAAACCATCACAAATACTTTTCAACTTCAGACATGCTATGCTATAAACATCTTCACATGGAGGCCATAATCTAATTAGAACGTCTAAATTGGTAGCTACACCTGTAGATGTTTTCACATTCAGCACATAATGGAAAAAAAACCTCGTCCATTTCCTAAATGACTATTTCACTCTATTGGAAACATCTCCAACTGTCACCTATTATCGAATAAAGGACGTTTATTTCTGTGAATGTCCCGGAAACAGGATATAAACGTCTATGTCTGTATTTTCGAACCATTCTGAAAAGAATGGCACCAAAGAAGGCTGCTCCAAGCTGCAAGAGTAATTTTACAGATACTGAGGTTGAGCTGTTGGTGAATGAAATCATCAAAAGACATGCCAAATTGCCCACAGGGGCCAGAGGCTCTCTGCCTCAACCAAGGGAAAGGAGTGGGGGGGGGGGGGGGGCAATCTGTTTCCGCCTCAATGCTGTACACAATAGCAATAGGGAGGTTGAGGACTGTAAACGGAAGTGGCACCAGCTGATGCGGGAAGTACATTGCAAGGCTGGTGCCAACCCTCCTGGTGACACAGGCAGCCTCAGCCCCCTGAAACAAATGGTCCATGCCCTCCTTCCCCATGAGGGCATTCATGGCATTGGGAGCCAGGACACCTCAGCCCAGCCTGAGGGCTCAGGTAGGTTTGCCACATTGTAGATGTCCTGTCTTTCTCTGCCACCCTCCCTTCCACATGCAGGGACATAGGGGTTGGCAAACCACCACCATGGGTGTCCTAGGTTCTCAGATGGGAGGGATGAGAAGGCACACCACAATAGAAGTTGAAAGGCTGTTTATCAGCAGCCAGGAGGCAAATATTTTATAGGGATGAGTCTGCACTGTACAGGGTGGGGTGCCTTCTCCCCTACCCCAGCCCCACCCTCTCCACATTGAACCATCATTAATGCAGAGCTGCCAAGGTACCCATTCCAGGAGGGAGACTTTTTGGCCAGTACTGGTGTTAAGCATACATCCCAAAGCAATGTAGTATTTGTAGTCCGTTATGATATCTATTGAAATCATGGCAGAAAGTCCCATAATGCACAAGGATGTCGATGACAGAAATCCAGGACTGGCCAAGAGGTCTCCCTCCTGGAATGGGTAAGTTGCCAGCTCTGCAAATCAGTGGGTATGTGTGCTGTTCCGACCTTTGTGCTCCTGTCACTGTGGTCTGTACAACCTGTCCACATTACTTTTTTCTTTACCCACCTACCGCTGTCCAGCACTTTTGCTTTCTCCGGTACACAGAATCCCATACCCCTTGGCTCCAGTGTAGCTGCATGCAAAGGCAGAGAGCTTTGGGAAGCTTGAGAATGGCATACCTCCACATAATGTGTGTGCTGGCATGACCCATGGAGGAGGGTCTGTAAAGGAAGGGTATAGCATAGTACCAGGTTGGGTTGATGCAAAAGACACTGTTACTTTTGATTTGTAAGCAATGATACTGAATCGGAAGAAGAGGCTGGACCCAGTGAACAAACTAGCAGCTAGCAACACACACAGTAGGAGGAGGAGGAAGAGCCAGTGCCAACAACACCGGAGTCGGAGACCTCACTGCAGGCTAAATGCCTCTTCTTGCGGGGCAGCAAGAAGAGGCATGGAAGGTGCAAGCACCCCAGATGCTGATGCACTCTATTGGATAAGAGCAGTGGCGTACCAAGGGGGGGGGCGGTCCGCCCTGGGTGCACGCCGCTGGGGGGGGGGGGGGGTGCCGCGCACCTGTCGGCTCCGCTCGTTCCGTGCTCCCTCTGCCCCGGAACAGGTTACTTCCTGTTCCAGGGCAGAGGGAGCATGAAATGAGCGAAGCCAACAGGTGTGCGGCACCCCCCCCCCCAGCAGGTAAAAATGCACCCGGGGGGGTGTCCTTTTGCCAGGGGGGAGGGGGGTGTCCTTTCGCCGGGGGTGGGGGGGTCGCGTTGCACCCGGGGGGGGGGGGCGCATCGGCAATCCGCCCCGAGTGTCAGCCACCCTAGGAACGTCACTGGATAAGAGTGCTCATGGAGCATGGTCTGGATGCGCTCATTGAGGGCCGGTATCAGAAGAGGCAGGGGCATAGGTTCAGAGGCATGCCTGCCAAACTGTCAGTGTTGGTACAGGCACATGTTCCTGGCTGCATGGAGACCCCCATGTCAGTACATCCTCGATGGAGGGTAGCCATCCTTCTGGCACCAACACTTCTTAGAGACTGGAATCCTTGGTGCCCCAGTGCTCCCAGCACCATGCGTCAAAGGGGATTGATGCTTGTGCTTCTTGGCTTTCATCCGATGCCGAGCAATGACACTCCTCGGTGCTGATGAGGACGACATCAAATCCCCACATGTCCTCGGTGTCAGGTCCAATTTGACCTTGCATAGCTACCAGCATTGAGGCAGGTGGTGACCTGCTCGATGCATATCCACTCCTAGTGTCAGACATGGGTCTCGCAGCCCGATGTCGGTGCAAGCATCGATGCCGATGTTGGTTCTGAAGTCGGCAATTTGGACTGGGCTCCAAAAATTTTCTCTCTTTGAGACTCTCTGGACAGGCTGGTTCTTTTCCACATATGCAGGCAAAGAATACAGCTGGCAGGGGTATGTTCTGGCCTCAAACACTGGAGACACCAAGAATAGTTGTCTTTGCCAGAGGTGGTTTGATTGCATCGAGCACAGCACTTGAAGCCACTGAGAACCCTCAATAGAAGGAAAAACAGCTGTGGGCAAATCAAACAACTCAATGATGACTTCAAAAAGGGGCAAATCACCAAAAAAAAAAGAGGGAAAAATTCTTGATTTAAGCTCAGGCTTAAGACAGTCTAATGGGCGCGAAAAAACAAGGAAACTTAAAAGTGGGGAGCCACGGACAATGCGTTCTCTCCTCACAGCAGATGACGAGAGACTGCTGGTCCCACGCTCTTGTGGCAGGTGGGAAGGCACTCACACATGTGCACTGGGGACACTAGCGCGTGCTCTTAAAGGTATATATGTTATTAAAATGCTCTGCACCGGGTGACATGGATGATGTGAGAAGGATATGGCCTGCTGCTTGTCCTTGGAGAATATGTATACCACTTTGAATGTAACCACAGAAAGGCAGTATATCAAATCCCATCTCCTTAAAAAAAAACAAAAAAAACAATGAGATTTGGACATCAGAATCTTCCAGAGCTGTCAAATGTCCTAGGTTCAGGACAGAGATGATTATACTTGCATCCCAAGTGCAGGGGTTGTGGTCTAACACCACATATACATAATTCAAAAACGGGGGTTGATATACTACTACAAATCATTTCTATAGCGCTACCAGTCATACGCAGCGCTTCACAATTGAACATGAAGAAAAGACATAAATACAGAACTAGGCTGAGTGTTCCTCCAAAAACTGAGGGACCCATTATGTTATATTGACAACACCTATCTGTTCATTCTGCATTTTTATTCTAATCTTCCTATGGGTTGGGTAGTCCCAGTGCTTGCAAATAGGATAGGAATGTGCATGTGATCCAAGGTCATCACACCAGACCTATTCATGACCTGTACTGTTTGGTACTTTGCACCAGCAGATGTAGTTAATTATTCACAGGCTGCTAGAGATGCTGCTTATCTAGCTGTTCTAAACAGCAGGTAAAAATTTTGCACCTAAACACAGAACTGCCATCGCCAACAAAACAATGCAATGATCATTGGAATTCTCAGACATTTTCATAATTTTTCTAAGAAATACTTTGGAAAAGTATTTCACATTAAAAATAACAGTAATATGACACTCAGAGAAAGAAGCAGTTTCTAAGATCTCCACATTCCTATAATGTATTGTAAATAATGTCTCAGTGCTGGGAACTCAGAAAGATGCGCATAACCTTGGGTGTTGGGGAAGAGAACAACAGATATGCCACTTGTTTTGATATAGTCAGCTATACAGAAGTGGACAACAGCATTTCTTTGCTGAGGAATGATAATTGTCTGCAAAGCAGTAGCGTAGCCAGCAGCAAATTTTGGATGTGCCTGAGGGAAAAATGGGTGGGCATGAAATAGCTTCTCCACCCCCTGTCCCCCTCAACGCAAAATATAAATACCTGAGCTGACAGGGATCCCCAAGCATATTGCCAAGCAGTTGGCAGCAGCATTCCTTGACTGCTGATGCTGGCACCCCATGCATGGTCACTTTTCACACATGAACTGCGCAGGAACTTTTTCCAGGCCTGAAGACAGAACTTTTGAGCTCACTCAGCTGACCATGCATACCTTTTCCTGCCTGCCACTGTTGCATTGGATCTCATCAGCCCATTACAAGCTTTTTAGAATACTCCTTGGGGAGGTGAAAGAGATGATGAAGATTTTTTTCCTGCTGTCCTTTGAGAACATCAGCTACAGGTAAGTAACTGTGTTATCTCCAAGGACAAGCAGTTCAGAGGAAGGTGACAAAAATTATATGAGGCTTGTGCCAAAAGACATAGACAGTGAAACAATGGAAACTCCAGTAGCTGGGAAGTAGGGTCAGGGCCAGGCCGACTTCTACAGTCTGTGCCCCAAAACTGGCAGGGAGAGACAGTCTCCTGAATTTCTTCCACAGTGGATACCAGTGCCATGATCCTTTGTTGTGGAAGAAAGTCAAATGCTTGAGTTCTGTCTAGCAAGGCTTCTATGAGCTCCAATTATTATGTCGGGCATAAATAAAACTTGTGATATTTATGATGAGCCCTAGTAATTCCAAAACCCAAATGATTAAGCACACTGATTTTTATGTCCCTTCCTGAGATGTGTGCTTTATCAGCCAGTCATCTAATTAGGGAAACATGTGCACTCACAGTTTGCGTAAATATACTGCTAGTCATCTTGTGAATATGCAAGGAGCTAACTTCAGGCCAAATTATCGCAATACTGGTAGCAGTGTTTCCCTAGGATGAATCCTAGATACTTCCTGTGACTTGGATGTATCTGTATACAGGTACAGTGGTGGAAATAAGTATTTGATCCCTTGCTGATTTTGTAAGTTTGCCCACTGACAAAGACATGAGCAGCCCATAATTGAAGGGTAGGTTATTGGTAACAGTGAGAGATAGCACATCACAAATTAAATTCGGAAAATCACATTGTGGAAAGTATATGAATTTATTTGCATTCTGCAGAGGGAAATAAGTATTTGATCCCCCACCAACCAGTAAGAGATCTGGCCCCTACAGACCAGGTAGATGCTCCAAATCAACTCGTTACCTGCATGACAGACAGCTGTCGGCAATGGTCACCTGTATGAAAGACACCTGTCCACAGACTCAGTGAATCAGTCAGACTCTAACCTCTACAAAATGGCCAAGAGCAAGGAGCTGTCTAAGGATGTCAGGGACAAGATCATACACCTGCACAAGGCTGGAATAGGCTACAAAACCATCAGTAAGACGCTGGGCGAGAAGGAGACAACTGTTGGTGCCATAGTAAGAAAATGGAAGAAGTACAAAATGACTGTCAATCGACAAAGATCTGGGGCTCCACGCAAAATCTCACCTCGTGGGGTATCCTTGATCATGAGGAAGGTTAGAAATCAGCCTACAACTACAAGGGGGGAACTTGTCAATGATCTGAAGGCAGCTGGGACCACTGTCACCACGAAAACCATTGGTAACACATTACGACATAACGGATTGCAATCCTGCAGTGCCCGCAAGGTCCCCCTGCTCCGGAAGGCACATGTGACGGCCCGTCTGAAGTTTGCCAGTGAACACCTGGATGATGTCGAGAGTGATTGGGAGAAGGTGCTGTGGTCAGATGAGATAAAAATTGAGCTCTTTGGCATGAACTCAACTCGCCGTGTTTGGAGGAAGAGAAATGCTGCCTATGACCCAAAGAACACCGTCCCCACTGTCAAGCATGGAGGTGGAAATGTTATGTTTTGGGGGTGTTTCTCTGCTAAGGGCACAGGACTACTTCACCGCATCAATGGGAGAATGGATGGGGCCATGTACCGTACAATTCTGAGTGACAACCTCTTTCCCTCCGCCAGGGCCTTAAAAATGGGTCGTGGCTGGGTCTTCCAGCACGACAATGACCCAAAACATACAGCCAAGGCAACAAAGGAGTGGCTCAGGAAGAAGCACATTAGGGTCATGGAGTGGCCTAGCCAGTCACCAGACCTTAATCCCATTGAAAACTTATGGAGGGAGCTGAAGCTGCGAGTTGCCAAGCGACAGCCCAGAACTCTTAATGATTTAGAGATGATCTGCAAAGAGGAGTGGACCAAAATTCCTCCTGACATGTGTGCAAACCTCATCATCAACTACAGAAGACGTCTGACCGCTGTGCTTGCCAACAAGGGTTTTGCCACCAAGTATTAGGTCTTGTTTGCCAGAGGGATTAAATACTTATTTCCCTCTGCAGAATGCAAATAAATTCATATACTTTCCACAATGTGATTTTCCGGATTTAATTTGTGATGTGCTATCTCTCACTGTTACCAATAACCTACCCTTCAATTATGGGCTGCTCATGTCTTTGTCAGTGGGCACACTTACAAAATCAGCAAGGGATCAAATACTTATTTCCACCACTGTATATGCATCCTTCAAGTCCAGAAAACACAGCCAGTCCCCCCTTCGGAAAAAAAAGTGGTATTAGGAAGTCTATGGAACCATCCTGAATTTTGTTTGATGAGATATTTGTTCAGGGCCTTTAGTCTAGGATGGGGTGGAATCTTCCCATCTTCTTTGTGATCAGGAAATACCCCTATCCACTTTTCTTGTGATGGAATGAGTTCAATCGCATTGGTTTGTAAGAGGAAGGAGAATTCCTTTGTAAGTATTTCCTGAAGCCGAGAGCTTGCTTTTGATGCTCTTGGTAGGCAATTTGGAGTAAATACTGGGACAGCCCAAAGGTCCATCAAGCCCAGCATCCTGTTTCCAACAGTGGCCAATCCAGGTCACAAATACCTGGCAAGATCCCAAAGAGCAGCAACATTCCATGTAGAACTGCAAACAATGGCAAGATTCTAGAATCCTAACGAGTAACAAGATTCCAAAGAGTAGTAACATTCCATTCACAATCCCAAGTACATACGGTAAGTACAAAAGTATTGCCATATTGGGACAGACCAAAGGTCCACCAAGCCCAGCATCCTGTTTCTAACAGTGGCCAATCCAGGTCACAAGTACCTGGCAAAATCCCAAAACAATACAATACACCAGTGGTTCCCAAACCTAGTCCCGGAGGCACCCCAGCCAGTCAGGTTTTCAGGATATCCAAAATGAATATTCATGAGAGAGATTTGCAATGCAGTGGAGGCAGTGCATGCAAATCTCTCACATGAATATTCATAGTGGATATCCTGAAAACCTGACTGGCTGGAGTGGGAAGAAAAGCAACCACTGAGCTGGGCAGAAGAGCAGCACTGAAGGAAGACCTGCAGTGTCTGCTCCTCTGGGTCTTCCCCACCCTCCAAGGAGGGACCAGACGCAGCGCCGGAGTTTTCTTTCTCCTGCTTCTGTTGGGACGCGATCACTCGGAGTAGGAGAGAGAGTCCTTGGGGCCTGGCCCCCCTTGGAGGCCCGGGCCGACTGCAAAGGTACCATGTAGTGACTGAGATGTAGAGTCTAGGCCACATCTGGAAGAATCTCACCCTGGCTGAAACAAAAATATTGGGGTGGCTTGAAATGCAGGATGTGAAATTACTGCAAGTCTGTTGAGGCAATTGGCAAATGATAACCTAGGAGCCGTTTGGAGATTAAGCAATTGATCATGGACATCTGCTTCATTGCAAGAGGAAGTGCTTCAGTGCCTTTCAATCCATGCTTATGTTTATAGTTTTTAACTGCATTAGAGAAGCATTATAAAAAAAGTGACTTTTAGGGGAGTTTGTGCAGCTGGAGAGTAAGTGATAATTACAGTGTTAATGCTGATTACAATGGCTATATGGGCTTCATTATGTTTTGTACTCCTGGGCTCATTTTTTTTATATGATTTTGTTCCTTGCCCATCTCTGAGGTACAGTTTGTGATGACTTTCATAATTGTTGGTGAATATTACATAAGGCTTCATTTTGAGGACTCAGATTAAATCAGGAGCAAAATTATGACAAAGCTGGGCTTCAGCAGCAGTTACAAAACAAAACAGTAAAAACAGAAAAAAAAAACTCCACCCGTTATGTTATGTTTCTAGACCGCCTTCATTAACACAGTTGAACTGTAACTTCTCATCCAGCATGTCTTTTTAAAAAAACAAACGGCCAGATTACTCTGTAGTTTAAAACAAGCTGCTTTTGGATTGTACATGTCTATTTGAAAAAAATAAAATAAGTAGTGAACATGAAGTGAGACAAACGCAGGTGTGGCTTTTCTGATAATATACCTGATGTGCTGTGGGAAGGTGGGGAGGGTGTACAACCACTGAAAGTTCAGAATAAGCCCTGTAATAACATAGTAACATAGTAGATGAAGGCAGAAAAAGACCTGCACAGTCTATCCAGTCTGCCCAACAAGATAACTCATATGTGCTAATTTTTGTGTATACCCTACTTTGATCTGTACCTGTGTTCTTCAGGGTACAGACCACATAAGTCTGCCCAGCACTATCCCCGCCTCCCAACCACCAGCCCCGCCTCCCACCACCGGCTCTGGCACAGACCGTATAAGTCTGCCCAGCACTATCCCCGCCTCCCAACCACCAGCCCCGCCTCCCACCACTGGCTCTGGCACAGACCGTATAAGTCTGCCCAGCACTATCCCTGCCTCCCACCACCGACTCTGGCACAGACCGTATAAGTCTGCCCAGCACTATCCCTGCCTCCCAACCACCAGTCCCGCTTCCCACCACCGGCTCTGGCACAGACCGTATAAGTCTGCCCAGCACTATCCCTGCCTCCCAACCACCAGCCCCGCCTCCCGATCTTGACTAAGCTCCTGAGGATCCATTCCTTCTGCACAGGATTCCTTTATGCTTATCCCACGCTTGTTTGAATTCCGTTACCGTTTTCATTTCCACCACCTTCCTCAGGGATCGGTGCTGGGGCCGATTCTGTTTAATATATTTGTGAGTGGCATTGCCAAAGAGTTAGAAGAAAGTTTGCCTATTTGCGGATGATACTAAGATCTGTAACAGAGTGGACACCCGGGAGGGAGTGGAAAACATGAAAAAGGATCTGAGGAAGCTAGAAGAATGGTCTAAGGTTTGGCAATTAAAATTCAATGCGAAGAAATGCAAAGTGATGCACTTAGGGAATAGAAATCCACGGGAGACGTATGTGTTAGGCGGGGAGAGTCTGATAGGTACAGACGAAGAAAGGGATCTTGTGGTGATAGTATCTGAGGATTTGAAGGCGATGTAACAGTGTGACAAGGCGGTGGCCGTAGCTAGAAGGTTGTTAGGCTGTATAGAGAGAGGTGTGACCAACAGAAGAAGGGGGGTGTTGATGCCCCTGTATAGGTCGTTGGTGAGGCCCCACCTGGAGTATTGTGTTCAGTTTTGGAGGCCATATCTTGCTAAGGATGTAAAAAGAATTGAAGCGATGCAAAGAAAAGCTACGAGAATGGTATGGGATTTGCGTTACAAGACGTATGAGGAGAGACTTTCTGAACTAAACATGTATACTCTGGAGGAAAGGAGAAGCAGGGGTGATATGATACATACGTTCAAATATTTGAAAGGTATTAATCCGCAAACGAACTTTGCCTGGAGATGGGAAAGTGGTAGAATGAGAGGACATGAAATGAGATTGAAGGGGGGCAGACTCAAGAAAAATGTTAGGAAGTATTTTTTCACGGAGAGAGTAGTGGATGCTTGGAATGCTCTCCCGCGGGAGGTGGTGGAAATGAAAACGGTAACGGAATTCAAACATGTGTGGGATAAGAATAAGTCCTGTAAGCATGATCATTCGAGTTTATATAGTGCAAAAAGACCACAATACCTTTTGCAGTGCAGCTTCTCTGCCGCAACCTCTGCAATGCATGAAAAGTTTGGCAGCATTACATTTACACTGCTAGCGCTCAGGAAAGGAGAAGATGAAACTTCATGATTACCATTACTGAATTATATGTGATGATTAATCAAGTTACTGCTACTAAAATAAAATGTTTATATAGCAAAGTTACTTACCTGTAGCAGGTGTTCTCCGAGGACAGCAGGCATATATTCAAACATGTGGGTGACATCATACACGGAGCCTAGAGCAGACACTGCCACAGTACACTGTCATTTTAAAACTTTGAGGCAGTGCCCCCACTGTGCATGCGTGGGTGCCTTCTCGCCCAACACTTGAGTACAGGACCAACAGTACAGTACTAAAGCTAAGACAACTCCAAGGGGAAGAGGGAGGGATGTGAGACTATCCAGCTTATAATCGAAAGTGATCGCCGGCCATCTTCCGACACAAATCGGGAGATGGCCGGCGATTCTGGGATACGATACACCACTGTAGAGAGTGGCATAGTTGTGGAGTAAATCGAATACAGGCTAAGTGTAATCCTGTGGCTTGGAACCACTGAAAGGAGAGTGTCCACTGAGGAATTCGGAAGTGGAGTCAAGCCAATGGTGTTACATGGACTGTTGAAGCCATGTGATCGAGTAGGTGGAGCATCTGACAAGCAGATACCTGATACTGCTCACAATCCTAGGAGACTGATATGATGTCGCTTCTCCCATGGGGTCCAAGAACCCTGTGTGTGGAGACCATAGAAGTGAGTGCCCCAAGCTACCATAGAGGCATGGTTGGGAGGTCTTTTTCCCATTTGATGTGGAAGCTACTAAAAATGGAAGACCACGATTGAGATTCTGGGATACGATACACCACTGTAGAGAGTGGCATAGTTGTGGAGTAACTCGAATACAGGCTAAGAGTAATTCTGTGGCTTGGAACCACTGAAAGGAGAGTGTCCACTGAGGAATTCGGAAGTGGAGTCAAGCCAATGGTGTTACATGGACTGTTGAAGCCATGTGATCGAGTAGGTGGAGCATCTGACAAGCAGATACCTGGGCAGGGCCGGTCTTAGCAAGTGTGGGGCCCTCTGCAGACCAATTTGGTGGGGCCCCATCCTAGCCCCACCCCCACCCCAGCCCCGCCCCCACCCCAGCTCCACCCCATTGATATTATTCAATTTTTAGAAAATGTTTTATTTATGAAATTTCAAATAAAGACAAATGAAGCTAAACTTGTACAGAAAAACTGATTGAAATAATAAGCACAATGCTATCATGAAACCCCCCTCCCCAGAAATTATTCAGTTAAAGTCCACTACAATTAGTAGTTCCAATTCTCATAACCCCGGGGGGGGGGGGGGGGGTCAGAGGTGCGGACACACAATCTCTCCACTGCAAAGCACTATACACAAACTTGTGCAAAAACACACTCATAACCTTACCAAACCATAACAGCACTAATTCCAAGGACAGGACAGCACAACCTTATGCGTGGAAAGGCAGAACTGTAATTACACCAGGCTCTAAAACACCAATACACTACCTCATGAAAAAAAAAAAGGGCTGCAAATACTACACACTAGCAGGATACTGCGCCTTGATCACACATGAAAAACACATGACAACAGATATGAAGACAAAATACTGAACTGGAAAGTTACCTCAAGAAGTCAGACTCAGCATGCAGCAATACTACAAAAATTGAAATGTACATGCACACAGATGCACATTTCCAAAAGCTGACATATTCCAAAAGCTGACATATTCCAATTAATAAATTCTGAATAAAATACTTTTTTCTACCTTTGTTGTCTGATCATTTGGTTTTTCTATTCGCTTTGGTCCCAGTGTCTTCTGTTTTATGCAGTGTCTTCTTTCCATTTGATATTTTTTCTCTCACCATGTCCACCATCCTCCTGTGTCCTTATGTGTCCTGTCTACCATCTGTAGCCCTGTCCCTATCCTTTCTCCAGTTTCAGCATCTTCCTTCAAAGTGTTCCAATCCAGCCCTTAAATTCAGCAATTTCCCCTCCATGCATATTCAGCATTTCTCCTCACTCCCCTCCTTCCATATGCATCTACTTTCCTCCCCTCCCCTACATCTATATCCAGCATTTCTCCACTATCCCTTCCCCTCCATCCATGTGCATCTCCTTCCTTTGTCTTTCCTTCCCTCCATTCCTGCCCAACATTTCTCCTCTCTCCCCTGCCCAGTGCCCTCCATGTCCAGTAATTCCCCTCTCTCCCTGAGCCCTGCCCTCCCATCCATTCTCCTCTCTCCCCTGCCCCCCTCCATTCACCCATATCCAGCAATTCCCCTCTCTCCTTGAGCCCTGCCCTGCCCTCCATCCATGTTCATCCATGTTCCTCTCTCCCCTCCTGCCCCCCTCCATTCACCCATATCCAGCAATCCCCTTCTCTCCCTGAGCCCTGTCCTCCCATCCATGCTCCTTTCTCCCCTGCCCCCCTCCATTCACCCATATCCAGCAATTCCCCTCTCTCCTTGAGCCCTGCCCTGCCCTCCCATCCATGCTCCTCTCTCCCCTGCCCCCCTCCATTCACCCATATCCAGCAATTCCCCTCTCTCCCTGAGCCCTGCCATCCCATCCATGTCCCTCTCTCCCCTGCCCCAACTGCCCACCCTCTTCTCCCCCTCCCCAAGAAGATCGCTTTTCTTTTAAATTTACCTCCGAAGTCTGGCAGAGCAGCATCACTGAAAGCGCACCCAGTGAAAACGCTTTTCTTTGCTCAGTGACCCGCCTTCTTTTGACGTCATGACATCATGATGTCAGAAGAAGGCGGGACACTGAGCGAAGAGAAACGCTTTTACTGGGAGTGCTTTCACTGACGCTGTCGCTGCGCTGCCGGACTGGAGGTAAATTTAAAAGAAAAAAAAGGAAAGGGATCTTGGGGGCGAGAAGAGGGCGGGCAGTTGGGACGAGCGGTGAGCCCCGGGCAGAACTGGGTCGTGTGGGCGCCTATGCCTGGGAGGAGGCTGACTGAGGCGCGGCGCGCGGGGCCCCCCTAAGCGCGGGGCCCCCCTAAGCGCGAGGCCCTATGCGGCTGCCTCGGTCGCCTCGGCCTAAGACATGCCCTGTACCTGGGTAGATTTGGTTATCTGAACAGAGAGGTGCAATATGTTGTTTGCTCTTGTTGAGTGAGGAAGGCTTGGCCCTGAGTAGGGTCCAGAAGTGTCCTGATGAACTGTAAGGTCTGAACGGGTTGAAGATATGATTTGGGGTAATTGATCACAAACCTGAGGTCTAGGAGCCGTATGGCAGATTGAATTGAGGTCTGTGCCCTTTAGGGGGGGTCTTTGGTTGACTGCAGGTCTTTGGTTGCTTGATGGTCCCCTTCCAAGAGACCAGGAGGAGAGGGGGAATGTTAAGTGAGGAGTGTTATCACTGGCTGTACAGGAGGGCTGCATCTCCTAAAAGTGGCAATCGGGAGTTTGTGTGTGCTCCGGGTGGGCAAAGAAGAGGCCCAGCCTGGGAGTAGGGGATTGGAGCCAGGGAGAGCTCAGTCCCGAGACCAGGGTGGATCTAGAGAGGGTTTCACCGCTGGAAGAGGGTCAGACCAGAGGAGGGTCTGAGCCCACCACAGAGATTGAGTTTGTGCTGAAAGTAGGAGAAACAGCCACTGAAAATAGCACAGGATAGGCAGGAACAGGAGAAGCTGTAAATACCTGTAAATATAACACCAAGTATCCTGTAAATATAATTCAGGGAAGAAGTGGAAAAGGGAGTTCCTTTTTTGGAATAACAACAAGGATTACATTGGATTGATAATTTGCCAGTTGCTGTTTGCCTGTTGCAAGAGTTCAAATAAAGGTTTTGTACTTGTTTGAGACTTTTTTGAGTACTGCCTGGTTTGTGGAAGAGAGAGAGCTGAGGAAAACAATCAGCTTCCAGAGGATAAAGTATAGCCTCTCAAACCTCCAGATCTCTATTCCGTATCACGGACCCACTCCCAAGCTCGACTGCAGGTGAACTGGAATGGATGTGTGAGGTGAGATTGGCCCTGAATGTGAAATTGAACTGAACTCTGCTTTGTGGCCCAGGGAGTCACTGCATTCTTAGCAGATGCAGACAGCTGCCATGTATAGACCACTGACCCTGTGGGAGAATGATTTGAAAAGACAACTAGGCTTAACATAACTCTGAAAAACAAAACCTCCCTGGAACCCATTTGTGTAAGCAGCTTTGCATGTTCAGCTGCTGAGATCAGCAGGCTTGGCCTTAAGAGACAGCACGCTGAATTCATCAGTAACTTACTTCTATAAACCAAACCAAAGATGGGAAGGGCTTATGTTCAAAAGAGTACCCAATTAGTCAAATCCAAAAGTTGAGCCAGGATTGCAGGTTTTCGGGGTAACCAAGCTTAGGTGATATGCATGCAGATACATTGTGGACAACCTGAAAAGTCAGACCTGTAAGTTCTACATATACCTGATGGTGCTCTACAAATGCATAATAATCATACCTTTCTGAGGCCCTCAGCTAAACTACCTCTTACAGCATCCTTTAAAGGGAAAGAGGAACCCAAACCATAGTTACGTGATGCAAGGTTCCACATTAGGAGTCACCGCCCAGGAAAAGGATCTAGGTGTCGTAATTGATGATATGTTAAAACCCTCCACTCAATGTGCAGTGGCCACTAAGAAAGCAAATAAAATGTTAGGAATTATTAGGAAAGGAATGGAAAACAAAAATGAAAATATTATAATGCCTTTCTTTTGCTCCATGGTACGACCTCACCTCGAATAGTGTGAGCAGTTCTGGTCAATGCATCTCAAAAAAGATAGAGTGGAATTAGAAAAGGTGCATGATAAAGGGGATGGGACGACTTCCCTATGAGGAAAGGCTAAAGCGGTTAGGACTCTTCAGCTTGGAGAAGAGGTAGCTGAGGGGAGATATGATAGAGGTATATAAAATACTGAGTGGAGTGGAACAGGTAGATGTGAATTGCTTGTTTACTCTTTCCGAAACTACTAGGACTAGGGGGCACACAAAGAAGCTACTAAGTAGAAAATTTAAAACTAATCGGAGAAAATATTTCTTCACTCAATGAGTAATTAAACTCTGAATTCCTTGCCAGAGAATATGGTAACAGCAGTTAGCTTAGCAGGGTTTAAAAAAGGTTTGGATAATTTCCTAAAAGAAAAGTCCGTTAGCTATTATTAAGATGGACTTGGGAAAATCCATGGCATATTCTAGGATAAGCAGCATAAAATCTGTTTTACTGTTCTGGGATCTTGCCAGGACTTCTGACCTGGATTGGCCACTGTTGGAAACAGGATACTGGGCTTGATGGACCTTCAGTCTGATCCAGTATGGAAACACTTATGTTCTTAAACGTTTAAATGCAAGCTTCAGTTTCAGAAAACACTTGGGGAAATGCAGACATCAACACTGATATATCAGTGACCAAGAACTGGCAGTGCAAGGAGGCCAAATCTTATTTATTTCAGTATTTCTAGAGCACTGCACACCAAAGCACATTATAAAAATTGGTAAACAGAACTTACAAAGTGGGTACCTGAAACAACAAGACTAAATCAGAGCTTGATTTAAAAAAAAAATGTTGCAGAATATGGCTGCACGCTTGATCTATGGTTCATCTAGGCTTGACCTACTAACTTCAATTGAGCGTTAGCTAGGATCAACTTACTAATGTACTATCTTATTCAAATCCTAACAATAAACTTTGCATATATGATGTGTTGAAACAGAGGAAAAAGCCTCAAGAGACTCCTATTTTTGGCTATACAGCTCTTTAATTGCTGGAGTTCTTCCTTATGTGTCCTTCTGTCTGTCCTTCCCTTATCCTTTTTGGTCCTGTCTGTTTGTCCTGATTTAGATTGTAAGCTCTTTTGAGCAGGGACTGTCTTTCTTCTTCATGTTCAATTGTAAAGCGCTACGACTGGTAGCGCTATAAAAGTGATTTATAGTAGTAGTAGTAGTTCTTGCTGTCATCATAGGCAAAAAAACCCTCCTATATAGTATTTATCAATAAGAATTCTTGCAAAAAGAATTTTTAGTATTATGTGATAAATCAACACTTATCTCTGTATTCAAACTGCCGTCGCTTAATCTCTCTTTTCCACGGCTGACATTGGCCAAGGTTTCGGTACTTCTCTCACATCCTACTTCAGGGTCCATGGTATCAACAACTTTCCATAGCGATTCTGTAAAAAAACAGCAGCAGAATTACAATGATAGCCATTCTCTCTCTAATTAAATATGCATAGTACCTTCTGTGTCTCTCACTTCACTGCAGTCTGGTCTTCACTCCGGAAGCGACTTATCACTTCCTGCTCTCCTTTTATATACATTGACGTCAGGAGAGCAGGAAGTGATAAGTCAGAGGCTAGAGCACCTGTTGGCTTCCTCGCTGCTCAGGCAGCATGGGCAGGACCTTCAGCGGCGAATCGCATCGGCTGGTGGGGTTTAAGTATCCCCACAAGGAAACGGATGATGCAGTAGCATCGAGGGGGAGAGGAATGCTGCCCCCCCAGTCCACCCACGGGCCTCCTCCAAAATTAAGTTCTGACTACACCCCTGTTGTGGATATTCTGAAATCTTGACTGGCTGGGGTTCCCCCAGAACAGGTTTGGGATTGTAATCACACACATCAGCAATTGGGCTACCAAGTCATCACAGATTTCACATTTTTCTCAAGAGAAAAGGTGAAAGCCAGGCATACTGAATCTGTGTACTCCATAGATGTTAATTTTGATTCTATCATAAATTTTTAGAGCAGGGGTTCTCAACCAAGTCCTCAGGACACACCTAGCCAATCAGGTTTTCAGGATGTCCACAATAAATATGCATTTTTCACAATACAAGGGTTACAGTAAACATTAGTAAGTCTTACATATATTATACCTTCTTCAATTAGACTACTACATCTGATCAGCAGTGCGGTTTGCCGCATATTGAGGGAACGTTTGGTGTTCCAGGCAATTTTGGAAGGCTGTATAAGGGTCTCCTGATGAAGAGAATGAAACACGGCCAACGTTGAGACCGATTGAAAGTTTTGAAGAATGTATGTGAAGACCACTTCTTGTCTGGTCAAGCCTTCAGTTACACAGTGGAAGTGGAGATCTGTTTAAGTATCAGTGTTCTTGTGAAGAGCAACGGATTAAGTACCAAGTGGATTGGATTACAATTGAGAAAAATAGAGAGCGTGGATTTTGGACATGTTGAAGATCAATGGTGAAGGAAGCTTATACCTAAAAGAAACTGTATAAAGTTGGGAATATTTTTTGGACTTTATTTCCTGTATAACGGATTATCTAATGGGACTTGATGTGAGAAGTGTGAGATTTAGTGGTGATGTGTGGTATCATTAATAAAAAGGACAAATAGTTTGACTTATATATAAGATTTGTAGTAGTCTAATTGAAGAAGGTACAATAAATATGCATGAGATAAATTTGCATACAATGAGTGGCCTAGCCAGACAGACACTTTTGGGTGGGCATTAAAGTTTCTCTGCCCCACCCTACCCTCACCTCAAAATATAAATCACACTTTCTCTGGAGGTGTCCAGAATTCCCTTTTGCCAAGCTTGGGAGGGCACCAGCATCATCCCTAAGCACCCCACAAACCTTTAGTTGTCAATGGCTCAAGGATGTTTTCGTCGACTGCAGAGCTTGGGAGAAGGGATCTCTGGCCGTCTTTGGATGAATCCCACAGCTGGGGATGCTTGGGGATCCCTACCAGCTATACAGCAAGGGTCAGGACCAATGTTAGTTGTGCTAGAGCCCAGGTTTGAAAATAAAGGAGCCCCTCCCTCCCTCCCTCCCTGAACCCCTCTCCTCTCTGCCTCCCCTCCAATTTCCCCATCTGCCATTACTATCACACCACAAAGGGTACAGGAGTGCACACTACGTGGCAACAATTATTGCATCAAAATATGTCATTTTGTTTAATTTTTAATGATGAGGCATCATATATGGCTCTAAAATAAACTATTTGATCTCCTACACTTCACACATCTATTGTAGATCTGAAGCTCTCCAATTTGTCTTAATTGTTTGCATCCATTGTCTTATTTTACCTTTTAAATAAAAATGCACTTCTGCAACAAACATTAAAAAAAAAAGATAACAAAACAGTGACCAGGTTACTTATCTGAGAATGCAGATTACAGCACTGTAGAAATTTGATCAACACACTGACAGACCCTCACCAAATTCAGAACAAGGGATCACAAATTAGAAATAAAAATATTTGACAAAAATTGAACTGGGAACCCCAAGAAGTTAAATTTAGTATGTACTACTACAACACTGGAGAAAGAAAAACAGAAATGCTACTACTCAACATAATACAAAGACATTTACTATGCACATTTCCCAAAGCTAACATATTCCATTTAAAGCATTCAAAATAAAATTCTTTTTTCTATCTTTGTTGGTTCTGGTTTCTCTTTTCTCATTTCCTGTTTACTGTCTGCTAATTCTCCTTCAAATGGCTGCTGTCCATTTGTCTTTTCTCCTCTCTCCTGTCTCTTCCCTCACTACACCTGCCTCTGACATATTGATAGTTTCTTTTTAGCTCTTTCCTGTTTTTGTTTTTCATATCTGCTCTCCGTCAACTCAAATTTCACCCTCTATCACACTTCTCCTCCTTACTTTTCAGCCATCTATCAAATTCCCATCTTCTCTCACCCAGTAGCTCTCCCATTACCCACCTCAAACCTTCCCTAGCCCTTCATTCTTTTTCATCTTTAATCTAATCCCCATTGCCATATTTCTACTCTCTGTAATCACTATTTTCTCATTCATTTTCTTGCCACCTCCTCCTGGCCTCTCCCACATAATTGCACCATCCCCTCCAACCTTCTAGCCCAGCAGCTGCTCCCTCTTTCTCTCCATCTCCATAGCCTGACATCTCCCTGTCCCTTCTCTCTTTCCTTCTGTGCGCTCCCCCATTTCTCCCTCTCTCTTCCCTCAATCCCACTGTACGACATCTCTCTATCACTCCCTTCTGCTCCTGGATCCAACATCTCCCTCATTCTCTTAAGTACATAAGTAATGCCACACTGGGAAAAGACCAAGGGTCCATCGAGCCCAGCATCCTGTCCACGACAGTGGCCAATCCAGGCCAAGGGCACCTGGCAAGCTTCCCAAACGTACAAACATTCTATACCTGTTATTCCCGGAATTGTGGATTTTTCCCAAGTCCATTTAGTAGCGGTTTATGGACTTGTCCTTTAGGAAACCGTCTAACCCCCTTTTAAACTCTGCCAAGCTAACCGCCTTCACCAGGTTCTCCAGCAACGAATTCCAGAGTTTAATTTCGCGTTGGGTGAAGAAAACTTTTCTCCAATTTGTTTTAAATTTACTACACTGTAGTTTCATCGCATGCCCCCTAGTCCTAGTATTTTTGGAAAGCGTGAACAGACGCTTCACGTCCACCTGTTCCACTCCACTCATTATTTTATATACCTCTATCATGTCTTCTCTCCCTTCCTCTCATCTACCCCCATGTCCTCAAATCTCTCCCTCTCTCCTATTGTCCATCATCTCTCTCTTTCCCTTCCTTGTGCCCCAAATCTCTCTTCCCCTCCCCCATGCATCATTTTCTCCCTTCCACCTGCCCACTACCTTGTCCAACATTTCTGCCTCTCCCTCCCCTCCACCCCTATGTCCAACATTTTCCCTCTCTCACCCTTCATGCAGCATCTCACCCTCCCTCTCACCCTTATATCCAACATTCCTCCCTCCCTCTCACCCTTATGTCCAACATTCCTCCCTCTCTCACCCCACTCACTCACCATGCAGCCTTTTTCCCACCCCTATGTCCATTTCTCCTTCTCTTATCCCTCTCACCCTCCATGCAGCATCCTTCCCTCCCCTCTTACCCTTATGTCCAACATTTCTCCCTCTAACCCCCCCTTGCAGGCCTCTATCCCTCCCCTCCATCCCTATGTCCAACATTTCTCCTTCTCTCATCATTTTCACCCTCTCCTCCACCCTAATGTCCCTCTATCACACCACCCCCCAGCAGCATCTCTCCTTCCCTACCCCACCTCACAACTTTCTTTCTATGAATGGGTCCCTGTCAGCAGCAGTGTGGAGGGGAGCAGGCTGGGCTCCCGCAATCCTGCATCTCCCTCCCTTAAGCATAACTCTTGCTTGAACAGGTCACCGGCAGCAGCAGCGATTCTCACATGCTGCCTGCCACTAAGCTGGAAGCCTCCTTTCTGCCGTGTCCCATCGCCTAGTCAGAAACAGGAAGTTGTGACAGAGGGGGCAGGACACGGCAGAAAGGAGGCTTCCAGCTTGGCGGCAGGTGGCGTGTGAGAATTGCCGCTGCTGCTACTGTCAGAAAACCCATTTGCACAAGAGTGACGCTTAAGAGAGGGAGCTACAGGACCGCAGGAGCCCAGCCTGCTCCCCTCCACGTCAGCAATGTTAAAGGTGCAGGCACTGCTAGGTGGGCCTGAGCTACATCCCTGCAATTGAGGTAGGGTGTGCAAATCTATCTCATGCATATTCATTCTGGTTTTCCTAAAAACCTGACCGTCTAGGTGTGTCCCGAGGACTGGGTTGAGAACCACTGTTTTAGAGGGTGCTACCTGTTTGTCTTTGCTCTTGTCTTCACTGGCTCAGTCTGAACCCTGAGGAGAAGGAAGGCTGAGAGGAGAACATAGTAGATGACGGCAGAAAAAGACCTGCACGGTCCATCCAGTCTGCCCAACAAGATAAACTCATATGTGCTACGTTTTGTGTATACCCTACTTTGATTTGTACCTGTCCTCTTCAGGGCACAGACCGTATAAGTCTGCCCAGCACTATCCCCGCCTCCCAACCACCAGCCCCACCTCCCACCACCGGCTCTGGCACAGACTGTATAGGTCTGCTCAGCACCAGTCCCGCCTCCCAATCTCGGCTAAGCTCCTTAGGATCCATTCCTTCTGAACAGGATTCCTTTATGTTTATCCCACGCATGTTTGAATTCCGTTACCATTTTCATTTCCACCACCTCCCGTGGGAGGGCATTCCAAGCATCCACTACTCTCTCCATGAAAAAATACTTCCTGACATTTTTCTTGAGTCTGCCCCCCTTCAATCTCATTTCATGTCCTCTCATTCTACCGCCTTCGCATCTCCGGAAAAGGTTCGTTTGCGGATTAATACCTTTCAAATATTTGAATGAGAAGGTGAAGGCCTAGTGCTGCTCAAGCTCCCAAAGTGTACTTCCACACTATGAAACTACAGGCAAGTTTTGATGCTGCTTTTAACTCCTAACCCTTACTCACTTGTTCAGAACCCTTATTTTATCATCCTCACTTTAATATTCCCTTATCTCTTGTTTGTCCTGTTTCTCTGTCCTAATTAGATTGTAAGCTCTGTCGAGCAAGGACTCTCTCTTCATGTTCAAGTGTACAGCACAGCGTACGTCTAGTAGTGCTTTAGAAATGATAAGTAGTAGTAAGTTCTGGTGGGGTTGGGTTGGGGGGCATGAGAGATACTGAAAGCTGTTATCACAGGTTGGAGCCCTGGACACCAGGGGTGGTTTAGGCAGGTCCATTTTTAGGGGGGCCTGGCGGTAGACTAGAGGGACTTGCATTTCCTCTCATTTCTCTTCCCCCCCCCCCCCCCACCCAGCAGTGTTAAACCCTGCTTATGCTTGCAGAGATGCCCAAACTTTGCCAGCTGAAGCTGTTCGCTGCCTAAGCGCCCTCCCTTGCTACCTGAGCAGTGAAGATGTTGGTGGCATGCTTCAGTGGCTGGTGATGGCTCTCCCGCACATGCTTAAGTTAGTCCTTCCTGGTGGAAAACAGTGCATGCTGACTTGTAGACCTCCCCACGCGCCCACATTATAGCACATGCTGAAGAGCAGCAGGGCCTGGCATTGCACCTTTAGGGGTCAGGAGAAAAAGAGGCAGGAGGATGCTACAGGAAAAAGTGTCCTATGCAGTGGCATTGTTCGGCTGTGTCTGAGCATAGGAAAATGATCATGATTCACCAAATGCATTAGAAAAGAGAGATTTGATGTGTGAATGGGAGAACTGGGCCTAATACATATGACTTGGTATGTATTCTTTTAATAGAGTTTAGATGAAAAGCTTCTTTCTGGTTATTATAAAAGAGAGTGGGTAGCTGTAAATGCTTTTGCAGTAATATACAGAAATTTGGATACTATTTGTTCCAAATATGGCAAACCACAAGACTTTATGTAGGAGGGAGTCTCGTTCATTTGTTTTATTGTTTTCAATTTAAGGGGGAAAAAGTCATTCAAGCGGGATCCTGTTACAGTTTATTTCTTTGGAAGATCATGCAGGCAATTTATGGAGAAGGAACAATATTAATGTTATTATAGAAGTAGCTGAGTCAGCCCTGAGTGAAGCCTGGAGAGGTCACATGACTGCTCCAAGGATTCCAGAAGGAGGAGGTGGCTGGGCTTGCAATTTCTCAGGCACACGCAGCTCAGTAACTTTCCTAGTCTGTTGAATTTGTCACAATTTACTTGTTATTAAGACAGCAACATATTTGCAAGCTTTGGATCTTAGTGGTTAAAACCCATACCGTCAGGCCTAAGTTTTGGCAAAAATAACTGTCTAGGGTGCCAAGTACCCAAGCCAAAAAGAAGTCTGCCCCCTTTTACCTAGAGGCACACCAAGGCACTCTGGACCACCATGCCCCCAGCTTTCCAGTCTCCAGAGATCTCCCTACCCCTACCCCACCCCCACCCCAGTCTCCTAGCCAGGGCCAGCTCAGTCTATGGCCCAGGTGAGGCATTGGTTCAGGGTGCCAAAATCCCAGTCCAGTTTACCTCCAAATTCCTAGATGCCAGACTGGGATTTTGGCACTGTTTATCATTAGTGCCCTGAACCAGTAATCACCTGGTCTAGCAGGAGGTGAGGGACTTGATGGGGGGGGGGAGTGGAGGAAGAGATGCCAGATTGTGGGTGGGTTAGGACCACAGTCCCTTGAGCCAGCCTTGCTCCTAACACCAAGGGAGGATCCTTTCCACCACTCTCCAGTCCTGCCTGTGGGTACTCAAATCTTAAACCCAGTTTTGCATACAGCAGTATTCTTCACTGTAAGGTCTGGGATCTACTGATGGCTTCCCGATTAGGGTTACCATATGGCTCCAGAAAAAGGAGGACGGATTGAGCCAGCCACCTGAAGCTGAACATGTCCAAGACCGAGCTCCTCGTCTTTCCTCCTAAACCCACTTCTCCTTTTCCTCCACTCTCTATCTCAGTTGATAACACCCTTATCCTCCCCGTCCCATCTGCCCGCAACCTCGGAGTCATCTTCGACTCCTCCCTCTCCTTCTCTGCGCATATCCAACAGACTGCCAAGACCTGTCGCTTCTTCAACATCAGCAAAATTCGCCCTTTCCTCTCTGAGCACACCACCAGAACTCTCGTCCACGCTCTCATTACCTCTTGCCTTGATTACTGCAACTTACTCCTCACCGGCCTCCCACTCAGCCATCTATCCCCCCTTCAATCCGTTCAGAACGCTGCTGCATGTCTTATATTCCGCCAAAACCGATATACTCATATCACCCCTCTCCTCAAATCACTTCATTGGCTTCCTATCAGATATCGCATACAATTCAAGCTCCTCCTCCTTACCTACAAATGCACTCAGTCTGCGGCTCCCCACTACCTCTCCACCCTCATCTCCCCCTATGTTCCCGCCCGTAACCTCCGCTCACAGGACAAAGCCCTTCTCCCAGTACCCTTCTCCACCACTGCCAACTCCAGGCTCCGCTCATTCTGCCTTGCCTCACCCTATGCCTGGAACAATCTTCCTTTACCCATATGCCATGCCCCCTCCCTACCCATCTTCAAATCTCTGCTTAAAACTCACCTCTTCAATGCTGCCTTCGGCGCCTAACCGCTCGAGAAATATAGAATGCCCCAATCTATCCACCCTATCAGATTAACTGTTCACTCGTCCTCTAGATTGTTCACTTGTCTTTAGATTGTTCTCTTGTCTTTTAGATTGTAAGCTCTTTGAGCAGGGACTGTCCTTCTATGTTTAAATTGTACAGCGCTGCGTAACCCTAGTAGCGCTTTAGAAATGTTAGTTAGTAGTAGTAGTACTTTGGGAGTCGGTTGTTAAAGTAGCCATGGGGAGGCCTACTTTAACAACCAGCTCCCAACATTTTTAAAAACTTAACAAACGGCTCACGCAAGCCCTGAGAGCCCGCTCCAGCACACTACTGAATATACACGAGATAGATTTACATAACAAAGAGGTGGTGAATGCAAATTTATCTCATGCATATTCATTGTGGATATCCTGAAAACCAGACCAGCTAGGTGTGCCCCAAGAAAGACTGGGTTGAGAACTACTGCCTTAGGGCACTTCACTATTCACCTTTCTCCATTAAGAAAATTGACCATTTAGCCTTACTCTGTTTTTTTTGTCTTTTCACCAGTACTCCTTCCGAAAAAGGAAATTGCTAACTATCCCTTGTTTTTTTTTAATTTATTTAGAAATCTCTTATGAGGGACTTTGTCAAATGTCTGCTGGCACACCACCATCAACTGATTCACTTTTATTCACATGTTTATTCACACCTTCAAAAAAATGGTAGGAGATTTAATGAGGTAAGAGTTCCCTTGGCTGAATCCATGTTGGCTCTGTCTTATTAAACCATGACTATTTATATGTTCTGTAATTTTGCTCTTTGTTCTTTAGAACAGTTTCAACCTTTTTTCCTAGCACTGACGTCAGGTTCACTGGTCTATAGTTTCCCGGATCACCCCTGGAACTCCTTTTTTTTTCAAGTACCATAGACAATTGTAATAATAGGTTACAAATTACTAATAGTATGTCTGCAATTTCATTTTGAGTTCTTTCAGTAAATGGACGTATATCATCCAGTCCAGCGAAGGTGAGTCTTGGCCTTCCTCAATGACAGGTGCACAGAAAAAGAATGGGGTTCATTTGACTGCCAGATGTTAAAAACTTTACCTCAGGAGTGGCATCGAGATTCTGCTCAAGGAGGGTAGTTAAAACCTTTCTGAAATTCAGTATGTTTTCTTCTTTCGTTCTTTTCTTCTTCTTCTTCTTTTTTTAACATAATGTACAGTCCTTGAGAAAGTGCTAGCTAAACAATAGTATAGAACATCACTGTGAAGACTCAGAACTCTTGAATCAAAACTTCTTTAATGCAAATCAAGCAAACAAAATATGACTTGCATGTTGTAGTGATGCACAAGAGTCTCTGCCCTGCAGAACTGGGAGTCTGTCCTCTACCTGCTCACCCTGTAACCAGGGAAGCCAAGAAATCTCAGCACTGGCTGATGAGTAATGCTATCAATACTTTAAACGGTGAAAATTTGATGATGTTACAAGGCATTTGAAAGGCTTAAAGCAGCTAGGAACATTGTTAGACACGGTTCTGAGATCCATGCTACAGGCAGATTCCTATTACTCAATGGAGAGAGAATACGCAGGCTACATGTCATCATACACAGACAAGAAACCAGACAATAGGAAAAGTCCCGCAAGGCATAGGACATGTGCTCAAGAAAAGCCTATTATGGAGCACTGCAGGAAGACTAATATTTGTAGTCCAAAGCAGCCAATCCCTCTAGCACTTATTGGGGATATCAGTGGTATAGTATCAAGGCAGGAGCAATCCCCTTTCTTCTAAGCTCTGTTGCATTCTGAGTTCAAAATGACAGCTCTGATCTCTAGTGGTAGCATGGTAGTATTACCACTAAGGGTCAAGCTGCCAAACAAGGAGCACATTTGGAATCTCTGGTACCAGTCTTTGGAGTTAATCCCGAGATCACAGAAGCTTGATTGAGGAATGTAGGATCCCTTGAGTTCAGGTTATAGAAACTGGAGACTCAGGCGCTAGAAGTAAGAACAGCCAGGGCTGGAGTTTCTGGAGCTAGAGTCTGCAGTATCAGAGCCTCTGAAAATTGTACACTTGGAGCCTTGGGAGTGAGGAAGGGGCACTGAAACAAAGGTAGTTACGTATTTGCTATAGCTGTAACCTGGAGTGAAATAGCAGGAGCTGGAGACTTGGGAACAGGGAGCACTGAAGCACAGGTAGCTGTAGGCCCTGGACTCTAATACCAGGAGCTCAAATGTTGGAAGCTGGAAACACAGAAGCAAAGGTAGGTGTGTACTGAGCTAGAACACCAGGTGCTGGTGTCTTGGAAGCAGAGGCTTTTGAGGAGGAGGTAAATAAGAAACTCCTGTGGGTGTGCCAGTAGCCCCTTGAAGCACTTCATATTATGATGCAGAGATGCCAAGTTACCCTGTTCCAGGAGGGAGACTTTCTGGTCATTTTTTTGAACCTACACCCCAAAGCAGTGTGGGATATTCTTGCAAGGTCACTCTTGGTGGCCATTTTGAATCTGCGCCGGGACCGGAGTCAGCAAGAAACAGTATGCAGGCACTCTGGGCAGGAAAAAGGGGGCTCTTTCCTACCCCGAGGAGGTCACTAGACCACCAGGGCAGTACAGTAAGGTAAGGAGAGGGGAGGATAGGACACCCTTGGGGGAGTGACGGGAACGGGGGTGTGTGAAAGGTGTGGGGTGGTATGTGACAGAGGGTGGGGTGTGGGGTGTGGCGGGGCTGGGCGGGGTGTGGTGGGATGTGTCCTCTTTTTGGGGGGGAGCAAATATGGTAACCCTAGTGTCTGGGATATATCATTCCTGATTCTACTCAATGAAGTCCATGCTGTAGATTTATTTATTTATTTATTTATTTATTTATTTATTTGTTGCTTATATCCCACATTTTCCCACTCGTGCAGGCTCAATGTGGCTTACAGTAAATTAAATAAAAGTACAAACTTAAAGGTAATACAAGCATCTAACAGAGTGAACTAGATAGGGAAGGGGACAAGGATACATTAATCAACATTGCAAGTTGAGGGGTAAGTCTTAGCAAAGAGGAATGTCTTTAACAACTTCTTAAAAAGGCCGTGGTCTTCTTGAGTTTTGAGGTGATGAGGTAACATATTCCAGTGTTTGGGACTCCAGTAACGGAAGGACGATGCAAAGAGTTTCTTGTACTTTACTCCCTTACAGTTCGGAAAGTGAAGATGGAGATAGGACCGAGCGGCAGGGTTGGCATTTCTAGGCGGAAGGTCAATCAAGGGGAGCATGTATTCCGGTGCAGTCCCATAGATGATTTTATGAGTTAGGGAGCAGATCTTAAAAGCAATTCGCTCATGTACAGGCAGCCAATGAAGTTTAAAGCGCAGGGGTTCGGCATGTTCAAAACGTCTTACTTTAAGGATGAGCCTCGCCGCAGTGTTCTGAGCCGTTTGGAACGTTTTCAATAAGGAAGCCTGACAACCCACGTAAATACCACTACAATAATCCAGGTGGGATAGGACCAGCCAGTGGACAAGGGTACGAAACAAGTCTCTTGGAAGGAGGTATCTGATGCGCCGAAGCCTCCACATTGCCTGGAACATTTTTTTGGTAACCAAGTGTACATGATCAGCCAGCTGGAGATGTGAGTCCAGGTGTATTCCTAAAAGTCTCATGCTATTGGCAATCGGGAGGGCCGAGCCCAGTACTGGAAGCATTGTGTCAGATACATGAGCGTACGTGGACGAGAGGATGAGACAGTGAGTTTTTTCCCTGTTGAGCCTGAATCGGAACACCTTGGCCCAGTGTTCTAAAGTGGTGAAACATGCATCTATGAGGTTGGCAACTTCTGATATTGAGGATTGAAAAGGGATGTAAACTGTAATATCATCCGCATCAAGATGGTGTAGTCAAAAAGCCAAGGCTAGCCTAAATTCAATCTCTCAAAACCGATAAGGGGATGCTCAAAACTCCAGCGCTGTACTAAACAGCACTAGAAAAATACTGTTGCAACAGCACGGGAAATGAACTCCCTAATGCTCAACGCTAATAACATGCAAATTTAGGTGCATTGTTAGGGTTGAACATTAGGGACTTCGGCGGGATGATTGTGCCTGGGCATTCGCTCGAGCTGTGTGTTAAGCATAGCTGTTGAGTGCATGCCGAGACAAAGCCCTGACCTGTCAAATAAGCCATAGTGGTCCGGTGGACCCCCCCCCCCCAAAGACTTCTAGCCTGGTGGTCCAGTGGACCCCAAACCTCCCTCCCCCTGAAAAAAATCCATAGTGGTCTAGTGGGATCCCTGGCCATGCCCTCCCCATCCTGACAGTCACAGGGCTGCCGAGAGACTGAGTAGCGTCCGGGGCAGGGCCGCTCCCGCCACCCCTGATCACCACCCCCCCCACTCCAATCGCCACTGCCCCCCGGATCATCACCGCTCTCACCCCCTCCCCCCAGGATCGCCGCGGGGATCCCAAGGCCCCGCCAGAGGAAGAATCCAGCACTGCTCTTCACTCCATGCCTGCCCTGCGGGGGGAAAGCAGCCGCTCAGTACGGCAGTAGAACTTCCGCAAGGGCGGGACTTGAGGGAAGGCCGGCCAACGACGAAGCGAGTTTTCTGCCCTCAGACGCGAGGCACCGGCACCGCCGCTTGAAGGTTTTTTTAAATGCTGGGTCGGGTCAGTTGAGGTGCGGGCGAAAGAAGAGGGTCGTTTGGCGGGTCGGGGAGGGGGGGTGGGTCAGACGGGAGATGTCTCAGGTGGCTGGAGGGAGGGAGAGCAGCTGGGGAACGAGGAGACTCGCGTCGCGGGACGTGGGTGGAGGGCAGGGGGGACGGGGGGGTTACTGGACATAGGTGGATGGCAGTTGGCAAGGGGGGCAGGAAGGTCGCTGGACATGGGGTGGATGTAGGGGAGGAGGGCTTCTGGACATAGGGGGAGGGCAGGGGGCACAGGAGGGTCACTGGACATGGGTGGATGGCAGGGGAGGGCATAGGGGACAGGGGGGTTGCTGGACATGGATGGCAGGGGGGACAGGAGGGTCGCTGGACATGGGTGGATGGCAGGGGAGAGGGTTTCTGGACATAGGTGGATGGCAGGGGAGGGCAGGGGCACAGGAGGGTCGCTGGACATGGGTGGATGGCAGGGGAGAGCATAGGGGATGGGGGGTTGCTGGACATGGATGGCAGGAGGGACAGGAGGGTCGCTGGACATGGGTGGATGGCAGGGGAGGGGGTTTCTGGACATAGGTGGATGGCAGGGGCGGGCAGGGAGGACAGGAGGGGCGCTGGACATGAGTGGGTGGCAGGGGAGGGGGTTTCTGGACATAGGTGGATGGCAGGGGAGGGCAGGGGGCACAGGAGGGTCGCTGGACATGGGTGGATGGCAGGGGAGAGCATAGGGGACGGGGGGTTGCTGGACATGGATGGCAGGAGGGACAGGAGGGTCGCTGGACATGGGTGGATGGCAGGGGAGGGGGTTTCTGGACATAGGTGGATGGCAGGGGCGGGCAGGGAGGACAGGAGGGGCGCTGGACATGGGTGGGTGGCAGGGGAGGGGGTTTCTGGACATAGGTGGATGGCAGGGGAGGGCAGGGGGCACAGGAGGGTCGCTGGACATGGGTGGATGGCAGGGGAGGGCATAGGGGACAGGGGGGGTTGCTGGACATGGATGGCAGGGGGGACAGGAGGGTCGCTGGACATGGGTGGATGGCAGGGGAGGGGGTTTCTGGACATAGGTGGATGGCAGGGGTGGGCAGGGAGGACAGGAGGGTCACTGGACATGGGTGGATGGAGGGGAGGGGGTCTCTGGACATAGGTGGATGGCAGGGGAGGACAGAGGGGGCAGGGGGGTTGCTGGACATAGATGGATGGCAGGGGGGACAGGAGGGTCGCTGGACATGGGTGGATGGAGGAGAGAGAAGAAATGCTGGACATGGATGGAGGCGAGGGAAGAGTGAGGAAGGAGATGAGGTGAGGGAAAAGGAAGAGAGGAGATAAAGTGCACATAGATATAGAAAATAGGCAGAAGCTGGATCCACTGGACAGTCAAGTCTGCGGAGGACCCAGCTTTTACTTACGGATGTAGGGCAAGAAATGAAGAAGAAAGGCAGAAAGTAAAGAAATAAATGGAAAGGAAACCCTGGAAACGGAGTTAAGAGGACAGATAGCAGCACAATCGGATACTGAGCCAGCATGATCAGAAAAACAAAGTCACCAGACAACAAAGGTAGAAAAAACTATTTTATTCAGGATTTATTAATTGGAATATGTTAGTTTTTAGAAATGTGCATCTGTGATATTTTTCATGTAAGTTTTAATTTTTGTAGTATTGCTACATACTGAGTCTGACTTCTTGAGGTAACTTTCCAGTTCAGTATTTTGCATTCATGTGTTTTTCAGGTGTGATCAAGGAAGGTACAGTATTCTGCTAGCGTATAGTTTGCAGCCCTTTTTGTTTGTTTTTTTTCACTAGGTTGTGCACTGGTGTTTTAGAGCCCGGTGTAATTACAGTTGCCTTTCCACGCCACGCATAAGGTTGTAGCTCGTCCTGTCCTTGGAATTAGTGCTGTTTATGGTTTGTGAAGGTTATGAGTGTGTTTTTGCACACGTTTGTGTATAGTGTTTTGCAGTGGAGAGATTGTGTGTTGGCCTTACTAAGGTGGCACCAAACATCGGAAAGGGTGTAGAGCCTAAATCATGACACACTATCTCTAAAAGGGTGTTTTGTGGCTCTACATGAGAATTGTGATATTATGATCCCTTGCTAGCTTCATATTGTTGATAATCTGCATTTTCCGTATGGCTGGTATATTGGTGTATAAGGTATTAATTGTGACTTTTTTTTTTTACTTATTTTTTTTCTGTGTGTTGTCAGACAATTATGGATGACAGAGTCGGAGTCTTCTTGAGTCAGAGAGTTGTGGTATATATTTTAAAACAATTTTAATACCTTGGTGGTCTATATGTTTTTATATTGTACATTATATTTTACATATCACTTAATTTTATTGTATATCTTTTCATTTCATTTTTATTTTATTGCATATATGGGTTACAGAGTAATAGGGGAATTTGAAAGTACTGAATCTTTTCTTAATATTTTTCCTTTATTCTCCTTTGTTATGAGAATTGGAACTACTAATTGTAGTGGACTTGAACTGAATAATTTCTGGGGAGGGGAGGTTTCATGATAGCATTGTGCTTATTATTTCAATCAGTTTTTTGTACAAGTTTAGCTTCATTTGTCTTTGAAATTTCATAAATAAAAAAATGTTCTAAAAATGGAATAATTTTATCAATGGGGTGGAGCTAGGGTGGGGGCGGGGCTATGGTGGGGCGGGGCTATGGTGGGGTGGGGCTAGGGTGGGGCCCCACCAAATTGGTCTGCATAGGGCCCCACACTTGTTAAGACCGGCCCTGTCTATCTGTGTTCCTAGGCCTGTGAAGTAACAGGCTTCAGATTTAAGTTAATAAAGCATTTATTCCATGTTTACAACCTTGTCCAGCTATGTTACTTGAAGGCCTCCCTCAACCCTCACACAGTATCACAACATCAAAGAAATTACAACTTTGATGGTATACATTTCCGAACTTTGATAGGAAAAGTATACCATTTTCCAAAAAAAAAAAAAATTAACAGATCACTAAGGTCAGAGGAAATAAATGAAAATGAATATAGTATGTTAGCCCTCACTAGAAAACCCAGAAGAAGCTGGAAACAATATACCACATTTAAATCTTAAACTAAAGCTAAACATAAGGACAGCATTCCCCTATAACATTCTTATACCCTGTCCTGAACTAACTTAGCAGAGATTTGAATTACACACTAAGAACACCTTTCAGGCAAAACTACAGTTTTGATGACTCATAGAATACATATCAAACATTCTCTAAAGAAATTAAACATTTACAAGAGTAACACAATTGGAAAGTAGCCCCTAGAGCCAGGAAACATTGATATCTTCCCACCTAAAAAATGGCATTGAGAAGAATGGAAAAACAAGTGTGTGCCCATGCCGACATACACATTCCCTTGCATATACAGTGGTGGAAATAAGTATTTGATCCCTTGCTGATTTTGTAAGTTTGCCCACTGACAAAGACATGAGCAGCCCATAATTGAAGGGTAGGTTATTGGTAACAGTGAGAGATAGCACATCACAAATTAAATCCGGAAAATCACATTGTGGAAAGTATATGAATTTATTTGCATTCTGCAGAGGGAAATAAGTATTTGATCCCCCACCAACCAGTAAGAGATCTGGCCCCTACAGACCAGGTAGATGCTCCAAATCAACTCGTTACCTGCATGACAGACAGCTGTCGGCAATGGTCACCTGTATGAAAGACACCTGTCCACAGACTCAGTGAATCAGTCAGACTCTAACCTCTACAAAATGGCCAAGAGCAAGGAGCTGTCTAAGGATGTCAGGGACAAGATCATACACCTGCACAAGGCTGGAATGGGCTACAAAACCATCAGTAAGACGCTGGGCGAGAAGGAGACAACTGTTGGTGCCATAGTAAGAAAATGGAAGAAGTACAAAATGACTGTCAATCGACAAAGATCTGGGGCTCCACGCAAAATCTCACCTCGTGGGGTATCCTTGATCATGAGGAAGGTTAGAAATCAGCCTACAACTACAAGGGGGGAACTTGTCAATGATCTCAAGGCAGCTGGGACCACTGTCACCACGAAAACCATTGGTAACACATTACGACATAACGGATTGCAATCCTGCAGTGCCCGCAAGGTCCCCCTGCTCCGGAAGGCACATGTGACGGCCCGTCTGAAGTTTGCCAGTGAACACCTGGATGATGCCGAGAGTGATTGGGAGAAGGTGCTGTGGTCAGATGAGACAAAAATTGAGCTCTTTGGCATGAACTCAACTCGCCGTGTTTGGAGGAAGAGAAATGCTGCCTATGACCCAAAGAACACCGTCCCCACTGTCAAGCATGGAGGTGGAAATGTTATGTTTTGGGGGTGTTTCTCTGCTAAGGGCACAGGACTACTTCACCGCATCAATGGGAGAATGGATGGGGCCATGTACCGTACAATTCTGAGTGACAACCTCCTTCCCTCCGCCAGGGCCTTAAAAATGGGTCGTGGCTGGGTCTTCCAGCACGACAATGACCCAAAACATACAGCCAAGGCAACAAAGGAGTGGCTCAGGAAGAAGCACATTAGGGTCATGGAGTGGCCTAGCCAGTCACCAGACCTTAATCCCATTGAAAACTTATGGAGGGAGCTGAAGCTGCGAGTTGCCAAGCGACAGCCCAGAACTCTTAATGATTTAGAGATGATCTGCAAAGAGGAGTGGACCAAAATTCCTCCTGACATGTGTGCAAACCTCATCATCAACTACAGAAGACGTCTGACCGCTGTGCTTGCCAACAAGGGTTTTGCCACCAAGTATTAGGTCTTGTTTGCCAGAGGGATTAAATACTTATTTCCCTCTGCAGAATGCAAATAAATTCATATACTTTCCACAATGTGATTTTCCGGATTTAATTTGTGATGTGCTATCTCTCACTGTTACCAATAACCTACCCTTCAATTATGGGCTGCTCATGTCTTTGTCAGTGGGCAAACTTACAAAATCAGCAAGGGATCAAATACTTATTTCCACCACTGTATGCACTATCCCTCGAATTCTATAAATGGTGCACAAATGTCCACACAGAAAATTATGCACTATCCTGAGATGTGCATGCAACTACATTGGCTAATGAGCTAATTAGTGCTAACAATTATGGACAACAATTTTACATAAGTACATGCGTGTTGCCATTCTGAGACAGACCAAAGGTCCATCAAGCCCAGTATCCTGTTTCCAGCGGTGGCCAATCCAGGTCACAAGTACATGGTAAGATCCCGAAACAGTACAATACATTTTATGCTGCTTATCCTAGAAATAAGCAGTGGATTTTCCCAGGTCCATTTTAATAATGGCTTATGGACTTTTCTTTTAGGAAGCTAGCCAAACCTTTTTTAAACCCCGCTAAACTAACTGCTTTTACCACATTCTCTGACAACGAATTCCAGAGTTTAATTACACATTGAGTGAAGAAATATTTTCTCTGATTCATTTTAAATGTACTACTTTGTAGCTTCATTGTGTGCCCCCTAGTCTTAGTATTTTTGATTGGCGTGCGAATCTTGCTAGGTGTTATTCTTTAAAGATCCACATCAATCATAGATTTTTTTTCAGCACCTTTTATTTTAGCGCCATGTACTGAATCTAGTCCTATGCCATTTATGTGTGCTGCTGCAGAATAGCATTTGGTCGCCCTGCTATCACTTTAATGTGACAATGTACCCTTACACATGTAATGGCCCTGCCTGGGTGCTTCTGGGTCCAGGGTCCAAGTGGGCTGAAGGCCTCACAATGGGCAGGCTCCGTCGGACCCTCACTCACTCACTTGGAGTGCGGAGCCTCCACCTGGATTACCGTCTTCTGCCCCATGAAACTCAAAGCCAAGGTCCAAATCTCTGTGGGAAACAAGGCTGGCAGTTCAACATAGCTTGTCTTGAGGGGACAGCTGTACACCATCTTGTCCAAAATGACCACTCCAGAGGCAGCAGCTTCAAACTCAGTTTATTCTTCAACTTAAACCACAGGATCATCTAACTGTGGAGGAGTAGCCTAGCGGTTAGTGCAATGGACCTTGATCCTGGGAAACTGAGTTTGATTCCCACTGCAGCTCCTTGTGACTCTGGGCAAGTCACTTAACCCTCCATTGCCCCAGGTACAAAATAAGTACATGTATATATGTAAACTGCTTTGAATGTAGTTGCAAAAACCTCAGAAAGGCGGTATATCAAGTCCCATTTCCCCTTCCCCTTCCTCTCTATGCTTCAGGTTCAGACCCTCCTGGTCTAACCTCCATTCAAGGTGACCTTTGCATTGGCTCACCCTGGCTATGGGATGGGCACTCCCTGGCTTCTATCCTGCGCTTCTGGGCTGGGTCTCTCCACTGCCCACCCAGAGTTGTCCTTCACAGTTACTGTTTTTCTTAGCAGCAACACTCCTTTTCTTTAGCCAATGGATTCACTTCTTTTACACGGGATCCCCCTTCTTCTTCGGGTCCTTTGGCAGGGGCTTGCAGGCAACCCAAAGACCCACAGTTACAAACAGTAAACCAAAAACACAAAAAGGGAGGGAGGAACCCCTACTGGGCAAACACTTAACTTTATCTCCTCCTAGACTCCTCCCCCCTTGTCACTCTTCCTTTCTCAGCACCATCTCTCTGCATTTTATTTCAAAGCTACTCCCCTTGGGCTGGGCTTCCTCCCACCCGGGGATCTCTCAGTCACTCCCCTCAGTGACTCTCTACAGGAATTTACTCTCTTAGTAATCTCAAACTAATTGGGGAATACACACACATGGCAATTCTATAAATAAGCACCAAGATTTTGGTACCCAATGCAATACACTGAGTACATAAGTACATAAGTATTGCCATACTGGGAAAGACCAAAGGTCCATCAAGCCCAGCATCCTGTCTCCAACAGTGGCCAATCCAGGTCACAAATACCTGGCAAGATCCCAAAAAAGTACAAAACATTTTAAACTGCTTATCCCAGAAATAGTGGATTTTCCCCAAGTCCATTTAATAATGGTCTATGGACTTTTGCTTTAGGAAGCCGACCAAACTTTTTTAAAACTCCGCTAAGCTAACCGCCTTTACCACATTCTCTGGCAACGAATTCCAGAGTTTAATTACACGTTGAGTGAAGAAACATTTTCTCTGATTTGTTTTAAATTTACTACATTGTAGCTTCATCGCATGCCCCCTAGTCTTAGTATTTTTGGAAAGCGTAAACAGACGCTTCACATTTACCCGTTCCACTCCACTCATTATTTTATAGACCTCTATCATATCTCCCCTTAGTTGCCTTTTCTCCAAGCTGAAGAGCCCTAGCCGCTTTAGCCTTTCCTCATAGGGAAGTCGTCCCATCCCCTGTATCATTTTCGTCACCCTTCTCTGCACCTTTTCTAATTCCACTATATCTTTTTTGAGATGCGGCGACCAGAATTGAACACAATATTCGAGGTGCGGTCGCACCATGGAGCGATACAAAGGCATTATAACATCCTCATTTTTGTTCTCCATTCCTTTCCTAATAATACCTAACATTCTATTTGCTTTCTTAGCCGCAGCAGCACACTGAGCAGAAGGTTTTAACGTATCATCGACGACACCTAGATCCCTTTCTTGGTCTGTGACTCCTAATGTGGAACCTTGCATGATATAGCTATAATTCAGGTTCTTCTTTCCCACATGCATCACTTTGCACTTGCTCACATTAAAAGTCATCTGCCATTTAGACACCCAGTCTCCCAGTCTCGTAAGGTCCTCTTGCAATTTTTCACAATCCTCCCTCGATTTAACAACTTTAATAACTTTGTGTAATTCTCAAATTTAATTATCTCACTAATTATTCCCATCTCTAGGTCATTTATAAATACGTATGTTAAAAAGCAGAGGTCCCAGCATAGACCCCTGGGGAACCCCACTAGCTACCCTTTTCCATTGAGAATACTGACCATTTAACCCTACTCTCTGTTTTCTATCTTTTAACCAGTTTTATCCACAATAGAACACTACCTCCTATCCCATGACTCTCCAATTTCCTCTGGAGTCTTTCATGAGGTACTTTCTCAAACGCCTTCTGAAAATCCAGATACACAATATCAACCGGCTCAACTGTATCCATGTTTGTTCACCCCTTCAAAGAGATGTAGTAGATTGGTGAGGCAAGATTTCCCTTCACTAAATCCATGCTGACTTTGTCTCATTAATCCATGCTTTTGAATATGCTCTGTAATTTTGTTCTTTATAATAGTCTCTACCATTTTGCCCGGCACCGACGTCATGCTCACCGGTCTATAATTTCCCGGATCGCCTCTGGAACCTTTTTTAAAAATCGGCGTTACATTGGCCACCCTTCACTATTCCGGTACCACGCTTGATTTTAAGGATAAATTACATATTACTAACAATAGCTCCGCAAGTTCATTTTTCAGTTCTATCAGTACTCTGGGATGAATACCATCTGGTCCAGGAGATTTGCTACTCTTCAGTTTGTAGAACTGCCCCATTACATCCTTCAGGTTTACAGAGAATTCATTAAGTTTCTCCGACTCGTCAGCTTTGAATACCATTTCTGGCACCGCTATCCTACCCAAATCTTCCTCGGTGAAGACCGAAGCAAAAAATTCATTTAATCTCTCCGCAACGGCTTTGTTTTCCCTGATCGCCCCTTTTACTCCTCGGTCATCTAGCAGTCCAACCGATACTTTTGCCGGCTTCCTGCTTTTAATATACCTAAAAAATTTTTACTATGTGTTTTTGCCTCCAATGCAATCTTTTTTTTGAAGTCCATGTTAGCCTTCCTTATCAGTGCTTTGCATTTGACTTGACATTCCTTATGCTGTTTCTTATTATTTTCAGTCGGTTCCTTCTTCCATTTTCTGAAGGATTTTCTTTTAGCTCTAATAGCTTCCTTCATCTCACTTTTTAACCATGTTGGCTGTCGTTTGGTCTTCCATCCTCCTTTCTTAATACGTGGAATATATTTGGCCTGGGCTTCCAGGATGGTGTTTTTGAACAGCATCCACGCCTGATGTAAATTTTTGACCCTCGCAGCCGCTCCTTTAAGTTTTTTTTCACCGTTCTTCTCACTTTATCATAGTGTCCTTTTTGAAAGTTAAACGCTAACATATTTGATTTCCTATGTATACTTACTCCAAAGCTAATATCAAATCTGATCATATTATGATCACTGTTATGAAGCTGCCCCAGCACCATTACCTCCCGCACCAGATCATGCGCTCCACTAAGGACTAGGTCTAGAATTTTTCCTTCTCTCATCGGCTCCTGTACCAGCTGTTCTATAAAGCAGTCCTTGATTTCATCAAGGAATTTTATCTCCCTAGCGTGCCCCAATGTTACATTTACCCAGTCAATATCAGGGTAATTGAAATCACCCATTATTATTGTGTTGCCCAGTTTATTTGCGTCCCTAATTTCCTTTAACATTTCTGCATCTGTCTGTTCATCCTGGCCAGGCGGACGGTAGTACACTCCTATCACTATCCTTTTCCCCTTTATACATGGAATTTCAATCCACAGTGATTCCAAGAACTGTTTTGTTTCCTGCAGAATTTTCAATCTATTTGATTCAATGCTCTCCTTAATATACAACTCTACCCCTCCACCAATTCGATCCACCCTATCACTATGATATAATTTGTACCCCAGTATGACAGTTTCCCACTGGTTATCCTCCTTCCACCAGGTCTCAGAGATGCCTATTATATCTAATTTTTCATTTAGTGCAATATATTCTAACTCTCCCATCTTATTTCTTAGGCTCCTGGCATTCGCATATAGACATTTCAAACTATGTTTGTTGTTCCTGTTTACATCATGCTCAGTACTTGACAGTATTAATTTGCAATCTTATGTCTGATTTTTATTTAAGGACACCTGATCTACTATGGTCTCTTTTGCAAGCTTACTATCAGGATATCCTATCTTCCCTGTTTTGGTGATATCTTTGAAAGATACCTTATCCCGAACCATGCACTTTTGAGCGACTGTCGGCCTTCCTCCCGTTTCTAGTTTAAAAGCTGCTCTATCTCCTTTTTAAATGTCGATGCCAGCAGCCTGGTCCCACCCTGGTTAAGGGGGAGCCCATTCTTTCGGAACAGGCTCCTCCTTCCCCAGAATGTTGCCCAGTTCCTAACAAATCTAAATCGCTCCTCCCTGCACCATCGTCTCATCCACGCATTGAGACTCCGGAGCTCTGCCTGTCTCTTGGGCCCTGCCTGTGGAATGGGTAGCAT
The DNA here is from genome assembly GCF_901765095.1 of Microcaecilia unicolor. Classification (NCBI taxonomy): domain Eukaryota; kingdom Metazoa; phylum Chordata; class Amphibia; order Gymnophiona; family Siphonopidae; genus Microcaecilia; species Microcaecilia unicolor. The sequence goes on from NC_044031.1 coordinate 593,839,030, forward strand.
TTCAGAAAACACTACTTTAGAGGTTCTGGATTTGAGCTTTCTACCTAAGAGCCTAAATTTGGCTTCCAGAACCTTCCTCCCACATTTTCCTATGTCATTGGTTCTCACATGTACCAAGACAGCCGGCTCCCCCCAGCACTAAAATCCTATCTAGATGTCAAGTCTATAACTGGAGTGCCTAAAGGAAAGCGTTTATGTCAAGTCAATGAGAGTCGTAACTGTTTGTGCCTAAATGTGCCTTGAAATGTGTGCAGTTTATAGTATTCTATAAATTATGTATACTTTGAATAAGAAGAAGTAGCCTAATGGTTAGTGTAGCGGGCTTTGATCCTGGTAGCCTGGGTTCAATTCCCGCTGCAGTTCCTTGTGACTTTGGGCAAGTCACTTAACCTTCCATTGCCCCAGGTACAAAAACTTAGATTGTGAACCCTCTAGGGACAGAGAGAGGGGCATAATCGAACACAGACGCCCATCTCCAAGGTCGACTATCTCCGAGGACGGGTCCGCGGAGGGCGGGACAGACCGTATTTTCAAAAAAGATGGGCATCCATCTTTTGTTTCGATAATACGGTTGGTGCCGGGCAAATGCATTGGATTTGGGCGGATTTGAGGTGGGTGGTATCAGTTTTCAGCGATAATGGAAACCAAAGCCACCCAGCTCAAAAACGAACAACTCCAAGGCATTTGGTTGTGGGAGGGGCCAGGATTCATAGTGCACTGGTCCCCCTCACATGCCAGGACACCAACTGGGCACCCTAGGGGGCACTTGTAAAAAGTAAAAAAAAAAAAATTTTAAATACCTCCCAAGTCCATAGCTCCCTTACCTTGGGTGCTGAGCCCCCCAAATCCCCCCCAAAACCCACTCCCCACAACTCTACACCATTACCATAGCACTTATGGGTGAAGGGGGGCACCTAGATGTGGGTACAGTGGCGGTTTGGAGGGCTCCCATTTACCAGCACAAGTGTAACAGGTAGGGGGGATGGGCCTGGGTCCACCTGCCTGAAGTCCACTGCACCCACTAACAACTGCTCCAGGGACCTGCATACTGCTGTGATGGAGCTGGGTATGACATTTGAGGCTGGCAAAAAAAGTTTTTAAAGTTCTTTTTTTTTGGTGGGAGGGAGTTAGTGACCACTGGGGGAGTCAGGGGAGGTCATCCCCGATCCCCTCCGGTGGTCATCTGGGCAGTTGGGGCACTTTTTGGGGACTTGTTCATGAAAAAAAGGGTAAAAAAAAGCGGTCCAAATTCTCGCTACTGCCGCCCTTCTTTTTTCCATTATTGGCCGAGGGTGCCTATCTCTTCTCGGCCGATAAACACATCCCAGTCCCACCTTCACCACGCCGCCGACATGCCCCCATCAACTTTGTTCTTTCCCGCGACAGACTGCAGTTGGAGGCGCCCATAATCGGCTTTCGATTATACCGATTTGGGTGCCCATGAGAGAAGGGCGCCCATCTCCCGATTTAGGTCGAAATATTGGCATCTTTCTCTTTCGAAAATAAGCCAGAGAATGTACCTGCATATCATGTGTACAGCACTGCATACAGCTAGTAGCACTATAGAAATGATTAGTAGTAGTACATGTAAATATCAATTAGTGATGTCATTTATGTGAATAAGCGCACCTAATTTATACATTTACATGTGAAAGGAGTGCATACATGATGACACCCTATTCTAGAATGGACCTAGAATGGACCTTAACATATTTGCATTTTAAAAATAAAATACTGCGCAGTATTGCAAACCTTAATCTACATATCAGGCGATTAGTAGGTTTTCCAACACTCACTGTAAACTAGATACCTGTCCCAGCTACCTAATGAAATCCGCCGCTGACCGCTTCATAGCAGGTCTCACATCCCACCTAAATTACATGCTTTAGTAAGGCCTCTTCCCTAAGGAAAATGGCAATATCCTACTCACCCCAATACCAAAAGATACCAAGAAAAAAAACAAACAAAATCATTAACTACCATCCAGTAGCATCTATCCCGTTGGTGGTCAAACTGATGGAAAGCATGGTTACCAAACAACTTACAGATTACATAAACAAATTCTCAATATTACACGAATCACAGTCAGGCTTTCACCCCCTCCACAGCACGGAAACAGTATTACTCACTCTTCTAGCCAAATTCAAGCAGGAAATAGCAACAGGCAAAAACATCCTTCTCCTCCAATTCGACATGTCTAGTGCATTCGACATGATAAACCATAATATATTAATAAGATTACTAGATAAGTTTGGGATTGGTGGAAACATACTTAACTGGATCAAGGGCTTCCTAACCACAAGAACATATCAAGTAAAATCAAATTCAAACATATCATCACCGTGGAAAGCAGACTGTGGAGTACCGCAAGGATCACCGCTATCACCGATCCTATTCAACTTAATGATGAGCCCACTTGCCAAGTCCTTATCCAACCATGGCCTTAACCCTTTCATATATGCAGACAATGTCACAATATACATTCCTTAAAAAACCAAACTGACAGAAATCACCAACGAAATCAAGCTCGGCCTGAACATCATGGATTCATGGGCAAATGCATTTCAACTAAAACTCAATAAAGAAAAAAACTCATTGTCTCATCTTCTCATCCCAACACAGCGTGGACATCCCCACAAGTATCAACACCCCAGATCACACCCTTCCTATCTCAGACAGCTTGAAAATCCTCAGCGTTACAATGGACCATAACTTAACTCTAGAGAGCCAAGTGGCATCCACAACAAAGAAAATGTTCCTCTCAATGTGGAAACTCAAACACGTGAAGCAATTCTTCCCGAGGGAAACATTTCACAACTTGATACAATCAATGGTACTAAGCCACTTAGATTATTGCAATGGAATTTATGCGGGATGTAAAGAACAAACCTTAAAGAAATTTCAGACCGCTCAAAACATGGCAGCTAGGCTTATATTTGGTAAAACGTGATTTGAAAGCGCAAAACCCCTCCAAAAAACTACACTGGCTCCCAATCAAAGAACGCATCGCCTTCAAAATCTGCACCCTGATTCACAAAATCATATACGGAGCAGCCCCGAGTTACATGACAGATTTGATTGACTTACCAATTACAAATACATCCGAATCAACACGATCTTATCTAAATCTGCACTACCCAAGCTGCAAAGGACTTAAATACAAAACAACTTACGCATCTAGTTTTTCCTACATAAGCACACAACTGTGGAACGCATTACCAAAAGCCTTGAAAACGTCGTACGACCACCTAAACTTCCGGAAATCACTAAAAAACAACCTGTTTAAAAAGGCATACCCTACCGATCCAACTTAAATACCTAATCTCTGCAACACAACCAAACTAAAGCACGTAATGGACATAACACAACTCTTCCATTCTCCGATTCCCTAATGTGGCTGTGCCACATGAACTTGATCTTACCACAACATCACCCTGTATTTGTTCACACCAGAGCCTGCAAAGGCCTCTCCGGTACTATGTAAGCCACATTGAGCCTACAAATAGGTGGGAAATGTGGGATTCAAATGTAATAAATAAATATGAACTTTTATTCTACCCATCCCTCGTACAAATGATCTTTTAAATGCAGCACTTCCTGAGTAAAACACATTCTGCAATGTGCACACAGAAGCATCAAGCACAGTGTCTCTTTCCCCTTAGGGCATAGCATAGGCAGCTCATCCAAGGTTGATTGAACAGACTGATTATGTCATATTAGATTAATATATTTGTACATCTGATTATCTAGGAGAAGCTAATTGGATAAACAGAGCTACAACTACCTGCGTGCAAAAGGGCAAAACCAGGAATGGAACAGCTTGTTTGGTCAATCCTATGTCCCCTCCCCACCATGCAATACAATCCCTCTAGTGGTCTTTAAGCCAGTCACTGTCCCCACTGGTCACCAATTCCAATGTCAGCCACCCTGTAATACTGCCCACAATTTTGCTATGTGGGAGTGAAGTCTGATGTTTATACAGGGCTGGACAAAATATCAATATATTACATAAACTGGGGCCTGTGGTAAATATTTGTTAATGTGTGTTAGCACCTTTAATCAAGCTATCCTTTTGTAAATTACCAAAACAAAAACCCTGAAAAAAAAAAAAGACTCGAAGCCTATATAGCAAATACTACACCAAATCAGTATTAACTCCAGTGATTCAAACTGCAACCCCTACCTATAAAAAGGAAAAACTGCAAATATTACACCAGGTCCAAACTCTTCCTATAGGATAAACAAGGTCAAAGTACAATTGATTTGATTAACCGCTAAAGGTGATTGCCATCGAAGCAATGTACAACTTAACAAAATCAGATAATCAAGAAGAAAAATAAATACAATGACAATAGAAAAAGCAAGAAAGATAGACTTCCCCACTTAATGTGTCCCATACCCCCAGTAACAAATAGCTCCCAGACAGCATCCACCCAAGCGGCAAAACAAGAGAGCAAAAGCTTTCTGAAAGAAATAAGTGTTCAGAGAAGCTTTAAATTTAAAAAAAATGAGGGTGCAGAATGCAAGGTCAAAGGGAGAACATTCCATAAGATCAGACTCATAATAGAAAACATGGAATTCTGAAAAGTGTCTAAAAAGACTTGCCAAAAAGATAGAACGGTTAAAAGGTGCTGCTGAACTGAGCGTAAGGAACGAGTAGGAACATACAGTAATAAAAATGAGGACAAAAATTGAGGAGAACCTGATCCAATCACATTCTGAACCAGTAGCAGAATCTTATACTGAATACGATATTTTAATGGAAGCCAATGTTCTCACCCTCAGTAGCAGGGTCATACGTTCGTGCTCTACAAATCAGTTTGACAGCTACATTCTGCACCATTGAGAACTGCTACAAATCCTTACTCAGGAACTACACATTAAAGAACCCTTTACCTCAGCCACACACACTGAACATGCACAGACCCTCACCTAATACAAAATAAAGGACCAGAAATTAGAAACAGAAACATGTAGCCAAATTTGAAATACTATCCCCAAAAGGCCAGACTGGAAGTATAATGCTAGAAAAAAGAAAAGAGAATTAGAAATGCATTTCCTACTGTTCTTTACAAAATAAAAAGTAGAAGAGAGGCAAAATTCCCAAATGCTGACATAATCCAATCCATAAAAACTGAAGATAATGTTTTTTAATTTTCTACAGTTGTTGTTTATGCATTTTATTTTTTTCTTATTGAACTAGTTCCAGTCTCTCTTCTCTGCATCTCTTTTCCATTTCTTCTCTTGCCTCCTGTCCTCCTCCTCCCCTATATGTTTTAGATTAGAAACAATCTTCTTTTCTCTCTCTCTCTCTCTCTCCTCCCCATTTTTCTCTTTTCTGCTTCTGTCCAGTCATATCTAGATTTTACCCCAATCTCTTTTTCTCTCACTCTCCAGTCATCAGTGTCATTTTCACATTCACTTCTTTTATTGGGCAATAGTGTGGATCAAATCTATAAGGCTACACCAGTTCCAATCAAGGCAGCTGATCACACAGCTAATGTAATAGATTTGATCCATTCTGTCACTCCTAAAGGAATGAAATCTATAATATATTTGACTGTTATGTGCCTAATATTTTTTTCCAGCCTTGATACTCAAGTACTCTGTAAATTAATGCATGCCCCTGATGCACACATAAGCTGAAATGTGGATGGGCCGATGGTGGGTTGACTTACATAGCAACTTATATACTGTGAAACATAGCAGTCAGGGAATTCCTCCTTGCAAATTGTCTCTCCCTGTTCTCTGTTCTTCCAATCATCCCCCAACTACCTCCACCTAAAAAAATACTCCATGTATAAACTGCCCCACCCAAACACTATCCTCCACAATTGTCTCACCATCCCACACTGCTCCCACCCCTAAAAAGTACACTCACAACTCCCCCACTACCTCACAAACTGCTGCTACCATCCTGAATTAACTACCCTAGCACCCTGCAACACTCTCCCATCCCAAAAAACTAGTCCCCACAACTGCCCCATCTTGCAAACTGCCCCACTTCTAAAAACTACCCTCTAAAATGCCCAAACATCTCCCTGCAACTTTGCCAGTATCTCACAAATTACTATACCCCCAAAAAACTATCCCTCTAATACTGCATCACCCCACAAATTGACCCATTCCCAAAATCTACCCCAACAAATGCCCCACCACCCTGCTAATTTCCCCAAATCCAAAAAGTATCCACTGCAACCCCTCAACTGCCCCATATCCAAACTTTACCCTCACACTACTTCACTACCAACCCACTACCCTCTCTCTGATCTACTACAGCACAAACTGCTGCACTCCAAAACCTACCCCTTTGCAACCGCTCCATCACCCTGAAAACTGTCCTGTTCCCAAAGATTACCCCTATAACTGCCCTACCCAAAAACCACCTCCCTGCAAACTGTCTCGGGCATAGAAACTACTCCAACTGCACCACCACCTCGCTAACTGCAACAAGTTCAAAAAATACTCCAATGATAACTGATCCCATCCCCAAATACTACACCATACAACTGTCTATGCTTCACTATGCAAACTGCTTATCCTCAAAAACTACCCTGTAACTACCCCACCATTCCCCAAACTGCCCCCCCAAAAAGAAGACCATAAGAATAACCATACTGGGTCAGACCAATGGTCCATCTAGCCCAGTATCCTGCTTCCAACAGTATTCAATCCAGGTCACAAGTACCTGACAGAATCCCAAATAGTAGCAAGATTCCATGCTACCAATCCCGGGGCAAGCAGACTATGGACTTTTCCTTCAGGAATTTGTCCAAACCTTTTTTAAACCCAAATATGTTAGCTGCTGTAACCGCATCCTCTGGCAATGAGTTCAGGAGCTTAACTATTAATTAAGTGAAAAAATATTTCCTCTATTTGTTTTGTATGTATTGTCATGTAACTTCATTGAGTGTCCCCTAGTCTTTGTACATTTTGAAAGAGTAAAAAATCGAGTCACATTTACCTGTTCTACACCACTCAGTATTTTGTAGACCTCAATCATATCTCCCCCTCAGTTGTCTCTTTTCCAAGCTGAAGAGCCCTAACTTCTTTAGCCTTTCCTCATATGGGAGGAGTCCATCCCCTTTATCATTTTGGTCATGCTTTTTTTGAACCTTTTCTAATTCTACTATATCTTTTTTGAGATACAATGACCAGAATTGCATGCAATACTCAAGGTGAGTTCACACCATGGAGCAATACAGGGACATTATAATATTCTTCATCTTATTTTCTATCCCTTTCCTAATAATTCCTATCATCCTGTTTGTTTTTTTGGCTGTCGCCACACAATAGGCAGGAGATTTCAGAGTATTGTCTACGATGACACCTAGATCTTTTTCTTGGGTTCTGACTCCTAAGGTGGACTCTAGCATTAAGTAAATATGATTTAGATTATTATTCCCAATATACATCAATTTGCATTTGTCCACATTAAATTTCATCTACCATTTAGATGCCTAGCCTTCCAATTTCCTAAGGTGTTCCTGCAATTTTTTCACAGTCCCAGTACAGATTTCTGTGGCACTCCACTCTTCATCTTCCTCCACTGAGAAAAACAACCATTTAACCCTACCCTGTTTTCAGTTCCTAATCCACAACAGAGCATTGCCTCCTATTCCATGGGTTTTTAATTTTCTCAGGAGTATCTCATGAGGAACTTTGTTAAAAGCTTTCTGAAAGTTTAGGTGCACTACATCAATCCGCTCACCTTTATCCACATGGTTATTCACACATTCAAAGAAATGAAGCAAATTGGTGAGGCATGACTTCCCTTGGCTGAATCTATGCCAACTCTGACCCATTAAGCCATGTTTGTCTATGCATCCAGTTTATTCTTTATAATAGTTTCCACAATTTTGCCTGGCACAGAAGTTAGGCTTCCCTGTCTGTAATTTCCCAGATCACCCCTGGAATCCTTTTTAAAAATCAGCATTGCACTGGTCACCCTCCAATCATCAGGCACTTTGGATGATTTTAACGGCAGGTTACAGATCCCTAACAGCAGATCAGCAATTTCATGTTTGAGTTTTTTCAGTACCCTGGGATGCATACCATCCAGTCCAGGTGATTTAATACTCTTTACTTTGTCGATTTGGCTGAGTACATTTCCACTTCACTGAGATTTCTTTCAGTTCCTCTGCATCATCACCCTCAAAAACCGTTTCAAGTGCAGGTAGATGTCTTACATCTTCTTCAGTAAAGACTAAAGCAAAGAATTCCTTAATCAATCTGTCTTCTATGGCCTTGTCCTCTCTGATAGCCCGATGGTCAAAAGTAAAAGCAGGCACTAGCGGCCACTAACGCCGGACTAGTGCCCACATTTACCTTCATACCTATGATTATCGGGCAAACAGTGCTGGTGAGAGGCAGTAACGCAGAGCTCATTTAAATTAGATTTTTTTAAAAAAAATTGTATTTATCATTTTACTTAATTACATTCACATTTATCACGTAAATGTAAGGAAAAACAGAAATTAATATAAGTAAAAAGAAAAAATATTTTCTCTCAACAATATATATAATAGTCCACAATTGGGGGATCCAGGATCAGGAAAACAATCTCAAAGAAAATAAGAAAAACACCAAGTGATTAATCTTACAAATTCATATTTTCTGAGGGAGGAAAGTTAATCGGTAATTGCAGCCAGTACAGTGGTAACTAAAGGAAGTTGCTGCAGAGGGTTCTTCATCTGTTCTTTAACTCCACAAACTCTTGTAATTTCTTGGGTTCAACAAATAAGTAATAAGGAAATAAAACACTTAACAAGGGAACCGCTCTAGGAAGGTCCACCTAGGGCAATGATTCTTGGTTTAAAAGCCAAGAGTTCACACCTCCTAGTCTGCGATTCCCTTGATATATCAGGAAATATATTTATCTTTGAACCCCAAAAAACTATCAGCCATGTTTCGGAAATACAATTTCAAAGCATTGTTCCTATCTAAACCAAAGGCAAAAGTCACTAGTAATATAACTCTATATATAGGGTATTTTAGGAAGATTTATCATTCTCAAGTTATTTTTCCTTAATTGGTTCTCCAGAAGTTCCACTTTTTTACAAGAAACATGACTGTCCTTCATTACCAGATTAACTGATTTTCGTAGAGAAACCATTTCCGTAATCAGTCTCTATTTTTATATCTTGGACTTGCACTTTGTTAGGTAAGTGTTGATATAATCACATATTTATTCCTGAAAAATTTTTGACATCTGAAGAAGAGAATTATTCACACTCTGCAGCACTTCCCATAGTGCGTCCATTATGACATTTTTTGGCTTCACCAGGTCCAATTTCTCCACAGAAAACGCTCCAGATATCTTCGGGGGGAAAAGCTCACTCTCCAATCCCCCAGTTGGTTTATTATCCGGAGTCAATGCTGCGCCAGGACCTCCTCGGATCGCATGAGAATCCTAACCCACTTCGGGCATTTCCACTGTCGACCTACAGAGCGAAGCGTTACTGTTTCCAGGTCTTGGAGAGGTCATGCCAACAGGGGGAATCAAAGTCACTCCCTCTCCACTGAGATTCGACGATAAAGCCTTGCTGTTCCCCGAAGCAGGAACCGATATCCCCGACGTTATGACCCCGAATCTCTCCAAAGTAGACTGAGAAGTGGTGGGAACCCCAGCCGTGTTCGAGGAGGACAACACCACGGCTTTGCCTTTTTTCTTCCCCATTCTCTGGGGAGCGCACCTACTTCTTCAGGTATTCTGGTGTAAAATGGGAACTCAACTAACATACGTCCTCCCTCAACGCCATCTTGGATCCTCCAGTTTGGGACACTCTTTGTCTGGTTTCTCCTCAGAGGCCTGTCTGATATGGGTAACCCTTCAGCATAGCCCTCTAAGTGTGGGGCAGTTAGCACAATTACAGATCTCACTGTACAAATGATCCACCCCCCAAGTTCTATCCATCCCTCCTACAAATGATCTTTTAAATGCAGCACTTCCTGAGTAAAACAAATTCTGCAATGTGCAGTTGTGTACACAGAAGCACCAAGCACAGTGTCTCTTTCCCCTTAGGGCATAGCATAGGCAGCTCATCCAAGGTTGATTGAACAGACTGATTATGTCATTGAAACACGGAAGCCCCTCCACCACTTACAAGGTGGTGTCCCTTCGGAGGGGCATTTAAATTAGATTTAAATAAGCTCTGCTTGTATTCCACCCCTATGATCAGAGAACAGCGGTCTGATTGTAGGAACGGAATAGCGCCTTAATCCTACGCCAGCTCAAAGCTGGCATTAGGATTAAGGCTCTGCTTCCACCCCCCCAACCCCTCCCGTCAGAGTCAGGCTGTGTCCTGCCATTACTCAGGCCTGGTGGCTTAGTAGCCCCCACACCCCCAGGACAGCAACATGGGGCTAGACAACCAGGCCCCTGACATGACAGCCCAGGGCTGGAGGTCCAGTGCATCTCTAGCCCCCTAAACCCCCACACCCAAAACAACATCCCTGATGGTCTAGCAGCCAAATCCCCCCCCCCCCCCCCCGGTACCTCCGCTTCAATGCTGCCTTCAAAATGGTTGTGTCCTGCCCTGCCCAGTGCATCCTGGGATGCGCTGGGTGGGGCTTCCTTACCATGTAAGGGACGAACTCCCTTATATGGTAGGGAAGCCCTGCCTAGTGCATCCAAGGATGCATTGGGTAGAGCGCCACCATTTTGAAAGCGACGCTGGAAGAGGAGGGAATGCTACTCCCTCCTCTAACACGGAAGTATGGGGGGGTGTTGGCTGCTAGACCACTAGGGTGGGTGTTAGGTTGGCAGCCCACTTGGGACAAGGGATATTTGTTTGGGTGTTGGGGAGTTAGGGGGGCTAGAGATTCACCGGATCTCCAGCCCCCCATGTCACTGTCCCAGGGGGGTGTGGGGACTTGGGGGGGGGCACTAGACCCTTGGACTTTCAGCCTCTATGTTTGACAGGTCTGGGCTTTTGACAGCCTGGACCTGTCAAACAAGTGCGGAAGGATTGTGCCTGATCCTCCCGCACAGTACCTCTATGGTCAGAGCTTATAGCATGCTTAAATTTGCATGCTATTAGCTCTTATTATAGGGGCATTAATGTCCCATGCTGTGCTGGTGCTAATTTTAGATCACTGTTTGGAACTGCGTGGGGCTTCTGATCATCTAGGCATGAGTGCCCCTTTTGTTCCTTGATGATCTAATGGTCCCACGGATTCCCTCACAGGCTTTCTGCTTCTGATATACCTGAAAAAAGTTATTACTACCAGTTTTTGCTTCTATGGCAAGTTTCTCTTCATATTCTCGTCTACCCTTCTTTATTAAGGCTTTCCATCTCACTTGCCAGTTCTTATGTTGCTTCTTATTTTCCTCATTTGGATCCTTTTTCCATTTTTTTGAAAGATGTTCTTTTGGCTCTAATAGCCTCTTTCAATTCACCTTTTATCCAAGCAATTAATCTACCATCCTCCAAACTGCCCCACCCCCCAAAAAAAACTATTTCCCCCCCCCCCCCCAGACACAGCTCTGCATGCTTTCCCCACTTGTTCTCTAGTTCAAAACAACATTATTTGCCTCCCCCCCCCCCCCTTTAGAAGGTGTAGTATTTCTGAGGTGGAACATCTATTGATGTATTATGCAGACCTCCCTCACAGGCAGAAGAAATATACAAAAATTCAATAAAAGCCATTTACAATCGGCTCAATATTTAAAGCGATTTAACCAGGGAGGAGAGGCTGCTGCCCGGTTTAATTGCCTGTGCAGGGCTGTCCATTGATACTCACTGGCAGTTAACTGGATAATGCCACTGAATATCAGCATTATCCGCCTAAGCTGACACCCGATATTCGGTGGATGGTCTGGGGGTGGAGTCGGCAACTAACCCGTTAAGAGAGGAAGTTATCATTGTGGGCTATCATTAAGATCAGCAATGTTACCACCAAATGAGACTTTCTGCTAAACTAGCACAACTTGTGATATAGTACGGTCCAGTCAGTCTGCCCAACAAGATAAACTCAGAGCGTAAGTTATGATGAGATATTACATATGTTTACTTGATTTGATTTGTCCTTGCCATTTTCAGGGCACAGACTGTAAAAGTCTGCCCAACACTGGCTTTGTTTCCCATTTACTGGTGTTTTGCCATCTAATCACCGCTAAGCTTTTTTTTTCCATGCCTTTTATACAGGATTCCTTCGTGTTTATCCTACACATTTTTTAATTCTGTTACTCTTTTCATCTGCATCACCTCCCATGGGAGGGCATTCTAAGTATCTACCACCTTCTCCGTGAAAAAGTTTTTCCTGACATTATTTCTGAGTTGGACCCCTGTAACCTCGATTCGTGTCCTCTAGTTCTAGCACCTTCCCATCTCTGGAAAAGGTTTGTTTGTAGATTAATACCTTTCAAATATTTGAATGCTCACTTCGGTTATTGGAAAAGTAATGGAAGCCATGCTGAAGAAAAGGATAGTGAATTTCCTGGAAGCCAATAAGTTGCAAGATCCGAGACAACATGGTTTCACCAAAGGGAAATCGTGCCAAACAAATCTCATTGAATTCTTTGACTGGGTGACAGGAGAATTAAATCAAGGACGTGCTATGGACGTCATCTACTTAGATTTCAGCAAGGCTTTTGACACGGTTCCCCACAGGAGGCTCTTGAATAAACTAGACGGCCTGAAGATAGGACCCGAAGTGGTGAACTGGATTAGGAACTGGTTGACGGACAGATGCCAGAGGGTGGTGGTGAATGGAGTTCGCTTGGAGGAGGGAAAGGTGAGTAGTGGAGTGCCTCAGGGATCGGTGCTGGGGCCGATTCTGTTCAATATATTTGTGAGTGACATTGCCGAAGGGTTACAAGGTAAAGTTTGCCTTTTTACGGATGACACCAAGATTTCCAACAGAGTGGACACCCCGGAGGGAGTGGAAAACATGAAAAAAGATCTGAAGAAGCTAGAAGAATGGTCTAACGTTTGGCAATTAAAATTCAATGCGAAGAAATGCAAAGTGATGCACTTAGGGAGTAGAAATCCAAGGGAGACGTATGTGTTAGGCGGGGAGAGTCTGATAGGCACGGACGGGGAGAGGGATCTTGGGGTGATAGTATCTGAGGACCTGAAGGCGACGAAACAGTGCGACAAGGCGGTGGCCGTAGCTAGAAGATTGCTAGGCTGTATAGAGAGAGGAATGACCAGCAGAAGAAAGGAGGTTTTAATGCCCCTGTATAAGACGTTGGTGAGGCCCCACCTGGAGTATTGTGTTCAGTTTTGGAGGCCGTATCTTGCGAAGGATGTTAAAAAAATGGAAGCGGTGCAAAGAAAAGCTACGAGGATGGTATGGGATTTACGTTCCAAGACGTATGAAGAGAGGCTTGCTGACCTGAACATGTACACCCTGGAGGAAAGGAGGAACAGGGGTGACATGATACAGACGTTCAAATATTTGAAAGGTATTAATCCGCAAACGACTCTTTTCCAGAGATGGGAAGGCGGTAGAACGAGAGGACATAAAATGAGATTGAAGGGGGGCAGACTCAGGAAAGATGTCAGGAAGTATTTTTTCACGGAGAGGGTGGTGGACGCTTGGAATGCCCTCCTACGGGAGGTGGTGGAGATGAAAACGGTAACGGAGTTCAAACATGCGTGGGATATGCATAGAGGAATCCTGCGCAGAAGGAATAGATCCTCAGAAGCTTAGCTGAAATTGGGTGGCGGAGCAGGTGGGGGGAAGAGGGGGTGGTGGTTGGGAGGCGAGGATAGGGGAGGGCAGACTTGTACAGTCTGTACCAGAGCCAGTGATGGGAGGCGGGACTGGTGGTTGGGAGGCGGGAAATACTGCTGGGCAGACTTATATGGTCTGTGCCCTGAAAAGGACAGGTACAAATTCAAGGTAAGGTATACACATATGAGTTTGTCTTGGGAAGACTGGATGGACCATGCAGGTCTTTTTCTGCCGTCATCTACTATGTTACTATGTTTTGCTTGTATCACCCTTGTCTCTCCTACATGTTCAGGTCCTCAAGTCTCCCCTCATGTGTCTTGTGGTGCAAACCCCATACCATTTTTGTAGCTTTTCTCTGAACCGCTTCAAGTCTTTTTACATCCTTAGCAAGGTCTGGCCTCCAAAACTGAACACAATACCTCAGCTGAGGCCTCACTAATGACTTGTACAGGGACATCGGCACTTCCTTTCTTCTAATGGTAAAATAACTTGTCTTAACAATAGCCCATATTGATAACTTCCCCCCTAAGTGCCAATATTCAGCCCTTAATCAGTTAAGATAACTGGCCAAATAGGGCTGCATTAATAGCAGTTTTATATTCTGGTTTAACATAACTATTTGAGGCTGAACATACCTGTATATTCAAAGCCGGTGCCGGGATATAGCCTGTCATTGAAAAACTTTCTGATCGAGGGGCTCTGTTGAACCACTGATGAGAGCAGACGCTTAGAGACTCCCTTCCCTGTATTTCTTACAAGATAATCATTTTAATATACTTAAATTGTATTTTTTTTGTTCTTAATTGCCTTCATTTAACTCATAAACACAATGAGGGGCATAATGAGGAGCACAATGAGAGCGTCCTCGCAGGACGTCCCCGCAAAGGGGCGAGGAAACCTGTATTATCGAAACAAGATGGGTGTCCATCTTTCATTTCGATAATACGGTCGGGGACGCCCAAATCTCAACATTTAGGTCGACCTTAGAGATGGTCGACCTAAATGTTGAGATGGTCGACCTTAAAGATGGTCATCCCCGGTTTTCGACCATAATGGACACCCATCTCAAAAACGACCAAATCCAACTCATTTGGTCATGGGAGGTGCCAGCATTCGGAGTGCACTGGTCCCCCTGACATGCCAGGACACCACCCTAGGGGGCACTGCAGTGGACTAACTGATGCACTAACTGAACGGAAAAAGCCCTTCCCTTACCGATCCCTTAGCGATTTGGAAAGGAACGGGCATGCATGAAGGAAATCGCATGCAAATGAGCTGCTCACTGTTAGCTCATTTGCACATAATTTCCTTCCTAAGGAGGGGAAGCCAGTGCAGAGCAGCCAAGCATTATGCATGGCTGCTCTGTGAATGCCAAAGACGGCTTCATACATGCAGACAAGCTGCTTACCGTCTACAACCTTAAATAAATTGCCATCTACAACCTTTGAAAAATACAAGTCCAGGTGAAAACGTCCAAGTGCTCCCCTGGATCTAGGAAAAGGACCCCAGACAGAAAAATTTGCTGGATGTCGATTGTGAAAACCCGACTACAATGTCATCTAAAAGTAGGAAGATCATGGATTCTCTGCAGGGAAATTGTCCAGATAACCAGTAATGAAATCCATATTGGAAGGGCTAATACTGGACCTAGTGCTTATGATTGGAGAGTGTGGTTCCCAGGTTATAGGGGAGATTATTTGACATCCAGAGATCACCAGATGGTGTGGTTTAGTATTAGAACAAGTGTGGAAAAACATCTTTCAAAAGTGAAGGTCCTAGACTTCAGGAAAGCTAACTTTGTTAAGATGAGGGAACACCTCAAGGAGTTATTAGATAGATGGGACCATCTAGTGGAAGTAGAAAATAAGTGCTCAAAACAAAGATATTTTAAGGGCAATAAACCTTTTCGTTAGGAAAGTAAATAAAGGTAAGAGGAAAAGGTCATTATGGTATTTGAAAAAAGTATTGGGAAAAAGTGGGATGTTTGACCACGGAAACCAAAGACTAGAGAAATAAATTCTTCTAAAAGCAAACGTTTATTAAATAAATAAATAAACTAAAAGTAAGAAGAAAAGGTCATTATGGTATTTGAAAGAAGTAGCCAAAAAAAGAAAAGAAAAAGGTTAGAGAAAAAATTACAAGAGATTGGAGAGAAAGGAAGACAAGTAATAGTATCTGGAAAAATTAAGGAAGTAAAGTAGTCAGGAAAGCAAAAATGCAAAAAAAAAAAAAAAAATTAGCCTGTACAATATAATGAGAGACAAAATGTTTTTGTTTTTTTAAATATATTTTAGTGAAAGGAGGAAGTGCAAAAGTGGCATGGTAAGACTCAAGATTGAAAGGGAGTAATATATAGAGGCTAAGAACATAAGAATAGCCATACCTGGTCAGACCAATGGTCTATCCAGTCCAGTATCCTGCTTCCAATAGTGGCCAATTCAGGTCACAAGTGCCTGACAGAAACCCAAATAGTAGCAACATTCCAGATTCCCAAAGAGTAACAAGATTCCGGAATTCCAAATAGTAGCAACATTCCATGCTACTGATCCCAGGGATAAGCAGTGGCTTTCCTCATGTCTCAATAGCGGACTATGGACTTTTCCTCCAGGAACTTATCCAAACCTTTTTTAAACCCAGATACGCTAACCACTGTTACCACATCCTCTGGCAATGAGTTCCAGAGCTTAACTATTCATTGAGTGAAAAAATATTTCCTCATGTTCATTTTAAAAGTAGTACCATGTAACTTCCTTGAGTGTCTCCTAGTGCTTGTACAGCAGTAGGAGGCCACTATCCCCCAGCTTCCATCCATTGAAATTATTTTTTGATGGGTGGTTAGGGGCCCTGTTTACTAAGGTGCACTAGCATTTTTAGCGTGTGCTAAAAATTAGTGCGTGCTAACCGTCTAGATGCCCATAGAAATATTATGGGCATCTACATGGTTAATGTGAGCTAATGCTTAGCGCACGCTAAATACACTAATGTACTCTAGCGCAGCTTAATAAACAGGGCCCTTAGTGTCCGGTGGCCAAGTCACTATCAGTCTGCCCCTGCTAGGCGCACTTTAATAAAATTACCCTCGCCATGACAGGAATACTTATAATCCAAGTTCACATCACAGCCAGCAAAGATATCCTAACCAGTCCTGAAAAATTTTTTAAGTAAGTTTTTTTTAAGTAATGGGAGGAAAAAACCTCAAATTGTAAAGGCACACTCCTAGTGTTGGTGTCACCAACTATTGGGAGGTCCTTCAAATCATCACAGGTAAAAAAAACCTTTTTTGTTATTTTCTAATTATTAATTTGTACACTCTATTTAAACAAACATAACACACCCGTCTATTTCTAGTACGGGAAAAAGCACTTATCTTATGCAATTTACAGTCAACTTGACACCTTCCATGGCCCGACTAGGCCTCAGTTTCGTGTCCTTCCTCAGGGTGCCGTGGTGTCTGACTAATCGAATAGAGTGCTCTCCGATCTGTTCACGCTGAATGAATGAATGGAGCTCCCTAAGGTTGATTAACAGATCAACAAAGGAGTACCTTTTATCATTGTTTGAGGTTTTTCCGCCTTCAGCAGTGATAGCAATATAACACACACGGATAAGTAGAGATCAACATAATTTGATGAGTTAGACGAACAGTGTGATACTCTACTAGCTCTGGGTTGCTGTGAGGAATACTTGTAAACCAGAGTATATTGAGTATGATGTCAAATCTGTCATAATGCTTGTTTTGAACAGGCTACCGCAAAATTTGTGAAAGTGTTTTGCAGTAAAATGCCTGTCAGCATGTGCTAATTGCACATTATTTCTTGGGGTGATTTTGGGGGGAGGGGCATGTCATGGGTGGGAACTAGCAGGAACACATTATCCAGCTAGCCCATTCAAATTAGCATGCACTAACTGACCACCACAGAGTTAACACGGGATCGCTTACTGGAAAAAACATATATTAAAAAACCTGCAAATATGCCCCACTGAATCTGGCCTTAGCATGCAGGAAAGCCCTACGTTACATCGTACTAAGGCCAGATTCTAGCATGGTTTAGTAAAAGGACCCCTTATTGATGGCGCCAAAAACAGGACCGAAGTACAGCAGTTAAGCAGAACAGTTAAGCAGAGCATGCGCTTATCCGATGTGCACTTAAGTGGAGTGCATTGTACAATGTAGTTATGTGATGATCTCTATCTTTTTTTGAGAATGCCATACATTTGAATGTTAGTAAGTAGCCTAGAAGCAGAGACAGCACAGATGAACTTTGACTGTCCCTGCGACGGAGTGCAGTTGGGGACATCCAAATTCGGCTTTCGATTATACCAATTTGGACGTTTCTGTGAGAAGGACGTCCATCTTCCGATTTATGTCGAAAGATGGGTGTCCTTCTCTTTTGAAAATGAGCCTAATAGCCATTTAAATATAATATTCTGCTCTTAACCAGCTATGGGTCACTGTATAAAAATAGGACTGACTTTTATGCAGTCCTATTTATGCAGTTAACCTGGCTGGATAAAGGTTCAGGTACTTATTCAACATAATGAAAACTGAGCAGATCAAATGGATGGTAAAATAAGATTTATTAAAAACATGCAAACAAAGTACAAAGTGCCTGACACAGGCCATGTTTCGCCCACACAAGGGCTGCATCAGGGGCTAAGTGGTATGGCCAATGAAGAATACCACTAATAGTCAGGGCTGCCGAGAGGGGAGGACAGGGGGGACAAAATTCCCGGGGGCCGCAGTCCCACCCGCCACCGGGCCCCTTCCACCCGAACCCCCGCCAGCAGAGGTGCTGTCTTCTGTTCTGACTCCAGCGTGCGCGGCCCACACAGACACTCTCATCTGATCTTCCCTGTACTCTGCAGGGCTTCTGTGCGTCTGATGTGCAGGACGTCAGACACACAGAAGCCCTGCAGAGTACAGCGAAGATCAGCTGAGAGGAGCGCATCTGTGTGGGCTGCGCACACCGGAGTCAGAAGACAGCACTTCTGCTGGTGGGGGTTTGGGTGGAAGGGGCCTGGCCCAGTGGCGGAGGCGGGTGGGACTGTGGCGCCGGGCCCCCCTCAGGGGGGGGGGGGGCGAAGACAACCTGGGGTGGTGGTAGTGGGGGCGGGGCCCAGGGGCGCCCTTGTCCTGGGCCCAGCCCAGTCTCTCGGCGGCCCTGCTAATAGTGGTCATGAAGAACAGCAAAAAAACCAGAAGATGGCAGCCTCTGTCAGAAATCCAGTTTTCATTATGTTGAATAAGTACCTGAACCTTTATCCAGCCAGGTTAACTGCATAAATAGGACTGCATAAAAGTCAGTCCTATTTTTATACAGTGACCCATAGCTGGTTAAGAGCAGAATATTATATTTAAATGGCTATTAGGCTCATTTTCGAAAGAGGAGGACACCCATCTTTCGACACATCCAAATCGGTATAATCGAAAGCCAAATTTGGATGTCCCCAACTGCACTCCATCGCAGGGACGGCCAAAGTTCATGGGGGTGTGTTGGAGGCGTAGCGAAGGCGGGACTTGGGTGTGCCTAACACTTGGATGTCCTTGACCCATAAAAATGAAGGACGTCCCCGATGAGCACTTGGACATTTTCACCCAGACCTGTTTTTATTACGACTAAGGCACCAAAAGGTGCCCGAACTGACCAGATGACCACCGGAGAGAATTGGGGATGACCTCCCGTTACTCCCCAGTGGTCACTAACCCCCTCCCACCCTCAAAAAAACATCTGTAAAAATATGTCGTGTCAGCCTCTATGCCAGCCTCAGATGTCATACTCAGGTCCATGAGAGTAGTATGTAGGGCCCTGGAGCAGTTTTAGTGGGTGAGTGCACTTCAGACAGGCGGACCGAGCCCCATCCCCCCCCCCCCCCCACCTGTTATGTTTGTGGAGGAAACAGCGAGCCCTCCAAAACCCACCAGAAACCCACTGTACCCACATCTAGGTGCCCCCCTTCATCCGTAAGGGCTATGGTAGTGGTGTACAGTTGGGGGTAGTGGGTTTTGGGGGGCTCAGCACACAAGGTAAGGGAGCTATGTTCCTGGGAGCATTTTATGAAGTCCACTGCAGTGCTCCCTAGGGTGCCTGGTTGCTGTCCTGGCATGTCAGGGGGACCAGTGCACTACAAATGCTGGCTCCTCCCATGACCAAATGGCTTGCATTTGGTCGTTTCTGAGATGGACGTCCTTGGTTTCGAAAATCGCTGAAAATCAGAAACATCCATGTCTAGGGACGTCCAAATTTAAGGATTTGGACGTCCCTGACGGTATTTTCAAAACAAAAGATGGATGTCCATCTTGTTTCGAAAATACGGGTTTCCCCGCCCCTGGATTAGGAGGTTTTGCAAGGACGTCCAAATCGAAACGTGGACGTCCCTTTCGAAAATGCCCCTCCAAGTGTTAGCTGGTTCTGCAAACCTGGAAATTCAATGCCAGTGCCTGGACATGGCCCGACATTGAATTTCCAGGTTTAGCGCTGGTGGCGGTCAGCAAAACATTGATTGCTGCCAATATTGCTATGAAGGGGGAAGTATTATTGATAGGTGATTTCAATATACCAGGTGTTGATTGCCTGGAAGTAGGAAGATTATATTCTGGGAGTGAGAGAGTACAATGTTAGAGTTTGAAATACATGAAATTACCCAAAGGAGATCTAGCTTTTCTTTGATCAAATATTATGATACCCTAAACAATGTGGTTTCTATGTTGACCATAGTATGGAATGATTAATGACATTGCCATCTAAAAGCCTGAAAGGATATGTTGCTTATCCAACTTGATTGCAGTTCTGCTTTTGATGTAGTAAATCATTCATTGTTTCTTACTCACCTCAGTGAAACAGGCGCTGCGTATGCCTTGTAGCGCTATAGAAATGCTAAATAGTAGTAGTAGTAGTAGCTTGAAACTGGTTACATAAGAGTAGCCATACTGGGTCAGACCAATGGTCCATCTAGCCTAGTATCCTGTTTTCCAAACAGTGGCCAAGCCAGGTCACAAGTACCTTGCAGAAACCCATTCATACTTTTCTTTCCATACCTTCCAGGTTACATTCAACAAAGGAACATCTCCTTCTTTACCTCTTACTTATGGGGTGCTCCAAGACTCCATTCTTGCCCCAACATTATTTAATATCGTGACCTGAATGTCAGCATGTATGCATATGCCAACAACATACAACTCATTGTGTATGATACCTGGGACTTGTTATTTCAGAAAAGTTTGTCAAACAGTCTGACCAAAATCACTTGTTTGATTACTCAGCACAGACTGTCTTAATCCTTTGAAATCTGAAGCTCTCTGGCTCACCATCCATCATTCTGTTGTTCCCTACCAACAGATCATATCTCTTAAACCATTTCTAAATGCTCAGGTTCTGAAAACTCTATTGTATACTTTCATAATGAACTGTTTTGATTAATGCTTTGATTTCAGGTGTCCTGTGCTATTCTCTTAAATGTTGTCAACTCATACAGAATACAGTAGTAAACTTAATTTATAATGCTAAAACAAAATCAAATCATGTCATTCTGTTTTTGCTTGAACTACATTGGTTGCTGATCCCTTGTCTCCTACATGGTCTTTGTGGATTACCTGAGAACCCGACTGGTTGGGTGTGTGTCCTAGGTTGAGAACACCTGCTTTAAAGGAAAATAGGTGCCTGCTTTTCCTTATAGAGTACTAGTGTAGCCAACAGTTGCAGGCCAGTATCCAACATCCCGTTTCTAGGGAAACGCATAGAGCAAACAGTCTGTGTTCAACTTCATGATTGGCTAGAAAAGAGAAAGTGGCTAGATCTGCGTCAACCTAGATTCAGACCCAGTTATGGAACAGAAACGGTCCTCGTATCCCTACTAGATGATCTTCACAGAAACCGAGACAAGGGATTCGCCTCGATGTTAGTATTGCTTGACTTCTCAGCAGCTTTTGACACTGTGGATCATGAAATCATGCTAGCATGACTGACCGAAGCAGGTATCAATGGAACAATCAGATCCCTCCTTGGAGTAGACCCCCAATCTTGATAGGCCTCCCTGGGCCTACCTTAATTCCTTGGTGCTCCAGTGGGGCAGAAGTGAGGCCCACTCGCTCCAGCCCCATGCAGCAGTCTCAAGAAAATCTCACTACAGCCTCACAGTACTACACAAGTATCATGAGAGGTCATGGCAGCCATTTTCTTGAGGCTGCCGCATGGCAGGATCGAGTGGTCCTTGCTTCTGCCCCTCTCACCCCCACTGGACAACCAGGAAGTTAAGGTAGGCTCAAGGGGCCTACTGAAACTAGGGGGACACGTTCTGGGGGGGTGGTCTCTGTGTGTCATGAACTGGGGAAGAAGGGAGGGAAGGAGAAAAGAAAGAGGGGGGATATTTGTGGGAGGGGGGATTCAACAAAACAGCACATTTTTTTTTAATACGGGTCCTATCCGATATTCAGCCAGGATCCACATAACTGTCTTGTGCGGCCCCAGCTGAATATTAGCTAGGACATGTATAAGGTCCATCCACCAGAACAGCCCAAATTAGCACCAGATATTCAGTACTAGTGCCCTCACATGGCCAGGCACTGAATATCCCGGGCTCATTTAGCCGGCAATGGTCAGTGTTTAAAAAAAATGCTGATTGCCACTGGCTGAATATCTGAGGTTTAGGGAGAAAAGATCGGTGAATTATCCCCTGAAGTGTTCCGGCTGAGCTCCAACGCAAGAAAGACCTCACCTAAATAAATTCAACCACAGCTAAGTGACATTTGCAAAGGGTGTTGAAGGACATATAATTTTTTTGTGGTTTACAACATTTTAAGGGAAAACTAAAGAACAGAACAACATCAAATATAAAAAATCCATGTTTTCCTGACTTGCCTAAGTGTTCTGGGTTCAAGTGAAATCCTTGCACAAACATCCATACTACCCATAAAGACTTAAATTCTGACATCAATAGCAAGGAAAGAAAATAGAAACAAATATCTGATTTTGATAAAAGACAATTTAAATATTTTTCTGAAAAAGTTCTTTTCTGCCTTTTTAGATGATTTTGTTGAAAGAAACAGAAAAAGTTAAGGGTATATATGTAAAACTACATTTGAATGTTGAATATGTTATTGCAGTTCTATTAAGCCACACATTAATTGTGAATTTGAGTTTATTTGAATGAAAATTTGCTTGCATTTGTATCCAATAAAGAAAAAGATAATTTGCACATCTGAAGGTGTGGTTCTTCCATTTCAGGAACAAATCCTGATTTCCGATCTGACGAAGAAGGGCAACCTTCGAAAGCTAATCAAGAAATGTATTAAGTTATGTCCAATAAAAAAGGTATCATCTTATTTTCTTTTCCATGTTTTATTTTGTTTGATTTCTATTGAGGAACAAATCCTAAATTTAGATTCTTTTCCTCCTTTATTCTTTGAGAGTAAAGGACGAGGTTAGTTTATTTGTTCCACTCCCTCGGCTGTGAGTGGGTGTTCCCTGGATATTCGCCACGACTACAAACATCAGGTATCTGGGAGCACGTCACTACAGTCCAGCCGAGAGGGGTGGTAACATCAAGCCTACAAAAATCAATTGGTCAGGCAACCAATCTGCAAAGTCTTGATGGTGCGATGTTAATTGAAATACAAAATGGTCACTCCATCTGGGCCAGGGCTCTATTTAACCAATTTTCCAGCTGTTTTATTATTACATCAGGCCATTCCATAATGTTCTTGTTTGCCTTTTCCAGATTCTCCTGTATGCAGAGTAGCCATTCTACTTCTTCACTGTAGTCTACAGGGTCTTCGGAATAAGCTTCTCCAGAATGCTTCTGTTTCAGCTTTAGTTAGTGGTATTTTCATTGGCTCTTTCCCAGTTACCTGTAGCATTGTTTGAGGTTCTCTCTAAACAGTTTATTTTGATATCTTTCTTCTCTATTTTCTTCATATTTCTGCAGTTTTTGCATTCCAGCTGTTAATTTTAATTTATTATTGAGCATATACATTTAAGGTCTTCCTCTGTTAATGCAGCATGCTTCAGTTTGATGCTTTGAATCTTTCTTATTACCTTTACTGATCTTGATCCTGTTGGAGAAAAGGAACTGTGTGTAGCAAGCTAGTCCAGGGTGCAGAATGAGTGTATAGTCAATCACCCTATGCATTAAAGGCTTGGGAGAAGAGCCAGGCTTTCACCTGCTTCCTGAAGTAGAGGTTCCTATTTTGTCCTATCTTGTTCCTATTTTATTTTTACTATTGCTCTGCATCATCTGTTCTACTGTTTTTGGATCCCCTCCTTCTTTCCGGTTCTCTTTTTCAAATCCTTTCTTTCTCTTACTATACCAGCTTTTCTCCTGTTGTTCCCTTCTGAGGCTCCTGTTTCTTTTTCTGCATGTACCTTTCCTCTGATGCTCCTGCCTAGGTTTTCTTTCTCTCTCCATTTCTTTTTCTACAGAAGCTCTCAGTTGTGTTAAGATGTTATCACTTATGTACTTCTATTCATTGATCTGCAAAATTGGGGATCTTAAATTTGCATCTGTCTCTTTTTGCAGATTTTCTTGTGGCAATGCAGTGCCGTAGGCGGGTCGCTGCTGCGTGCACCCCCCGCCTCTTTCCTGATATCCTGGTCCCCCTGCCACCCGGGTCCCCCACAGCGCCTCCCAGTGCCCGCACCCTCGCCCGCCTAGATCTCCGCAGTGCCCACACCCTCTCCTTTTGCCCAGATCCCCGCACGACCCTGCTGTTCTAGGGTTCCCCGATCCCCACAACACCCCCCTACCTCTTCTGCTCGCTTCCTCGGGTTTTTCATTCTTTCTCAGCGGTGCTGGCTCAGTCTGTGCAGGGGATCAGTCATACTCTAAAAAAATTATCTTGTTGCAGTATTGTCTAGAGTCTAGGGTTCGTAATGTAATACAACGTATATTGTGACCCTAGAACGCAAAAATTTTTTTAAAGAGTGTGCTTAAGAGTGGAGAAAACCCTCAGAAACCTGGGACCAACAGTCGCAGGTTTAGAGCGGGGTTACTGATGTCATAAGTAACACACGCCCAGATTCTATCATAGGGTAAAAAACTCCACTTGTATGTTTGTTTATGAAATTATATCAAACATGTATGCCTGTTACTCATATTAAATCGTATTTTATCAAGCATATGGGATACGGTCCTAAATAATTGCACTGTTAAACTTCCAGCATTGCTTTACTTGGAAACAAATTTAAAGTGAACACTCTTATCTTTATGTCCGACGGGGGCCACTGCCGTTTCACCCTTACAACAAGGCTTCCTCAGGAACAGAGTGTGGAATCGCGATGCTGTGATTCTGTGAAAATAAAGAATTAAATTTAAGCGAAAAAGAACCAAGAAATGCACAGGAGCATAGACGCTTGAATCGGCTTACAGCTTGCCGGAGCACCAGTCCTTTCAAAATGGTGTCTCAGCGTCATCAGTGTGTCATCTGACGTTTATAGGAATCTGAAAGGACTAACAATACTCATTGGCTGATTGGCTGGAGAAAAATGGCTAGTGAACTAATAAAAGACATGCCAATCGATAGAACTGTTGAGACCATTAGGTTCTAATGAATCCAAATCAAATATCCACTGAGCCTCTCTTCTCTGTAATTTCAACTTACGATCTCCCCCTCTGTTTGATGCGTCGATTCTATCGATCGCATAGCATTGGAGATCTTCAAATCTATGATTTTTGTCCATGCAGTGTTCTACCATGGGCTCTTTAATAACTTGTCTACGAATGTTGGAACGATGTTCCAATATTCTTACTTTCAACATTCTAGTGGTCATCCCAACATATAGTTTCCCGCAGGGACAGCTGATTGCATAAACAACATGGTCTGATAGACAGTTGGTGAAACGACGGAGGACATAATGTTTATTGGTCTTTGGAATGTATATTTGTTTGATTTGTTTAGTAATGGAACAGATAGGGCAGAGGCCACATTTGAAGTGACCTTGCAGCCGTGTTGTGTCTTGTTTTTTCACAGATCTAAGGTCTGCTGGACTGATCATTTCTTTGATGTTGTTGCACCTAGCATAAGCTATCCGTAAATTGCTATTCCTGAAAGCAGGGATTGATTGTACAATGTCCCATCTGTTTTTAATTAATCTGGCTAGAAAAGGACTAGCCTCATTGTATTGCATGACCATAGTACACATCTCTTCATTATCTTTGTCTTGAGCAGTGGTGGTCAAAAGTAATTCTCTATTATTGAATTTAGCTCTCTGATGTGCTTTGTGGAGTGTGGATCTAGAGTAACCTCTATCAGCCAAATCGTCCATTAGTTTCTTGGCTTGTTGTTTGAAGGTCAAAAAATCTGTACAAATGCGTCTTAATCTCAGCATTTGAGAAAAAGGTAAGCTGTTCTTTAAATGTCTAGGATGGCAGCTCGAATTGTGGAGGAATGTGTTCCTGTCCGTACTTTTCTTATACACCTTTGTAACAAAATGATCACAAATCAATCTCACTTCCACGTCTAAATAATGAATTGAATCAGTGGAGTGTTGCTCTGTAAATTGGATGTTATCGCTGCAACTATTGAGCCATGTCATAAAGTTGTTGAGTTCTACAGAGGAACCTCCCCATAACATGAAAACGTCATCAATGTAACACCACCATGTGATAATGGCTTTAGAGAAGGGGGAGTGGTCAATCCATTCTTTCTCAAATTCTGACATGTAAAGATTTGCAATTGAGGGAGCAAAGGTAGCCCCCATTGCAACTCCACTGATTTGCAAATAGAATTTGTTGTTGAACACAAAATAATTTTCTTTCATTGCAATCCTTGTGAGGGTTAATAAAAATTCCGTTGGGATCTGATGTGGTCTCTCCCTATTGTCAAGTATGTTATGTACTGTATTCAAAGCATCGTCTTGAGGGATAGAGGTATATAGGGAGCAGATGTCAAGAGTTACCATTGTTATTTGATGCTGCTCCAAAACGACTTCATCTAATTTACATATGAAATGTGTGCTGTCCCTGATGTAAGATGGTTGTTTAGGGACTTCCGATTTCAAAAACGTGTCCACGAATGTTGACAGCGGCTCTAAGACAGAATTCCTCCCTGAAAGAATAGGTCTGCCTGGAGGATTAATCAGTTGTTTGTGTACTTTCGGCAGAAAGTACATCACCGGGACAACAGGATTTTCTTTGCACAAAAATTTTTTATCTTTTAGTGTGATGGAGCCCTGATTGAGTGCAATGTTTGTAACTCTTTTAATCAAAGATTGTAGCCTGTGTGTGGGGTTCAATTTTAACTGTTTGTAAGAATCCAGATCGTTCAATTGTCTCAGTCCTTCATTGATATAATCAGTGCGGTTGAGTAGTACAACCGCTCCTCCTTTATCTGCTTTTTTTATAATGATGTTATCATCATTTTGTAATGTTTTTAAAGCTGACATTTCTTCTTTAGACAAATTAAATTTTTTGTGAGAGAATTGCCTATGCTTTATCTTGAGTGTTTCTAAGTCGTGTGCAAGCATGGTTTTAAAAGTGGTTAAAGCTGGAGCTGGTGGAGTCGGAGGTTTCCAAATGGATTTTGGTTTGATTATAGTTCGGTCTTGGGTTTCAGCTCGTTCGTGAAAAAAGTCTTTGAGTTGTAATTTACGTAAGAATTTTTCCAGATCAATATAGAACTGAAACTCGTTGAAATGAGAAGAAGGGACAAACGATAAACCCTTCGATAGGAGTTTCTCTTCTACAGTTGTTAAGTTACGATTGGATAAATTTATGACCACTGCTGTTGTTTTTGGAACCGAGTCCACGGTCTGCTTCTTTGATTTGTGCTCCCTCTCCGATTGTTTCTTCCGCGCCTCTGACCTCTGTTGCCTAAAAAAGACTGTCTAATGTTGCGATCAGAAGAGTCTTCACTACTGACAGATGACGATGAACTTTGAAATCTTAACTCTTTTTTATTGGTAATAGGTTCAGATTCTTCTACTGACATCCAGGGGTAAACGTTGTTAGAGTTGTAGTCTTTCTCGTCTCTTGCAAATTTTTTAAGTTTAGATTTTTTAATGTTGTTTTTAAATTTGTCTATATTATCTTTAAATGTCGCGTATTGTTTTTCAAAGTCTACAAGTTGTACACTGTTTTTTAGTTTTGTTAAATCTTGATCAAGTTCTTCTTTTAATTGATTCAAACTGAGTTGACTTTTCTCTATGATCAAGAGCATGAGGTCTAGGGAGCATTTATTAAGTATTCTGTTCCATTTGTCTATAAATTCTTTGTCCTCAACAAAGCATTGGGGTGCCTTATTTACTCGAAGTCCCCTTGGGATTATTTCTTTTTTACAGTATTCTATAAGGAGACCACTGTTCAATTCAATTTTAATTATGTTTTTGTTTTTCAAAGTGATATTGTTCCACCCTACATCTGTGGTGGAACTGAGTTGTTCCGTGTTGAATTCCGTAGAGAAACTAAGTAGGTCTTTGACTCGTTCATTGGAAAAGCTGAAGCCAGAATTCCAAGGGTTCTGTGCCATACTGCTTATATCGAAACTCGAAAAAATTATCTTGTTGCAGTATTGTCTAGAGTCTAGGGTTCGTAATGTAATACAACGTATATTGTGACCCTAGAACGCAAAAATTTTTTTAAAGAGTGTGCTTAAGAGTGGAGAAAACCCTCAGAAACCTGGGACCAACAGTCGCAGGTTTAGAGCGGGGTTACTGATGTCATAAGTAACACACGCCCAGATTCTATCATAGGGTAAAAAACTCCACTTGTATGTTTGTTTATGAAATTATATCAAACATGTATGCCTGTTACTCATATTAAATCGTATTTTATCAAGCATATGGGATACGGTCCTAAATAATTGCACTGTTAAACTTCCAGCATTGCTTTACTTGGAAACAAATTTAAAGTGAACACTCTTATCTTTATGTCCGACGGGGGCCACTGCCGTTTCACCCTTACAACAAGGCTTCCTCAGGAACAGAGTGTGGAATCGCGATGCTTTGAATACAGTACATAACATACTTGACAATAGGGAGAGACCACATCAGATCCCAACGGAATTTTTATTAACCCTCACAAGGATTGCAATGAAAGAAAATTATTTTGTGTTCAACAACAAATTCTATTTGCAAATCAGTGGAGTTGCAATGGGGGCTACCTTTGCTCCCTCAATTGCAAATCTTTACATGTCAGAATTTGAGAAAGAATGGATTGACCACTCCCCCTTCTCTAAAGCCATTATCACATGGTGGCGTTACATTGATGACGTTTTCATGTTATGGGGAGGTTCCTCTGTAGAACTCAACAACTTTATGACATGGCTCAACAGTTGCAGCGATAACATCCAATTTACAGAGCAACACTCCACTGATTCAATTCATTATTTAGACGTGGAAGTGAGATTGATTTGTGATCATTTTGTTACAAAGGTGTATAAGAAAAGTACGGACAGGAACACATTCCTCCACAATTCGAGCTGCCATCCTAGACATTTAAAGAACAGCTTACCTTTTTCTCAAATGCTGAGATTAAGACGCATTTGTACAGATTTTTTGACCTTCAAACAACAAGCCAAGAAACTAATGGACGATTTGGCTGATAGAGGTTACTCTAGATCCACACTCCACAAAGCATATCAGAGAGCTAAATTCAATAATAGAGAATTACTTTTGACCACCACTGCTCAAGACAAAGATAATGAAGAGATGTGTACTATGGTCATGCAATACAATGAGGCTAGTCCTTTTCTAGCCAGATTAATTAAAAACAGATGGGACATTGTACAATCAATCCCTGCTTTCAGGAATAGCAATTTACGGATAGCTTATGCTAGGTGCAACAACATCAAAGAAATGATCAGTCCAGCAGACCTTAGATCTGTGAAAAAACAAGACACAACACGGCTGCAAGGTCACTTCAAATGTGGCCTCTGCCCTATCTGTTCCATTACTAAACAAATCAAACAAATATACATTCCAAAGACCAATAAACATTATGTCCTCCGTCGTTTCACCAACTGTCTATCAGACCATGTTGTTTATGCAATCAGCTGTCCCTGCGGGAAACTATATGTTGGGATGACCACTAGAATGTTGAAAGTAAGAATATTGGAACATCG
Organism: Microcaecilia unicolor; assembly: GCF_901765095.1. Classification (NCBI taxonomy): domain Eukaryota; kingdom Metazoa; phylum Chordata; class Amphibia; order Gymnophiona; family Siphonopidae; genus Microcaecilia; species Microcaecilia unicolor. The sequence goes on from NC_044031.1 coordinate 593,868,764, forward strand.
TTCCAACATTCGTAGACAAGTTATTAAAGAGCCCATGGTAGAACACTGCATGGACAAAAATCATAGATTTGAAGATCTCCAATGCTATGCGATCGATAGAATCGACGCATCAAACAGAGGGGGAGATCGTAAGTTGAAATTACAGAGAAGAGAGGCTCAGTGGATATTTGATTTGGATTCATTAGAACCTAATGGTCTCAACAGTTCTATCGATTGGCATGTCTTTTATTAGTTCACTAGCCATTTTTCTCCAGCCAATCAGCCAATGAGTATTGTTAGTCCTTTCAGATTCCTATAAACGTCAGATGACACACTGATGACGCTGAGACGCCATTTTGAAAGGACTGGTGCTCCGGCAAGCTGTAAGCCGATTCAAGCGTCTATGCTCCTGTGCATTTCTTGGTTCTTTTTCGCTTAAATTTAATTCTTTATTTTCACAGAATCACAGCATCGCGATTCCACACTCTGTTCCTGAGGAAGCCTTGTTGTAAGGGTGAAACGGCAGTGGCCCCCGTCGGACATAAAGATAAGAGTGTTCACTTTAAATTTGTTTCCAAGTAAAGCAATGCTGGAAGTTTAACAGTGCAATTATTTAGGACCGTATCCCATATGCTTGATAAAATACGATTTAATATGAGTAACAGGCATACATGTTTGATATAATTTCATAAACAAACATACAAGTGGAGTTTTTTACCCTATGATAGAATCTGGGCGTGTGTTACTTATGACATCAGTAACCCCGCTCTAAACCTGCGACTGTTGGTCCCAGGTTTCTGAGGGTTTTCTCCACTCTTAAGCACACTCTTTAAAAAAATGTTTGCGTTCTAGGGTCACAATATACGTTGTATTACATTACGAACCCTAGACTCTAGACAATACTGCAACAAGATAATTTTTTTAGAGTATGACTGATCCCCTGCACAGACTGAGCCAGCACCGCTGAGAAAGAATGAAAAACCCGAGGAAGCGAGCAGAAGAGGTAGGGGGGTGTTGTGGGGATCGGGGAACCCTAGAACAGCAGGGTCGTGCGGGGATCTGGGCAAAAGGAGAGGGTGTGGGCACTGCGGAGATCTAGGCGGGCGAGGGTGCGGGCACTGGGAGGCGCTGTGGGGGACCCGGGTGGCAGGGGGACCAGGATATCAGGAAAGAGGCGGGGGGTGCACGCAGCAGCGACCCGCCTACGGCACTGAATTGCCACAAGAAAATCTGCAAAAAGAGACAGATGCAAATTTAAGATCCCCAATTTTGCAGATCAATGAATAGAAGTACATAAGTGATAACATCTTAACACAACTGAGAGCTTCTGTAGAAAAAGAAATGGAGAGAGAAAGAAAACCTAGGCAGGAGCATCAGAGGAAAGGTACATGCAGAAAAAGAAACAGGAGCCTCAGAAGGGAACAACAGGAGAAAAGCTGGTATAGTAAGAGAAAGAAAGGATTTGAAAAAGAGAACCGGAAAGAAGGAGGGGATCCAAAAACAGTAGAACAGATGATGCAGAGCAATAGTAAAAATAAAATAGGAACAAGATAGGACAAAATAGGAACCTCTACTTCAGGAAGCAGGTGAAAGCCTGGCTCTTCTCCCAAGCCTTTAATGCATAGGGTGATTGACTATACACTCATTCTGCACCCTGGACTAGCTTGCTACACACAGTTCCTTTTCTCCAACAGGATCAAGATCAGTAAAGGTAATAAGAAAGATTCAAAGCATCAAACTGAAGCATGCTGCATTAACAGAGGAAGACCTTAAATGTATATGCTCAATAATAAATTAAAATTAACAGCTGGAATGCAAAAACTGCAGAAATATGAAGAAAATAGAGAAGAAAGATATCAAAATAAACTGTTTAGAGAGAACCTCAAACAATGCTACAGGTAACTGGGAAAGAGCCAATGAAAATACCACTAACTAAAGCTGAAACAGAAGCATTCTGGAGAAGCTTATTCCGAAGACCCTGTAGACTACAGTGAAGAAGTAGAATGGCTACTCTGCATACAGGAGAATCTGGAAAAGGCAAACAAGAACATTATGGAATGGCCTGATGTAATAATAAAACAGCTGGAAAATTGGTTAAATAGAGCCCTGGCCCAGATGGAGTGACCATTTTGTATTTCAATTAACATCGCACCATCAAGACTTTGCAGATTGGTTGCCTGACCAATTGATTTTTGTAGGCTTGATGTTACCACCCCTCTCAGCTGGACTGTAGTGATGTGCTCCCAGATACCTGATGTTTGTAGTCGTGGCGAATATCCAGGGAACACACACTCACAGCCGAGGGAGTGGAACAAATAAACTAACCTCGTCCTTTTAAAGGAGGAAAAGAATCTAAATTTAGGATTTGTTCCTCAATAGAAATCAAACAAAATAAAACATGGAAAAGAAAATAAGGTGATACCTTTTTTATTGGACATAACTTAATACATTTTTTGATTAGCTTTCGAAGGTTGCCCTTCTTCGTCAGATCGGAAATCAGGATTTGTTCCTGAAATGGAAGAGCCACACCTTCAGATATGCAAATTATCTTTTTCTTTATTGGATACAAATGCAAGCAAATTTTCATTCAAATAAACTCAAATTCACAATTAATGTGTGGCTTAATAGAACTGCAATAACATACTCAACATTCAAATGTAGTTTTACATGTATACCCTTAACTTTTTCTGTTTCTTTCAACAAAATCATCTAAAAAGGCAGAAAAGAACTTTTTTCAGAAAAATATTTAAATTGTCTTTTATCAAAACCAGATATTTGTTTCTATTTTCTTTCCTTGCTATTGATGTCAGAATTTAAGTCTTTATGGGTATTATGGATGTTTGTGCAAGGATCTCACTTGAACCCAGAACACTTAGGCAAGTCAGGAAAACATGGATTTTTTATATTTGACTAGTAAAAAAGGCCCGTTTCTGACACAAATGAAACGGGCGCTAGCAAGGTTTTCCTCGGAGTGTGTATGTTTGGGAGAGTGTATGTGAGAGTGACTGTTTGAGAGTCAGAGTGAAAGTGTGAGTGTGCGTGTGTGAGAGAGAGAGTGAGTCTGGGTGTGAGTGTGTTTGTGAGAGAGTGTGTGTGTGAGAATGAGAGTGTGTGCAAGTGTGTATGTGAGACAGTGTGAGAGAGAGTGTGTGTGTGTGGGCGAGAGAGAGAGTGTGTGTGAGACACAGATTCTCTGTGAGAGTGAGTGTATGAGACCAAGCGAGTGTGTGAGTGACTGTGTGGCACATAGAGAGTGAATGTGATACAGTGTGAGAGTGTGTGAGAGTGAGAGTCAGAAAGACATTGTATATGAGAGAGAGTGTGAGCCCTGCCCTCCCAATCCATGCCCATCTGTCCCCCTGCCCCCTCCATTCATCCTTTTCCAGCAATTCCCCTCTCTCCCTGAGCCCTGCCCTCCCAATCCATGCCCATCCATGTTTCTCTGTCACCTGTCCCCTCCATTCATCCCTATCCAGCAATTCCCCTCTCTCCCTGAGCCCTGCCCTGCAATCCATATCCATCCATGCCCATCTGTCCCCTCCATTCATCCCTATCCAGCAATTCCCCTCTCCCTGAGCCCTGCCCTCCCAATCCATGCCCATCCATGCTCCTCTGTCACCTGCCCCCTCCATTCATCCCTATCCAGCAATTCCCCTCTCTCCCTGAGGCCTGCCCTGCAATCCATATCCATCCATGCCCATCTGTCCCCTCCATTCATCCCTATCCAGCAATTCCCCTCTCTCCCTGAGCCCTGCCCTCCCAATCCATGCCCATCCATGCTTCTCTGTCACCTGTCCCCTCCATTCATCCCTATCCAGCAATTCCCCTCTCTCCCTGAGCCCTGCCCTCCCAATCCATGCCCATCCATGCTCCTCTGTCCCCTGCCCCCTCCATTCATCCCTTTCCAGCAATTCCCCTCTCTCCCTGCCCTCCCAATCCATGCCCATCCATGTTCCTCTGTCCCCTGCCGCCTCCATTCATCCTTTTCCAGCAAGTCCCCTCTCTCCCTTCCATGACCCCCCTCGCATCCATGCTCCTCTCTCTCCCATGTCCCAGCCTGGCCCGCCCTCTTCTCCCCCCCCCCTTCGCATCCATGCTCCCCCTTCGCATCCATGCTGTCGTTTCTCCCCTGCCCTCCCGCTCTCATTGTTCAACTTTACTGGCCACCCTCTTCTCTCCCCCCAACATCCCTTTTTTTTTTCTTCTTTTTAAATTTACGTCCGTGGCGGTTCCGGCAGCGAAGCGTCAGGGAAGGAGGCGGCGCTCCCGACGTCTAGCCTTCCCTTCGCTGTGTTCCGCCTTCTTCTGATGTCATCCTTGACGTCAGAAGAAGGCGGAACACAGCGAAGGGAAGGCTAGAGACGTCGGGAGCGCCGCCTCCTTCCCTGACGCTGCGCTGCCGGAATTGTTTGGGTTTTTTTCCGCCCTCGACGTCATGACGTTTGACGCAAGGGCGGGGCAGAGACGGCTGGCTGGCTTGAAGGCTTCACACCATGAATCCACGAACCCTTCAGCCTGGGAGTGACGTCAGATGGCTTCAGAACGTTGTCCTCAGAACGTTGAGGGTGCGTTTTATTATATTAGATGTTGTTCTGTTCTTTAGTTTTCCCTTAAAATGTTGTAAACCACAAAAAAATTATATGTCCTTCAACACCCTTTGCAAATGTCACTTAGCTGTGGTTGAATTTATTTAGGTGAGGTCTTTCTTGCGTTGGAGCTCAGCCGGAACACTTCAGGGGATAATTCACCGATCTCTTCTCCCTAAACCTCACATAAAGAAAATAATTCGGGAAGCAAAACCTTAGAACTGCCTGAGCTGGATCAGGCACGGACTCTACTCTGGTGACAATTAATCAGTTCTCAATACTGTGGCCACACTCTCTAATTGAAATAAAATAAGTTAAAGGTTTTCTCACTACAAAAACCTATTTCTCACTGTTGATACCCTGTTCTAAATGCTCCAACAGACTTCACACTGCATTCAGAGATCTCACACAGTAACCCATTCCATATTCAAATGGTGATTCAAAATTGCATCTCACAGACGTCACATATAAACATAACATTTCCCTGCACAGCTATCAGATCAATCTGGAAAATACAGCATACTCATACAAAAACAGTGCTGGATTTTCTTTACTCTGCAGTCTGATTCCAAACCCTGTACTGAACTCAGAACTCTCACCACAACAACACACCTTTCCCACAGACACAGCTTAATGGCTTCTTTTTCCAAATATCAACTTCACTTCTCAGTCCTTCCCCTGTGTCATACTTAAAATCCTTACACACTTTTTCCTGACACCCTTATAGGCTTTCTCATGTAGTACAATTCCCACCACAAATCAAAGCCTCTCTCACCCTAAAATGGTAAATCGCTTATCTCTGGAAATTCAGTGCTATACTGGAACATTCACTCACCTCAGCTCACTTTCAATATCAAAGTACCCTTTTTCAATGTCCCTGGTTTCACTTTAAACTCACAAAATCCATACTTTTATTCTTACTTTTACACAGACACATACTATACATTTTTACTTTTCCAGCCTTCCCTTGCTCTCTCTGCCTGGCAACTCCCCCCACCCCCCTAGATGAAGAGACATCTGACCTCACTCAACCAATCAGCTTGTCAGCTAAAGACTGTTTTTTTTCTCTGATCTGTTTAGAATCTCCCTCCCCCATAGAAATAAATGCAAAACTTACTACACAGAGAATTTCAAAGTCAATTTTAACCTGAACTTGTACCCAAAACAGAAAGGAACATTTTGAAGTACAATCCCCACTTAATCATGGTTTATTTCTTGAAAAATAAAACCATATTTAAGAAACATCTCACTTTCTTCAGCTAACTCTATTAACAATTCCCAAACTAAACTTTAAACCTTTTCCAGCCAGCAACATTCACCAAAACCCTGGCACAGCCCCCCCCCCCCCCCTAGAGCCCCAGGAAAAAAACATTTAATACTAGTAAAAAAAGGCCCATTTCTGGAACGAATGAAACGGGCGCTAGCAAGGTTTTTCTGGGAGTGTGTATGTTTGAGAGAGAGAGCCAGAGTGAATGTGCAGGTATGTGACAGAGTGAGACTGTCTGTGTGACAGTGTGTGTGTGAGAATGAGAGTGTGTGACAGGGCCCCCCTCCCCTGTTCCTAATGCCCCTCACCCCGTTCCCTCCCCACCTTTTCCTCCTCCTTCCCACACTTTGGGTTCCTTAAGGCTTTCAAAAGTCTATGTACCCCAGTGGCCCTAACGCCCAGTATCTGGATACCCCACCGCTTTCTTCCTCACCCCTCCCCCAAGATGTAGTACTTTCACGTCCTTCATTTAAAAAAAAAAAGTGTCCTATGTACCCTGTGTACAAATGCCCGGCATTCAGATTGTGTTCCTCTCGTAAATTTTCATTTCTTTCATTCATTCAGAACTTGCCCCCCCCCCCCCCCCCCCCCTGAACACTTTTGGTTCCTTCAGTCTTTTAAAACTGTCCTATGTACCCTGTGTGCTAATGGCCAGCATTGAGATTGTTTTCCTGTCCCAAATTTGCATGTCTTTCAGTCATTCACAACTCCCCCCCCCCCCCCCCCTTCTCCAGTTAACACTTCGTTTCCTTCAGTCTTTTAAAACTCTCCTATCTACCCTGTGTCCTAATGGCCAGCATTCAGATTGTTTTCCTTTCCCAAATGTTCATGTCTTTCAGTCGTTCAGAACTCCCCCCTCCCCCCATTTAACACTTCGGTTCCTTCAGTCTTTTAAAACTCTCCTATCAACCCTGTGTCCTAATGGCCAGCACTCAGATTGTTTTGCTTTGCCAAATTGTCTGTCACTGATGTCACTGAGGTCAGTGCGTGCCTGCCTAGCAGACCACTTCCGGCAGGCACGGTCCCAAGCACATCCTGTTGGAGGTGAGAATTATTTTATAGGATATGTTACCATATATTACATTGACACCACAATGACTGATAGGCATAAACTTGTTCTTCTAAAGCAATGTCCCCCAAAATTACAGACCATAACTTGTCTACCTACAACCTATTAGTCACTGTAGTAAATGCTGATAGAATACCCAGTGTACCCGAATGTAACTCACCTTGAGCTACTACTGAAAATAATGTGATCAAAAATCCAAATAAATAAATATATGATCATACCAATGGTGTGCTGGTAAATTTTTAACAATGGGCTGTCTCTCCGGGCGTAGGCAGCCCTGCAATTTGGGGGCAGCAAGGGTGAACTGGGGGGGGGGGGGCAACACAACACATGCCTCCCCCCCCCCACCTTATGGACACATTAGGTATACCTTTGCTGGCAGGAATGCCGAGCCGCACCAACCAAATAGACTGCCACTGCTCCCCACTGCTTGTTTCTGGCTCTGAGCAGAATGCCAGGACTTCTCGCGCATGGTCAGAGCATTCATGAGAAGTCCTAGCCTGCTGCTCAGAGCCAGAAACAAGCAGTGGGGAGCAGTGGCAGTCTATTTGGTTGGTGGGGCTGGGCATTCCTGCCAGCAAAGTAAAAGGGAGTTCAGGAGGGGGCCTGAGCCCACTTTTTGGGAGCTGGCTGTTAAAGTAGCCACAGGGGGGCCTACTTTAACAACCAGTTCCCAAAATTCTTAAAAACTTAAAACAGCTCTCGCGAGCTGGTGAGAGTCCGCTCCAGCACACCACTGGATCATACAGACTCTAACAGCATCCTAGCAATAGAACAGAAGGGTAATAAGAAAGGAGCATATGGAATCAAGGATCGGTTAATGCTGAATAAAACCATTATGGCCAGTGCTAAGAAAAGCAGAAATCTTTGTATGGATTGTCTACTAGAAAGCCTTTGATAGCATCCCATGTTCTTGGATAATTGCCATGAAATGTACAACATAAACCCTGGATTGATAGAGTACATTAAGTTCACCATAAAAATGTGGCAAACCGCATTCCACCTGCAATATGCAAATTGACAGTTTGTCAGTCCTAAGATCAAGATCCAGCAAGGTTAAGTGATACATTACTGGAAAAATCATGTTAATGTGTTTTAATTTCAGATGGTCTTCAATTTGTAATATTGTTTAATTTGAAAGAAATATAGCTGAACATACCACTTTAGAAAGATTCAAGAACATATGGGACCCTCTGTTCAAATGTTGTGATATCCCTGGGTCTACTTCTCTTTAACATTGGATCCTGATACAGTTCCCCTTTTTATTAGTATAGTTTATATCAATAGTATTGCAGTGTATCGTTATATTTTATTTGTTTCTTATGTTCAATATTGTTATATGCAAACTTCATAAAGAGATTGAACTGAAAGATCCTGCAAGGCATGTTTCAGGAAGACTCCCTATCACCACTTTTGTTTTGTTTGGCAGTTAATAGATCTATGTGCCTCAACAGATTGAGTATTCTTATTATCTCTTTAGGCTATGAGTTTAGCTTTAATCCTAAAGATGGCAATGAACCAGAGTTTATGTCACACTTACATTTTGTAGATGACCTCAACTTCTACAGTTCCAGTGATCAACAATTAGCAGAACTCCAACTGCTGAAACACTTCTCAGCAGTGGCGTTCCTAGGCTGCCTGACACCCGGGGTGGATCGCCAATGCGCGCCCCCCCCCCCCCGGTGAAATTACACCCTCCCCCGGGTGCATTTTTACCTGCTGGGGGGGGGTACCGTGCGCCTGTTGGCAGAGTCCGCTCGTTCCCTCCCTGCTGCTCCCTCTGCCCCGGAACAGGAAGTAACTTGTTCCGCGCAAAGGGAGCAGCAGGGAGGGAACGAGCAGACTCAGCCAACAGGCGCGCAGCACCCCCCCCCAGCGGCGTGCACCCGGGGCGGACCCCCCCGCCCCCCCCCCCCCCCCCCTTGGTACGCCACTGCTTCTCAGAGAACATCAAGATAACTTTTGGTCTGGAGAAATGAGCTTTCCTAAGAGGAAAGTTGAGCAAAACTGAAAACATCCCTTTAAATAATGACTGTGAGATAAAAGAAAATATCTAGGGTAAAGAAAGGAGCAACAATCAGGCATAGAGCAGCCCCACTACTCATAATGCTACATTGGCTCCTACCAAGGCCAGACTATTTTTCAAAACCAGCACAATCATCTTCAAAATACTGTTTGGCATGTCACCAGACGACATGCTAGACACGATCCAAACTATCACCAAGAAATGCAAACTTTACCTGCCCACCTGCAAAAAACGTACTATACAAGTCCACCTATACAGCAGGATTTAGCTACCTGGGCTCAAAATGGTGGAAATAAATTCCCAATAGTCATAAGACGCATCATGCACTACCTCCAGTTCATAAAAGACCTAAAGACCTACCTCTTCAGGAAATTCTATGAGTAAAATATGCACTAATCATTCTGGAACAATACACAACACACCCTCCAACTGTAACACATCTTTTCATTTAAGAAATGAACTAAGACACCTTTTATTCTTTTTCTCAAAATATTTTTCTTTAATTCTTTACTGATCATATATTGATTATTTGTACTGGTTAGTGGGATCAAATCTCCCATTTTGGATTATAGTCTTAGGACTTGAAAGGCACTTATCTGTTTCCAAAAGATTCTACTTTTGCTTCTTCGGTTAGCTCCATGCAATTCATCTGCAGTGCATCAAAATCATAAGGGGGTGTGTCAGGGGTGTTTTGAAGGCAGGATTAGGGTGTGCCTAACACTTGGATGTTTTACAGCCATAATGGAACAAAACAAAAATGTCTAGGACTAACTAATATGTTTTCATCTAGACCTGTTTCCAGAATGAATAATGCACAAAAGGGGCCCTAAATGACCAGATGACCACTGGAGGGAATCAGGGGTGATCCCCCAATACCCCTCTAGTGATCACTGACCCCCTCCCAAAATGTGAATAAAATATGACATCAGCATCTATGACAGCCTCAGATGTTAAAGTCAGGTCTATTAGAGAAGCATGCAGGTTCCTGGAGAAGTGTAGTGGGTCGGTGCAGTGCACTATGGAGTTGGGGACTTAGGTCCCTATCTCCCTCTAACTGTCACACTTGTAGTGGAAACTGTGACCCCTCCCAAAGTCACATAACCCTACTGTATCCACATATAGGTGTCCCTTTCACCCCAAAGGGCTATTGCAGTGGTGTACAGTGGATTTTGGGTGGGCTTTGGAGGGCTCAGGGGGCAAAAGAAGGGAGCAAAGGTGAGATGCATAGCATTTTTATGAAGTGCACAGAAGTGCCCTCTAGGGTGCCCCATCGCTCTCCTGGGATTTCTGGGGGACCATTCTACTAAAAATGCTGGCTCCTCCTACTTCCCAATCTCTGCATTGTGCACTTATTCAGGGTTTGTTTTTTGTTTTTTAATGGACCACACCAAAAAAAAAACATTCAAAGCACAAAACCTTGTTCGAAACAGTATGTTCGGGGAAAAAATGATAGATGTTTTTCCTATTCGGATTTTGGACGTTTTGTGCAAAATATCCAAAATCGGACTTAGACATCATATCAAAAATGCCCCTCTATGTAAATCATGAGGAGAGAGAAACTATCTAATACCTAGAAATATAGTGCAAGACCAGGAAAATTACTGTCATGGTATGTATGTGCAACACTGATCTATTTAGAGACATTACTCCCCAGAATAGATAACTTGAGAAATGATCTTCAAAAATTAGAAGAATGGTTTAATGCTTGGCCATTAAGAATTAGGCGGGAACTTATCAACATGGACTACCATTAAAATGGGTTATTTTACCACAAGCTGTACTATTTTAGCACAGTATCTCATTGTATAAAATGGGACACTGTGCTAAAAATGCATGAGTTGTGGTAAAAATAACCCATCTTAATAGTAGTCTACTTTGATAACTTCTCCCCTTAATGTGCAGGCGAGCAGGGTGAGGCACTTGAGTACAGAAATACAAAAGAGCTGTATAAAGTATGAAATGAGAGGCAGATGTGCATGGACCAGGACAGAAACTCAAGGGTAACAAGTCTGAGGATCTGAAAATGCTGAAACTGTGTGACAAAGTGGTGGTCAATAAGGAGTGGAGTCCAAAAGCATATATAGGAACCAGGAAATCTTATTCCCAGCATCCAAATCAGAACCCGACACAGCTGTGTTTCAGCATAGAAATATGCCTGCAATCAGGGGTCTAAAGTAAAAACATAATTATAAATAATACCAGAGATAATTTACAAAAATAAATTTAACAAGATGTAATTTTAAATTGAAAAAAAAAATAGCAATACAAATTTTAAAAATAATACAAATTAAAACCACACAACATACCTTGACTTTAATTGTCAATGATAAGTAACAGCAATATAATCCTGTTCCAGTGCATTCATATATGCAGCTCCTGCTCAGTTAAACCTCTTTGAATAGTGGGCCCTGTGTTACTATGGAATAATTCTTCTACTCCTCAGGGTCTCTTAGGTCTCATCTCATACCATACCATCTATTCCCTCAGGTATGTCCACTTTTGTGCCGATCTTAGCACCATTCATAAAAAGATGAGTTTTTTCCCATCCCTTAATATCACACACAGCTGTATTGAACAGATCTGACCCCCATCCAGTCCCTGAGGTACTCCACTTTTCACCCTTCTTTCTTCAGTTATCAGTGTATCATCTTGGACCCCTTCTTTAGAACGTTCATTTTGTTAAGCTCCTGCTCAGGGCGATATCCAAGGCTCTGCTTCTTATGCATGGTTTGTTTGTTTGTTTGTTTTTACAGAAAAATATGCTTTCAGCAACTTCCACAAAGGGGAAGCAAAACTTTCCTGTTTTTTTTTTTCTTTTTTTAGTAGAAAAAGTACTATGTAGTTTATTATATCCTTGTCTCACATTCAGTCAGTAGGAGTGTGGATAGAGAAGTCACAAGGTATATTCACCAAGTCCACTGTATGTTTTACAGCGATCAGGAAAGCAGCATGGTGATCACCCTTGGCCTTTATATTTTTAAAAAGTTGTTTCTGCACGAAATGTTCCCATTGTCTGGTTCTAGTTGGTATGCAAGTGACTTATTAACACAAATCAAGCCTACAGAAACAAGTTTCTCCAAGCCTACATATTATCTTTTCATCAAACGCTGTGGGCTGACTCAGGGTGCTCACTCCATAAAGCATGCTTGTTGTATTTGAAGGAAGTTGCTGTAGGCTTCTCTGGGTCATCTGCTATTTTGCAGCTGTGCAGTGTCAAAAATGTCCTTATGTATCTGCTTTGATGTTACTTACATTTCCTCCTATGTTGCAGAGCATGCAGTTTGAGGCAGAGTTTAGCCATAGGCCAACTGTCGATGACACAGATTTAAGAGGACAGACCACATTTATTGTATCTTTTATCCATAGAACTGATAGTTAAGCTAACATTTTGCAATGTCCCACACAAAATAGACATAATTTGCACTTTCCTTTTTAAAGGTGCCTACACTTTGTATAACCAGAAGAGGTCATTCCTAAAAGCTAACACCCTGCAACCCTAAGCCAATAAACAGATGGACCATATATTGAGATTCAAGTAGGCCACAACTTTAGTAACATAACTTAGCAGGATTACCCCTAAAAAACATACCCGAGCATTTCAAATATATCTTACCCCCTCTGAAGCTATTTGCCACATTACTAGCTAAACAGTCGCTCCCTATGAGGCCACTTATTCATCTGCAATCTTTCCCTTTGGTGCCCTGCCATACAACTAGCTAGGCTACCCTTCCCAGCAAGCAGCTTTGGCTGTGTCAGAAAGGTCATATGCCCACATGCCTCCAACTCTGTCAGCCAGACAGCAGTTTGTATTATCACCCCTCAGAATTCTACCCCTCAGGGTAATCAGTTGCAACAGCATTTTATAAATGCCAAGAACAAGTCATTAACACCATATTTGGCGGACTAACCCCTAGTGGTGCATCAGATGCACTGCTAGCGGTCAGGCACCACCATTTCAAAAGGTGTCAGAATCAGAGGGAAGAGCAACCAGGAATTGCATAGCATCAAGCTCTGTGAAATCAGATTTTAAACAATGGTAAAGTTGTAGCCATTTGAAGTATTGGTTAGGCGGTATATTCCATATCTTTGTAATGTCAGAAAACCTAGCCAGTGTGTATTCTCTGTTATATGAGTTATAGTGCAAATCAGTGGCGTAGCCAAGGGTGGGCTGGGGTGGGCCCAGGCCCACCCACCGTAGATTCAGGCCCACCAAGTAGCAGCACACCTATAATGTGGCTGGCAGCCACACCAGCCCCACCAGCCAAAAACTCCCAACAACTGTTTACTGCCGGTGAAAATCTGCTATTTAAAAGGTATACGGGGGACAGGGGATGTTTGAAAGGCCATTTGGCATACAGGCGAGAGAGGGAGAAACCAAATCACTTGTAGGACAAGGTGGAGTTCTGCCCACCCACCTTGGGTCCAGGCCCACCCAAACTTGGGTGTCTGGCTACGCCCCTGGTGCAAATACCTTTTTTGTGCCATAGTTTCCAAAATATAGTGGTTCCTTGTATATTAATTAATTCATTACTCCAGATTGACATTGATAGGATTTGCATCCATTTGATCTTGGCTAAGTTATCAATTTCTTTAATAGATGCAATAGTTACAATATTACTCTGATTACTTGACTTAGAGACATAGCTGGGAGCAAAGTTAAGAGGACAGGATCTAGGAGTGCTTGTTCAAGCTGTAGCCAAGTAGGTATATCAGGAACTTCTTGTTTAAATAGCCGTCATGAGATAGATTCTATATATGGCACCTTAAAAATCAGCACCGAAAAAATATGCCTAAGGTATATTCTAAAAACTATGCCTAGGCCCCATCTATGCGACTAAATCTAGTCCCTGGAATTTACACCAAGTAAAACTTAGTGTAAATGCCAGCGACTAAGTTAGGCGCACAGCGGGTGTATTCTAGAACAGTGCATTCCACCCCATGGCCGTGCTCCCTTTTCAGCAGCATGCATTAGAATTTACGCTCATCACTTTATAAAATACGCCTAGCAAGTTGTGCGCGTAAAATCTAATTAAAGCCAATTAGTGGCAATAATTGAACCCTCCATTGCCCCTGGTACAAAATAAGTACCTGAATATATGTAAACCGCTTTGAATGTAGTTGCAAAAAACCTCAGAAAGGCAGTATAAGTCCCATTTCCCTTTCCCTATTTGAGATTCTAGATGGAATGTTGCTACTATTGGAGATTCTGTTGCTACTATTTGAGATTCTACATGGAATGTTGCTATTCCACTATTCCATAACGCAGCCGCGCAGGCTTCTGTTTCTGTGAGTGTGCAGGACATCAGACTCACAGAAACGGAAGCCTGCGCAGCCGCACTGCTGATCTGCAAGGGCAGGCTTCTACATGGACTGTTGCTAGTGGAGGAGTAGCCTAGTGGTTAGTGCAGTAGACTTTGATCCTGGGGAACTGAGTTTGATTCCCACTGCAGCTCCTTGTGATTCTGGGCAAGTCACTTAACCCTCCATTGCCCCAGGTACAAAATAAGTACCTGAATATATGTAAACTGCTTTGAATGTAGTTGCAAAAAACTGCAGAAAGGCAGTATATCAAGTTCCATTTCCCTTTAATTGGCAATTATCAGTGCTGATTGACTCGTTAAGTTGCACATGTAATACAGAATACCACCTGAATTGCATGTGCAACTCAAGCCACACTATATAGAATCTGGGGGAATGAGCCTTGTCTCATTAAGAAATAATTATGGTAGTCATAGAAACTTGGGAAATTTACACCATCTTTGTCTTTAGGACATTTAAGCCTTTTGATTGCAATACAAGGTTGTTTGTTGTTCAACAGGAGTTTAGAGAGAATTTGTTCTATAGTTTAATATGTGCGTGATTGTAATAGGAAGGGGAGCATATTGTCCAAACAGCCCCACCACATCAGGTTCAAAGGTGACCATTTCTGAGTAAGTTCTTTAGTAAATTGTAAGATATGTTCAGTGTTATAATGAATTGTTTCATCAACAATGGGACCAAAAAATACTCCTAAATATTTGAGTTTGGATGCACACCACTGAAATCCATTTTTACCTATTTTTGTTTTCAATTCTGGGCAGTTTAAAGACATAAATTCCATTTTGCTAGCGTTTAGTTTATAGCCTGATATTGACAGTCTTAAGCAAGGCAGGAATTGAATCAGGATTAACAGAGTAGAATGTCATCGGCATACGCAGACAACTTGATATTCAGAGTACCAGACTCCAATCCTCTAATGAGGGGGTCATTTCTTATAGTTGATAATAGAGGTGTCAATGCAATATTAAATAAAAGCAGTGAGAGATGGCAATCTTGCCTAGTGCCATGTGTAAAAGGTGTTGAAAAAAAATCCATTGATGTACAATCTAGTAGTCGGAGAAGAATACGAAACTTTAATCATTTTTATGAAGTTGGATGAAAACTCATACTGGTGTGATATTTAAACAAAAATGGCCATTCAACAAGGTCAAATGCTTTTCCGGCATGTAGACCTATCGCTACTAGTGATTGTGTGGTATTAAGGTAAGAAGGAAAAAATATTGGAGAAGATTCTTATATTGTTATTAGAAAAGTGACCATTTATAAATCCACACTGATCTTTTTAAATGATTTTAGGTAATACCAATTGTAAACGTGATGCTAAGGTTTTCACATAAATTTTTGAGTCCACACAGATAGCCAGTTAAGTGCTGTTTAACCAGCCAAACGCTGATCCTGGCCAGTTAAATAGCGCTGAATAACAGGGGGGGGGGGGGGGGGGGAGGAATATCTTTTTCCTTTTGATTTCATTACTTATACCCTTAATATTAAGAGACACAATTGTATGAGCAAATCCAAGAAGAAAGGAGAAGACTCCACGGAAAGTCAAAGCAAAACAGCAAAAGTAGAGGCTGACAAATGCGCAAACCAATAGGGAAATATCAAAAAACAGTTTTTTTCAGAATATTCATATCAAGGACCCGACACGGTCTGTGTTTCGGCGCCAAAGCACCTGCCTCAGGGGTAACAATCAACTTTCTCTGAGAAGAAGCTGATAGGTTAGAATAATTCCTTTATGTATGCAAGTTAATCCACGGAGAGAACAAAAGAACAGCCAACCAATCAGCTTTGGCGCCGAAACACGGACCGTGGCAGGTCCTTGATATGAATATTCTGAATAAACTGGTTTTTGATATTATCTCCCTATTGGTTTGCGCATTTGTCAGCCTCTACTTTTGCTCACACAATTGTATGAGCCATGATGCTGAACATGTAATATCATAAGTACATAAGTGTTGCCATACTGGGACAGACCGAAGTTCCATCAAGCCCAGTATTCTGTTTCCACCAGTGACTAATCCAGGTCACAAGTACCTGGCAAGATCCCAAAACATTACAATACATTTTATGCTGCTTATCCTAGAAAAAAGCAGTGAATTTTCCAAAGTCCATTTTAAGAATAGCTTATGGAGTTTTCTTTTATGAAGCTATCCAAACCTTTTTTTAAACCCCGCTAAGCTAACTGCTTTTACCACATTCTCTGGCAATGATTCACTTTCCTTATGATTGTAATATAATATACTGCAGTTATTAGACTTAGAGTGTGTAAAGTTGTGTTTCTCAACAATTCTAGTACAGAATGCATCTGTGAAAACAAGGTATTCATGTGTAAAACAAGCACATCAAAAGTGCACATGGGGCTCAAGACCACAAACTATTTAGGGTGTTTAAATGTTATAGTGTCAATCTATGTTATTCAGACAAATATGTAGCAGGCAAAGAGAGAGGGATATGAGGCACATCTCTACCAGCAAGAATACAAGAAACCGGCAAGTAATGGAAGTGAGATAAGCATCCTATAAGTGCAAATATGATATACAAAGAAAATATAGATATAATTTTAAATGTTTAATAACCACATTTAAGTTTGTTAAATATGTTAGCATCCAAATGTTAGAAAGAAACGATAATAGCATATTCCTTATCCAAATGTATTAATAATTAGCATTATGATACAATAAAGTCATATTCAAAAATCCACTTTATGAAAAATAACTAGTACAACGTATTACATATTAATAATCAGCTTTACCTTAACATCTCAATCATTGAAGTACAAGTCGAACCTCATATATATTAATAGAAGTGAAGATCCACTGCAATAATATAGTACAGGCAGATAACTTTACTCATTCTAGTGCGGATGTTACATCATACAGCATTAATAGGACTAGATATTTTCTCTTCAATAAAAGCCGCCAGAGCTTTGGGATATGTAAAATCTTTTGCTTAATCATGGAGTGGTGGAGTGGCCTAGTGGTTAGGGTGGTGGACTTTGGTCCTGAGGAACTGAGTTCAATTCCCACTTCAGGCACAGGCAGCTCCTTGTGACTCTGGGCAAGTCACTTAACCCTCCATTGCCCCATGTAAGCTGCATTGAGCCTGCCATGAGTGGGAAAGCGCGGGGTACAAATGTAACAAAAAAAATAACCGCATATGGACAGGATAAAAAATGCCAAAGCGCACATAAGCTGCTTTAAGCCTGGGTCGGTATGCTAACCACAGTTTGCAAAAGCAAGCAGTATTCTTATTAAGATCAAGAACAAACAGAACAGTATTGCCCTCATATTTTATAGGAGTTCGAAGCCTCGCTCTTTACTTTATTTCAATTACTTGCGAATATCTGAGAAGCTTTACAATACAATAGGCCTTGGATACCTAATCAGTTGGAATACGTTTGGCAGGAATCCTGTGCGCACGTTCCCATTTTGAATTCCTTAGCAAATTGTAAATTCAATAGTGAGGGTACGAAAGATTCCAGAAATTTGACTATATCTTGGCCTTCTCTGCCCTTAGGCAAACCAAGAATCCTGAAGTTGTTTCTGCACACATGATTGTTTGCATCCTCCAAATCTCTTTCTAGCTGCACCACAAAGCTTCATCTGGCATTGTAGGCCTTTTATATTCTCTTTGGAGGCAGACTTTAGATTCTAATAGATAGTCTATATCTATATCTATCTATCTATCTAGAGAGAGAGATATTAGAGACTAAAGTCTGTCTCCAAAGAGAATATAAAAGGCCTACAATGCCAGATGAAGCTTTGTGGTGCAGCTAGAAAGAGATTTGGAGGATGTTTTAAATTGGGATAACTCCGCTGTTAATTCCTCTTGTATTTTCCTGTATCTTCTTTAAGGCCTTTTAGGGCTTTCACTTTTTCTAGGATCTCTTGAGTGGGATTCTTGTCCGCTTTGCAAGAAGATTTTAGCAGTGAATTGGGTTCTGGTCTGTGCTGCATACAACTTTTTCCAGTTGACATATTGAAGTAACTTAAAACACCAGAAAAAGTAAGTGGTTGTGAAAGTGGATTTTGAGGATTGACTTTCCTTCAGGTAGTTCTTCATGAGCTCAACAGCGCCCCCCAGGGCAATGGAGAGTTAACAAACTTGCCCAGAGTCACAACATTAATGTGTTATTCAGGAAGCCTTTATGTAAAGGTTTACTATAAAGCTGACTACTTTTGCAAGATTTTTTGGAAGAGGAGTTTTGCCTGCCAAACTCAACAAAATTGTTGGCTTTTTTGCATTTTTGTGTGTTTGCCAGTATTTATGTTTTGTTTCACAAACAAAACTCCTTTTGTGAAGAAAAAAAAAATCATACTTTAGTACATCAGCCCTTAAGAATGATAACAATTTTATTTTAAAAAAAGAATAGATACTGAAGAGAGAAGCTGAGCTTTTAAAGACAAAGATGGTAGAAGAAAACAGACCACAGGAAATATCAAAGGGGGAAACCAGAACCGAAAAATAGGAAGATGGTAAGCAAAAGAGACTCACGAAGACCAAAGCTAGAACTGTAGAATGAAAGAACATAGCATGCGAAGGTAATATTAACAACACAAGAGATAGAGAAGACCTGAGGCAGTTCAGAGTATACCAAAAGGTGACGAAGATTAGAAGACTGAGCTGGGCTAGGATGGGAAATGAAGTCAGAGATAGGATGGGTAAGAAAGCAGAAGTAAAATCAAAACCATGATTAGTTTAGAGAGGTAAAGGGTGAAACCTCAATGAATAAAGCTGATCAGTTTTTTGCACTTGTTTTTATCTAGGAAATAAAGGTGCCAGTACTCATACAGGGCCAACCTTAGGGAGAGGGGTAACTATCTCATGGCTCTGCTCCCACAGTAGCCAGGCCCCTGTCACCAACCATGCAGTGTATAAAAAGCAAGCATTGTAAATATTACACCAGTTCCTAAATATCAACATATCTCTCATTTGGAAAACAGAACAAGCAGGATTTTATACTCAGAAACTATATATCAGCAGACTATCTCACATTGGTCACTTATACACAGAACTAAAAACACAAACTAGAAAGCTCGAACGCACGTGGGAAAAAATAAAAGATGAGCACATGACGCATGGAAACAGACACAAAGAAAATACAAATATGCAATAAGATAAACCAAAAGGACATACCACAAAACCAAAATAGGGGCAGATTACAAACACACGAAGAAACTATATCAACTCATGAACAAACTACTAGACACCACCCTGGTCACCACAACCAACACAGACACCCCACCCCATCAGCCGACATACTTGCTAAATACTTCAAAGAAAAAATTGTAAACCTACGCAACACGCTACCTCAGAACACCACCGACTTCGAAACATTCATTGAGTGTCTAGACCCAGTCCTCAGTGAATACCAAGCAGACAGAATCTGGACAAATTTTGCTCCCCTTACAGCAGAAACAATCACCCAAGCGATCAACAAGTCCACCAGAACTCATTGGTGCCCGAAATGACCAGATGACCACCAGAGGGAATCAGAGATGACCCCCCCTCTTTCTCCCCCAGTGGTCACTAAACCCCCCCCCCCTCAAAAAATATCTTTCAAAATATGTTGTGCCAGCCTCAGATGTCATACTCAGGTCCGTGACAGCACTATGCAGGTCCCTGGAGCAGTTTTAGTGGATGCAGTGCACTTCAGACAGGCGGACCCAGGCCCATTCCTCCCTACTTGTTACGTTTGTGGAGGAAACAGTGAGTCCTCCAAAACCCACCAGAAACCCACTGTACCCACATCTAGGTGCCCCCCTTCACCTGTAAGGGCTATGGTAGTAGTATACAGTTGGGGGTAGTGGGTGTTGGGGGGCTCAGCACACAAGGTAAGGGAGCTATGTACCTGGGAGCAATTTATGAAGGTCACTGCAGTGCCCCCTAGAGTGCCCGGTTGGTGTCCTGGCATGTCAGGGGACTAGTGCAGTACAAATGCTGCTCCTCCCATGACCAAAGGGCTTGCATTTAGTCGTTTCTGAGATGGACGTCCTTGGTTTCCATTATCGCCAAAAATCAGAAACGACCAAGTCTAGTGATGATCTAAATTTCAAGATTTGGGCATCTCTGACCATATTATCAAAACGAAAGATGGACGTCCATCTTGTTTCGATAATACAGGTTCCCCGCCCCTCCATCGGGACGTTTTGCGAGGACGTCCTCAACAAAACGTGGACGTCCCTTTCGATTATGCCCCTCCCCTTTACATTTCCCATTCCCTCTTTCCAGATTGACCCACAGTGCCTCTTCCTTACCCTGTAGGTCCTGCAGTTGTGTGGTTTTAATATTACCTTGAACATATAATGCTACTTCCCCCTCTCTTTCTTTCTACCCTGTCTTTCCTGAACAGATTATAGACCAGTATAACTATATCCCAGTCATAGTTCTCTGTGAATCATGTTTCTGTGATCACCACTAAATCTAAATCAGCCTCTTCTATCACAGCCTCAAGATCTAAAACCTTATTTCCCATACTTTGGGCATTAGTATGCGCTGCTTTTCAGACATTGCCCCTTTTTCCCATTTGTGAGAAGGTATTTAGTTCTTCATTTACGTAAGGGATTGCACATACCTGGGTGCTTTGGTCACCCTGCTCAAATGATTCTAGTTTAAAGCCCTCTTCAGTAGGTTAGCCCATCTGCTGCTGAAAACACTTTTTTCCTTCTTTGATAGTAGGACACCATCTCTGCTCAGTAGCCCCTGGAAAGCATCCCATGGTCCAAGAAGTCTACTACTACTACTACTACTTATCATTTCTATAGCGCTACTAGACATACGTAGCGCTGTATACTTGAACATGAAGAGACAGTCCCTGCTCGATAGAGCTTACAATCTAATTAGGACAGACAAACAGGACAAACAAGAGATAAGGGAATTACTAAGGTGGGGATGATAAAATAACGGTTCTGAACAAGTGAATAAAGGTTAGTCAAAATTCTCTTGACGACATCATCTGCACAGTCACATATTCATCTTCAGGATATAAGCTTCTCTATCTTGGCCTATATCCTCAAAAGGGAGGATCATGGGAATTCCGCCTCTGCACCTATCTGCTTCACCCTCTCTCCCAGAGCCATGAAGTCACTTTTGATATGTTCAGAGGAGCACCTAGCAGTATCATTTGTGCCTACATGGATGGCAGCATCGGATAACAGTCATTAGGTTTGATGAGTCTTGGCAAGCTCTCTAACATCTTGAATTTTGGCACATGGCAGACAGTACACCTCCAGGACATCTTATCTGGCCTGAAGATGGACCCCTCAGTACCCCTCAGAAGAGAGTCACCAACCACCACTACCTTTCACCTCTTAGTGGTCACTAATCCAGCAACTTTGGGGATTTCAAGCTCCGATTCCTTCTCTCTCTCAGATGCTCTCAGCTCCTCCACTTCCAGGCAGGGGCGTAGCCACGGATGGGCCCAGGCCCACCCAGTTTTGGTTCAGGCCCACCCAGCAGTGAAGGCAGTGGAGCGGAGGAAGCAGGCTGAGCTCCGTTCCCGCATCTGCCTCCCTCACTCTCAAGGCAGCGCTTCCCAAACGCTGCCCACCGCCGCCACAATCACAGGATTTATCTCCCTCCATCTCAGCACTCAGCAGCAGCGGTAGCGAATCATACACACTGCCTCCTTCTAACCCGGAAGCAGCAGAGGAGACGCTTCTGGGTTAGAAGGCGGCAGCGTGTATGATTCACTACCGCTGCTGCTGAGTGCTGAGACGGAGGGAGGTAAAGCCTGCGATTGTGGCGGCGGTGGGCAGCGTTTGGGAAGCGCTGCCGTGAGAGTGAGGGAGGCAGATGCGGGAACGGAGCTCAGCCTGCACTGTAAATTTTTTTTGGGGGGGGGGAGAAGAGGGCTCCGGGCGGGCAGGTGGAATCGCAGGACATGGATGGGAGCGGGAGAGGCAAGAGGAGAATCGCTGATGGCTGGAGGGAGGGGACAGGGGAGAAAAGAGAATTGCTGGGTATGGTATAGATGGATAGAGGGGGGCAGGGGCAAGAACAGAATTGCTGGGTATGGCTGGATAGGGGCAGGGCAGAGAGGAGAATTGCTGGGTATGGATGAATGGAGGGGGGCAGGGGAGGGAAGAGAATTGCTGGGGATGGGTGGATGGCGGGGACAAGGGGAGAGAGAAGAGAATTGCTGGGTATGGATGGATAGAGGGGGGCAGGGGAGAGAAAAGAATTGCTAGGTATGGATGGCTGGAGGGGAGAGGAGAGTTGCTGAACATGCATGGATGGAGGGGAGGAAAGAGGAGACAGGAAGGTTGCTGGACATGGGTGTATGAAGGGGAGGGCAGGGGAGAGGAGGGTTGCTGGACATGGATGGAGGGAAGGACAGGGGAGAGGAGGGTTGCTGGACATAGATGGAAGAGAGGGAAGGGAGAGAGAAGAAATGCTGGACATGGATGGAGGGGAAGGGAAGAGTGAGGAAGGAGATGAGATTAGGGAAAAGGAAGAGAGGAGAAAAACTGCACATGGATGAAGAAAATAGGCAGAAGCTGGATCCACTGGACAGTCAAGTCTGCGGAGGACCCAGCTTTTACTTATGGATATAGAGCAAGAAATGAAGAAGAAAGGAAGGAAGTAAAGAAATAAATGGAAAGGAAGCCCTGGAAACGGAGTTTAGAGGACAGATAGCAGCAGAATCGGATACTGGGCCAGCATGAGCAGAAAAACAGTCACCAAACAACAAAGGTAGAAAAAAAATCATTTTATTATCATTATAGTGTTTGGAATATGTCCACTTTGAGAATCAGGTGCTCAACATTAAAAGTTTATATTTATTTACTTATTTATGGCATTTTATCCCACATTAAACATGAATTAGATTGGAACCTGGGATCATTTAATTTTTTTTTCCTGGAGAGAGTAATGCATTGCCCCCCCCCCCCCCCCCCCCCCAGGCTCTCTCCCTGGCTATAGCCAGCTCTGCAATTTTGAGGGGAGGTGCACAGGTGGCCGGGGAGAGAGCCTGTTGTTAAACATTTACCAGCACACCACTGTCTAGTGCCCACCCATCCAACCTGTTGGCCCACCCAAAAATTGACTTCTGGCTACGCCACTGCTTCCAGGGCTGCATATCCGTTTTTGAGTTTGAGGGCAAGTGGAATCATGGCATCAATCCTGCAGGGTCTCGTGATCAGTTGTCCTCTTTCAGCACAGTTTCTTCCCCACTGCTGGAAATTTTTGATGCTTCATGAAGCATTTCATTGATGTATTTCTCATTTTCACAGATACTTCTCAACCTTGAACCTTCTCTTTCAGTTTCTTTCTCATCCTTTATGAGGGATTCAAGCTGAAGACATCGTGCACAATGAACCAGTCCATCTCCTGGGATCACATTTTCTGTTTGCACAGAAGCTGTAACTGGGGCAGCAGCTTTGGTAACATGATGTTTCCCAGCCATACTGCAGTTGCAGAAGTATTTGTACCTACAGAATAAAAAAAGAAACCAGAAAATAGAACAAGCACTACCATAGTCCCCAACTTTTCCTCAGCTGTCCTAATGGCTAAAAGTAGCAGCTGTATTCTTTTGTGTAAGGTCTAACTCTCAGAAGATTACCTGAGGTTAGTGACACTCACCAGATCCACTGCCTCCAACTTTAAGTCCCTTTCCCAATGGGATCTCTGGCCATCAGCAGTTTCTCCTCTAGTTGTCTCTGATTTAGGATTGGGGGCCTAATCTCCCCTTGATCAGACTTTCCTCAAAAGAGTACTCTGTACCTCCAGGGATGTAGCTGTGCATAAAGCTTGAGCCTTGATCAGTTCTCTTAAAGTGGGAACAACTCTTTCCTTTGTACCAAGGGACAGCTTTAGACTGACTAGGAACCTCTGTGCTTTAGGTTCTTCCCCATAGCCCTCTGAATAAAGGGTCAAGGCTCATGAGGTCACAGAGTGGGATTCCCCACCTGCTCCTCTACATCTCTCTTAGCCGGATCCCCTCAGGGAGAGGAAGACCTGGCTTCTCCCTTGTTCTTAGGGTTTTATACTTCCCTCCTAAAGCTCAGTGTTATTGGATCAGATTCTCTGCATAAGCCTCCTGCTCTTTAGGATGGATTGGCAACTTGCTCTGGAGCAGGGGCCCAGAATGATAGATAGATTATTAATTCCAGGACCATATGGCCTTGCAATTTGCACTGGCCTGGGCCTCTGTGAATCTTTGGAAAGCTATGCTGATATATACCAGACATCCTGGACTATATATTTTAGAGAACCCCCCCCCCCCCCCCCCACACACACACACATATCTGTATATGTAGTACATATAACCAGGTCATAGCAATCTTGCCCTTCCATTGACCATGCTTCTCAAACTATGAGCTAAAGGCAGTAGTTATGCAATCAAGGACCTCTCTGGGCTTGTTCTCTCTAATAAATACTTTGTTTTGCAAACAAAACAAGCAGAAGATTTCTGGTGGAGGAGGGTAGCTGTTCAGATTTGATCTTGCTACTTGTAGGAAGGTAGTTCAGATAGATTCAACAAGAGAAGGACAGGTCCCTTCAGGTTATTGTCAGAATGGGAGTAGTATAGGTTAGAACATAAGAATATAAGCATTGCTATACTGTGACAGACCAAAGGTCCATCAAACCCAGTATCCTATTTCCAACGAACAGTGGCCAATCCAGGTCACAACTACCTGGCAAGATCTCAGGACAATAAAACAGGATAAGCTTGTTCTATCTCTACTGGTTTAGTTACTTATTACAAAAAATGATAAAACAGCTAGGGAATGAAAACAACTTTGAATAAAATAGTCAAAGGAGCACGTGAGACACTACATCTGAATTACTGATTAACCAGGGAAGGTTTTGCTATCATTCCTATTCTTAAGGGTCATCAAAACTTTGGTAATGTCAGCCAGGCTCAGTTGCATTTCATTATGTATTTGAAAAGAGCATTTCAGCTTCAAGAACTTAGAAAAAAAGGTAAGGATAGCAAGTTCATCTGGTGTGAAGAGAAGTATCTTCATCATATGTAAAATTATCCAAATGGAAAAGAGACATCTGATGTTACAGAGAACATTTTGGAAAGTTGCTGCTAGGGTGCAGGATTCATAGAGATCGTAGGATTCTGGAATGCTGCCAAGGGGAGGGAAGCACATCTTCCTTTACCATACACCAAGACGTAAATTTTCAAAGCCATTTGACCAGCCTAAGACTAAGATCAAAAGCTTTGAAAATTTACCTCCTGTTCCATGGCAAAATTTAGCTACTCAAACTCTAGATAGCCTCAGAAGAGTGGTGTAGCCACGGATGGGCTAGGCCCCACCCATTTGGGGCTCAGGCCCACTCAGTAGTGGTGCATACCATGCTGGTGAGGACCCCCAAGCCCTGCCAGCTGAAGATTTCCTTCACCAGAACCCTCATCTGAACAGTGTGGATATTGGTAGCTGTGCTCCCAGCCACCAACACTGGCACCCTCTCCAAACACACAACCTCAGCTCATGAGTGGTTGCTGGCAGTGACAGATGGGAGCATGGCTGCCAACTGCCACAGTGTTCAGATGGCCCAGGGATTTCAGTGAATGAGGTCTTGAGCTGACAGAGCTTCAGCTAAGGTATTAATTTTTAACGTTTGGGTGGGTGGGGCAGAGGGACCAGGAGCGGAGAGGATTTGCATGGCCCACCCAGTCCACCTCTAGGCCCACCCAGAAATTGCCTTCTGGCTACTCCACTGCTACTGCACCCTAGACAGGGAAAGGAGGGAAGGAGGTCCTGGATCTGCAAGGGTTTTTTTGTTTTGTTTTGTTTTTAGCATAAGACTGCCAGGCAGAGAGAGGCCCACTTTAATATAGGGCGTTGGGGAAGAGACTTTTGGTTTGTTTCACATATTCAGTTTAATAGAAAATTTTCAGCACACTAAAGGGCTCTTTTACTAAGCTACAGTAAAAAGTGGCCTGAGCACACCATTACATTGTTTTTTTCTGATGTGCTAAGGTCATTTTTATCGCAGCTATAATGGAAAAAAGGCTGGCCCTGACGAGTATTTGGCCGACTTTACTTGGTCCCTTTTTGTTCACGACCAAGCCTTGAAAAGGTGCCTGGACTGACCAGATGACCACCGGAGGGAATCGGGGATCACCTCCCCTTACTCCCCCATTGGTCACCAACCCCCTTCCACCCCAAAAATAAAAATAAAAAACATTTTTTTTGCCAGCCTCAAATGTCATACCCAGCTCCATGACAGCACTATGCAGGTCCCTGGAGCAGTTTTTAGTGGGTACTGCAGTGCACTTCAGGCAGGTGGACCCAGGCCCATCCCCCCTACCTGGTACACTTGTGGTGGTAAATGGGAGCCCTCCAAAACCCACCTGAAACCCACTGTACCCACATCTAGGTGCCCCCGTTACCCTTTAAGGGCTATGGTAGTGGTGTACAGTTGTGGGGAGTGGGGTTTGGGGGGCTCAGCACACAAGGAAAGGGAGCTAGGCACCTGGGAGCAATTTGCGAAGTCCACTGCAATGCCCCCTAGGGTGCCCGGTTGGTGTCCTGGAATGTGAGGGGGACCAGTGCACTACAAATGCTGGCTCCTCCCACAACCAAATGGCTTGGATTTCGCTGGTTTTGAGATGGCCGCCATTAGTTTCCATTATCGGCGAAAACCAATGTCAGCCATCTCTAAGGGCGGCCCAAATGTTGAGATTTGGCCGGCGCCGACTGTATTATCAAAACGAAAGATGGCCGCCCATCTTGTTTCAATAATACAGTTGGGTACGCCGCTTTATGGGGCCGTCATTAGAGATGGGCATCCCCGTTTGATTATGCCTCTCCACGTTACTAACGAACTGAGTGCATACCAAAGAATGCGCATCCATATTGCCCATCTTTCTTCTTCCCATTCCTTGTTTAACTTTGAAGGTGAATTGTTTTTTTTGAGGGAACAGTTATTTGCTATGGAAGGAATTTGGAACAACATAACTTCTCAAGATATGATAACCGGCTTGATCTAACTATCTTCTTATTTTCTTTATGGAATTCTAACTGCCATGTAGAAAATTACTATGTTTCCTTTGTGGTAATAATGATCAGTTGTATTTCTGGAACTGAAAATTCTACTGCAATACCAGTTTCTGCAGCCTTCCCCTCCTACCAATGCTCTAATTTGGACAAAGTTCACAACGCCTGCAATAACAGGATAAAAAGTATTCCAAACTGAGCTCCGCTTCTAAATCTTCTAATGCTGGTTTGACTTTTTTTTTTTTTGTGCAGGTTATAAAATGTAGCTAATAAATCGCCATAACCTCATGCTGATTGCAGAAGAAGTGTCCAGCCTCACACATCCTTCTGACATGCTGCTATTATATATAGCTTCATGAATGCTCACAAGACCTGTCTCATTCAGTAGCTTCACCTGGAATCATAACCAGAAAACAAGCAAACACAAGCTACATGTTTGGTGCCAGAGAAACAGAGGAACAGTTTATGTAGGGAATGGTAGCATGCTGATCCTTTCCCCTTCCCTTCCCCTCTCATAGTGGTAGTTCTAATGTAGTTTATTTGGCAAGACAATGTGTGCACAGAGATGGCCTGAGCCCCCCCCCCCCCCCCCCCCCCCCACAGCACTCTAACAGAGAAAACTCACCTGAAAGATTGCAAGTCTATTAGTAGGGAAACCACCTTCTCTCTGTGGTAAATATTCACACTGTGTTTGTACAGTACACTGTAGCGATGAGCATTTATTTGAAAATGAAATGTAAAAAAAATATTCATTTTGATTCACTTTTCTTTCTAACCCAAATCGAAGGGGAAAGAATTATACAAAAGGGGTTGAGAAATGTCTGTCTGTTTGGGAGCTAAATAAGTTTCCAAAAATGAAATGGAATGGGATGAAATTTGGCATGGGGAAAACTCTGGTCTAAAGATATTTTGAGTTTAAAAATGGGCCAGCTTGGATTGGGTGTCCTAGTGAAAAGTCCCCTTCCCTTTTAACAAATGGACCAATGCATTATTTCTGTGGGAAAAGCAGCCCCAAACAGTGACTTTATGATTAGGATCCCTTTTAACTGTATCTGGACCCACACAATAGTCCTGTAAAGGTGATAAGTACTTTAATCCTTCAGTCTTGAGATGTTCTTGGCCCACAAGGAACTGTGTGACCAAGGCACCTTGCTGGAATTCACACGGAGGGGCATTTACAATATGATATCTAAGTCAGACTTTGGACTAAACATCCAAATGCGAATAGGAAATAAGGCCCTTTTCAAAACTGCAGAATGCTGATTGTTTGTTTCAAAAATACCATTTGTAACAAGGTATTTATTCAAGGTATTTGAACAAGGGGAGGTTGTTCCACAAAGATGAAGTGACAGTAGAGAAGATAGAGGAACCTATATTTTCAAAATAAATTTGACAAAATGATGGAATCACTAATAGAGCTTGTTGGGAAGACCGAAGGGATCTCAACAGATATAAAGTACAAGATATCTGTACAGGAAAATTTTCTAGATCAGCATCAGTATTTTGAAGGGAATTATTGCCGATATTGGCAGCTAGTCCTGCCTTAGTAGCAGAGTAATATGGTCTTGGCAAGTAGCACCATAGAGAATTTTGACAGCAGTATTTTGCAATTTACTAGACTGGGTGACTGGTAAAGGTTCAGTATTATCTGAGTCCTGGATTTGATAAGGTTTGGCTTAAAGGTTCTCCCTTACAGCTAAGGAGTCACAGCCAGAAGATATGAACCTGAGACGGTTTCAAGGAGGAGGATTTTGCTGCCACCAGAGCCTCCCACTGATTATACTGGACACTCCTATTGTTTTACAACCTTCTTGTAACTTTTATCCCTTTCTGGAAAAGTCTGCCTGCCATACATGCATATGAGGTTAGCCAGAGGGTTTTATTCTATTGGTGAATTGTAGTAGAAGCACCGAGGATTCAGAACACTCCTTACTGCTGAATTTCTCAGGTGTTACACAAGCATACAAATTCCCTGAAGAAATTTTCAAATTATGCACACAGCTTAGTAGATAACAGCAGATAGACTTGTACGGTCCATCGAGTCTGCAGTGGCAGTCCAAGGCAATCTGCCACCTGAGGCAGGGATGAGATGCTGCCTGCTCCTATCCCCATGCCCCGTGCCCAGTCTAGCATCTCCCCCTTCCCCACGTTTACCTTATTTTATTTCCCAAAAGGTGCAGCGACCTTCCCGGCGGGTAATTATAATCCCATTTTTCAGGTGTGGGAACAGAAAGGGGTTAGGCTGGAAGATCTACTGATAGGAGAGGGACAGATGAACTTTGTACAGCTTCAGGGAAGAGTGGGGGGAATTTGGGGCAATCGATTTGCATATGCACAAATTTGACATTACATAAAGGTATTAGATCAAGCGGGCCTACAGATTTCTTTGGGGACTAAAATCCGAGAATTTTTCCAGGGAATCTTTGATTTAGGACATTCAGTTTCAATCATACGTAAAGCTTTGTTGAAGGGAGGACAGGAGAGAGAGTTCTCCTCTGTTAAAAATAAATGGGCAAAAGATCTATGTGTTTCCTTGGGTTCCTGGGATGTGGCTGCCACTATTCGGGGTATTCCGGTGCTGACTAGCGATGTTAGACTACGAGAATGTGGATTTAGAGTAGTGCTTAGGGCCTACATGACAGGGGCTCAGTTAGCACATATAGGGGCAACAGGGGTACAGATCTTTTCTAAATGTAAGCAGTCGGCT
The DNA here is from genome assembly GCF_901765095.1 of Microcaecilia unicolor. Lineage (NCBI taxonomy): Eukaryota > Metazoa > Chordata > Amphibia > Gymnophiona > Siphonopidae > Microcaecilia > Microcaecilia unicolor. The sequence continues at coordinate 593,898,673 of NC_044031.1, forward strand.
CTTACACTTGCACATGCTTTTTGGAGTTGCCCGTCAATTATAAGTCTTTTGGGGAACAAATTAAAAGATTTTTGAGTAGGCTGCTAGCTCAAGACATAGGTGGCTTGGCGAAACAGATGCTTTTGGATATTCCTAGAACCTTTAACACTGTGAACAGACCTGCTGCGCTATTGTGTCGTAAATTCGCTTTAGTGGGGAGAAAAGTCATTTTGCAATATTGGACAGTGGCGGAGCCACCTGCCTTTTGGCATTGGAGGAACCAGATCCACCTATTGGCAGCTTGGTAGGCAAAAGATGCCAGAGGATCACCTAAGAGGTGCAAGTCTTATCTAGCGATTTGGAATCCATATTTTAAAAAGTTAAGCTCCCGAGGGTGTAGTTTTTTCCTTAACAGCATGGGTTAAGTTGAAGGAACACGCCCCTTACATTGGGATGGGGGGGAGTTAATCTGGACAGCTTTTGGAACCGGGGGGGGGGGAGAAGAAGAGGGGAAATAGGGGGAGGGGGAGGTTAGGAGGGTGGAGGTGGGAGGGGGTAAGGTTAAGGGGAGTGGGGGGTGGGAGGGGCACTTGGGAGAAGGATCCTTTTACATGGGGATCAATGGCCACTTGGAGTAATACTGTAATTGAACAAATGATTTAGGTAGAAGTAGGGGACTATCAGGAACAAAGCTGCTGATACATTACTGTAATTGAACACTATAACAGGACGAAGCTTAGAAGTATGGTTTGCTATTCTGAGCTATTAAGTTGGTCCTATAGAGAATTAGTTTGGGCTTCCAGTTAGGTTTGGTAATAGGCATTTGTTGTTGGGCTCTGATTGGGAGTAGGAGTATAGGGGGAGGGATGAGTTAGGAAGTATATTGTTAAGGAATGTAGAGACATATCAATAATACAATTGTTTAGTGCGGAAGCCTAGAATGGGGATGTGTGGATCAGGAAGGATGTATTGCTTTTGTTATTAAGAATGTTGAAATTTAACCAAATCCTTGAAGATGGGGTGGGCTATAGGATGGAGTAGGGAAGGAGAAAAATGTTGAAACTTTGACAATACTACTACTACTACTTGACATTTCTAAAGCGCTACTAGGGTTACGCAGCGCTGTACAATTTAACATAGAAGGACAGTCCCTGCTCAAAGGAGCTTACAATCTAAAGGACAAATGTACAGTCAGTCAAATAGGGGCAATCTACTTTTCCTGAAAGGTATAAAGGTTAGGTGCCGAAAGCAACATTGAAGGGGTGGGCTTTGAGCAAGGATTTGAAGATGGGTAGGGAGGGGGCTTGGCGTAAGGGCTCAGGAAGTTGATTCCAAGCATAGGGTGAGGCGAGGCAGAATGAGCAGAGCCTGGAGTTGGCGGTGGTGGAGAAGGGTACTGAGAGGAGGGATTTGTCCTGTGAGCGGAGGTTACGGGCGGGAACGTAAGGGGAAATGAGGGTAGAGAGGTAATGAGGGGCTGCAGACTGAGTGCATTTGTAGGTAAGAAGGAGAAGCTTGAACTGTATGCGGTATCTGATTGGAAGCCAGTGAAGTGACCTGAGAAGAGGGGTGATATGAGTATATCGGTTCAGGCGGAATATAAGACGTGCAGCAGAGTTCTGAACAGATTGAAGGGGGGATAGATGGCTAAGTGGGAGGCCAGTAAGGAGTAGGTTGCATTAGTCAAGGCGAGAGGTAATGAGAGCGTGGACGAGAGTACGGGTGGTGTGCTCAGAGAGGAAAGGGCGAATTTTGCTGATGTTAAAGAGAAAGAAGCGACAGGACTTGGCTATCTGCTGGATATGCGCAGAGAAGGAGAGGGAGGAGTCGAAGATGACTCCGAGGTTGCGGGCAGATGAAACGGGGAGGATGAGGGTGCCATCAACTGAGATAGAGAGTGGAGGAAGAGGAGAAGTGGGTTTTGCTGGAAAGACGATAAGCTCGGTCTTGGACATGTTCAGTTTCAGGTGGCGGTTGGACATCTATGCAGCAATGTCGGATAAGCAGGCCGATACCTTGGCCTGGGTCTCCGCGGTGATGTCTGGTGTGGAGAGATATAGCTGGGTGTCATCAGCATAAAGATGATACTGGAAACCATGAGATGAGATCAGTGAGCCCAGAGAAGAGGTGTAGATTGAAAAAAGAAGGGGTCCAAGGACAGATCCCTGGGGAACTCCAACAGAGAGCGGGATGGGGGTGGAAGAAGATCCATGAGAGTGTACTCTGAAGGTGCGGTGGGAGAAATATGAGGAGAACCAGGAGAGGACAGAACCCTGGAACCCAAATGAGGACAGTGTGGCAAGAAGTAAATCATGATTGACAGTATCAAAAGCAGCGGATAGATCAAGGAGGATGAGGATGGAGTAGTGTCCTCTGGATTTGGCAAGGAACAGGTCCTTACAGACTTTAGAGAGTGCCGTTTCTGTCGAGTGTAGAGGGCGAAAACCGGATTGAAGTGGATCGAGGATGGCATGAGAGGAGAGAAAATCAAGGCAGCGGCTGTGAACAGCACGCTCAAGTATTTTGGAGAGGAAGGGTAGGAGGGAGATGGGGCGGTAGTTGGAGGGACTGGTAGGGTCAAGTGATGTTTTTTTGAGGAGAGGTGTGACTACGGCGTGCTTGAAGGTGTCAGGGACAGTTGCAGTGGAAAGAGAGAGGTTGAGAATATGACATGTGGAGGGGTGATAGTATGAGAGATGGTGTTAAGTAAGTTGGTGGGGATGGGATCAGAGGAACAAGTGGTGCATTTCGAGGAGGAAAGAAGGCGGGCGGTTTCCTCCTCGGTGATATCAGGAAAGGAGGAGAAAGAGGCCTGGGTTGGTTGGTTGAGGGAGAGGGTTGAAGGGTGAAGAGGAAGAGGTGCCTTGGTAGTGAACTCAAGGTTGATCTTTTGCACCTTGTCGCGGAAGTAGTCAGCCAGTGATTGAGGTGAGAGTGAGGGGGGTGGGGGGTGGGAGTGGAGGGCACTTTGAGGAGGGAGTTAAGGGTGGCGAAGAGACGACGAGGGTTGGCGCTGAGAGAATTGGTCAATTGGGTGTAATAGTCCTGTTTGGCAAGGAATAGGGAGGACTGGAAGGAGGATAGCATGAATTTGTAATGAAGGAAATCTGAATGGGACAATGAGATTATTATTTGATTTTTGGTTGTTTCTTCTGCATCAATAAAAATTGCTGAAACATATAGGGAGGGTAGGGGTGGGTGGTTAAAATTGTTAAAAGTTAGTCTGATGACTGCCTTTAATATTCTGTCCTTATAGTGTACGTTTTGATATTTGATTTTTTTTTGTATGTTCAGATTGTTGGATATGTTTACTTTGAATTGTCATCAATAAAAATGTTGAAACATAAATATCCATTACCTGACAGTTGCCTGTGAGATAAGGCACATAAATGATTGGCTATGTGGGACAGAGACATTTTCAGTTACAACTTTAGAGGGAGGGTTAGTACACCCAATACATTCTAGCCATATTTTACATGCAACACAGTTATCCCCAGGGCTAAGATGTATTGGGTGTATTAACCCTCCCTCTAAAGTTGTAACTGAAAATTAGGGGTGTTCTGAAAAGTTGCACTCATAGTTATAGAATATTTCCTCTGTGTGCCTAACGTGGATGCCAGCATTTACACTATGTTCCAGCAAGCCTATGTCTGGCACCTAAAGTTAGCACTACACACTGTTCTATAAAGAGCACACACCCTTTATAGAATAGCTTTTTTTTGTGCCCATTTTTGAGCACCATTTAAGAATTCCTCCCTCACAGTATAAGTGGCACACAAATGGAGCCTAGTCTATAAAGAAAAGCAAGCACATACTTGGAGTGGAGTAGCCTGATGGTTGATGTAGCAGGTTGCAGATCTGGGGAACTGGGTTTGATTCCTGCTACTTCCTGATGGTTGGCAATGGGTTTAGATTCTGGGGAACCAGGTTCAATTCCCTCTGCAGACTCTGTGAGCCTGGGTAAGTCACTTAACCCTCCAATGCCCCAGATACCATGTACTTGCTAGACTGCAAGTCGAACAGAGACAAACCCAGTACCTGTAAAGTGAAGCTGTAAACCAAGCAGTATATAAATACTCAAATGAATGAATTGATGCTTTGCACTACTATTTTATAAAGGCAACTGGCCGCCTATATATCTGTATAAAATAGGCAGGAAATTGGCACATATATGGCATTCACACATAGGTCACATTTTATAACTGACCCTCTCTGTTTCTCCACCTACTAATGCAGGACACTGTTTGGACCCTTACATTCCCAAGACTTCACTCCAATGGACTTTGGTCACCATCTCCTGATGAACCTGCTAAGATAATTTCCTGAAGAGTGGAGTGGCCTAGTGGCTACAGCACCGAGCTTGTAATCCAGAGGTGGCCAGTTCAAATCCCACTGCTGCTCCTTATGATCTTGGGCAAGTCACTTAACCCTCCATTTGCCTCAGGTACAAATTTAGATTGTGAGCCCTCCTGGGACAGAGAACTATCCAGTGTACTTGAGTGTGACTCACCTTGAGCTACTACTGAAAAAGGTGTGAGCAAAATGGAAATTAAAAAAAATATATATTATAATATAGTTGAGCCCACATATAGTATTAATTCCCAAGTAAGCATAAGTGTTGCTAGAAAAATTACTTTGATTGAAGCTAAGAACATAGCACCATCTAGTGGCCACTGGAAACAGTCATGTTTAGAGCCACTATCCCTCTTCTCGTGGGTAATTTTTGTTGCTGAATATCCCCTCTAACTGCTCATGCCAAAACAGGCTAGTTTGTAGATGGTCTGGAGCAGAGTTAGGGCAGGGCAAAGCAGAAGCTAAGCCAATGTGTAGTGATTTTCAGTCCCCTAACTGGCTGAGCAAACACAAATTTAGGACAGAAAAAACGCTATCCTAACTTTGTGCTCCTTTGACAAAGTGGCTCTACTGATTAGCAAAGAAGCCCATACACCCATTCAATTCCCATGGGCTTCTTCACATTCAGTGCATCCTAATTGGTAGCACTGCTTAAAAGGAGCCCTTTATGTTAACCAAACACCAGTCTGAATATTGGCTGGTGCCTGGTTAAGTTTTGGATCATAGCCTGAAGTGTTACCAACCACCTCCCTTTCCTTCTAACTTCCTGGAATATCCTGAAGCCCCTCTCCAGTCCTCCTTGCCAACCTCCCAGCCCCCCAGAAGCATATCACCCCCTGATTCTGATCCCCTCCCTCCCATCCCCCTGATGTGGCAGGATCCCCCCTCCCAGCCCCCCAAGTCCATACATACTCCCCTTCCACTACCAAAGTACCATGATGCTACTGCTAGAGGTCATAGCAGCTATTTCCAGAGGCAGCCACTAGGGGCAGAAGTGGGGTTCGCTCTTGCTCTATCGCCCTCACCGGACCGCCAGGAACTCTTGGTAGGCACGAGAGGGGGCCCATCATCAATAGGGTGGGAAAGTGTGTGGATCTTGCCATGTCGAGGAGTGGGAGGAGGGAGAGAGAGGGATCGGAAGGGTGTTATGTACTTCCGATACGGTGGGGGAAGGAAGTGAGGGAAAGGGATTGAGCTATGTCAGTGGTTCCTAATCCTGGGCCAGGAGGATCCCCAAGCCAGTCAGGTTTTTAGGATATCCACAATGAATATTCATGAGAAAGATTTGCATGCACTGCCTCCTTCATGCAAATCTCTCTCATGAATGTTCATTGTGGATATCTTGAAAACCTGACTAGCTTGAGATGCCTCCAGGACCAGGTTTGGGAACCAGTGGGCTACATTTATTTATTTTATTTGTTACATTTGTATCCCATATTTTCCCACCTATTTGCAGGTTCAATGTGGCTTACATAGTACCGGAGAGGCATATGCCAACTTCAGTATGAACAATTATAAGGTGATGTAATGGTAGAGTAAGGATCATTGGAATAGACATATAGGGAATCGTTATGTTATGCCATTACTTGTTTTGGTTTCGTTGTGTTACAGGGTTTTGGCAATTCAGTTGGTTCGGTAGGGTATGTCTTTTTGAACAGGTTAGTTTTTTGTGCTTTCCAGAAGTTTAGGTGGTTGTACATTGTTTTCACGGCTTTTGGTAATGCGTTCCACAGTTGTGTGCTCAAGTAGGAAAAACTGGATGCTTCTGGGACATGAGAATGACGGGAATCAGAATTGGGGAGGAAGGTGTGCTTCTGGGGGGTGGGAAGGGACTTCAGGATTTTGTAGCAGGGGGAGGGAGGGGGTTTGGAATCATGGGTGCAGAGGGCATCTGCATTTTTAAAAAACAAATTAGATTATATCCAGGCTTGTAGCCTGCTAACACCTTACAGTTCTACGCGGGTTCCAATCAAAGAGGCCAGAACAAACTTCTGGAAAGCAGTAAAGAGAAGAAAATCATATTAGATACAAAATTTTCTAAATAAATGGGTTTTTAAAAGCTTCCTAAATGACTAATAGGACTGAAAGAAAAAACAATCCTTTAACATCTTTCCATAAATGTATTCCCTGAACCACTAGTAACCCATCAAAAAGTCTTAACCTTTGCTTTGACATTTGGAAATGTGAAAAAAATATCAACAGCTCCGAGCTCTATTTAGGGGTACAAAACAGAAGCATATAATTAGGGATCTGCCCTTGCAACACTTTAAAAGGAAAACTAGCCAGTTTAAGTGAAACTCTAGCTGCAATCGCAGACAATGAGGTTTAAAGTAAAAAGGATTCACACTATCAAACTTGGATAAACCAAAAATCAATTTAACAGCCATATTCTGCACTGTTTGCAACCTTCTTAACAAACCCTTAGATCAGCCCAAGTAAATCAAATTACAATAGCCAAGAGATAACAAAGAATGTATCAATCATTCATATTGGCTGAGTTCAAAACATTTCCTAATTGTACGAAGTTTCTTCATCAGAAAAAGAAAACACTTTTTAACTACAAAATTTACCTTTGGTTCTAGTGAAATAGAGCTATCAATTGAACCCCTAAAATCTTAATTGAGGAAATCTGGAACTCAACATTTATTGATAGTGAGCGACTGAGGAATTTTTTCTGGTCTAGAATTAAAGCATACAAATTTTGTTTTCTCTGTATTAAATTTTAACTTGTGAAGATTCATCCACCCTTCTAATAGTTCCATACAGCTCTGAATTCTTGCAATGTTTGTGTCAAAAATCGACTTAAAAGGGATTAACTATAGTTCAGCAAATAAGAGAATAAGAGAGTATGTGTATCTCAAAAAAAATAGAAACCTCCCTCTTATAATCTGCAATTTACTATTGCAAAACTGTATTCCTGTGGAGTGCAAAAATATAAGAAAGGGAAAAAGCCTCTTCAACTACACCTGCACCCAACAGACATTTACAGGGTAAAGAGCATTTAAGCTGGGTCAAAATCTCTTTGACTGGAGGAATGGCTTAATGGTTAGAGCAGCGGGCTTTGATCCTCACAACAAGGGTTTGATTCCCACTGCAGCTCCCTATGACCTTGGGCAAGTCACTTAACCCTCCTCTGTACCAGGTACAAAATCTTAGGGCCCCTTTTGCTAAGCTGCGCAAGTATCTACGCGCACCAAAATGGACTTACCACCCAACTACCACGTGGGTCTTGCAGTAATTTAATTTTTGGTGCGCGTCCACTATGCACGTCTGAAAAATAATTTTTATTGTCAGACGCATGTAGCGAACATGCGCCAAGTGGCATCTGATGCAGGTAGGTCCTTACCACCCAAATTCTTTACCGCTAGGTCTACGGCTAGCGGTAAGGTCTGAGACCCAAAATGGACGTGCAGCAATTTTCGGGGGGGGGGGGGGGGGAAGAGGCCTGTTTCATTGGTGCACCGAAAAATGTTTCTGCGCGTGCCCAAAACCCGCACCTCCACTACTGCAGGCCATTTTTCAGTGTGCCTTTGTAAAATGACCCCTTAGACTGTGAGCCCTCTAGGGACAAAGAAAGTACCTGCATATAATGTCGTACAACGCTGCGTACATCTAGTAGCGCTATAGAATGATTATTAGTAGTAGAACTATCTAATAATATACTTAAAGACCACAGGAAAACATTAAACAGTATCAGTGACCGTGGAGAACCCTGCGGAACTCCACAAGGATTACTCCAACTAAATGAAAGATCCAACTGTATCTTAACTCTATAAGATCTACTACTCAGAAAACTCATGAACCATTTCAGAACTTTGCCCGTAATTCCCAGCTCCTCCAAATTCTGTAGTGACAAGGCATGATCCACTAAGTCAAAAGCTGATGACAGATCAAATTGAAGAAGTAAAGCACACTCCTCCACTCAATAATGGCCTTGCATTATCAAATAATGAACTTCATACCGTTTCTGTGCTAAAAAAAAAACAAAGAAAAAAAAACCGCACAAAACCCTGATTGAGCTGTAGGAAGACTAAGTATCGGTTCAGCTATGTTGTAAATATGCCCTCCATAAGCTTCACAAAAAAAAGGGATAGATGTGACCGGTCTATAGTTAGAACTTTCTGTTTAGATTGCTTTTGATCTTTAGGAATGGTTGCTATTATTTCTGCTATATTCCTTCAGATAACTGATGCTTGATCCATGAAAAAACATTTATACAAAAAAAAAAACACTAGGCCTTATTCCATAATATAAGGAGGACACATGTCCAGTATACAAAAAGAAGCATATTTTTGAAAGAAAATGCAGACCATACGATAAACATCAAATTCCTTCCATAATTTACCTGCAGAAATCCCCTGTTCTTTGACATAAATCAATGAATAATTCTTTATTAGTTTCTATATGAGAAAAGCCAATTCTCAACTTTTGAACCGTTTCTTGAAAATACAAAGCTAACTGATAGGATATTCTTTCTTGTCAGGAATTATAAAAACTTCAGAACTACATAATGAATTAATAATACAAAACAGTTGTTTATAGAGTTACTACAATATTTTTGAATCAGATCAGAATACTAATTTCTGGCCTAAGTCATTGCCCGTTTATAATTATGAATTGCAGCCTTCCAATACTTTCTAGCTATCACAGATTTATCCTTCTTCCATTTATGTTCAAGTCTCCTACATTCACATTTAATAATTCTGGAGAAAACCATTTATCACTCTTTCGCTGATATTTAGGGCCCTGTTTACTAAGGCACGCTAGCATTTTTAGCGCATGCTAAAAATTAGCACATGCTAACGCTAGAGACATCCATATATTCCTTTGGGTATCGCAAGTGTTAGTATATGCTAATTTTTAGCACACACTTAAAACATTAACCCATCTATAGCACGGCTTAGTAAACAGGGCCCATGATTTTGGATTGAAAAGGTGCCATCCAGAACCTCACAACCAACTTTAGGCCACTCATTTTCCATTTCTATTTTCCTTCTGGTAATTCTGATGATACAGTATACCAAAAACGTTTGGGTTCAATCCTCCCCCATGTTAAAAAAAAAAAAAGAATAGGGATGAGCATTATTCACTTTTTGAAAGTGATGACAGTTCAATTTGAAGGCACAACAGTAATGATCAGACTATAAAGACTCTTCCCATGATACTTCAGACAAACCAATACTTGGTATCAAAGACCAACTATCACTAAAGGTAACCAAATCCAATTGGTGACCTTTATTGTAAGCTGGAGGACTAGGTATTACATAATTTAAAAAAAAGATAGAAAGGAGCAAAGCTGGTTTCTTCCAGCATCCTGCAAATTGTCCAAATGTACACATTCAGGCCCCCCAATTATCAATTTATAAGAACTTTCTATGGAATTCTTGAAAACAAAACTGTGAGCAAGCTGAAGACCATTTCTTAGGACGACAATAACACAAAATACATGTTAACTACCTTGAAGTGTAGAATCTTTAAGCTGGCAAGTAAAGATCTCTAAATCTGAGGATATAAGAGTCAATATGTGAAACCTCAAATATATCCTTATATATAAGGGCAATCTCCCCCCTCCTCTTTTTCCATTATGAGATAGTGAAATAGCCCTTTAACCTAAAGAATATAATTCCTTAACATAAGGATCTTCCTCAGACAACAGCCAGGTCTCTGTCAAAAAAGAAAAGACAGCCTGGTTGATGTTCACCGAGCCAATACTTAATCAGCATTAATTTGTTTCCCACTAAACATACATTAATAAAATAACATGGGATGGGAATATATGATGGATCACAACTCTGTATATAGCATAGGTCTAAGAAAAGGTAATTTACAAGGTTTTACTTTATTTATTTGTTGCATTTGTATCCCACATTTTCCCACCTCTTTGTAGGCTCAATGTGGCTTACAATACATCATGATTAGTGGAAATAAATGATAAAGTATACATTTAGTGATGACAGAAGGGTTTTGGGTAACATGATAATGATAGAGCATGACAGTATTCTTACAACCAAACATAGTAAGAAATATATATAGTAACATAGTAGATGACGGCAGAAAAAGACCTGCATGGTCCAGCCAGTCCGCCCAACAAGACAAACCCACACGCGCCACCCCCGTGTATACCCTACCCTGATCCGTACCCATCCCCCCCAGGATACAGATCTCTTTTTGTTCCATTTGAAACGCTTACTGTGAGAGGAAGGCTGTAATACTTCAATCTGATGTATTAGGGTTGGTGTACAATCAATTTTGTTGAATATTGGCCAGGACTTGTATACGTTGCAGTGACCAGCACATAAGATTGGCCTCTGCGAAATCCCACCTGGGATGGATAGAGCAAATTGGAAGCAGCCACATGTTCGGACAACTGTTACTAGAGAGTCTTGCAAATAAAGACGGCCACAGGAATTATAGGAAATTTCAGATGTGGCTATATTTTAGGCACTATCCCCTCATTCTATAACTGGTCACCTAATGTAAGTCAATTTTATAAAGCTAGCTGAGCAAAAAGAACTGTTTTATATTAACAATCCTTCAAGCAGTTGAAAAATAAAGAATCAGCAAATGCGCAGTAGAGACTTCCCTCTCTGTCCCACCCTCACGTCAAGATGTGATGACGTCAGAGGATGGAACAGAGAGGGAAATGGAGTCAGACTGTCGGACGCTGCCGCTTGGAAACAAACATCGCGCGCACCAACCTCCACCCTCCCCCCATCCCCACCGCCACCACTCCCGCCCCCCCCCCCCTCCGTATCGGGCCCCCTGCACTGACCTGACAGCGCCTCTCACCTCCGTGTGAAAGCGCTGCAGGCAGCAGCAGATCGCTCTGCTGCTGCCTGCAGCACTTCCACACTGAGGTGAAAGGCGCTGTCAGGTCAGTGCAGGGGGCCCAGCACGGAGGGGGGAGGGAGCGGCGGCGGCGAGGAGGGTAGCTGGAAATCTAGCCCGTTTTAACGGGCTTAATGGCTAGCTTTGTTATAAACTGTAAGATGCTGGGCCAATTGCTTTGATTGTTGGAAACTTATTTGCCCCCGTCTGTTGAATTACTACATAACTACTATAAATCATTTTTATAGCGCTACCAGTTGTATGCAGCGCTTCACAATTGAACGTGAAGAAAAGACAGTCCCTGCTCAAAAGAGCTTACAATCTAAATCAGGACAGACAGACAGGACCAATAAGGATAAGGGTAGGACAGACAGAAGGACACATAGGGAAAGGGACTATTGAAGAGAGGAAGACAAGATAAAAGTTACGAGCAAGTGACAAGTTAGGAGTCAAAAACAGCATCAAACAGGTAGGCCTTTAGCCCGGATTTGAAGGCGGCCAGGGATGGAGCTAGACGTAACGGTTCAGGAAGCCTATTCCAGGCATAAGGTGCGGCGAGATAAAAGGATCGGAGTCTGGAGTTAGCGATGGAGGAGAAGGGTACAATTAGGTGAGATTTGCCTAGTGAACGGAGTTCCTGGGAAGGAGTGTAGGGAGAGATGAGGATGGAGAGGTAGTGAATGAGGTGATCTTTAAGCATGTCCAATCAAAATTGATTTACAAAAGAAGACATCCAATAATCTATTTTTTTTTAATACTTAGAAAAACCCCTAGGTTGTTAAACATTTCAGGACAATCCATCTGAAAAAGAAGTGATTTTCAAGCATGGGGAGATGTACACTGTGTGGTGCATGACATCAATTCAACAACATCAGTATACATTAAGCAGGCTTGAAGAGATGGAGGCTGTAGGGCAGGAGTGGGTTCAGGAGAGAGGACAAAACACCTTTCAGGTGTAAATTACCTCCACTGTACAAATTTACATTGTGTGTTTGGGAACTCAGGCAAAACACCGTCCCTTCAGTTACATAATTTGCAAGGCTTCTGAATTAATTGCTGATTTATTACCTGCATAGTTGTGTACCAATTAATTACCAGTAACTGGGTCCAGTTCATTATTTTCCAGTTGATTGCATACACTGTTCCCCAAATAAACTTCACTAATGACTCACCTGGAAGCCTTTGCAATTATTTACCCATTAAGTGTGTGGCCTGCCAAGGTTTACCTCTTGTGTTGCTAGTGAGTCTGCCAAATCCTTCACGTGGGTTGGGAGAAACAATACAGTTCACAGAATTCAATGTTGTCAGATTATTCATTATTTAGCAATTATTTGTTTGCAGTGACTCTCAGCCTATGACCCTTCTGCCTTTCATATATGTAAAATACAAACAAAATTCTCCCTAAGCATAAGATCAGCCCTGAATAATTGCACTCTCCATAAAGCAAAGGGGAGCACAACAGAAAATTCAGTAACAAAAGCTGATGAATAGCTGATAAATTGCTCTGTATTTCTGAGGAGGAGAATACATGTTCTCTTCTAGTCGTAACGGAGTACCTTCGCATTGTAGCCTCATTGTATAAAACTGTAGTAAGATGACACTACAATTAAAGTGTGGTATGAAAGAAAAGGAAGGATATATACAGGTGGCCTGTGAGGGAGTGGATGGTATAGGGAACAGCCCACCTATAGCTTTTGCACTAGGACTTGAGAAAGTGGTAGCCAATGTTCCCTCTAAGCCAGGGAGTTCTCAACCCAAGTACTCAGGACGCACCCAGCCAGTCGGGTTTTCAGGACACTCCCAATGAATATGCATGAGAGAGATCTGCATACAATGGAGGCAGTGCACGCAGATCTCTCTCATGCATATTCATTGAGGATATCCTGGAAACCTGACTGGATAGGTGTGTCCCGAGGACTGGGTTGAGAACCTCTGTTCTAACTTAAGTGGGAATCCTCCAACCACATTCGGTGAGGGGGGGGGGGCTTCAATATCATGTTTTCAATCACCAGGGACAGGCAGGTTACCTGTAGTCTTGAAAAGCTTGCCTGTCCATGGCTAGTGAAAATATGATATTGAAACAGCGCAGTAGGAAATGGGTTTTCCCACGTGCTATGCCAATATTTAATGCACCCTGGAAATAGGAGTACTCCATTGGACGATGGGATGTCTTATTTTTGGTTGTCCCTACTAGTGGTGCTCTTTACAGTTATTTGTACAATTATAGACATTTGAATGAAAGACATGATAAGACATTACTTATGAACACAGTTTTTAGGTGGCGACATTCAGATTGACTAGTAAAAGGAAATGAGTGATTACTGATTGATAGCACCACTTCACATGAGGGAATCTTATGATGTACAGAGAATTCACAGTCGTCGTGAAATAACAGCTGCATGGGCAGCTTATACTAACATCCCTCTTTCACTTACAAAAATTCACATCTATTTGGAGTCTCTCATTAGGTTTTATTGGGGAATGGTTTTCTTACTTTCATTTCAGAGATATGCACAGATTTGTATTTAATTATTATTTATTTACAATTTAAGATATATACCATAAGTGAGCAAAATAGGCATAATATTTGAGAAAACACATTTTTTCAAACATATTTATCCGCCTCCTTACACCTCAAAAAACAAAAAGGGGGGAGCAATACCCTAAGAATAAGGAGATTCAAACAAAGAAAAAAGATATAGGAATGGCTAAGTACAAAATGCATCAGCAACACTTATCCAACATCTTATTAAATTAGACCCATTCCCCACCCCAGGTTGATTATCTTCTTCAAATCCAAGAAAGTCTTAAGATGTTCAGGTTGAAAACACACATACTTTGTAGCCAAATCATTTATAGTGCATTTACATGCTTATGCAAGCAAAAAAAGATGCTCCTAAAGGCCTCATGGCTGAGACTTTTCTTTGATCTTGCATCTGGCTAGTTATATCAGGGTACATTTACACCTTCTTACCACAAAACAAAGCGGCTCTTTTACTAAGATGCACTGAAAAATGGCCTGTGGTAGTGTAGACGCATGTTTTGGGAATGCACAGAATCATTTTTCAGCGCATCTGTAAAAAGTGTCTTATTTTTGCCAAAATCGGACATGCAACAAAATGAAAATTGCTGCACGTCCATTTTGGGTCTGAGACCTTACCACCAGCCATCGACCACGTGGTAAGGTCCTCACGCAGTAACCGGGCGGTAATGGTCTCTGTGTGTAAAATCTCGATTACCGCCCGATTACTGCACACATGCCAGAAAATAAAAATATTTTCCGGCATACATATCGGACAGGCGTCAAAAATGAAATTACCGGAGGGGCCACATGGAGTGTTAACTCAAAATTTATGCACGTTGGGTGCACGTAGGCACCTTCACAGTTTAGTAAAAGGGCCCCAAAGTATGAGAATTCTGAAAATATTATTTCAAAATTGCTTTCAAATCCTCAAATAGAAAAGACGCCACCAAACTGGCTCTCTCAGACCCTTCAGAAAAAGGAGACTCCAGCAGCTCAGATACATTCAGTACTTTGGTTCTAACTTCCTAAGTCTGGGTTTGTACTTGATCACCAGAAAAGACAGAAAGGAAACCCCCAGGGACCTCAGAAAGTTTTTAAAAACAAAACAAAACAATTTAATCTTTGACTAAAATTCTGTAATTGTTCAATCTTCTTATGAATTGCATTTTTGTTAGTAACCATAAATCTTGTAACGATTTCACATCTTCTTTTATAGTATCAAGTTGAGTATTTTCCAAAGTTTTAGACAGGTCATCAATTTTACTCACAAATGTCGAGACCTCTTTGGTAGCATCAGCAACCGTGAAATCCAATTTCTGAAAGCTTTCCTTAGGCTCTCCAGTGACACTGCCATTGGACTCAGGAGTTCCTCCAGCACTCCTGCCTCACTCTGTTCACTGGCCGACACCCAAGAGAGCACGCTCCCGATTAGGACTTCCACTGATGATGTCTGCTGTCCCGTTGGTGGCCGTGCCACCCTTCAGACTTACCCTGTTTCTGGGAGTCAGTGTCTGTGCTGGCTCCTGCTTGTCTCTGTGTCTGTGTCTGTCTTAGGTTCTCTCTGGCTCTGTGTGCTGATTGCCCTACTGAACCTCACCTGTGTGGGCTTTGCCTCTTCCAAGATGGCTGCCGCCTCTTCGTCTCTGCCAGTATCCAAGATGGCTCCCGCTGTTACTTTCTATGGGATGCCTGCTCTGAGTGTCAAGCCTCTGTTTGGTTGCAAGGTGATTGCTGCACCTGTGGCTCTGGTGTTGATGGGCTTTATTAGTCACCTGAAGACTACAGTCCTGGCCTTTGTATCTAACCTCTACTCACCTCATCTAATCTCATGCAAAGGTCCTGGAGTATAGAGTGCTGTACCCGGTGTCAGTGTTTGCTCTGTGTGAGTTTCTATGTTTGTTTGACTAGCTAGCTTAGGCACCGTGTAGCTTATAGCCTGTGTATAGCCTTGCTAGTGTTCTATGTTTGTTTGACTAGCTAGCTTAGGCACCGTGTAGCTTATAGCCTGTGTATAGCTTTGCTAGTGTTTTATGTTTGTTTGACTAGATAGCTTAGGCACCGTCTGGCTTGTTGCCTGTGCCTAGCTCTTCTAGTTCTCTGTGTTTGTTTCCAAGGTATGACTAGTTAGCTAGGGCATCGTCTGGCTTGTTGCCTGTGCATAGCTCTACTAGTTCTCTATGTTTGTTTCCAAGGTAGGACTAGTTAGCTTAGGCACCGTCTGGCTGGTTGCCTGTGCTTAGCTCCACTAGTTCTCTATGTTTGTTTCCAAGGTTTGACTAGTTAGCTTAAGGCACCGTCTGGCTTGTTGCCTGTGCATAGCTCTGCTAGTTCCCCGTGATTGTTCCCCATGCCAGCTAGCTGTCCGGTTAGCTATTTCCAAGACTATGTTTGTTCCTCGTGTCAGCTAGCCGTCCTGCTAAGCTATTTCCTAGACCATGTTTGTTCCTCGTGTCAGCTAGCCGTCCTGCTAGCCATTTCCAAGTCTGTGTTTGTTTCTAGTGTTAGACTAGCCGCCTTGCTAGCCACTATTCCAAGATTGTGTTTGTTCCTAGAGTGAGCCTAGCCGCCCTTGCTAGCCACGATTCCAAGACTGTGTTTGTTCTTAGTGTAGACTAGCCAGCTTAGGCCCCGCTGGCTTGTAGCCTGTGTCAAGCCTTGCTAGTCTTCTGCGTTTGGGTCCAGGGCATGACTTGTTAGCTGGGGCACAGCTTAGCTGTTAGCTGGTGTATAGCCTTCCAAGTCTCCTGAGTTTGCTCTGTGTATGTTCCTGTGTATGACTGGGTTGCCCGGGTACAGGGTCCCTATGAGCCTGGGTCCAGCTTACTAGTCATTGTGTTGATTCCTGCTGACTGCCAGAACCCGGATAGTTCCTGCTTGGCTGCCTTGCCTTCGCCTAGGTGCCCGGGGGCACCCCTGGATCTTCATTCCTGCTGCTCCTGTAAGTCCTACCGGCTGCCAGAACCTGAAGGCCCAACCCGAGGGGGTAGGCAGTCAAGTGTAGGTGAAGACTAGGTCCAGGGGGTTCCAGTTCTGTGTGTTCCGCTCCAGTGTGTGTTCCAGCCCAGCGGGTTTCACTCTTGTATGTTCCAGTCCAGTGGGGCCACTCCAGCGTGTCCAGGCCAGTGGGCCCCACTCCAGTGCGCACCCGTCCGGTGCGTTCCAGTTCCGAGGGTTCCGGTGTACAACTCCAGTCCGGAGTTCCGGTCCAGTCTTTTCTCTTTTCTACCTGGAAGGTGATTTTGCCTTAAGGACTCACAAACCCCGCGCTCCCGGGGAAGAAGCCTGAAGGTATGCCAAGGTCCTCGAGAGCGCGGCGAGCGCGTGAGGCGCGACAGAATACAAAGGCCATGAGTTCGGCGAGATCATCAGTCCAGGTGGGCTTCATGCCCATAAGTTCATGCCCCACGGACAACCCGGGGGGAACTTCTGAAAATTTTTTTGATTCCCAAGACAGTCCAGTTTCTACTTTGGATCCCGATTTAAGCCTGGAGGAATACCGAGAGGAACTTCTGTCGAATCCAGCCTTTACGGATACGCCTGAAGCAGCAGCGGAGAAAAGGCGTATCTACCGGAGTCTGGGCCACTATCACCCAGTTTTTGGCCACTATGACCCAGTTTCGGACATGAATTCTGCCATCACGCTCCGTGAGTACCGCCTCAGACTTCGGGAAGACCCTGCTCTGCGGAATACTCCGGAGTCGGAGATCGAGAGAAGCCGCCGGGAATGTTCTCCGCCCGGGTCTTTTCAACCACCGAGGCCGAGTAGCCGGTGGTACCCTGGTAGAGTAACTCCGGATTCTTACGATGACCTTGACAACCCAGTTTCTAGTTTGGATATGATGATGACTCTCCAGGAATACCGGGTAAAACTGTTGTCTGATCCAGCCCTGGAAGATACTCCTGAGGCAGCCCTGGAGAGAGAGCGTGTTTCAGAGCGACGGTCTGTTGAAGACCCAGTTTCGGCTATGGATCCCTCCACCAGGCTCTTCTTTTACCGCTCCCAACTTTGCGGAAGGCCAGCTCTGCGGTATACTCCTGAGGCTAGGGCCGAAAGAAGGCGCCGTGGGATGCCTCCGCCCGAGGCTCTGCAGCAGCCTCACAGGTCAGGCCAAGTGAGGCATCGGACTAAGTCTCTGACTCCAGTTCCAGTAGTGACGCCAACTAGGAGCCTGAGTCCAGTTCAGGGGATGCTTCATACTGAACCTCCCATTCCAGTCCAAGTAACGAGGAAGTTTAAGGCTCCGCGGCCAGTCCAAGGAAGGTATTCGATGGAGCCTCAGGTTCCTGTGCAAGTGGCGCTCCAGGTCGAGCCTCCAGTCCTCCTTCAGATGGCACGCCCTTTGAAGTCTCCGAGTCCAGTCCAAGGAAGGTTTTCGATGGAGCCTCAGGTCCCTGTACAAGTGGCGCTCCAGGTCGAGCCTCCAGTCCTTCTTCAAATGGCACGCCCTTTGAAGTCTCCGAGTCCAGTCCGAGGGAGGCCTTCGATGGAGCCTCAGATTTCTATGCAAATGGCGCTCCAGGTCGAGCCTCCAGTCTTCATTCAAGTGGCACGTCCTTGGAAGCTTCCGAGTCCAGTCCGAGGGAAGCCTTCGATGGAGCCTCAGATTCCTGTGCAAGTGGCGCTTCGGGTCAAGTCTCCGGTTCTTGTTCAAGTGACCCGTCCAGTCAAGCCACTGAGTCCAGTTCGAGGGGGGCTTCTAACCAAGCCTCCGGCGCCAGTCCACAGGGTGGTTCAGGTGGCACCACCGCTTCCAGTCTTGAGGGCACCTCCAAGCAAGCTCCGAACCCCAGTTCAAGGGGCGCTTCAGATTGAGCCGCCGATCCCTGCCCTAAGGGTGTGTTCGGCCAAGCCTCAGTTAAAGTTCCGTCCCTGCCAGGAGGCAGAGGGCGTCTCGAGTTGCAAGTCCAGTCAAGATGCTGAGTCTGGATCGAGTGGCAAGTCCAGTCAAGATGCTGAGCCTGGATCGAGTTGCAAGTCCGGTCAAGATGCTGAGTCTGGATCGAGTTGCAAGTCCAGTCAAGATGCTGAGCCTGGACCGAGTTGCAAGTCCAGTCAAGATGCTGAGCCTGGATCGAGTTGCAAGTCCATTCAAGATGCTGAATCTGCACCGAGTGCAGAGGTCAGCCACGATATTGAGTCTGCTATTGAGGAAGAGATGATGTTCCCAGAGGACTGTGATAGACCTTGTGTTGATTCAGCCTGGGAGAAGATCTCCGAGGCTATAGCTGAGAGAGGGTGTGTTCAACGGCTTGGAGCCCGGAGAAACACATTTTCAGCATTTCAGCCTGCTAGCATGCGCTGGGGTAGTGACTCCAGTCCTGTTCCTGTCATTTCATGGATTTGCCAAGAGGGTCAGGACATTGTGGGTTCCCTCAGGGGAGGGTTACTTTTGAATTGTGTTCCTTTTGATGTATCCATATTCCTGAGGTTGCCCCATGGTGACTCGAAGGAGCTTCCTGGTCCCAAGTTCTATTTTTGTTTGCCAGTTTTGATCTTCCTTGTGACTTCCAGCCCAGTGATCTATGTCTGGCTTTTGAGACCTATCAGGAAGTTTCATCATAGTTACCCCTGGATACCCGACCACCTCCGGGAGACCGAGAGGGGGGTCTTGAGGAAGGGATACTGTCCCGTTGGTGGCCGTGCCACCCTTCAGACTTACCCTGTTTCTGGGAGTCAGTGTCTGTGCTGGCTCCTGCTTGTCTCTGTGTCTGTGTCTGTCTTAGGTTCTCTCTGGCTCTGTGTGCTGATTGCCCTACTGAACCTCACCTGTGTGGGCTTTGCCTCTTCCAAGATGGCTGCCGCCTCTTCGTCTCTGCCAGTATCCAAGATGGCTCCCGCTGTTACTTTCTATGGGATGCCTGCTCTGAGTGTCAAGCCTCTGTTTGGTTGCAAGGTGATTGCTGCACCTGTGGCTCTGGTGTTGATGGGCTTTATTAGTCACCTGAAGACTACAGTCCTGGCCTTTGTATCTAACCTCTACTCACCTCATCTAATCTCATGCAAAGGTCCTGGAGTATAGAGTGCTGTACCCGGTGTCAGTGTTTGCTCTGTGTGAGTTTCTATGTTTGTTTGACTAGCTAGCTTAGGCACCGTGTAGCTTATAGCCTGTGTATAGCCTTGCTAGTGTTCTATGTTTGTTTGACTAGCTAGCTTAGGCACCGTGTAGCTTATAGCCTGTGTATAGCTTTGCTAGTGTTTTATGTTTGTTTGACTAGATAGCTTAGGCACCGTCTGGCTTGTTGCCTGTGCCTAGCTCTTCTAGTTCTCTGTGTTTGTTTCCAAGGTATGACTAGTTAGCTAGGGCATCGTCTGGCTTGTTGCCTGTGCATAGCTCTACTAGTTCTCTATGTTTGTTTCCAAGGTAGGACTAGTTAGCTTAGGCACCGTCTGGCTGGTTGCCTGTGCTTAGCTCCACTAGTTCTCTATGTTTGTTTCCAAGGTTTGACTAGTTAGCTTAAGGCACCGTCTGGCTTGTTGCCTGTGCATAGCTCTGCTAGTTCCCCGTGATTGTTCCCCATGCCAGCTAGCTGTCCGGTTAGCTATTTCCAAGACTATGTTTGTTCCTCGTGTCAGCTAGCCGTCCTGCTAAGCTATTTCCTAGACCATGTTTGTTCCTCGTGTCAGCTAGCCGTCCTGCTAGCCATTTCCAAGTCTGTGTTTGTTTCTAGTGTTAGACTAGCCGCCTTGCTAGCCACTATTCCAAGATTGTGTTTGTTCCTAGAGTGAGCCTAGCCGCCCTTGCTAGCCACGATTCCAAGACTGTGTTTGTTCTTAGTGTAGACTAGCCAGCTTAGGCCCCGCTGGCTTGTAGCCTGTGTCAAGCCTTGCTAGTCTTCTGCGTTTGGGTCCAGGGCATGACTTGTTAGCTGGGGCACAGCTTAGCTGTTAGCTGGTGTATAGCCTTCCAAGTCTCCTGAGTTTGCTCTGTGTATGTTCCTGTGTATGACTGGGTTGCCCGGGTACAGGGTCCCTATGAGCCTGGGTCCAGCTTACTAGTCATTGTGTTGATTCCTGCTGACTGCCAGAACCCGGATAGTTCCTGCTTGGCTGCCTTGCCTTCGCCTAGGTGCCCGGGGGCACCCCTGGATCTTCATTCCTGCTGCTCCTGTAAGTCCTACCGGCTGCCAGAACCTGAAGGCCCAACCCGAGGGGGTAGGCAGTCAAGTGTAGGTGAAGACTAGGTCCAGGGGGTTCCAGTTCTGTGTGTTCCGCTCCAGTGTGTGTTCCAGCCCAGCGGGTTTCACTCTTGTATGTTCCAGTCCAGTGGGGCCACTCCAGCGTGTCCAGGCCAGTGGGCCCCACTCCAGTGCGCACCCGTCCGGTGCGTTCCAGTTCCGAGGGTTCCGGTGTACAACTCCAGTCCGGAGTTCCGGTCCAGTCTTTTCTCTTTTCTACCTGGAAGGTGATTTTGCCTTAAGGACTCACAAACCCCGCGCTCCCGGGGAAGAAGCCTGAAGGTATGCCAAGGTCCTCGAGAGCGCGGCGAGCGCGTGAGGCGCGACATCTGCACTGTGAAACCCCAAAGCAGCTCCAGGGTCAATGGGACATTTTTAAATGCTCATTTCTTTCAGGGCTTCACACAAGGGATTAATAGAGTAATTTTCCTTATTGCCTCATTTTTCCACATACAAATTAAAAATAACAATGTAGTGCATACGTTTCTATACAGCACTTGTATGTATAGGTTTGTAAAATGGGCCCTCAATACTTATAATTGCCAATATTTGAATGTAGAGTTGTGAAATTGCTGGTTCCCCATGTAAGTGCCAGCACTTCTACATGGAAAGTGCTAAGTTGATGCTGCTTTTCTTGGACACGTGCAAAATGGCTGCTTTTGCTGTATGGGGTAGAAAAATACATTTGCACTCTTGGCCATCCCGATATATATTTTACAAAAGGCTTCATATTTGTAAACTATTACTGAAATCATGAACAGATTTGGATGTTCTAATTCTTGCCTTAATGTTCGAAACATGACGGCAGATAAGAGCCAAACTGCCCATCCAAGCAACCATTATCGCCTCCTTTCCCTAAGATCCCACGTGTCTGTCCCATGCTTTCTTCGTCGGTCCTCATCTCTACCACCTCCACCATGAGACAATTCCACATGTCCACCACCCTTTCCTTGAAAAAGTATTTCTTTAGATTACTCCTGAGCCTATAACCTCTTAACTTCATCAAGGTTGCCAGCTGGGAAAAATTTTCCCAGCCCAAAACCAGCCCGCAGCCAACCCCCCCCCCCCCCCCCGCATCACCTAACTCCGCCTCCCGCGTCACTAACCCCGCCCCCGACGTCACCCCGCCCCTGAAAGGCTTCTATTGGACCAAATTGGACCATAACATGGGCAGGCAGCACGCACTCTCGCCCCCCTCCCTCATCATTATCCCGTCGCCCCACAGACGATGCATGAGATAGGTTTTATCTTTGGGAAAATTTGGCCACAGCTTTATTGCAAACATATTAACAACAACACCTCTAGGAAGCACCCGGGCCTTAGGTATGATGCTGTAGATGCTCCGGCCCTCCGCCATGCTCTCCAGCTAGAGGGCCCATGTCTCCATTCAGCATTGCGGCCAGCCATGTCTCCGCCTCCAGCGTGGCCGCACCTTCATCGGATTTTGGCACGTTGCTCCAGACCAGTGTTCCACCTGCCATGTAAACCAGCGAGGTGAATAGTCTGCCAGCGGTGAGTGCCCCAGTCTCTTGCTAGAAGGTCCGATCTTCCTTCTGTCCGTTGTTCATGCACCTCCCAGTATTCCCAGGCTCGGGTGCCTCCGCTGCTGTGACAGAATTCATAATTGGCAAAGCCATGCATAACAGGTAGCAGAGGTAAGTATATTAAGGCATATCATTGACAAATCATCTTCAAAATAGACACTCAAACTTAACATGGTAAACTTGTCAACAATCCATATCCTATTGCTATAACATAACAAACTAACCGTTCCCACCCCGCATTGTTTAGTACCACCTAACTGGTCGGGACAGTCATAATGGGTAACATGGGTACATGTATTAATGCATATAAGTGACAAATCATATTCACAATAAAACCCAAACCTAACATGGTACAACTCGCTAACAATCGGTACCCTATTGGTATAACATAACACACTACTATTCCCACCTCACATTGCTTATTCTAACATAACAGTAAAATTCTCCTAGTGGCCCCCCTCTGCCCGTCTTGACAACAAAACATGCTTGGGGAGGGTGTGGAGGGAAACTCATGTACCGCCCGCTTCAAAAAGACCGCTCAGACCCGCTCGGCAGCCTTTTCTCTTGTGTCTGCAGCCCACCCGCTGTGACCCCGCCCCCTTCCGGCCCCTCCGCCAATGACGCAGCGGGTCACCCGCTACGTCACCTGGGATGGCAGGGAAGCCGGAAGCAGGGGGCAATTCGGACCAGGGAGCGAGCATGCGGCAGCCGCCATGTTATGTCCGGCTGCTCTGCATTCGCTTCGCTTGCCTCTTTTAACATGGGCAGGCAGCACGCACTCTCGCCCCCCTCCCTCATCATTATCCCGTCGCCCCACAGACAATGCATGAGATAGGTTTTATCTTTGGGAAAATTTGGCCACAGCTTTATTGCAAACACATTAACAACAACACCTCTAGGAAGCACCCGAGCCTTAGGTATGATGCTGTAGATGCTCCGGCCCTCCACCATGCTCTCCAGCTAGAGGGCCCATGTCTCCATTCAGCATTGCGGCCAGCCATGTCTCCGCCTCCAGCGAGGCCGCACCTTCATCGGATTTTGGCACGTTGCTCCAGACCAGTGTTCCACCTACCATGTAAACCAGCGAGGTGAATAGTCTGCCAGCGGTGAGTGCCCCAGTCTCTTGCTAGAAGGTCCGATCTTCCTTCTGTCCGTTGTTCATGCACCTCCCAGTATTCCCAGGCTCGGGTGCCTCCGCCACAACACGGGGGCCTGACAACATGGCCTCCGGGTCCCCCCTTTTACCCTTTAACAATACCTCTCTAGTGCCTCCTGAAAGTCATTGATCAGAAGGTAATCGGCAGCCTCTGAGAGATGCACTCCATCCGGTAAGAAGTACCCGGGGATGAGGGGTGAAGCCCAATGATGCCATATCTTTGCACCGCCGAGTTGCTCCACCCACATGCCAACCTGGCGATTGACTTTGGTGACACATCTGGCCCATAGCCTGGAAGCACACCCACTCCAACGTGGGATGATGTCCGACCAGAGGATGAGGGTCCCGTACATTGCAATAGAGATTTCGTGTAGATCTCGCTTAATTGTGGCAATCAAGCGGCGGCATGGGGTGTGCCCAATGTCGTTGCCCCCCAGGTGAATGAGCAATGTGCCCGGTGGTGGAGCATTATTCAGCAAACGGAGGACAGAGGGGAGAAGCTGCTGCCATCGCATGCCGGGGATTCCTATCCATGTCAGTGTAACCCCTTTCTTATCCAGCCCCAGGTGCCGGCCTGGCTTCCCATCATTCATGCGCTTGGCAGCGTTGGCGATATAGGAGTGTCCGATGATCCACACCACCCCTTGGTGCGGATGGAGACCTGCAAGAGGAAGGAGAATGGTTAACTGGGCTGTGCATGTCGTGGGGGAGGAGGTGGTCTGATATAGGTGCGGAATGCTGCTGACTTCCAGCGGCCCAGCTGCTTGATTGTCTGTGCGGAGAGACCGTACTGGAAGGCCGTAGTTGCCGCCCCTATCCGGAACGAGTGTGTCCCGTAATTGTCGGGGTCCTGTCCTGCTTCAAGGAGAGCTTGCCGGAAGACGGCCGTGAACTGGAATCTTGTGAGGGGGCTGGCGTCCTGATGCATCAAGAGGGGTGTGCCTGCTGATGGTCTGGCCGATAGGTAAGCAACAAGATTGGCTAGTGGGCAGGTCGGCAGATCCGGGACACCATTGAGTGTGATGGTGTGTCCCCTGCCCATCTGGTCCGTTTTGGACCTGGCGACCCGCAGGGAGACCGAACCTTGTGCAATGGAAACATCAGCCATCTGCAGGCCACCAGTCGGCGTAGCCTTGGATTGTACCGTCAACTCGCTTAGACGCAGTGCAGCGAAGAACGCTAGAGAGAAGGCCGCCCTGAATAACGCAGTCTCATATGCATTCTTGCACACCCGTTCCAGCGCCAACCACAGGTGATGCAGTAATTCGCACGTGACAGGCCTTCTGGTGTCTGGACGCCTCGGAGCAAACCGAGCCCATCCCTTCAAGAGCGTCCGGATCAGGAAGCTGGCCTGAGGGTTGCCCCAACCGCGCAGCTTGGAGTAGAAGGCGAAGCCGGTGATGTTCGAGGCGACCGCTGTCCTGGAGGAACCCGCTTCGAATGCCTCCGTGATGTACCGGGCCATGAGTTGATCTGGGACTGGTCCTCCTGTCCATCCCTGGCCCTGCAGGTGCTCACAGACTTGGCGAAAAGCTCGCCGGTATGTGTATAGAGTAGTCTTGGCTAACGAGCTGGTGATGAGTAGGTGCATGGAGTTGTTGCTAGCTGCCATAGTTGCTCTGGTACTGGAGTGGGCTGCTTGCTTGCTGATGGTGCCAACTGCTGGAAGAGAGAAAAGTGAAAGCGTGAAAGAGCATCAGCTATTCTGTTATCAACACCGGGTACGTGCTTTGCTCGCGCCGTCAAGTTAAGCTGCAAGCAACGTAGCACGAAGTGGCGGAGGAGCGCTGCAGTGTGGGGACAACGCGCCGTTTGCTTGTTTATGATTTCCACTACAGCTGCATTGTCTGACCAAAGGATAACACATTTATTAGCCAGGGCAGGGCCCCAGACGTTGACTGCTGCAACAATGGGGAATAGCTCAAGGAAGGTGATGTTCTTGGTGAGGCCACTGTGTGTCCACTGCAATGGCCAAGGGGCAGCGAACCAGTCTCCGTTGAAGTAAGCCCCGCACCCCACAGTCCCGGCGGCATCTGTATAGAGGTTAAGGTCTATGCTGGACGTTGGGGCTGATTGGATTAGGGCTCTCCCGTTGAAGTCTTGTAGAAAGCGCATCCAAACGATGAGGTCCTGCTTCATGGGAAGGGTTATGCGCAGATGATGGTGCTTGCGTGAAATGCCTGCAGTGGCTGCCGCAAGTCTGCGGACAAATACCCTGCCCATTGGGAGAACCCTACAGGCAAAGTTGAGGGAGCCAATGAGGGATTGCATCTGGTAAAGGGTGATCTTGGTTGAATGCAGGGTAGCAAGGATTTTTTGTGCTAACCCCTGCAGCTTGTCCTCCGGGAGTCTGGTAGTACGAGTTACCGAATCAATCTCTATTCCCAAGAAGGTGATGACTGTGCATGGCCCTGTGGTTTTGCTATCGGCTATGGGCACTCCGAATTCTCGGGCAACGGTGTAGAAGACCTCCATGAGGTCTCTGCAGGTGCTGGAGTCGCGGGGCCCGACGAAGAAGAAGTCATCCAGGTAATGGACAATTGTGCTCACGGTCGCCCGTTGGGACACCACCCAATGCAGGAAGGTGCTGAAGGCTTCGAAGAGATTGCAGGAAACTGCGCATCCCATGGGCATGCATCTGTCGAAGTAAAACTGGTTCTCATGCGCGAATCCTAACAGCGGGAAACAATCCGGGTGGACCGGCAGGAGGCGGAAAGCAGATTCGATATCGACCTTTGCCATGAGCGCCTTCGGGCCCGCCTCCCGCACTAAGTCCAACGCCGCATCGAAAGACATGTACTGGACAGATGTCACTCCCTCAGGTATGGAGTCGTTCACTGATTGCCCGGGAGGGTGTGACAGGTTGTGGATGAGGCGATATTTGCCCTGCTCCTTCTTGGGGACGGCCGTGAGGGGAGAGACAAACATTCTTGGGAAAGGGGGGTGCCAAAATGGGCCCGCCACCCGGCCTGCAGATCGCTCGCCCGCTAGTTTGTCTGAAATGATGCGAGCAAGGCGGGGCCTGGGACGCTCTGGTGGTGCCGAGGGGGAGAATGGTATGTCGCCCCGGAACGGTATAGGGAACCCGTCACGGAAGCCACGCAAAAGTAATGCTGCGGCCTGCCGATTGGGGTACCTCTCCAACCAGGGCATCATGTCATTCAGCCTGATGGGGGTGGGGGCCCTGGTGAATAGCTCAAGGTTTGTGCTGGCCTCCTTGCCTTTGCACCGGTTTTCTTGGGCAAACGGCAAGGGGGTGCGGAGCTCCGCATGTGGCACACAGGTGCTTGAATTTGCAGTCGTGGATGTTGCAGGTGCCTTTGTTGTACTTCCAACAGACCTCTCGAGAGAGCGTGGTAGGCCTCCCGTGCCTGTTCCCTGCCCCGGGTGCTTTGTGCTGGGGGGCACGCCTATGTGCATTGTGTGGTCGCGGGAGGACATTTCGCAGCCACAGGCCGCCGTCGTCTGTATCCCAAGCCATCCTAGGGTTTGCCTCCATCTTGTCCCTAAAGTGCTCGTCATACGCTAACCAGGCATAACCCTCGTGTTCACGGTAGATGGTTAAAACTGTTTCTAGGTAACAGAGCATGGGATCCATTTGGTCACGCTGCTTCCTGTACACGATGCTCATCATGCGCGCATAGGATATTACCCAGCACGCAAGGTTCCGTGGGAGCTCTCTGGTGTGGTCTGGTAACAGGTCTCCCTTTTTTGCTCGTTTCTTCGCATGTCGCCTGCGTCTGCCCTCCGCCAGCTTAAAAATGTCAAAATACCTCCGGCGCATGACCTTCTTTCGGAGGGACTTGGGGACTCTCTGCCAAAGCCGCTCTGTGGGGACACCTTGGGTGAAGGCAGGCGGAGGGGTCGTGTGTAGTGCGTTGGCGGCTCCGGTAGGGGAGACATAGGAAGAAGATGAAGAAGAAGACGAGGAAGAAGAGGAGGAGGAGTCAGAAGATGATGTGGAACTGGAGCGACCAGATCGCCTACGCTTCTTACCTTTCTTCTTCCGTTTTACCTCCCGGTGCTTCCGCGCTGCTGGGTAGAGGCTGTTGTCTTGGTCAGATAAGGCGTGACCCCTGGGATTTGCTCCGGGGGCCACCTGGTGGCTGCTTGATGCCTTCGCTACTTCCTGTGTCGCCTCGCGGCTTGGTGTGCGCCGGGGGCCGTGTCGTACCACATGGGCATCGTCAGTCATGGGTCTGCAGTGGGGTGAAGCTGTCGGTCCATGTACCTGCTTGTCTCCCTCAGACTGGGCAGCTGTCGTTGGGAGTCCACGATGAGGTGTATGCCCGCAGGGGGCAAAGCAAGTAGGAGGTGATCTGCAATGGTCGTTCCTGTGCCAGGCTTGAAGCTCGTGCCTGTTGTGCGCTGGGTGGTATCCACAGTGGTGTCGGAGGCTGCAGTATGACGGTGATCTACTCCGTCTACGACGGGAGCGGGATCGTTGGCTCCTGGGCCGTTCGGCTGGCCTGCGACTCCCTGTTGCGCTCCTGGATCTGCTGGATCTCACGACCTGACGCAGGTGGGGGGTCTGCACTCGGGGATGCTGGTCGGTTCGCCGAGACCCATCTGAACTGCTGCTGGAGACGGACCATCTTCTGCGCCGTGTGTCCCCCGCCCGTCTGCTTGGAGATGTCAAGGCCGAATCCGTGTTGTCCATGCCGTGCAGGTCTGGTAGTTCTGGCGAGGACTGCTCCGCAGGTTGTAGTGGTACAGCGGGCGGTCGACCGCGGGCCTCTATAGCTGCAGGCGCGGATGCACGTGGCAGGGGCAGGTCAGCCGAATCAATATATCTCTCTGGGCGCCTCCTGCGCCGCGTTGATATGCGAGGAGATGTGGCTGCTGTCTCCGGCAGTCCCTCCTCTGCCCGACTTGGGGGTGGCTGAGTAGCTTGCACACGTCGAGGCATGGTGCAAATAAAAGTCTGATGCTCTACCGATGTGGGCTCCTCTAAAGCAAGTCCCACAGCAATGTGCAAAGCCTGCCAACTGCCCACTTGAACAAAACAAAACAAAACTCATGTACCGCCCGCTTCAAAAAGACCGCTCAGACCCGCTCGGCAGCCTTTTCTCTTGTGTCTGCAGCCTACCCGCTGTGACCCCGCCCCCTTCCGGCCCCTCCGCCAATGACGCAGCGGGTCACCCGCTACGTCACCTGGGATGGCAGGGAAGCCGGAAGCAGGGGGCAATTCGGACCAGGGAGCGAGCATGCGGCAGCCGCCATGTTATGTCCGGCTGCTCTGCATTCGCTTCGCTTGCCTCTTTATAGAAGCCCCGGCAGTGGGAAAACCGGCCAATCGGCGGCCGCGAAAACCCACCCAATCCCGCACCGCGGCCGCTCGAAAACCCGTCCAAATCCCCGCAACCCACGTGATTTCAAAATTCCCCGCAGCCGTTTCCGAAAAGCCGCCCACTTCTGCGGCTTAACCGCAACCCTGGCAAGTTTGAACTTCATCCTACGCCCTCTCATTCCAGAATTTTCCTTCATTTGAGGCTCATCTCCTGTACATTAATGTCTCTATTATGTCCCTTCTCTCCCACCTTTCTTCCAAAAGTATACATATTGAGAGCCTTAAGTTTGTTCCCATACACTTTATGAAAGAGACCACTGACCAATTTTATAGCCACCCTCTGGACCAACTCTTATCCTGTTTATATCTTTTCATAGGTGCAGTCTCCAGAATTGCATACAGTATTCTAAATGGGGCCATATAAGGGCACTATCACATTTTTTTCCTGCTGGCCATCCCTCTTCCTTTGACCATCGCCTTTTCTACCTGTTTGGCCACCTTGATATCATCAGACACAATTGGATTTTTGCAACCTACAGCCAACAGAAAGGACTTAACAAGGATCTGGGGTTCCTAGCCCATTATAAACCATAAAGCTGCATGTCTCTGTTGATCACCCCACCCCTCACCTATCCACACCCATCCTGTTAGAATATCAATGATATGCTTTGATGTCCCCATGCATACCTCCTACCCACCCCCATCCTCCCACCCTGTCAAACTGTCATAGTAATGCTTGAATGTTTTCACTTATATACACTGTCAGCTAGCACATTTGCTTATTTCCGATCTGACGAAGGGCAACCTTCGAAAGCTAATCAAGAAATGTATTAAGTTATGTCCAATAAAAAAGGTATCATCTTATTTTCTTTTCCATGTTTTATTTTGTTTGATTTCTGTTGATAACCTTAAGAGTGGACTAACACGGCTACCACACTCCTCTACTTTTCCTTGGAGCAAACTCCATTTACCACTACCCTCTGTCTCCTTCCACTTAACCAGTTTTTAACCTAGTCAGTCACTTTAGTGCCCATACCGAGGGCACGTTTTGTCAGTCACTTGTGTCACTCAGTGAAAAGAAATCAATCAGACTTGTCCGACAAGACCTTCCTCTAGTGAAACTATGCTGTCTTGGGTCCTGCAGTCCATTTGATTCTAGAAACCTCACAATCCGCCATTTTAGAGGCATTTCCATTAGTTTACTAACCACCAAGGTTAGACTAACTGGTCTGTAATTCCCAACCTCCTCCTTACTTCCACCCTTGTGCAGAGGGGCCATATCTGCCCTTCTCCAGTCCTCCGGGACCACTCCAGACTCTATGGAAGCATTGAAGAGATCAGACAATGGAGCCACCAAAACTTCCTCGAGTTCTTTGAGCACTCTGCCCCATCGCCTTGTCTATTTTTAGTTTAGCTTGCTCCTATTGAACAGAGTCTATTGAAAACCTGTCCTGGTCTACCAAACACCCATTTACATTAGCAATTGTTTTCTGTGGCCCTGCCCCCAGCCTTTCATCCGTGAACACAGAACAGAAATAATTAAGTAGTTGAGCTTTATCATATCAGCTTCTACATATTCCTTCCCCTTCACCCTGAGCATCACTACGCCATTTTGGCACTTCCTCCTATCGCTTACATATCTGAAAAAATGTCTTGTCCCCCAGTTTTACCGTACTATCTTTTCTTTCATTTGTATCTTTGCGTTCCTGACAGTTTTTCCAGCTTCTCTTAGCTTTCCTTTTTGCCTGTCTTCCTCTTTCTGTGTCGTCTTATAACTTATGAAGACTAACCGTTTTTCTCTTACCTTTTCAGCTACTACATTTGAGAACCAAAGTGGCCTTATTTTCCTCTTACTTTCACATACTTTTTTTAATATGAAGGTTTGTCACCTTTAAAAGGCCTCCTTTCATTTTTGCCCACTGCTGTTCTACTTCCTTCAGCTGTTCCCATCCAACTAACTCATCCTTGAGATATTCCCCCACCTTGGCAAAGTTAGTTCTTTTGAAGTCTAGACCCTTCAATTTTGAATAAACCCTCTCCTCATGTATCTTAATATTGAACCACACCATCCCGTGACTGCTAGATGCCAAATGATCACCCACTGTAACACTATCTCCATTTGTAAGCACCAGGTCCAGAATAGCTTCATTTCGAGTGGGTTCCATTACCAACTGTTGGAACAATTCTTCCTGTAGAGAATCCAAGACCCCCTTGATTCTAGAGGACCTCGAAGAAGGGACGCCCCAATCAGTGTCCAATGTATTAAAATTGCCTAGCAATAGTACTTCTCCTTTCTTAGCTATCTTGTGAATGTCTTTGATTAAATCTCTGTTTCTTCTGATTGTATGGAGGGCCTGTATATCACACTAATGTAAATACTTTTTCCATTCCCTCTTTCCAGATTAACCCACAGTGCTTCTTCTTCCCCCTATATATCCTGCAATTCTGTCACTTTAATATTATTCTTAACATATAATGTCATTCCACCCTTTATTCCTTCTTTGATAGATAGACATCATCTCTGCTCTGTAGGTCTGGGAAAAGCACTCCATGGTCAAGGAAACCGAAGCGCTTTCACTGGCACAATCCACACATTCAGCTCCAGAATGCAAGGTCCCCTCATTTGGCCTTTACCCTTCACAGGACGCATCGATTATTTTTGTTTTTTACTACAAAGGTTTTAAACCTTAATTAGGTTGAAACCTGGGAGTATTTAAAATCATTTTTTTTTCTGTGCCTAGACCAAAAGAGAAAGATGATATGTGGGAACAGGTTCCTTTTGTTGCAGTGGTATATGATAAAAATGCACTTGATATTTTTTTTATTACTACTATTTAAAAGAGAGGTATTGAATGAGGGAAGCGCTACCTCTATGCAGAGGTCCAGTCTCAGTGTTCCAGTTCTGTTGTATATATTTATTTCAACTTAAAGTCTATTTGGGTGTAAATGTAAGCAGCACACTATAGCTGACTGCTATGTGAATAATCCAACCACTATTTCATTATTGCTACCAAAGTATTACATATTTTGGTTATTTGCTTACAACTTTGACTGGATGGACCATACAGGTCTTTATATCATCTACTTTTTACTATGTTACTACTTTACTATGGTCTTCATTCGTTTATCTAGACCTTACATGCACATGGTATTGCTTTTTAAACGCAAAGGCAAAACCTAAGGGTGGTTGAACAATTAAAGTCAACTGTGTTGTTTCTGACTGTTTTGGACTGCTTTGGTTCCTACTGATCTGTACATCTCCTGTCTAGAATTTTGGAAGATGGAAAAGGGAAAATAAATAAAATTTGGGTGTACTCGGTTGAAGTTGTTGTTTACTTTTGCAATGTGTGTATGGATGCCTGTTCTGGTATGTGCTAATCTCAACATTGTTAAATGTTTCAGATATATCCATCGACTTGCTCCCACGATGTTAGTTTTTAGTTTTGGCACAGTATAAGTCATTACAAGAACAAAATATCAGAAAAATCAATGGACTGCATTCGATAAATGAGAGATCTGCATGAAACCAAGGGCTAGGTTTACTATGTGGCGCTATGGGCGCGTTAGCATTTTTAATGTGCATAAATGGTGTACGCAAGTTAAACGCTAATGTGCCATAGAAATGTATAGGCACGTTAGCGTTTAACGTGCCTTAAATTTACAGGCGTGTTAAAAACACTAATGCACCTTAGTAAACATACCCCCAAATCTTTATTATTTTGACTTATAAAACCACTTGTCCCTGAAACATGCTCAAAACAGAAAAATCCATTTATGTATCTAGAATGTAAACCTCTACGAAAGAGATGAAGTGAAGATGTGATTCCATGTGCCCCAATGAAAGGAGAGTTTGATTTGACTTCCATTTTAATGTATTCCATTTTAATAACACCAGGCTTCCCAAGGCAGATTACATGATAAAACCATCAGGAAACAAGATATTCACTGAGATTTGGCCATGTATTACTGTATTGTATAGAGCAGTGTAGAAAAATGAGCACAAATACAGATGCGTTGCAGTCTGCCAAGAGGTAATAGCAGGCGGATATAATCTTAAATCACCAGCAGTGAGCTTATTCCCCTGAGCAAGCCTATGTGGTAAAATGGGTCCCCATTGGGACGGCTCCTGCTTTGACGTGACAATTTTTTTTTACACGCACAGTATGCATTCATTCTTGTTGAAAACACTTAAAAAGAATTTATGTTCATATTTTGAATAAAAAATTATGGAGGTTTTTTTTTTTTTGAGACCAATGATACTGTGACCTGTTTACGAATCTTTAAGAGTCTACCTGCTTGCAGGCTTGCCTGCTTTTTCTGTTAGGTAAGACAGTCACAGCTAACTGAGGTCTTTGTCCTCCTTTAAGCAATTTAAAGAAAAAATAAACAAAAAATTAAAACAAGTAGTTAGGCAGAAGCACATTGAAGAGATGTTATAAAAGTACTGTGTGGTTGTACGATCACTTTATGCTATATATTTCACATCTTGGAGTAGATTTCAAGTTTTGATCCACTGCGCTGCGTACGTCTAGTAACGCTATAGAAATGATAAGTAGTAGTAGCAGTATTTGTATTTTTGGTGTGTTTACCTTTTGCAGTGGTTCTCTTTTTTTGTATTTTTGCCATACTTTGTATTGTTTGAATATTTTTACTGCTGTAACTGTCTATTGCTTATGTTTGGCTTATTCTTGCTGTACACCAAAAGGTGGTAAATAAATCCTAATTAAAATATTTCTAGGATAAGCAGCATAAAATCTGTTTTACTGTTCTGGGATCTTGCCAGGTACTAGTGACCTTGAATGGTCACTTTTGGAAACAGGATACTGAGCTTGCTGGACCTTTGGTCTGTCCCACTATGGCAATACTTATGTTTTTTCTTATTTTTATTTCTGTTCTGCCTTTTTCCAAGGCAGAGCACAAAACCAAAGACTGATAATAAAATGTTACACAAACATACAGCCATATTAAATTCAAAACTCCAGTCATACCATCATACTAATTCTCCTAACTCCACTAGCAGACTAGCCAACCTATATCAAATGCCATCACAAGGTAAAATTATGTCTTACCTGATAATTTTCTTTCCATTAGTCCCTCAGATCAATCCAGAGACTTGTGGGTTATGCTCCTCCTCTAGCAGGTTAGATAGAGAGAACTCAGAAGTTTGCCTCAACAGAGCATGTGCAGCCATCCTAACTTCAGTATACGATACCAAAGCAGTAGGAAATTAAACCATAAACCAGCCTCCTGCCTCTACAAGAGCAGCAACAGTTGGGAGAAGTCTCCGAGCTACTATTAAATAGAACATATAAATGTAACCTCATACTAAACACTATAAACTTCCAAATAAGAACAGGAACATGAACAAAGCTGACTGAAGTGTACTGATTCCTACATCGCGAGAACTAATCCCAGGGAGGGACTCTGGATTGATCTGAGGGACTAATGGAAAGAAAATTATCAGGTAAGACATAATTTTCCCTTCCATAGCATCCCCTCAGATCAATCCAGAGACATGTGGGATGTACCAAAGTATTCCTCATCAAGGGTGGGACCGTCATAACCCGGCCACCAACACCGACACCCCGAAACTCGCTTCCCGACGCGCTGCCACATCAAGACGGTAATGTTTCGCAAATATATGCAACGACGACCAAGTCGCCGCTTTACAGATGTCTTCTAAGGGAACCAGACTGGATTCCGCAAATGATGCTGCCTGAGCTCTTGTGGAATGTGCCCTAATATTAAGTGGAGAAACCTTTCCCATCAAAAGGTACGCCGACGCAATCGCCTCTCTTAACCATCGAGAAATTGTAGCCATAGAAGCCATGTTCCCCTTTTTTCCTCCTATAAACAGGACAAAGAGATGGTCTGATTTGTGAAACGGATTAGTCACCTCCAGGTAACGTAGAAGAGCTCTCCAAACATCCAAAGTACGCAGCGATCGAAAGGAATCAGGATAATCTTCGCGCCTATAGGAAGGTAACACTACTTCCTGGTTAAGATGAAAACGGGTGACTACCTTAGGCACAAAGGATGGCACCGTCCTAACCGATACCCCTGCTTCTGAAAAACGGAGAAAAGGGTCTCTGCACGACAGTGCCTGAATCTCCGACACCCGTCTAGCTGAAGCCATAGCCACAAGAAAAACTGTTTTCAAAGTGAGATCTTTCAAAGAAGCTTTAGCCAAAGGCTCAAACGGCGGCCGCTGTAACGCCCTAAGTACCAAATTGAAATTCCAGGCTGGTACTACCGGATCCTGAGGTCTCATATGCCCTACGCCACAGAGGAATCGGACCACATCTGGGTGAGAAGCTAAGGATTGCTTCCCCAAACGCCCCCGAAAGCAGGCCAAAGCCGCTACTTGAACTTTTAATGTGCTCAACGACAACTGTTTATCCATTCCCTGTTGTAAAAAA
Source organism: Microcaecilia unicolor (assembly GCF_901765095.1). Taxonomy (NCBI): domain Eukaryota; kingdom Metazoa; phylum Chordata; class Amphibia; order Gymnophiona; family Siphonopidae; genus Microcaecilia; species Microcaecilia unicolor. Next base: position 593,933,942 of record NC_044031.1, read on the forward strand.
GCTAAAATAGCTCCCAGAGAAGCGGATTGGGGGGAGAGACCTGCCGCGGAACACCAAGAGACAAACGTTCTCCAGACTCTGGCATACGCAGTGGACGTAGAACGCTTTCGAGCTTGCAACATCGTCTGAATGACTGCCTCCGGGTAACCTTTACGTCTCAATCGCGACCTCTCAATAACCAAGCCGTAATTGCAAATGGAGCGGGATCTTCCATTGCCACTGGGCCCTGCATCAGAATCTCCGGTAGATGAGACAAATGAAATGGACTGTCAATCAACAGACAAATCAGATCCGCATACCACGGACGCCGTGGCCAATCCGGGGCAACCAGAACCACCGGTCTCTGGGGTCGAGCAATCCTGCCCACCGTGCGTCCGACCATCGGCCACAGGGGAAAAACATACAGAAGTTCCACCAGCCACGGCTGCAGCAGAGCATCTATGCCCTCGGACCCGAACTCCCTGCCCCTGCTGAAAAATCGTGCTACTTTGGCGTTGGACCTCCGAGCCATCAAATCCATCACTGGAACATCCCAACGGTCTACAATCTGGTGAAAGGCTGACTGGGAGAGCTCCCATTCGCCGGGGTCTAAACGGTTCCGACTGAGAAAATCTGCCTGAACATTTAGAACTCCCGCTATATGAGCAGCCGACAACTGCGTCAGATGGCTCTCTGCCCAACAGCAGAGGATCGCTGCTTCCTTTGCCAGCGGAGCACTTCGAGTCCCTCCTTGTCGATTGACATACGCCACTGCCGTCGCATTGTCGCAGAGCACCCGGACTGGGAGGCCTCTGAGAAACTTCTCAAAAGCTAGAAGAGCCAACCGAATCACTCGAAGCTCAAGATTGATCTGTAACTTTGACTCGCTTAGAGACCAAGTCCCTTGAGTCGCATGTCCGAGATAGTGCGCCCCTCAGCCCGACACACTGGCATCCGTCGTCACTACTTGCCAGTCTGGCGTGGCTAGGGGCATGCCCCGAAGCAAATTCTCTGACCGGAGCCACCACCGCAGAGCAAAGCGAGCCTGTGGAGACCAGTGAATGTGAACCACATAGTCCTCAGACAGGGGAGACCAAAGGCTGAGAACATGTCACTGTAGAGGACGCATAGGACTCCGAGCCCAAGGAACAACTTCTAGTTTTGCTGCCATTGACCCCAGTACTTGAACATAATCCCAGGCCCTTGGAGCTGGATTCTGAAGAAGGAAAGAAATTTGCTGTGACAATTTCAACTGCCTCTGATCCGTCAGGAAAACTCTGCCTCGGCTGGTATCTAGACGAATTCCCAAGTACTCCAATGTCTGAGTGGGAACGAGATGACTCTTTTGAAAATTTATCACCCAACCCAGAGATTGAAGTCCCACTACCTCTTGGTTTGCTTGCACGCTCTCTGCGTAGGAAGGAGCTCGAATCAATCAATTGTTGAGATAAGGGTGAACTTGTAACCCTCTAAAGCGTAGGGCGGCTGCGACTACCACCATCACCTTTGAAAACGTGTGAGGGGCCGTGGCTAATCCGAAAGGCATTGCCCTGTATTGGAAATGTTGCCCCAACACCGCAAAACGAAGAAATCTCTGAGGAGGAGGCCAAATCGGAATGTGCAAGTACGCCTCTTTTACAGTGGGGGAAATAAGTATTTGATCCCTTGCTGATTTTGTAAGTTTGCCCACTGACAAAGACATGAGCAGCCCATAATTGAAGGGTAGGTTATTGGTAACAGTGAGAGATAGCACATCACAAATTAAATCCGGAAAATCACATTGTGGAAAGTATATGAATTTATTTGCATTCTGCAGAGGGAAATAAGTATTTGATCCCTCTGGCAAACAAGACCTAATACTTGGTGGCAAAACCCTTGTTGGCAAGCACAGCGGTCAGACGTCTTCTGTAGTTGATGATGAGGTTTGCACACATGTCAGGAGGAATTTTGGTCCACTCCTCTTTGCAGATCATCTCTAAATCATTAAGAGTTCTGGGCTGTCGCTTGGCAACTCGCAGCTTCAGCTCCCTCCATAAGTTTTCAATGGGATTAAGGTCTGGTGACTGGCTAGGCCACTCCATGACCCTAATGTGCTTCTTCCTGAGCCACTCCTTTGTTGCCTTGGCTGTATGTTTTGGGTCATTGTCGTGCTGGAAGACCCAGCCACGACCCATTTTTAAGGCCCTGGCGGAGGGAAGGAGGTTGTCACTCGGAATTGTACGGTACATGGCCCCATCCATTCTCCCATTGATGCGGTGAAGTAGTCCTGTGCCCTTAGCAGAGAAACACCACCAAAACATAACATTTCCACCTCCATGCTTGACAGTGGGGACGGTGTTCTTTGGGTCATAGGCAGCATTTCTCTTCCTCCAAACACGGCGAGTTGAGTTCATGCCAAAGAGCTCAATTTTTGTCTCATCTGACCACAGCACCTTCTCCCAATCACTCTCGGCATCATCCAGGTGTTCACTGGCAAACTTCAGATGGGCCGTCACATGTGCCTTCCGGAGCAGGGGGACCTTGCGGGCACTGCAGGATTGCAATCTGTTATGTCGTAATGTGTTACCAATGGTTTTCGTGGTGACAGTGGTCCCAGCTACCTTGAGATCATTGACAAGTTCCCCCCTTGTAGTTGTAGGCTGATTTCTAACCTTCCTCATGATGAAGGATACCCCACGAGGTGAGATTTTGCGTGGAGCCCCAGATCTTTGTCGATTGACAGTCATTTTGTACTTCTTCCATTTTCTTACTATGGCACCAACAGTTGTCTCCTTCTCGCCCAGCGTCTTACTGATGGTTTTGTAGCCCATTCCAGCCTTGTGCAGGTGTATGATCTTGTCCCTGACATCCTTAGACAGCTCCTTGCTCTTGGCCATTTTGTAGAGGTTAGAGTCTGACTGATTCACTGAGTCTGTGGACAGGTGTCTTTCATACAGGTGACCATTGCCGACAGCTGTCTGTCATGCAGGTAACGAGTTGATTTGGAGCATCTACCTGGTCTGTAGGGGCCAGATCTCTTACTGGTTGGTGGGGGATCAAATACTTATTTCCCTCTGCAGAATGCAAATAAATTCATATACTTTCCACAATGTGATTTTCCGGATTTAATTTGTGATGTGCTATCTCTCACTGTTACCAATAACCTACCCTTCAATTATGGGCTGCTCATGTCTTTGTCAGTGGGCAAACTTACAAAATCAGCAAGGGATCAAATACTTATTTCCCCCACTGTAAATCTAGAGACGTCAATAATTCTCTGGGCTGTACCGCTGCTAGCACCGAATGAAGAGTTTCCATCTGGAAATGACGCACAGCCAGAGCCTTGTTGACCGCCTTGAGATCTAACACTGGTCGGTAGGCCCCTTCTTTCTTTGCGACCACAAAGTAAATTGAGTAGCGCCCTTGACCTACTTTGTCCGCCTGTACCGGGATTACTGCTTCCAGCCGCAGTAATTCTGTTAAGGTAGCCCTTACTGCTGCGCACTTTGTTGCTGACTTGCATGGCGATTCGAGAAAACTGTCTCCTAGAGAACGAGCGAACTCTAGCTTGTAACCCTCTCGTATCACATCCAGCACCCACACGTCTGTAGTCACCCTGGTCCATTCCTCCCCGAACTGGGACAGCCGTCCTCCTATTGGCGGAGAGGCCTGGGCCAGGGCCCCATCATTGTGTACCTCTGGGTCCCGCCTTACCTTGGGTAGCCTGAGGCTGGATTCTGCGATCCTGACAAAAGGGCTGCTGCCGTTTCTGAGAAAACCGTGACTTAGTAAAACCGCCGACTCTACCAGGCCTATACTTTTTTGCTTCTTTAAACCTTGGGCGAAACATTTTAGCCACTGACTTTGATCTATCCTCTGGCAGGCGACCCTTGGACTCACTCAGATCCTTTACAAGCTGCTCCAGCTCCTGACCAAACAGCAGCCTTCCTTTAAAGGGCAAGTGGGCCAACCGGGACTTAGAAGGAAGATCAGCGGCCCAATGTCTCAACCAAATCCAGCGCCTAGCCGAAACTGCCAATGACACTCCCTTAGCAGAGGCCCGAAGAATATCATACAAAAGGTCAGTCAAATATGCCAACCCTGATTCCAGAATCGGAAGGACCTCAATCAGATCATCCGTGGACGTCGTCTTCTGCACCCATGACAGGCACGCTCTAGCTGCATAAGACCCGCATACTGAGGCCTGCAAAGATAAAGCGGCTACTTCAAATGACGACTTGACTGCCGCCTCGAGCTTTTTGTCCTGAGGGTCTCTGAGAGCCGCACCACCCTCTACAGGTAATGTGGTCTTCTTAGCAACCGCTGAAATTAAGGAATCCACCACTGGCAGCCGTAAAGACTCCAAATCCTCCTGACGCAACGGGCAAAGCTTACCCATGGCCCAAGCCACACGGAGACTAGCTTCTGGGAAATCCCACTGTGCCCTAATAAGTATCTGCATAGCCTCGTGAATATAAAATGACCTCGGCGGCGCTCTCGTGCCCGACATTATGGATGTACTAACCGCGACCGGAATCGAGGGTTTGGGCGCCGATAAATTTAACACTCGCAATGCCTCCCCAATAAGGGTATGAAGCTCCTCTTTCCTGAACAATCTCGCCGCGGTGAGATCATCCCCCTCCCCCATGGGTATCTCACCTTCTTCTAGGGTCTCAGGACAAGACTCCCCTGACCCCGGATCACCCTCAAATTCTGAGTGACCCGAATCATCGCTCGCAGCCTCTTCTAGCACTAAACGGGCCCTTTTTGAAGGTTTCTGACAAAGGTCCAAACACGACGCCCCCGGCGCTTCCAAAATGGCTGCCGGCTGTCGTGCGCTCTCAGAACGGAGTAAAAACACCTTGTGTAAAAGCAGCACAAATTCTGGTGAAAAACCTGCCATCTCCGCCGGTTCCGAACTAAGAACCGCTCCGGTTTCAACTGGCGCCGCTCCTACTGAGCTACTTTCTTGCACCAAAGGTCCCATAGAAAAAATGGCGCTGGCGGAGGCACGTGCTGACGCGGCCCTAACCTTTCCCGCCAAACCCGCATCGGAGCTTTCCGTCATCTCGGAGCCTAAACCGCTGTCCTCTTGCTCCGAACCGGACTTCCCCAGGCCCCCAGAACAAGCCTCGCATGACCCCGATGCTGACCTTTGCACCCCGCAGCGCGAACAGCGCTTCACAGATTCCGACGGTACAGACATAGCATAAAAGCCTTACCTCAGTTCCCCAGCTACAGCTGTTCACGTTCGAGACCAACCGAACTTACAGCTCTCAGTCCCAGACTTTAAAAGAGTACTGAGGGGAAACGCCGTCGAATTAAATAAGCTGTGTCTTTTTTTTGTTTTTGTTTAAAGAGGCAGGAGGCTAAATAGCTAATTTCTGAAACTTCTTCAGGTTGACAGGGGGAGAAGGGTAGGGACCTGGCACTACCAGGTGTATCCCAAATTGTGCATCAGCACCTCAACCCCAGCAAAAGCTCAACAGACCCGAGGGAACGGGATAGGAGCCTTAGCAACAGAGCTGCACAGTATGCTCCCTTCTACCTGCTAGATAGAGAGAATACTGAAGTTAGGATGGCTGCACATGCTCTGCTGAGGCAAACTTCTGAGTTCTCTCTATCTAACCTGCTAGAGGAGGGGCATAACCCACACGTTTCTGGATTGATCTGAGGGGACGCTATGGAATCCTGATTTACTAAGCTGTTTCCCCACAGACACAGAATGGGGAATGCCTTAAATCAAGTCCTAATTACTTTTCAGGTACATCTATTTTTAAAAGAAAATTTCCTTTCAAATACAGTGGAATATAAGTTATTCACAAATAATTAAAAAAAAAAAGAATGTAAATTCCCTTTAAATTCATACATTCATTTTGAGGCAGCCATGGGCAAAGAATAATTCTGAGAAATCATATTAAGGGTTAATTCTGTTAAAATCTGGGGTTTAAAAGTGGTGTTTGAATTCTAGCTTTTTACCTTGCAAGCAAGATAAAGGAATGCAGGCTGGAATTAATTACTAGAAGTCTAGCGTTTGCCGGGCTGGGTTAGAAAGGTCAGAAAGACCCTTGTGATTGATGGATTGCTAAGCAAACACATATGTATTCTATTATGAGCCGGCATATTGCAGGCAGTTTGTTTAGGATTAGTTTAAAATGCTTAGAAGAAAATACTATTTAGAGAGAGAGGCAATAGATTAGTATTTACAAGTTTTTGATATTTAGAATATGTCTTATAAGGATGCTTATTTTAGAATACGTTTTTCTGTGTAATTAATATGTAGGATACCTTTCTAAATTCTGTATTATTCTTTGTCTGACGTTCTAAGCAAAGACTGTAGTGAAGAGGCCAACATGTGTTTTGAATTAACTACGGTCTTAGCTAGTTCTGTGAAGGAAGCTGATAGGTGAAAGAGGTCAGGACTAGTCAGCTCTCTTCTCCTTGATTAATTGTAGGTAAATGTAGAAATGGTCCTGAATGCCATTAAGTAAGATTGGCTTTTGACCTCTTTAATGAATGCCAGAGTTCAGCTAGCAGGTAGTATGAAGCTGATTAGGAATATGAGAATAACCAATGTCAGATTGGGCCTCTTAGTCTCTAAGGGAACCCAGTTTAAGCTATAGATGAGAAATCAATCATAATGAACATGCAAGAGTTCTGGAGACCAAATGTCTGGTGTAAGGGGCCCCAGGTCACAGGTCAGTTTAGGATGTCTGGAACCTATGTAACTGATATTTTTAAAGTAATGATTGGTTGAGGCCAGGTAACCAATCTATTCCTTAACCAATTGGAGAGTAAGGGGGGGCAAGGCTAGGAGGGGGATAGAACAGTATTTAAGTAGGAGCAGAAGCAGCTTACGTCAGAAGGAGAGCTGAAAGAAAGCTGGAAGACAACAGGAGAGAAAGAGAGCAGAAGGAACAGACAGAAGAGAAGAGAGCTGAAGAGGACAGACAAAAGCCATAACATCCAGAGAGCTGAGAGAGAGAGAAGAGAGCTAGAACTGATGTCCTGCTTTGTTTGCTGGCAAATAAAGAAGATTTCTCCCTCATTCTGGTGTGTGCTGTCTGACTCCTGAAGTATCACAAATTCCTATCTCAATTCCTGCAACAATTTGACATTTCTAAACTACCTTCTAGCCTATAATGTATTTCATTTTAAAAATTATATTTTGGATTAGTTTCCTTGCCACAAATGAGGGAGTGCTTCCATCTCAGCTCCAAATAAGACAGAATAAACCCTGCCAACATTATATACCGATAGGCAATTCTACATGTGGTGTGGGGAAACCTTATTACCTCTGGGGACAGGAAAAATATGTACTGTAGCTGAATGCAATATTCCCTCTAAGCTATCACATTTTTTTTTGTTACATTTGTACCCCACGCTTTTCCCACTCATGGCAGGCTCAATGCAGCTTACATAGGGCAATGGAGGGTTAAGTGACTTGCCCAGAGTCACAAGGAGCTGCCTGTGCCTGAAGTGGGAATCAAACTCAGTTCCCCAGGACCAAAGTCCACCACCCTAACCACTAGCAAGGGACAGGCAAATTCTGCAGAACACCAGAAGACCTGTCTGTCCTACTGATTGAAAACTTGATAAGCACCTGTTGAGAATTTAGGGGTCCCGAGCCCCCCCCAAGAAGGCTAGAGTGACCTTAATCTGACTCCATCTCTAAATAACACTAGTACTGGGGTAATCAAGGAGTTATTGCCTCTAAGGGAGACGTTAGGTCTAAGGAAAAGATACCAGCTTTATGACAAACTGGATTTAGATTACAAGTTATACAATGCATTTATACTTACAGCCTTTGATCATTAAGTGAAGCCCACAAATCATCATTTGGAATGAGGAGTTTATTTGCTAAGGTATAAGTCAAATCAGTGATTGACAACAGGCATGTACAATCAATTCATTATAGGAATATAATAAGCTGCAAACAGGTGTTAATTATTTGCTAATCTTTTATAATTTCTTTTACCAATCAGAGGTTTTACAAGGGAAAGCAATTAGGTAATTTGTTAATTCTGCTGGACACATTGGTTTCCCTTGGAGAGAGAGTGCCAACCCTTTTCTCTCTAGCGTTAACCAGGAAAAGCCCTGATTTTTATAGGTGCCCTCAGGATATGGGTAATATGACAGTAGATATACCTGATTGGATCTATGCTAATGTCATGGTTGTCACTGATTGGCTCATGCTAATGAGTAGCTTCTATCTTGCTAACATGGTTTTGTCTTTAGCTCGCTTGATCACAAATCTTAAGCAAGACCCTGCTCACAGGAAAGTCTCCCTCCTCTCTTGGACAGCTAGTTCCCTATTTTCTCTGCACCTGGCATGACTCACTCATTGCTCAACTTGTTTTTCTAACTTACATTAGAGAAAATTCCACTTTGTAACAGATACGGGCTTCCATCTTGTGCTGAAATCCTCCATTTTGTTTCCATATCTATTAACTTAACTTTTAGGCCTCAATCCGGGCTACAAACTAGGCCATACTTTTCCAGTAAGCTCCCAGTTATGTCAGCCATCAGATTTCTGACTCAGCCAAGGTCTGTATTGGCCTGAGCTCTATGACTGGGCCCACCACCATTCCAGTGGGGGGGTCTCTGGCTGTATCATAATTATACATTCCCCACTTGTCACCCCCTCTGGGGAGGGGTGACACAAAGCTCGTCAAGCTTGTCATCATCCATTCCAGAAGGTGGCAAGCTATCAAACGAGAGGGGGAGTTTTGGTCTTACAAATTGCTAGAAGGTATGGTGCAAGACAGGAAACATCATTCTCAGGTTATATATTATTTGGGCATATGGAATTCCCTTTATATTACCTAATCCCTTAGGCCTTAATCCTGATGTCATCTCTCTTGTGTAGTGAGAAAGGTTTTATGAATGGGACAAATCCATGAGTTCATCTACAAAATCTCATGAAGTATAGGTATGTGGGTAATAGCAATTTCAGGTGGATCATGCTAATAAATACTTTCAGGTCTTTCTATGGCTTCTATTGTATCTGTTGCATAGTGCATGGGGAGATAATGTAATGTATCTATCTCAGTGGTCTTGAGAAGGAACAGTGGTTTCGATTAAGCATTGTTATGGGCTCAACAAATATATGGTTAGTACTCTGTTTGCAGGCTGTTTTAGGTTGTAGGTATTCAGAATCCTTAAACAGGTCGGAATTCCTGGACCTTACTATTACTCATCATTAGCATCCAATCACGAGCACTAAAAAGTGGATAGCAAGTATGAGGTTGCCTCATACAGCAAAAAGGGTCAATCCTAGGAAAATTTATATTAACAAAGGTCATGCATGGAACTTGACATATGCATAATGATCTGGAAGTATGGGAAGCATTTTATATATCCGTTACCCCACTTGGAGCTTAGTCAAACCTACAGAAAGACATGCAGCTTAAGTAAGCTTAAGTAAGCCTACACCAAAGTTAAACAATTGCATAACTGGTTGATACTAACAGGGTTTACACCTACATTATGATATCATAGCCAGTATTAGGGTTTGATGTTACCCTTGTATCTGAGCAATATCAACTTCAATTTAAATTACATAAACAGAAATAACGGGGAAACTCTTAGAAAAACAATTAGAACAATAAAGGAAATAATAGGAAAATAAAAATAAAACCTTTTCAATATATAGACAGGATTGCTGCTAAACTGAAAATAAAACAAAATATGAGTCTATAATGTCCATAAACAGCAACTGTAAATCTCAAATTGATTCTGAATTCTCTTTCATCGAACATGGTTGAGGCGGTGGAAGCGCTGAAGAATCTGGACGGAGATCTGGGTTTTCAGGCTGGCCTGCTGAAGGAAGTGGCCGGTCTTGTGATGGTTAGGCTGGTAACATCTGGTTCTGCGGCTGAGTAAACCCATATATCTTTCACATGGACCCAAAACTTGTGAGAAAACAGTGCTAATTAAGTGCAAAAGCAAAAGGGAAACCATAAGGGTACAATAACGAAAAGCCAACATAAATGGCAATAGTATATATGAAATTATATCTCCTGATTGATAGGGGTCAGAGCTTCAACTTCAACCCTCTTAATACTAGGAATTGGGGTTTGCATAATATATCCCCACTTCTGGCTTGCATAATGTGCAAGACAGATTGGTAATTATTACAAAGAGATGAACCAATAACAATGGTAAAGTTTATGGAACAAAAGAAAAGAGTACAAAAAACTAACAATAAAAATTGATTGTTCGAGTTATTGATGTATGGAGGGTCAAAAATATGGTGAACAAAAATAGGCAAAAGGCACGGAGAATGCGTTGCAATCTATGGCCAGTAGGTATGGAATCTTCACCTGCGATGACTAACATTCACCAAGGGTTGGGCCGTCAGCTGCAGGAGGCCAGCCGGACTTACGAGTTAGATGATTCAGAAAGAAGGGTAGCTTAGGAAATAGTCATAATCAAAGTAGAAGACTAATGTGCAGAAATTTAAAACTCATAACTAGTCCAGATGATGGAAGTATCTTCTGGAATCACGGTCGCTGTCTGTAGTAATAGAGAGCTCATACGTAAAGTGACATGTAGGTTCTGGAAAAGATGAGCCTGCAAAAATATTTAATACAGTAGAACATTTAAGAGCATAACCAAGAAGGTCTAAATTAATGACATCATTTGGACAAAAGAAAATTCTCATTGGAGGAGGTAGCGCCTTTTTTTCATGCCAGAGGTCAGTGGCAGAAGAAGTACCAAACTGGAATAGAGGCGGTAGATCAGGATTTGGATTAGCAGTCTTCATTCAACCTACAGAACTTAATAAATAGAGCTGATATATGAAGTAATATCTAGTAGTCAAATCTCAGTACAGGACCATTAGAAAGAAAAGTCAAAGAATGCATTGTTAGTTCCTTGGGGCACCAGTAGGTGGAGCATAGTCTCAATATATAAAATTACAAATTACCTGTAGGAATAAAAAAAATGTTCTCTGTAAATTAGATGTTGCTGGCACAGGAAGTCAGCAGAGTCTGAGGAAACATTGTGGTCAGAGTCTGCTCCAGGAAAATGCAGACTTTAACATGATATTTTAAAAGATAGAGAAAAGCCAATATCAGAAAAGAAAGATGTAAAAACTATATATTTCTATGAGGCCTCCTCACGTGACCTTTACAAGGTTTAAATAGGTCAAATGAAAAGGACAATAACCTATAGTCCTCTGTAATAGTTCACAGCCAATTTGGAAAATAAAAATTATATTAAATTTTAAACTGATCCTTTCTATGCTTTCACAATTTGGGCCCTAAATCATGACAGCATATCAAGATTCACATTCAGAGGGATAGCTAAAAATAAGCTTATATATTCCCAGGAATCAATTCACAATTTAGAGTATATTTGAAATACAGAGGAGGAGCCAATGTATAAGCAGGAGACAAGTAGGAGCATTTCTTAAAACATTTTAGTAGAATTCAAAAATCAAGGATATAATAACAATTTTTATTAATGCAATAAATGCATAAATTGACCAGTATGATATGTTCATATAGACCAGTATGATAAATGGAACAGCTTGTAAGCCTACATTCTAAATTGAATTCTAAATAAAGTAGCAAGGATAACACAGAATCACAGAAAAACCCATCTAGTTATTAAAAATCTGAAACACGTAATGAATTCCTGTATCATATACTGAGTCCAAAGCTTTTGTAAAATGAACTTAAAAGAAAATAAGAACTACAAGGGTTAATCTCTGTCATTCGGTCCTAAGGAAATCACGAAATAACGGTGTTTCCTGTGTCTAATTTGAGTTTACTGCTCACTGCAAGCATTGGATATTATGGTGACTGAAAATATGACTATACATCAGACAAAAACTGTAAGTTGAAGTTTTTATAATAATACTTCATGCTGGTGTAATTAGTCTTCATAGAATTAATACTTCAGGAGAGGAAAAGAGGAGAAGGTTATTACTTTATCTGCTACCAGAGGTACGGTTCTCAATAAAAAGGAAGTTGGCAATTGTAGCTAGTCTTATCTGAACATAGCTCTGAAATAATAGCAACCTGAATTTCTTTAGTTCGGATTTACCAGTTAGTTATGTTATGCAAGGGTTAATCTTTAAACCCTATTGAGAACCAAAAATGCTGGAACTCTATACAATAATATATCTTAAAACTATAAATCTTTAAGAGGCAGGGAAGGAAGTTTGAAAGTAGTAGATAAGACGTGAAAAGAAAAATTAAAACAGTTAATTAATTCTTACGGAACACATCCCCAATAAAGAGCCAGGAAGTGAACATCAGCACTAGTTATTTTAAACAACGTCACAAATAAACAGTGTTTTAGATGGCACATAATATAGAACCTTTCATAGTAAATATCTGTAATAATTATGCAATTTTCAAAGAACACATACACGGACGCACACCTAAAAAATTAAAACTAAAAAGTGCTTGCATTTCTGGTGAAAGCAATTTACCAGAAGTCAAAAACAATCAGGTATTTAACATCACGTCACAAATCAAACAAACATTGCTTAAATGAAATAATATACAATCCTGGAAAATAAACACTCCTTTGAGATTTACTACCACTGCAGTTGATAGGCAATCTCGCAGAGTAAAGCACTAATTTAAAACTAAAGAAATGATTCCTTAATAACTAGCTGGTTTAATATATGCCATTTATCACAGGACACACAGGAACATATAGACGTAAAATTAAAACTGTAACCTAATCCTGATACGTAGAAAACTTAAAGTTCAGAAGAGGAAGCAAGATATTTCTAAATGTAGTTCAAAACCTAGCATTGGAATTTTGCACGGTTAAGGAGTTGTTTAGGGTTTCAAAACAAAAAACATAAAAATAAATATTCCAGTAGCCAATCACAAGTCACAGCACACAGACAGAAAAGGAAAACCACACTCATACACAGACACAGTTATTGTCCCACATACAGAGGTGTCCCTGTGTATTGAGGACAAAATCTTAATCCTAAATTTGGTAAAAAATAAAACATTTAAATTAGAGCTAATCCAATAGGCCATGAAAGCTCAATAGCAACACATACAATAAATGAAAATATACTCACGATTCGTGCAATGTAATCTCCAGCGCAGAAAATCAATTGAGAAAGAGAACAGTTGGCGGGATCACTATGCCCTTCCGAACTCTCGGTGGCATAGGGAGGTCAACCGCAAAATAGAAAGGTTTGTTTCGGACGGAAAGTCCTTACCAGAGATCTGAATAGATGTCAGATTACCAGTATCTGGTGTTGGGTGCGGAGAGGAAGATATGATATAATGGGTAGTGAGCAACATCACCCAATATATATAATAACGGGACCTAGTGAGCAAGTGGTCTACAAATAAGTTTCAGACCTGTAACATGCTATAGAAAAATGAACTAGAGTAATAAAATATATATTGACCAGACCTAGAACCTGGTTCAAGGTCAGTGGTTCAAAAGGCAGCTTCAGGGATAACAAGGAGACCTAGAAATGATAATGTGCTAACAGGTTACAAAAACATGCGATGATTATCCTGATAGTAGAACATGCAGAGACATAACACATTCATACTCACGCATCTGCTAATGTACTCCAACAGAGGGACCCAAAATAAAAAGTACTAATTGGCGGAAAGCCCAATGCTTTTGCCGCATGTTAAATTAACAGACAAATAAAAGTCACAAAGGTGAAAGGAGAGTTTAGGAAAATTGTACAAGAGTGAGTAGTGTCAGCTATTATATATCTATACTAATCAATGTAAATAATTGTCCCTCAGGGTAGACTTCTAAGGACAGGAGTATACAGCTGCTTCTACTGTCCCCCAAGAGTATTCAACAGCTTCCATTGGCCACGAGTAAATCAGCTTCTCAAATGATAGAACCCCGAAAATGGGGGGTTGCTACTACCCCTAAAAGAATATAGGAAACGCGGAAGAAGGTTTCCCATAGTCGAAGGACAACGATCCAATGGGTCTCCACTGGGTAGGAGTCATCAGCTTCTACAACTAAACCCCCCATTGGATCCAGGTTAGGAGTCCTCAGCTTCTACGACTAACCTTCATAAAATTTTAAATGCCCAAGTCAACCTATACACAATCGTAACCAAAGTCTTAGACGTCTCTTTATTGTCCTCAGCGGTCATATGTACAAGCAACTCCTACGTGGGCAATAATGCCGAATCTGCAGGCCACTCCGAAAATGGAATAGAATTCTGCTCAAAATCTAATAATTGAGATACCGTCATCCATTGAATGGTCACCTTCGATGGGTGTAAGCCCCAGGCATCGGTATCAAACCCAATGGTTATAGCGTGACACTGGTAGAAAAGGAGGAAAAAAAAGGAATAAAAGTATGACATATCCCAGGGAAGAACCCCCCAAAACCAACATCAGAAGTGGTAAAATAAGCTCATCGGGGAAGGGACAGACATTAAAAAAAACCCATCAGTTGGAACACCCTAGGTAAAACAAAAAATGTGAAAAATTCCACGTTCATCATTCACTAGACAATACATTTTCTATTTAATAATTCATAAGAAGGGAACTAAAAAGCATTAAAATAAAACAGCCGACAGTAAGGAAGCCTACAATACCAGGACAATACAATACAAAATAAATTCATTCACACTGTTGTGCTGCATAAACAAGCATAAAAGTCTGAAAGAAGAGTGACACACGCTAAATAGGGAAGTAGGTGGGACTTAGAGAGGGAGAAAAAATTAATTTCGATGGACAAGCAGAGCAAACCAATGAATAAACGACTTAGCATGTTCCCCATATCAGAGGAAGAAAAAGCTATACAATGAAATCGGAATATAAGGTAAATGAACAAAAACCTGGAAAAGCAGACTGTAAATCATTATTATGGAACTTGCAATATTACACTGCAGAAACAAAGCCCATTCTAAACAAGCAACGATCCAGCGCTGCAACCGCAAAAATGAAACCGAAAACATTCAAACACTGCTGTTCGTGGGAGAGTGCACATACAAAGAACCTAGAGAACCGGCAACTTGATTATCAAAAGATAAGTGATTTAAAAGAATATGTACTATTACATATGAATGCCATTATGCATGCCAAGAAAATGTACCATAAAACAAGGTTAAACTTGCAGAAAACTGAATATATGATTGGACTGAAAACAATGCCGTACACCATTTATTTATAGAACGCGAACACAGTCTCGCAGCCTTAACTAAAATGAAAACCCCAGCTTCTCACAGTAAAGCTAATCAGTAGTTTACTATCTAACTTGCATCCTGAAAAGTTGCGGACAAGCAGTTCTACAGGAAATAAGCGCATATTAATCATGCCGTTCAGAAACAATGCCACAAGCTAAATCCTGGAGTCAAAAATAACATACTAACAAGGCTAAGGATACTGAGATTGCTTCTAAGTCATGTTATCATGAAACTACATTACGGATTGTCACGTCAATTATCCCTTCAGAGCTAAACAAATGCTGCATGTGTTTGTCCTAATCCAAGAACGGACTCACACAATTACAGTTCCCAATATTACATTGCAAATCCTACTACTTTTGATATGAGGGACAATTTTGGAGGGAGGAAAATAAAATTATGTAAGAGGAGAGCATCAGAGAGGAGGGCAGGGAGGTGTATCCAAAGTATGGAGCGTCACCAGTGGTTATGCCCCTGGCAACGCCCATAGTGGGAGGGTAAATGAGAAAAAGAAAAAGTATTATCAAAGCGGAAGATAGTGGCAGTCTGTCAAAAGTAGAGGCACAAAATGTTTCCAGTGCATAAACGGACAACAAGCACTCAAGGCATAAGATGTACTTGCAGAATAGAGACACGAGCTGACAATACTTAGAACTGGCAACAGACCTGTCACAGGGAATATTTATAGTCAGAGAAATAAATGACAAGATGGTATAGCAGAGAAATAGCGTGTGTATACGAGAAAGGTGCAAATGTAACGGAGTGACAGGCTAGAGCAGGGAACATAGCCAAAAGGAAAGGAAAGTGTTGTTGTAGTAACCAACGGAGGCAAATCAAGACGTTATTAAAGAAGATTATTAGAAAAGGGATTTAATGATAGATTCCAAAGTTTGAGATTAGTAGATACGAGAGGGAGAAAGTGCAGAGAAGAGGAAGGAAGTGGGCACCGCCCAAGCGAGAAAAGGGGAAGTGAAAAAAAATGTCGCAGTAGAAATAGAGATAAGATTTAGTATCGAGAACTCCTCTTTTAAGGGGAAAGAAGCAAACTTTTAAAACTTTATAACCACATTGTGGAACACGATAAGATCTACCAAGTTGTCTCTTGCAGCATAAAAAAAAAACCTGTCTCTGAGTTTCAACGAAACCGGGCAACAAATTAGATTGCCAAATAAAGCCTCTTAATTCTGAAAGTTTCAGAAACAGTTTTAGAAAGCGAAAACAGCAGTTTATAAATTGAGCCAAAAATTATGCCACATATGCCAGATAAATGGCATGCAGCAAAAATTAAACCTGGAAGAGCAGCTAAAGTGGCTACGGGGAACAAAGACGGAATACAGACCGGGACTTCTCAAGTGGAGATTTATAATATCATGAAAGTTTCAGATGGGGGTTTCCAAAACAGGCAGGCATAGAAATAAATGTGGTTTATCAAGTATAAAGCTGTATGACAGGAAGGAAAAAGGGGGGGGGGGAAAGTGCCCATACAGCCTGGCAGTAAGAGAAAAATAAGGTAGCAAGACTTACTACGCAGTTTTAAATGTGAAGCAGAGAGCATGAAAGGTAGAGGTTAAGTACCTCTCAGAGGTTTAAGTACAGCACAGAGGAAAGGAGCCCAGATCTCTATGAGGGACAGCAAACAATTGGAAGATAAAACAACAGAATTTTAGCCAAGAGCTATAAGTAACCCCCACTTTGACAAAAATTCTGGTAGCGTGTTTAAATCGAACGCTCGGGGTCACCAATGTTGAGAATTTAGGGGTCCCGAGCCCCCCCAAGAAGGCTAGAGTGACCTTAATCTGACTCCATCTCTAAATAACACTAGTACTGGGGTAATCAAGGAGTTATTGCCTCTAAGGGAGACGTTAGGTCTAAGGAAAAGATACCAGCCTTATGACAAACTGGATTTAGATTACAAGTTATACAATGCATTTATACTTACAGCCTTTGATCATTAAGTGAAGCCCACAAATCATCATTTGGAATGAGGAGTTTATTTGCTAAGGTATAAGTCAAATCAGTGATTGACAACAGGCATGTACAATCAATTCATTATAGGAATATAATAAGCTGCAAACAGGTGTTAATTATTTGCTAATCTTTTATAATTTCTTTTACCAATCAGAGGTTTTACAAGGGAAAGCAATTAGGTAATTTGTTAATTCTGCTGGACACATTGGTTTCCCTTGGAGAGAGAGTGCCAACCCTTTTCTCTCTAGCGTTAACCAGGAAAAGCCCTGATTTTTATAGGTGCCCTCAGGATATGGGTAATATGACAGTAGATATACCTGATTGGATCTATGCTAATGTCATGGTTGTCACTGATTGGCTCATGCTAATGAGTAGCTTCTATCTTGCTAACATGGTTTTGTCTTTAGCTCGCTTGATCACAAATCTTAAGCAAGACCCTGCTCACAGGAAAGTCTCCCTCCTCTCTTGGACAGCTAGTTCCCTATTTTCTCTGCACCTGGCATGACTCACTCATTGCTCAACTTGTTTTTCTAACTTACATTAGAGAAAATTCCACTTTGTAACAGATACGGGCTTCCATCTTGTGCTGAAATCCTCCATTTTGTTTCCATATCTATTAACTTAACTTTTAGGCCTCAATCCGGGCTACAAACTAGGCCATACTTTTCCAGTAAGCTCCCAGTTATGTCAGCCATCAGATTTCTGACTCAGCCAAGGTCTGTAATGGCCTGAGCTCTATGACTGGGCCCACCACCATTCCAGTGGGGGGGTCTCTGGCTGTATCATAATTATACACACCCCTCCCCCCCCACTCGCATGAATGCAGTTGGAGGATTTCTGTACAGTTTAGAGCAGGGGTGGGCAACCACAGTCCTCGAGGGTCACAACCCAGGTGGATTTTCAAGATTTCCATAATGAATATACATAAGATTGTATACAAATTGATCTTATGCATATTTTATTGTGGAAATCTTGAAACCCCAAGTGGGTTGTGGCCCTCAAGGACCATGGTTGCCCATCCCTGGCTTGGAGGGAACATTTCATGAATGCAACTTATCTTGAGGTACAACTGAAAAAGTCTTTAGCTGTATACAAAAATTCATTCCCTAATCTGGTTAAAGCACCATCCCCCTTGCCATATAAGAGGAGTTATCTTAGATCACACTCATCTAAGTTCCCAGGTGCCATGGGCTTAGGAACATATTGAAACTGGGTGTTTCATGGCTTCCTAATGATCCATGTTCCTTTGTGAACCATTTGCTTCTGCAGTGTGTGGTGTAGCAATGATATCATCAACTGGCATTCATTTGTTTTTTCAAGACTGGCTGATTCAGTGCTGGTTTTTACCACACTGCATGCCTGAACACCCAAGCCCATGCCAGATGTGAAGCTAAAAGCCAGCCAGAACAAAAACAAAACTGGAGTCAGCTCAGCTGGCAAACTACTCTGGAAACTTGATCTATCAGTTAAATGTGTCTTGTGTGAAGTAGTTACTTCCTTTCCTTTGTTCTGTAACTTATCTGTATTAATTTTACCATCATATAGCCAAGAACAACATTTGTATAATAAAGCATGCACCACAGGAAACTCTTATACAATGATAATAATAATATGCTCTAGGGAATAAGCCCAGTGCACATTAGTCCATAATTATAGAGAGGAATCCAAAAGCAGAATAATTAGATGTTACCTTAATTCTACCTCACAGATGACTATTATTCATGCCTTTTATGCTCTCTAGATTAGATTATTGTAATATTCCCTTCAATGCATTCAACAGCGCTAAATACTCCAATAAACTTCTTTCGCACAAGACATTTTGACACGTTACTCCACTTTTAATTCACAATCACTGGCTTCCAATTCTGTTTTTTTTCAATTGTCCCTTCCTATATAGTCCCACTGATCACCTTGCATGTCTCCTCTTGTCCTTTGCACAACATATTTCCATCTCAATATCCCATCTGCTCTTCAGCCCCACTTAGAATCTACACATACAGCGTTTTCTCATGCAGCCTCCTCTCTTTGCAATTATTTCCAATCTCTGTCCACTCTGAATGGCTATGGCCTAAGTTTAGAATAGCCCTCAAAACTCTCCTTTTTACCAGACTTTGGCTACTCACAGCTAGTCATGGCCCTACAAACCACAGTGCCTGAAGAATTCCTTTTCTGTCATTTTATTGATATTCCATTTCATCCTTAAGTTTATTGTGATTTTATTGTAAAACGCTTTGGTGGCTGTCTAATAATATGGTATCAAATTGAATAAACATAAAAATTAAAGTAAAAAAAAAACAGGAAAGTAAAAGGAGTAGTAACCAGATAGCATCTAACAATTATTGGAGTTAACGCTGGAGTTTTAACTTTAGGCCATAACCAATGATGTTTCTTCAGCTGAAGTGACATCTAAGATTATCTTTATATTCAGAAAACCAGGAGCTAGGATGGATATTTAAATTATAAGATGTTTTAGCAAAAAGCACATAAGAATAGCCTTACTGGGTCAGGCCAATGGTTCATCTAGCTCAGTAGCCTGCTTCCAACAGTGACCAATCCAGGTCACAAGTACCTGGCAGAAACCCAGTTAGTAGCAACATTTCATGCTACCAGTCCCGGGGCGGGGCGGGGCAGGGCGTCTCTCCCCCCCCCCCCCCCCCCCATGTCCATTTCAACAACAGACTATGGACTTTTTCTCCAGGCACTTGTCCAAAATTTTTCTTTTTTTTGTTTAGCAATTTGCCGAGCGCATTCTGTAATGAATTGTGCCTAAATTCAATTCACACAGTTCAAAGGGGGTGTGGCTATGGGAAGTTAAATGGGAATTTTGTGGGCTTTCCAAAATTTACACATGTAATTTCAGAATATGGCCCAGTCTGCCTAAATCTAAATGCAGGGATTTACACCACGTTTTAATCAACGTGGTGTAAATGGAGGCATGTAGTGTTAAGTTCTTGGATATATACTGAGCCTAAATCTAGGCGCCGCTTATAGAATTTGCTTAGGCGGAAATGTTTACCAAGCTGATTTTTTAGGCACCTTATATAGAATCTGGCCCATAATGGGTTTTGTGGTAGAAAGCATAGGGAGAGGAATTCCCAGCAGGAAAAAGGAGTTCACAGTGCCTCTGTATAAGTCTCTGGTGAGACCTTAGAGTATTGTGTACAATTCTGGAGCCCACCTTCAAAAGGGATGGAGTCTGTTGGTGGAGGTGTACATTGTACTTATGAAGGCCTGAACCAAGCAGTTTCAGTGCTGCTAAGTATCTAATTTCTAAGAATTAATGTACAGACGATGAGAAGTGGAAATTTCTCTTTTTTCTGTAAATTACAATGATATTAAGCAGGCCAGGTGAAGCAAGTACCCCACCTCTTCCCCCCACCTTCCTCTGACCAAGCAAGTGAAAGACAATGAGCTCCTGCCATTTGTTGTCCATTTGCTGTTCACATGAATGTGTGTATTAGCCTTTGAGAGACTTTTAGGATGCAGATCAAAGGAAGTTCCAGGTGTAGGGGGCAGGGTTGACAGAGGAGAGAGAGATAGAAATCCTGTAATAAGGACTGGATAAGAAAACATTATTGCAGAAGGGGGAGAATCTCTCCCTTTGAATATGGCCAAGAGACAGAATTCTTTCCCATGCGAAACAGAACTTTTTCCCGTGCCCTTGGAAGTAAGGCTAATATATCCAGGACAGAATTACCCTTTTACAACCACAATCAGGTAACACCTTATTTCCTTCTCTGCCTAGAACAATTCAAACACTATCTCCCTGGTCCCTGGAGTCAAAAGCAATAGTTCTATTGACAAGAGAAACATAACACCTCTATAACAACTCTATAAGGAAACAATAATTAACCTTTTTCTCCTCTTTCAGAATAGGAGAAAATACTAATTAAAGGTTTAAGAAAGGTATGTCCAAGACACTTGGACAGCAGACCAAATGCATCCTCAAAAGGAAATAGAAACAGATGCTATATATTTTTTTTATTGTCAGGAGATCCTGCCTGAATATGGGATGCTAATTAAGGGGGGGCAAGAAGAAACCCTTCCCCCCCCTTCCTGTGCTCCTCTGGTATTGAAAGGGAAAAGAAATCCTATATAATATCTCTCTGCCAGACAGGAGGCAGGTCAGTGTGCAGTGCTCCTGTCTCATGCCAGAGAACTGGGAGTCTGCCCTGGCCAACTTTTCATTTGTAATTTCTATTTCTGTAATATGTTCTTATTTCTACCATATCCTAGACTATTCCTATGTCTATATTCTTAATTTTTTTTATCCTAATCTCTGGATAATTAAATAAACCAGTGTTAACCCCGAGAAGCGCTTCTCTGGTCCTTTTTTTCTTTATTTCAGTCTAAATAAGTTTTATCCGCTGTCCAGCTCTTAAGATAACGATTGGGAGGAATTGGATTGTGTAAGTAGTGTGGACCGTAATTAGAGACTCTGGAGGCCACACGAACAAGCACAAACAAAGTGGTGTTTCTGCTCCGGTTAAACCTGAGTGGACTTTGACCGCCCTGCAGCATTGGACCAGAGTCGGCCGTCTGCTAACAAGTGCATGTGTTGCAACGGCTAATATCCAGTGAGTGGGCCTCGACAAGCAATCGACCAAAGGAAAAGTGTTTGGATCTTAAGAAACGGTAAACTACCGGCGAGGCGCAACCGGTAGGCGAATAGTGATAGGCGAACGGTGAGAAGTGAGAAGACAGCGTGGTAAGTACGTCATTTCATTTTGTGGGGATTGTTTTTGTATTCTTTTATTTGTGCTTTCTTTCTTTCTTTCTCTCTCTCTCTCTTCATTCTAAGACTTCAGATTAGAATCTGTTTAGTTGTAGTTATGCAGACTGCATTGGAGCAGGTGTCCATGGCAGTGCCAGCCTACAGAAACAAAATTTTAAAGTACCACCAGAAATGGGTTAATGGAACTAAAAATCTTGAGCATCATGTGGCCTCAGTCAGGAAGTTTTGACAAAGAGATTTTAAAAGCTTTAAGGTTGTGGATAGAATGTACTAAGACAAAAAAATATAGCAGGGAGAGACATTTAAATTTGTGGAGACTAAAGAAGGCCGGCGAGGTGCATGCCGAGCAGCCGCCAATAACATGGCGGCTGCCACGCAGCAGCTCCCCGAACCGAGCAACCCTTCCCTTCCGGCTTCCCTCTGAATGACGTAGAGGAGAACCTCGCCGGTCATTGGCTGGCGGGCCGGAAGGGGGCGGGGCTTCGGGGGATGCCCTCTTGCACCACTTAAAAGTCGCCGACGAGACAAGGGGAGTCTCTTGGTCGGCGGTTAGCGGCGTGGGAATTTTCCCCCTTGATGGTCTTTACCTGCTGGGGGCGAGGGAAAGAAATCGGAATTGGTCCCAGTTCCCCTGCCCACACCTTCGGAGCCCCCTGGGCTTCATGGGGTGCTAGCTTGACTCCCAGCGCTGCTTTCATGTGCGCCGGTCTCAGCTCCGTCTTTAAGCAGCCTAGCGTCTCTCCGGCTGCAAGACCCACCTCCCGCATGGAGGGAGCCTTCGAATGAGCCTCGGAGCAGCCACACGTGAGCCCAGGATGGCTCAAAATTGCCGTGGCCTTCATGGATCGCAGGTGAGCCCCCTTAAAGGGGACTTGCATTAATTTTATTATTCCTTTACAATAACGGAGCCCCAGCGAGATAAGGGGGGGGAGGGGAATTCCTTGATTTCCCCTTCCGCCCCTGCAATTAGGTCTGCTCCATTGCTTTCTTGCTTGGTGTGCGGACGGCTGCAACCCCCCTGCTGGTTTCGCAGCCGCCGTTATACTGGCCGGTTTCTTCGCATGGTCGACCATTTGGCGTTTTCCCTAATGCCGCCCACTTTGGCTGGCTTCGCGGGCGCGTATGTCGACTACCTGGTTCCGCAGGCGTCTTTGGCCCGTTCTCAGGTGGTGAGCTCAAATCCCACTAATGCTTTTGTGCGTTGCGGTCAATTTTGCTGTTTCTTTGTGGATTCGTTTGAGGCGTGCATTTTAGCGGTCTCCCCTTACAGCTCTCCTTTCCAGCCGTCTAGTGTGCCTACCTGGCTCTGGGGCCCGCCTGCCTCGTCCTGCTCGCGCCACAGGCCGCCCGCGTGCCCCTTCTTCCGCCAGGGCCTGGCCGGGGGGGGGGTCACCTCATGTGTGGCAGGCCGTGAGGTGGAGCAGGGACTGTCTTTCTTCTATGTTTGTGCAGCGCTGCATACGCCTTGTAGCGCTGTGGAAGTGCTAGGTAGTAGTAGTTGCTTCGGTTCGCGCTTTCGTCCCCCTGCTTGTTCCAGTGGAATTGCGTTTTGTGTTTCCGGTGCCTTCATCTCCTGCACGTGCTTGTGGAGGGCCAGGCCCGCCAAACGCCTCTTCCGCCCTCCTTGCTCGCGGTTCCCGAGATGCGGTGATGGCAGTGACCACCCAAGGCCCAGGAGCTCTTGTTGGATGCGGCGCCAAGAGGCCTCGCCCTTAGGTCTGTCGACCCGCCGGCTCCCCACTTGATGGCCATAATAAATTTCAGTACCTTGGGGTCTGGTAGGGGCGTCGAAGTAACTGTATTGATTACCAACTTGGATAAATTCCTGTACTTGGATAAATGTTCTGTTGCCACGTATTTCTCCAGTTTCCGCCTCAAATGCCACGCCTGAGGCTTGCCGTGACCCGGTTGCTTTCTGTGGGTTTACAGGCATACAGTTGGCAAATCGTGCTATACACGTATTCCTTCCTGTGCCCTTTGGTGGGAGCAATGGTCTCGCAATTCAGAGGTAGCGGGTTTATAGCACACTGCCGCTCCTTGTGACCGTTGGTTGGAGCACCGGTCTTGCAATTCAGAGGTAGCGGGTTCATAGCGCACTGCCGTTCCTTGTGCCCTTTGGTTGGAGCACTGGTCTTGCAATTCAGAGGTAGCGGGTTCATAGCGCACTGCTGCTCCTTGTGACTTTTGGTTGGAACACCGGCCTTTGCAATTCAGAAGTAGCGGTATCATAACACACTGCTGCTCCATGTGATCATTGGTTAGAGCACAAGTCTTGCAGTACAAAGGTGGCGGCTTCATATCCCACTGCGGCTCTTTGTGATATTGTTCACTTTAGAACACGCACATGTCCCCTCCTCAAGTGCTGCGGCAGAGGCTGGATTACCCGGCTGCCTGCACACGGTTGACAAATCATTGGCTTTACCCGTATTCCTTCCCCCTCTTATGCCTCAGCTGCTACCCTTTCTCCCCTTTCTTTTAATGCTTGCTCATTCTTTCTCAAGCGGCCACAAATGCTCCCGATGCACAGAGGTACCTGCATCGGGCAGGTCAGGCAAATGTCGTTTGCTGCAATGATCGCTGCGGTATTTCTCTGAATCCACATTATTACCTGAATCCACTGTTTCACTCCACATTTCCCTACCCAAGGATAGACAGCTTAACATCTATGGGATTTCAAGGTAATTCTCAAGGCTCATGGGTGGAGGAGGCGTACAAACCAGAAGTGACCAGTAGAGGCAATGCAGGAGCAGCTTTGGCCCACCCTTGGATGGGAGGCATATGATTGGTGGCATCGGTTTAAATTTTCCCTAGTCCTTTATCCTTTAAATACAGCGAGATTGCTCTATGACACAGGGTACAGTCACCCCCTCCGACCTTTACAAGGTATGATCCATTCCCTCCTGTTGCGCTTGAAAACGTAGTACTGCCTTTGCCTCTCCTATCGCATCCATTTTACAGATATGTGTCTCATTGACATACACACCAGCCTGCATTTTGTCTCATTAGATTTTATTTGCCCTCTGCGATGTATTGCCAATCTACCATGAGTGGCTTAGGAGCTGCACTTGACCTATTGCGGTTCACCTGCATAAGGCTGTGTGACTGGGAAGTTCGGCTTCTTTGCCGAAGTCAATCTCCCTATAGAACTGGGGACTGCCTAAACTAGCCTGTTGCGACGTTTGATACGTAAGGCATGATACAGGCTGCGCGCAAACTGGTCTACTGAAGGCCGCTGTGCTTCCCCCTGTTCGGTTTCTGACATGACAACCACTATTATTGTGACGAAAGCATACCCATGGAATGCGCAGTCTTTGCAACCTATTCGAGGCATTCAGTGCATCCTAGCATGGGTGGTGTCCCAACGGTCCATTGTGAAAGCAATCATGCACTGCCTGGACGACTTCTCCTTGTTGGGCCTCATCACTCCAGCACCTGTAGAGACCGCATGGAGGTCTTCCACGCTGTCGCACAGGGGTTCGGAGTACAGGTCGCAAACAACAGCACGACGGGGCCTGGTACGGTCATTACCTTCTCGGGCATTGAGATACACTCTACAACCCGGACGACTTAACTCCCAGTGGACAAGTTGCACGTACAGATGCGGAAGATCCTTAATGTCCTCCATTCGCCTCACTCTTTACCAGACGCAATCTCTCATTGGCTCCTTCAACTTGCCTTGCAGGATTATCCCAATGGGTAGAGTGTTTGTCTGCAGGCTCGCTGCCGCCATGGTGAGCATATCGCGCAAGCACCACCACGCGTGCATAACGCTTCCCATTAGGCAGGACATGCACATCTGGCCGTGCATCATACAGTACTCCAGTGGAGGACCCCTAATACAATCAGTTACAACTGCCAGCGCTGACCCATGCCTATATACTGCTGCCACTGGGTCTGCTGGGTGTGGAGCCTACCACAACGAAGGCTGGCCCGCTGTCCGTTGGCCTACGGGCTGGACGCACAGTGGACTTACCAAGAATATTACCTTTCGTAAGTTATTCCACATTGTTACGGCTGCTCAGGTTTGGGGCCCTGCGCTAGACAACAGAAGTGTTATCCTGTGGTCAGACAACGCTGCCGTGGGGGAGATCATAAATAAGCAACCTACCGGTTGCCCGCAAGAAGCGATTCTCCGGCATTATTATTGTGCTCCGCTGCCTGCAACCTAATCTGACTGCGTGAGCGAAGCACATACATGGAGTTGGTAACGCATAGTTGATGCTCTCTCACGTTTTCCATTTCACTCTTCTGACAGCTTGCCCCCGCGGCGAACAAGGAACCAACTACAGTCCCTGAGCAACTTTGGCCGCTAATCTCAATACCGTGCAACTACTCAGCAACAGCTCATTAGCACATTCCACGCCGCGGGCGTACCGGCGTGCCTTTCATCAAGTTTGTGGCT
The DNA here is from genome assembly GCF_901765095.1 of Microcaecilia unicolor. Classification (NCBI taxonomy): domain Eukaryota; kingdom Metazoa; phylum Chordata; class Amphibia; order Gymnophiona; family Siphonopidae; genus Microcaecilia; species Microcaecilia unicolor. Next base: position 593,960,162 of record NC_044031.1, read on the forward strand.
ACCTTCAAGGACATGGGTGGGCTCAGGGAGCGGTTCCTGAGCACTTCATTGCTCGCTACTCCACAGACGAATTCGAGTGGGTCACCTCCAGGGATGTGGTCATCCCACGTTTTGCGGGTTTCTCCTTCGTTGTCAAGATCCGCAGATGGGGCAACCCTCACGCAAGCTTCCTGAGCAGGACTCTGTTATGAGGGTGGGCGTGGGCCACCCCGCGTCTCTTGCCACCAGGCGGCCCGTGACGCAGGAGATCCTTCATCGCCTATGGTCTGCACTTGGCAGATTATGCAAGGATGGCTGCGAAGCGGCATCGTTCGGGGCGGCCACCTTGTCGGTCTTCTTCGTTGCTATGCACATAGGCGAGCTTACTGCGCAGTCCATAGGCCTGCAGATGGCTGACGTCTCTAGCTCAGGAAGTAGTCTGCCTGAGAATCGCCAGGCCAAGATGGATCAGGCAGGCAAAGGACACACCATTACCATGTGTAGTGTCCCGGGCTTACTCACCACTATCCTCTGGTCCGGCATCAGCCCGTGAGGACATGGATCTGCCTCCAGGTTGTGGTCCAGAGGTTTAACCAAGGTCAATCGCCAGAGTGGCATGTGGGTGGAGCAGCTTGGCGGTGCAAGGACCTGGCATCAGTGTGCTGCCCCGCTCACTCTCGGATACTTCCTCGAAGATGCTAGCCGTCTCGGGGAAGTCGCAGGTTTCCTTCTCCTCAACGACTTCCAGGTGGTCTTGGAGAGACATTTCTGAAGGAGAGAAAAAGGGGGGGACCCGTGGTCCCTGAATTTCAGGTCCCCCGGGTTGTGGCGGAGGCACCCGAGCCTGGGAACTCTGGGATGTGCTGGAACAACAGGCAAAAGGAAGATTGCCCGCTTCAGGCAAGGGACAGGAACACCCACTGCTGGCAGACCAATCACCTCGCTGGTTACACATGGCAGGTGGGACTCTGGTCTGGGGTGCAGTCCCAAGCTGGCTTGCCCGCTTCACGCAAGGGACGAGAACACTCACGGCTGGCAGACCAATCACCTCGCTGGTTATACATGGCAGGTGGGACTATGGTCTGGGGCGCAGTCCCAAGCGGGCGGATGCACGGCCACGCTAAGGGCGGAGTCAAGGCTGGCCGTCGCGTGGGCGGAGATGCTGGCTCTCTAGCTGGATAAGCATGGCGGAGGGCTGGAGCATCTGCAATGTCCAACCCAAGGCTCGGGTGCTTCCTAGGGGCAGTTTAATGTGTTGTCAATAAAGCTGTGGCCATTTATTCCCAAAATCTGTCTCATGCCTGTTTTGTGTGTGCTTGAGGGGAAAAGCGAGGGAGGGGGCGCGAGAGTGTGCAGCCTGCCTATGTTAAAGAAGGCCGGCGAGGTGCATGCCGAGCAGCCGCCAATAACATGGCGGCTGCCACGCAGCAGCTCCCCGAACCGAGCAACCCTTCCCTTCCGGCTTCCCTCTGAATGACGTAGAGGAGAACCTCGCCGGTCATTGGCTGGCGGGCCGGAAGGGGGCGGGACTTCGGGGGATGCCCTCTTGCACCACTTAAAAGTCGCCGACGAGACAAGGGGAGTCTCTTGGTCGGCGGTTAGCGGCGTGGGAATTTTCCCCACCCTCCCTTCCCCTTCAAGTTTCTTAGAATGGCCACTGGGCTCATCTGGTGCTGTGCAAGGTGAGCGGGGTTCTAGCAGAGTGCAATTTTCCTGTTTGGCTGTGATACCCACCGCAAACTATTGGGACCGCTCACAAGAGAATCTATTGTATGTTTTGTTACTGTCTGTTGTGCTGCATGGTTCATTCCCCATGGCATTGTGTTGCCATTACATTTTTTAAGATTCCCTTATAAGGTTAGGTTGCATTGTTAGTTCTCCATGTCATTGTAGAGTCTAGAAGTTGATACAGAATGTGCCCACAGAATGGCATTGCGTTGCCATTACATTTGTTAAAGTTCCCTTTGAAGGTCAGGTTGCATGGTTAGTTCTCCATGTCATTGTAGAGTTATAGAAGTTTGTTACAGAACGTGCCCACTTTTGTTTACTTGCCATATATGTATATCACTGCACTGCAGGGAATTTAGGCTCGCCTACGATTACTGTTGTCTCTTCACAGGCGGATGCTTAAAGAATCTGTACAATGTCACAGCAGCGGAGGCACCCGAGCCTGGGAACTCTGGGATGTGCTGGAACAACAGGCAAAAGGAAGATTGCCCGCTTCAGGCAAGGGACAGGAACACCCACTGCTGGCAGACCAATCACCTCGCTGGTTACACATGGCAGGTGGGACTCTGGTCTGGGGTGCAGTCCCAAGCTGGCTTGCCCGCTTCACGCAAGGGACGAGAACACTCACGGCTGGCAGACCAATCACCTCGCTGGTTATACATGGCAGGTGGGACTATGGTCTGGGGCGCAGTCCCAAGCGGGCGGATGCACGGCCACGCTAAGGGCGGAGTCAAGGCTGGCCGTCGCGTGGGCGGAGATGCTGGCTCTCTAGCTGGATAAGCATGGCGGAGGGCTGGAGCATCTGCAATGTCCAACCCAAGGCTCGGGTGCTTCCTAGGGGCAGTTTAATGTGTTGTCAATAAAGCTGTGGCCATTTATTCCCAAAATCTGTCTCATGCCTGTTTTGTGTGTGCTTGAGGGGAAAAGCGAGGGAGGGGGCGCGAGAGTGTGCAGCCTGCCTATGTTATGGGATAATATGGCAAACAGTAGTTATGATCAGGCAGTCCAAACCCCTCTGCCCTATGCGGCAGTCTCCAAGCAATGTATGGTAGGGGAAGGGTCTGCAGCACAGCTCACAGATTCCAAACATCCAGATCAGCTGCAGCCGCCCATATGGCCTACTGCTGCTGGTTATAGTGCACTCAATCCTCAAACAATGGTAGCAATTAAGCACCCACATGAGTCAGCTTCGCTGAAATCAATGAATCCTTTACTAAGGACTAATAATTTGGATAGAACTGGAGCTCCTGTGTTAAAGTATGTCCCATGGTCCTTTATGGACCTAGAAAATGTATGCAGGTCCTTACCTCCTCTGGAGAAAGGAGCTTCAGCATTTATAGCTAAATTTGAGCAGATTACATCTGGCCACACGGTAGCTGTCGGCGATGTGAAAGCACTACCAGCCAGGTTGGTAGGAGGTAATACCGATGAGATTTTTTTGAATGGCAGGGTTTCCAGGGGTGACATTACAGAACACTAATAGCGATGGTGCTGAGTTTGGTCCCATGCGTAATAAGCTTTGGGAAGCCCTGAGACAGCGATACAGGGACACCCGCAATTTTAGTAATGTATCTAGCAAGGTGATGGCACCAGGGGAAGATATTCATCAGTATGTAAAAACACTACAGGAAACAAGTTTGTTTTGTGAAGTTTAAATATTGGTTACACCTTTGAATTGAAGCAGTAAAAGGAACCCTCTTTGTTCTGTTTACCTTTGTGCAGCTCATATGTATTTTGAGGCATCTTGTTGTTTGACAGGTCTAAGTAAAGTGTAGGGGAGGGTAGAACTTTAGAAAAAAAATAACACAGCTAAAAGACTTGTGCTTAATATATAGGGCACTGACAGGATCAAAGAAATGTATATCTCTACTCCTCAGTATTTCTAAGATTACCTGAGGATTGAGTGCTGGACTGCTTATATCCTAAACTATGCCTTTGTGCATCCTCCATTAACTGAATTTTGTAGAGACATTTAAGGGCTAATATTATTCATGATCTTTTCCTTTCTCCTCTCTCTCCCTGCATTTTCCACTGTATTTCTCTGCTCCTCTTTCAGCCATGCTGGCAAGAGCAAATTACTTTTTCCTCTACTCTGAAGACAGGGGCAGGGTCTGCTCTGCCCCCCTGTAGAGTTAAACAAGTGTGCCTTAATAGGGTGCTCAAATCTGTTGTTTACCTGATACAAATTCCATGTTACTTTGCCCTTTGTGTATAAGGTCTCTAAATAAAACTTTGTTCCATGATAGGCTTGCTAAATAAATATTCTTAAGTGTTACTTTCAGAGTGTATTTAAGCTATTAGGAAATTAATTGGTCCACATTCCAGTATGATTAAGTTTGTTTTGTCTAGATTGATAGAAAAAAATGTGGTTCCATCCCTTTTATAGGGAGCTTTTAGTTTTAAAATTAGAACTAACAGGATAACAGAAATTGACACTAAGCGTTTTTTCTTGAAAACAAAGTAAGACCTATAGATTTCTACAAATAGCAAGCAGCCCTGACACTTAAATGTTAAAACAAAGTGTTAATACCAACAGAGCTAGGAACCAGAAAAGTTAATGCTGCATTTCAGCTCCTTTTATATTTATTGTGACCTCTTGTCAGGCAGGTTTTGAGTCTTTTCAGACCACAGATAGGGGTACTTTGTAAAAAACTAAGGGGAACCAACTGAATAATTTGTTGCTCAGTCATCAGACATGTGCGGCTTGTTTTTTTTATTTCTAGTTCACAGGTATTTCTGCATACTGCTGTTCATGTACCAACCTTGGAAGAAATGGTGGATTTTTCCTGCTTGCTCAGAGAAAATATGAAGGAATCTGTGAATGAGGGTCTTAAGAATGGAATAGCCAGAACAGTGGAGATATGTGACCTTGTGAATTAATTTCTGAATGTTTTTTCCCTTTCAGACTGCAAATTACAAATTTAGGATTTTGTTTATTTTTTATGAAATCAGGGTTTCATGCATACATGCCATCCAGATAATTTATAAAGAAATATTTTCTGACTTTTAATTTTATTTGAATGCGCTCCAAAGAGCTTCTCTTACTAGCTGCAGAGGTAAAAGATTCTCTAAAGAGCATTTAAGAGCATTAAAAAAATGTACCTTTTTTTTTTTATTTCTGGAATGGCTATGCTATGCTTTTATTCATTTGTGCACATATGAGCTCACAGAAACTGTTTTGGTATCCACCTGGATACCATACATAATTTTATTCTGTATAATACTGTGTTTACTTGCAGATTGAGTCCACTCCTGAGTCCAACAGGACAGATCTGATATATGGCCTCTTCAGACTTTGTCTTTTGTTTGTTTGTGTGTGTTTTGTGGGACCCATCAGATACATTCAGTATAAGTGGCCATTCCTGATTTTTTTAATTTTGTGGATAGTGCAATCAGTATGTAGAAGTAGTTTCTCTCCTGAATACATACTGATTGTGTGTGAAATTTAACAAAAGAGTGTTCTCTTCTGAATGCCATACTAAACACATTAACTATTTGTGTTCTGCCACTAATCAACAGTGTTAGTGAACACAGGCAGACTATAAAGTTTCCTTTCCCGCCCTCTGCACTGTAAGGGTCTCTCCCTCTCTGAAGTATACCTATATCTGATACTACCTTTTACCTGGATAGTATCTTTTTCTCTGTTTCCCAGAATACTGATGATGTCTCTTTATTTCTCAATAATACCCAGAGACAGAATTGCCATTGGTGCCAATTTGTCCCTACCAACTTGCAGATCGGGTCCACCTGAGAAACCACCGATCCTGCCTATGAACTAGTCCAAGAGTCCACTGAAAGTCTGCAAGTCCACACCTTCTGTTGCCCAGAAGCAGAACTCTGATGCTTGCTACCACCTTTCCACGCTGCACTGCCTGCACCAGACTGATCTTACGCTTTGAACATCTATACACTACTGCTGCAGAACGTTATTTGCTTTATGTGGACTTAATGGACTCATTTAAATGACCACTGCACCTCCCCTTCTCAGTACTATTTTGCCTGATGTTGTATTTCTTAAGCTACAGTATTTTGTGAAGCAGTTGAAGTTTTATTTTCTGGTAGCTACTTTCCTCTTTCTGCCTCTGATGCCCTGTGTTTCATTTATTTACTAGTATTTGTATAGCGCTATCAGACACATGCAGCGCTGAACACCTGACACAAAGAGACAGGTCCCTGCACAATAGAGCTTACAATTTAAGTAATACAGGCAGACAAGATAGTTCTCTGTGGACCCCCCTTGCATAGTCCCTCATGCTACATTTAAATTTCTGAACACCCACTGGTTTTGCATTTTGTTTTCGGGGAAGGTTATGTTTGTTTTTGAATTACCTTTAAAGTGAAAAAAAAAATGCAAATTATACTCTATCCCTGTCATGTATTCTCACCCTTATCTTTTCATTCTGCTATTCTTTTCGGTGCCATACATTTAAAAAAATTGACCTGTAGATCCCATGCCTGGCCAGTCCTCCGCATCACTCTGATTGCGTGGGCTGTGCACCCTTTGTGCCTAGCTCTAACTTGGCCATCCCCCTGTCTCCTAGTCCATTACTGATAATTTAATTGTTTTCTCTCTAAAGATGTTTTCCTTACTTACACTCTGTCATGCCATAGTGGTTCTGTATATGAACATGCTCAGTTCTGATCTTTCCTTTAATTTGTTCTCTTTTGCTTTTTTCCCTTTTCTGCTTACCAACAATGGCTCAGTCCCAGCCATCTCTTAATTACTCTGCTTTCTTTTCCAGTTACCTAGGCCCCCTCACTGCCTGCTTGGCAGCCTCTAATATGCACTATGTCCACACTGGTAATCCTGGCCTTTCTATGGTCAAATATAGGCCTGCCCTATACCTCCTCCAACAATCCTTACACTTTTTGTAGATACTAGAATGAATGCACATCTGTTGCATTGTCTATGTAGCTAATGCACATGCTAGGTTATGAACCCCAGATAGGTGGTAGAGAGGTTGGGAGGCGGGGCTAGTGTTGGGCAGACTTCTACAGACTGTGCCCTGAAAGTGGCAGATACAAATCAAGGTCAGGTATGCACACAGAGTAACACATAGCAGGTCTTTCTATGCCATCATCTACTATGTTACTATATTTTTAGTGGGACACTAATTAGGTTTGTGGTTCTTGGGCTCACCAGGCCTGGCCTCCTAATGGAAAGATACAATTACAAAGGTCTATTAGACATGTCCGGTTGGGATATTTTCACTTCATGGTTCTCTCCTTCAGGTTCTAATATAAGATCTTTTTTTTTATTGGACTGTCATGTTTTATTGTTATATTGATCCTATCTTGTTGTTTGCTTGGTTGCATCTCCCCCTGCTTACGCAAATTATGCACTCCACCTAAAATCCTTTTTATGTCAGCAAATACTTCACATAACTATGTCCCACGAAGTTCTTATACTACTACTCCCTCTACAGACCCTGACACATTGGTTACCTCTGCATGTGTTTAATTTCTCCTCCTGGTTCCTAGACACAGGTATGCATACCTTTTTTTAGTATCATTCTCTCTCTCTCTCTCTCCTCCTATCCAAACCCTATTGGCCCCTTTTGTTAACTTGTAGCAAAGGGAAGAACTCTGCACCCTTTCTTGTCTCCTCTGGCTGAACACTGAGGCCCGGAACAGTCTTCTTTTTTTTTCCCAGAGGTGGGGGGAGATGTTGGTGGAGGTGTACATTGTACTTATGAAGGCCTGAACCAAGCAGTTTCAGTGCTGCTAAGTATCTAATATCTAAGAATTAATGTACAGACAATGAGAAGTGGAAATTTCTCTTTTTTCTGTAAATTACAATGATATTAAGCAGGCCAGGTGAAGCAAGTACCCCCACCTCTTCCCCCCACCTTCCTCTGACCAAGCAAGTGAAAGACAATGAGCTCCTGCCATTTGTTGTCCATTTGCTGTTCACATGAATGTGTGTATTAGCCTTTGAGAGACTTTTAGGATGCAGATCAAAGGAAGTTCCAGGTGTAGGGGGCAGGGTTGACAGAGGAGAGAGAGATAGAAATCCTGTAATAAGGACTGGATAAGAAAACATTACGTCCACAGGGTGACTACTAAAATAGTCAGTCGTCTGTCATAAAGCTTGTGGGTACAGACTTTTTTTTAAAGAAAGGTAGCACAGGGACATTTAAATACCTCTACGGCATAAATGAACAGGAGGCGAGTCTATTTCAGTTGAAAGGAAGCTCTGGAATGAAGGCAGGGCCGTGCCGATGCGGTAAGCGAGGTAAGCGCCGCAGGGGGGCGCCCACCTCTGGAGGGCGCCGCCGCGGAGCTTACCCTCGCCCCGCCGAGGCCTTTAAATCTTTTGGTTGCCCCGGGTGTCACCAGAAAGGGGGGTGCCGCCGCTCCCGCTGTCTTCATCCTGGCACCCCCCCCCCCCGCACCAGCCCTTTAAATTTATTTGCCGACGCGATAGCGAGCGCAGCACCTCGTGTGGAAGTAAAGGAAGCGGATCCGATCATCTCATTGGGCCTTCCCTCACTGTCCCGCCCTCCTCTGACGCAACTTCCTATTTCCTCTAGGGCGGGACAGTGAAGGAAGGCCCAATGAGATGATCGGATTCGCTTCTTTTACTTCCACACGAGGTGCTGCGCTCGCTATGCTATCGCGTCGGCAATTTCTTTTTAAAAACGGGTGGCAGGGAGAAGACGAGGCAGGGTGAGGGTGGGGGACAGATGGGGTGACCGTGAAGGTGGGGGAGGACTCGGATAGCAGAAGGGACTGGGTGGGAGACAGATGGGGTGAGGGGGACTCGGATGGGCAGAAGGGACTGGGTGGGAGACAGATGGGGTGAGAGTGGGGGGCACTTGGATAGCAGAAGGGACTGGGTGGGAGCCAGATGGGGTGAGGGGGACTCGGATGGGCAGAAGGGACTGGGTGGGAGACAGATGGGGTGAGAGTGGGGGGCACTTGGATAGCAGAAGGGACTGGGTGGGAGCCAGATGGGGTGAGGGGGACTCGGATGGGCAGAAGGGACTGGGTGGGAGACAGATGGGGTGAGGGTGGGGGGCACTTGGATAGCAGAAGGGACTAGGTGGGAGACAGATGGGGTGAGGGGGACTCGGATGGGCAGAAGGGACTGGGTGGGAGACAGATGATGGGGTGAGGGTGCGGGGCACTTGGATAGCAGAAGGGACTGGGTGGGAGACAGATGGGGTGAGGGGGACTCGGATGGGCAGAAGGGACTGGGTGGGAGACAGATGATGGGGTGAGGGTGGGGGCACTTGGATAACAGAAGGGACTGGGTGGGAGACAGATGAGGTGAGGGGGACTCGGATGGGCAGAAGGGACTGGGTGGGAGACAGATGGGAGAAGGGGCATGGAGCTGGAACTGGGGTCTGAAAAGTGAGCAGGAGGGAGAATGGGGTCATGCCTGGGGCAGGGGTGGATGGGAGAATCAATGGATCTGGAACTAGGGGCAGCCGCAGGTGGGAACTGGGAGCCGAAAAGAGGGGGCAGTGAGAGAGGGGGGATAGATCCTGGATGGAATGGGGAGTGAGAGGGAGGGCAGACCCTGAATGGATGGGAGGGGGAAAGAGAGAGGGCAAATGGTGAATCGAAGGAGCAGAGAGAAAGGGCAGACAGTGGATAGAAGGGAGTGAAAGAGCAGAAAGTGGATGGAAGGGGGCAGAGATAGAGGGCAAATGCTAGAGGGAAAGGAGAGAGAGAGGGCAGATGGTGGATGGAAGGGGGAGAGAGAGATGGCAGACTGGGGCAGATGGTGGATGGAAGGAGCAGAAATAGAGGGCAGATGTGGATGGAAGGGACATTAGAGAGGGCAGACACTGGAGAGCAGAGAGAGAGCGAAGACAGATGCTGGATGGAAGGAAGACGGTGAAAAGAAGATGAGGAAAGCAGAAACCAAAGACAACAAACTGTAAATATATATTTTTATTATTTTGCTTTAGGATATAGTATTTTAGCTGTGTTAATAAATGTTTATAAATAGAACATGTAAATAAGGTAATCTTTTTATTGGACTAATTTTAATACATTTTGACTTAACTTTCAGAGAACAAAACCCCCTTCCTCAGATCAGGATAGGATACTGTAACAGCACTATACTGTATTGACCTGAGGAAGGAGATTTTGGCCTCTGGAAGCTAAATGTATTAGTCCAATAAAATGGTATTATTTTATTTTCTGTATTTGTTTTATTTCTATTTGTTAATTTGTAAAGTGGTGATTGGTATTTGTTAGTTTTTTCAAATTTACATCTGCTGTCTTTATATTTTGCACAGTACTAGGGGACAGTTTCTGTTTCTGTGGTGTTGCATTGTATACAGAGTCTGGCATCAGGGGTTCAGTTTAATTTTTGTCTAAATAGAAAGTTTATGATTACTTATTCTATAGTGGATTAGGGTGTATCTATTTGTGAAAAAGACATGGCTTTCGGTTGGCATTGACTGTGCAGGATCGACGATCTGTACTAATCTGTCTGTTTTCGTTTTACAATAGGTGAATTGATGTTCTAGTGCTCACTAGTGTTTAAGATGCTTTCCTTTCCCTTGTGTGACTCGTAGAAACGACTGCTTATGGTATGGTAAAATTGCTCTATAGGTCGTGAGTGTTTTGTATTCTCGGTATGCCTAGTACTGGATTTGGGGGGGGGGGTGTGGGTGTTAAACAATGACCGGCCCCGGGTGTCAACTACCCTAGCTACGCCACTGCTGCCGACGTCTCCCTTGCCTTGCACTCGTTGGTTCCCTCAGTGTCCTGCCTTCTTCTGACGTCAGAAGAAGGCGGACACTGAGGGAACCAAGAGCGCAAAGGGAAGGGAGACGTCGGCAGCGCTCCGCTTTCACTGACGCTGCTGCGACCGGAAGTAAAAGATTTAAAGGCCCCAGGGTGCGGAGGGAAGGGCAGAGAGGCATGGATGGGAGGGCAGGGCCCAAGGAGAGGACAAATTGCTGGAAGGGAAGGGGAGGGGAGAGAGGATTGCTGGCTATGGATGGAGGAGGGAAGGGCAGAGAGGGACAAGGATGGACATGGGGGCTCAGGGAGAGGACAAATTGCTGGAAATGGAGGGGAGGGGATAGAGGAGGCAAGGATTGCTAGCTATGGATGGAGGAGGGAAGGGCAGAGAGGGACAAGGATGGACATGGGGGCTCAGGGAGAGGACAAATTGCTGGAAATGGAGGGGAGGGGATAGAGGAGGCAAGGATTGCTGGCTATGGATGGAGGAGGGAAGGGCAGAGAGGGACAAGGATGGAATGGGGGCCCAGGGAGAGGACAAATTGCTGGAAATGGAGGGGAGGGGAGAGAGGAGGATTGCTGGCTATGGATGGAGGAGGGAAGGGCAGAGAGGGACAAGAATGGACATGGATGGGAGGGCAGGACCCAGGGAGAGAGGAGAAATTGCTGGAAATGGATATAGAGCAAGAAATGAAGAAGAAAGGAGAAAAGTAAAGAAATAAATGGAAAGGAAGCCCTGGAAATGGAGTTAAGAGGACATATAGCAGCAGAATCAGATACTGGACCAGCATGATTGAAAAAAGAAAGTCACCAGACAACAAAGGTAGAAAAAAATTATTTATTTTCATTTTAGCGTTGGAATATGTCCACTTTGAGAATTTACATCTGCTATCTTATTTTGCAATGTATAGCAATTTGTTTCTAAGAATATTGCTGACAATTCCTTTCAGTGTGGCAAGTGGTGAGCGATCATTTTCATGGGGGGGGGGGCGTGATCATTTTCACGGGGGGGGGGGGGGGGCGCCACTGATAGTCTGCAGGGGGGCGCCAGAGACCCTAGGCACGGCCCTGAATGAAGGGGCATAGAACCAAGGTGAAAGGGGACAGACTTAGGAGTAATGAGGAAATACTTCTTCACAGAGAGGGTGGTGGAGACAAGGACTGTATTTAAATTGAAATAAGCATGGAGACAGGCACAGAGGACCTCTGAGGGAGAGGAAAGGATTATGCAGTTTAGTAGTTGGTGTGGATGGGCAAATAGGTTAGACTCTTAGGTGTTTATCTGCCATCATTTTCTAAGTTCCTATGTTTAAAGTAGACCATTAATGGTGGAACTTAAGCCATTTTCACAACATTTGTTCTTTCCTCCTCCATAATTGAGGGAAAACAAATGCAAAAATTTAGAGAGAAATGCTCCAATTAGGGAAAAAGGCTTCAGAGACCAGCTACAAGTGCAACAAAAGCTGTGGAAGGTCTCGGTAACAAATTATTGCTTCAGTTCAAAATGAAAATAAACTAAAAGGTATTTTGCAAGTGGATTTCATAAATAAGGATGCCACTAAGCATTATAACTGATAAAGAATTACCACCCATCGAATGAACACAACAGTATGACACACAGAGCAATGACTTGGTTGCTTATGTTGTAATCACTTTAATAGCATAGATTTTCAATACTCCATAGGCAAAAAACAAACAAAAAAAAACCAACTTTCATTACTTTAAATTCATGATCGTGCAGAACAATATAGTACAAGCATGAAAAACAATGATAAACAGTTCTCTCATTTCACATTCCCCAAATCAATAAATAAGACTAGTGAGAGATTGATTGTATACTGCATAGTACAAAAAGATATTGTAAAACAAATGTGCACTTAAAGGGACATGACCCCCTAGGAGAGAGAGAGAGCGCTGCAATATGGGGGTAGACCCTCCGAGGGGAAGGAAGTGAATTGGTAGCATTTGAAGCAGAGGTGTTTGTAGAATTGCGCTGGAACAGCCAGTGAACCATTTCAGCAGGCAGCTGCTTCCAGAGCAAACTGGAAAATTCCAAGAGTCAATCACACATCCCATGAAGAGAAAACCCACTTGTACATATTCATCCAACACAAGCTTTAATCCTGAAGACAGACCTTACAATCTTCCACTTTATTTGTGAACTATAAAGGGGACATGACCCTCGTATGGTGCTACTTCTATTACCAGAGGACAAGATACCAGTTTTAGAAATGCAAGAGGAAGTCAGGGCCCTCCTCCAGGGCTGCGCGGGTGATGCAGGCACACAGCGCACAAGGAAGAAGAGGGCACTAAAATCGCTCCCCGCCCATTGTTTCCCCTGTGGTGCAGTGGGCAGATTTAGGATGCTAGGGGGCATCTTGCACAGAGCCAGACTACAGCTTGGGATGCCCCTGGCGAAGTGTTAGGGACAGTAAAACTTGCATGTGGAGCAACAGATTGGGTAGGTGTAAATGAACGAAGGCTGCAAAGGTCTTCCAGTTCTTCTGTACTATCTTTTCTCAGTTTTCATGGATGTATACTATTGTTGTAAAAAAAAAAAAAAAAGAGCATGTATATTGAAAAACTGATCAAACCCAGCTAACACAGTGCCTTTGTCTTCAAAAGCTCAATCAGTATGTCCCAAGGGTTTGGTTCCTTGCACCGCTCTGCAACTGGTGGTGAACATCCTCAGCAACCACATGTAGACCTGAATCACAAGTCCCACATCTCCATAATCCTGAATGATGAACTATAAAGATCCCAAACACAACGTTCAAAGCCATTTCTGGCATGGATAACAGAGCTTCCCGACCTCAGGAAATGGGCTCTGAACACCGTCAATATGCCTGAGTTTACCAATGCAGTTTAGAGGAGCCCCTGAAGATGGTGCAAGGTCAGCGGAGGAAACACAAGTAGGTTTCGGATGTTCTAAATAGTGTGGTGTTTGTTTTGACCATAAACTGCCCCTCAGAGATAACAGGTGCACATTTCCGTCGGTATTTTTCTTAGGCAATAATCAAAACTATTGTCCCAACTTTGTATTTTCAGCAAAGCAGACCTACAGGGTTCCTTATGAAGCAGAGTGGCTAGAAGTGCTGGGGAGGGGGGATGGAGGAGAAAAGGAAGGTATAAGATGTGGGGAGAAGGATTGGGGTTGGGCTGTACAGGGGAAGGGATATGCCTATTTGCACAAGTATACAACTCAACTGGGTATACTTGATGTGCTATTATGGTCCATGATGTAAGAACGTGAATACTGAACCAGTCCTGACAGTTACTTCCTATTATTCATATGCTTTCCACTACCCCAGTGGTGTTTACACACACTGCATCTAAATAGTATAGCTACCCCTGAACTGTGCTTATTCTAACTAGAGTTGCACGGGGACAGAAATTTCACTCATCCCCTATGGAATCTACCTCATACCTACATAGATCAATTCCATCCAAACCCATCCCCACCTGTAACTGTAAGCGTCAACACTATTATTTACTTGCTCACAGCCCTCCATTTCCTCTAAACCCCAACAGCCTCTTGTGGTTTTTTGGATGGTATTCACTATTCAACCAATGAGAGTTCCAAGTCTGGTGTTTCAGCTGCCTCTGGGCATTCCAAGCCTAATTCTGATTCACCAACTCCCTCTTGCCATATGTTCCAAGGCTCATTCTGGAATCACCAGAGCTTTTGACTACACTGCCACAGGAAGCCACGGCAACTTCTTCCATCCCCGTGGGAATCCTGTGGCAACTTCCAGCTCTGAGGGATTCCCCCAATACCCATTCCCGTGCAGCTCTCCAATTCTGACATTCTAGGATTCACACTGCTAATAAGGGTAGAATCATGTCCCATATGTAAATGCCTTCAATTTTTAAGCTTACTCTAGTTGACAGAGTTTACATTTTGCTCAGGTTAAACAACCCGCTCCACCACCCTTTTTACATACTTGTAAAACATTTATTCTTAGTTACGCGATTTCATATTTTATAGGAATGGTCTAAGTATTTGAGTGAAACCTGTGCAGTGATGACAGGACCTGGCCTCATACTAATATGTTTGCTATACAAAGTTTGTGTCAGAGGAATATATACATATGGTTTTCTCTTCATGGGATGTGTGCTTAACCAGTCCCTCCCCTTAGCAGCTTAGTTGCGGCAATTCTGGTTTTGTCTGGAACCCATCTCTTGCAGTGGTACAGTGTCTTCTTAGAGAATAGTTCTAAGAATGCCTCTGCTCCGAAAAGCCACACACACACATTCAAATCCTCAATCTGAACCTCATGTGCAAACTTACGTGCCCTGGGTGCATGTTTGCTTGTGTAGGTTATAGAACAGTGCCAGTTACACATGTAAGTTAACTGCCTAATTTGGGGTGAATTGACATTAAACCAATAGTCAACACTTATTAGGATTAATTGGCAGTTATACATGTAACTACACTTAGGCGCTATGCTATGACAACACCCAAATTCTATAGTGCGTTTCCCTAAACTGTACACTGCAGAACCCTGGAATGTTACGGTGAACTCACTGGGGTGGCGCAGAGAAAGATAAGGGCACAGGCACACTGCAGTGAATGGGGGGCCCTGCAAGAGACTGCAAGAGCAGTGAATCCTGCCTGCCACCGCCGCTGAGAAAGGTACTACAACTGCACATTTAACAGCGCCACTCCTGCTTCAATGGCTCAGACAGCAATTCCCACATGCTTCCTGCTGCTAACCCAGGACAGAACGTGGCAAAGGGGATGATTCTAGGTTAGCGACAGGCACCATGTGGAAATTGCTGTCACTGCCAGGGCCACATTAAAGCAGAGGGAGAATTGTGGGTGAGGGAGGGAAGGAGAAATGCTGCAGGAGGAATGAAGAGCATAATTGTTGGACATGGGTCGGAGGGGGAGGAAGGGAGAGAGAAAGCAAAGGGATGAAATCTTGTATATGGGGGTCGATGGGAGGGAGAGATGCTGCATGGACAGGGGAGAGGGCCCGGAGAGGGAGAAATGTTGGATGTAGGCACGGAGAGGAAGGGGGTAGAGACCTGTGTGGCTGGGGGAGGGGGAGGGGCTGTGAAAAAACTGCTTGCACACTAAGGGTGCGGTGA
Organism: Microcaecilia unicolor; assembly: GCF_901765095.1. Taxonomy (NCBI): domain Eukaryota; kingdom Metazoa; phylum Chordata; class Amphibia; order Gymnophiona; family Siphonopidae; genus Microcaecilia; species Microcaecilia unicolor. The sequence goes on from NC_044031.1 coordinate 593,975,669, forward strand.
ACCAAAAAAGTTTGGGACCCACTGCTATAATGTGGTGGACATGGGATGGGCACTTATACAGATTCTCTACATGGTGCTCAAAGTTGTGTGCCCAACCATAGGTGTGCTTTGAGTTGCAGTGCAAAGGAATTTGATAATGAGCTCCAAACTTGTCAATAATTAGGTGCTAACCACCAATTATTGATAACTGGCACTCATTAAAATTTGTGCAAGTGGATACACCCTATTCTATAAGGCATGGCCCCCCACAAGGTTGGGGCATGGCCATTCCAAAAGGTTGCGAGTGGAATTGTAGGATACTGCCTAAGCAAACCTAACCTGGCATTTACACCAGGTTTTAGCAGGCCTAAGTCCAGTGCTCAAATGTTAGGCACAGGTCCGTGCTAAGCACTATTCTATCGAACATGGGCGTCCTTTATCGAATAAGGCTTAATGTTGAATTTTTTTGGTGCCGTTTATCGAAATCTCTCCTAAGTCTTTAGAACACTGTCAGCAGCATGTTAAGTGCCGCATTTAAGCAACCAAGTACTTAACGCCTGCTAGTGTAAACGCTCGTGCCTTAATTTACATAGCTGTGGACTTACATTAGTATTCTACAATTAAGTGATTAATTGCCATCATACAATTCACACTTAGCGCACACAGACTTAGCGCACACAGACTTGGTGTGTCTAACTTGTACAGAATTAACCTCACCGTGCATTTTCTTCCCCTGGGAGGGTCCCTCATATCACAGCTCATGCCCTCAGGGGATCATGTCCCTTAAGTACAAGATGTTACTGAATATGTGTCATGACCCAGAACACAACCAGAGGTGGGGGGGGGGGGGGGGGGGGGGGAACACCTTAAATACAGCCGAGGGTGAAACAACAGAATCAAAACATTGTATAGAAGGCGAGGATGAGTTCAGAGGCTTTCTGACCTCAAAACCCATCCTGGCTTTCATTTTTGAGCAGAACTGCAACCTTTGACAATGTAGACAAGAAAAAAAAAACACAAGAAGAAAAAGCCTGTAATTAAAGCCTTAAATCCCATATAAAGAGAGGGAAATAAGTTAAAGGGTTTTTTCTTTACAAAATCATATCTGCTTCACAAATACAAAGGCACATGTAAGCACTTGAATACAGCAGAGCTGTGAATTCTATGCTTTTGCTTCAATTCATGTGATTTAAAAAAAAAAAAAAAAAAAAAGAGAGATTTCAAATACAAGTATTTCAAACAGCAACAAGTTTTCCAGGAGATTACAGGCATTCTTTGATGACCAGCCTTTTGCTTGTGTGATGGCTCTACATTAAGGTACAAATGCCATTGCTCTGGGAAGCGATTTATCCACAGAACATTCACATTCCACTACGCCCAGTAACGAAGGGCTAGATGTGAGCTCCTATCATGTATGGAGATATGGGGTCTATTGACCAGAGATGGAGAAGCTGTTCCTGGGCCACATTAGTGACTGTATAAAGCACCATTCCCATCTCTTCCCAAAGGTGTCCTTATTCCCAGGCCTGAACTATATCGGCGTTGCCTGTGGAATGCCAGAGGAGGAGGCATCGAGACCATAGAACTGTGTAGGAAGCTCTATTTTCTGTACTCAAATTTGGTCATAGGCCAACTTAAACACTCTCTCAGTGAGGTACAACTTCCGGGGATCGCAGCTCAAAGCCACGTAGTGCAAAATTGATCTTTTTATGACTGCTGAATTGTCCTGGCTAGTGGCGTTCTTACTGCAATGTCAGGCCTCTATCCTTGACTAGAAGTCAAGTGCTCACATTCCATCGATTTTCCTTGTGACCCTGGAGAACCTGCTTTGCCCTTCACTGCCTCGCTCAAGCTTAGCACTAGATTTAACACAAAATTAACATGCATTAATGCAATTAACATAATGCATGTATGTGCCAACATACAATTCTTTAACTGTGTGCGCAAGCAGTTAGGCACCACATGTGCACATGAATGGTGGTTTGTCACTTACACACACTTGCCCTAAGTGCTAATCTATAAGGGGGCACAAAAAATGACATCATGTGCATCCGTGAGGGGGGTGTCTGTGTTCACACCTTATAGAATACTATAAGATGTGCTCGCAGCTTGCTGCATTTGTGTGTGCATATACGAAAGTCACTGGCCTGCTGTGAATGGGCACACATACATTTTGGCATGCTAGTGCTGGTTTGCACTATTCTATAACAGAATCTAGATGCCCAGATGCCGTTATACAATTGGTGTGAAACGTGCCTCATCAGGGTCCCAGTTTATTGAATTGCCACCTTAAGGTTAGCAAATGAGACCTTTAGCAGACGGCTGGTTCTGTGTGGATATGGAACTAGCAGAGTCGTAGCCAGGGAAGAGGGGGGGTGCAAGGGGGAGCAGGTGCTCCCCAAAACAGATTTTGAACATTATGGGGCCAATGCGGTTTGGCCCTTCAGCCTCACACTGGCGCCTGTTTTACAGAAGTTCTGCTCCCCCGACATCAAAATCTGGCTACGCTTCTGGGAACTACCTACAACTCATCTTCCAACAGAAAAGATATGAGCTAAAAAGAAACTCCTACAGAGTGGTCTAGTGCCAGATATAGTGCAAAGAAGGGTAAGGAAGAAGGTCCTGCACAATGTCACACTGGCCTTTTTGATATTATGGGCTGCCCCCATCTACAGTACTCTGAATGTCACCTTTAATTTTATCGTATACCATTTGAATAGAAGGCAGAACAGGTAGCAAGTGCAACTTTTAGGTGGCAGCATCATGAGACTTTAGGTTAGCCTCTGCATGACTGAAAGTTTGGCCACACCCTCTGTCCTGCTGGCACAGACTGGAATAAAGCGTAATCACTGAGGCGTCTCTGCTTCACCCGATCATTGTCTGGCCACACTACTTATCCTATTGACACAGACCTGGAATACGGAGTAACCAACGAGGCTTCTCTGCTTCAGCCAATCATTGTGAGAAAGGTTACTTTGGTTATGGATCAGTCTAACGGGTATGTGACCTGGTAGGAACTGCCAAGCAATGAGAAGACTTACATCACCAATATACGTGCACTTGCTGATCAACACACCCAAACTTGTTAGCATTCACAACAACAATTCCTTCATTGGTAGTCACCCCCCCCCCCCCCCCGCCCAAAAAAACAAAAAGCACCTCCATCCCACATGTCCATTCCAGCAATTTAAAAAAAATAAATAAAGAGGTAAAACCATAGAAAAATGAGCACTCATCTTAGTCTGGTCCATATTGAAATTGGAAGAGTAGTCCTGAGGGGAAGGGTCTGAAATGTAGCATGCTGCACACCTTGTAGACCTGCTTTCTTGGGCTGAATGGCCCAAAATAAGAGACCCTCACTTGGCTTGCACCATGTAATCACTTTACGAATTTTCTGCATGTCCTTTTGGGCAACTTTTCATAAAGTAAAAAATATATGAAAACGAATGATATACCTGTCTCCTTAACTACAGATAGGTCAAAATAAATGCTGCTGTTTAGATAATGAAATGATTGGTAACACCAGCCGCCACCCACCTTGCTAATCAGAGACTTGATTAATATGATCTGCAGGACAAAGAATGATTGGAAACTTGCCTGAAATCACTTTCAAATCAGATTTCAGACTGCAAATCAGAATTTCTCCCAACAGCAAAATATCCAGATGGCAAAGTTTTTGTTTTATTTTATAAAGGGATCATGTTCCCACTTGAATCCTTGTCAAGACATTAAATAGTTGCATGATTTTCCACATTAGTTACACACATTTTGCATTTTTCAGACCTGTCACTTGCACGCTGACATACTGTTTATTGGAAAAACCCCAAACAAATTAAAAAAAAAAACCCCAAAGGACAGTTCTGAAGTGGCAACAGAGAAAACATCTCCCTGTTAGAATAAGAGGAAGACTCTGGGTGAAGCTTCTCAATCCACTCTAGATTATGCCGATATAATCATACGGAAAATAAATGTGGTCATTTAGGTATTTAGATCTTTCAAATTCAAAATTTTAGGACTGCTTTAGATAATTAACTTTTCCCCTCAATTCAAATTGTTTTAGAAATTACTGTGAACCTGGAGACTCTGCTCATCATCACCACATCTACTGCTGTGACTTGCAGGACAGAAGAGGACCCCCATGACCCTATAACCTGCTGTTTAACTCATTGCCAGGTCTCAATGCAAGGATATAGGTATGCAGAAGGCAGCCAGATTTTAAATGTCATGTCTTGACTCCTGTGTGGAAGGATGCAAAAGGCGGCGTCTCTTTAGTCAGTGTTTCATCACATCTGTTGAGAACAGACCCTAATTAACATTTGTTACAAAAGAAATTAGGGCACCTGTGGCCTCAGTTGGTGCTGCTGCTAGAGAGCTGTAAAGTGCTCAATACCCATAATTTAGGAAAGATGAAAACTACTAATATTGGCTTCAGTCTTAACGCAAGAAGCAGGTCTTGTAGGCTGTTCCGGCTTTGTATTTGACTTTTCACATTTAGAAAAAAAAAAAAATCTGGTCTTGACATTTCAAAGTAGCTCCGACATCTGCCCTGTTTTTCTCAAACTAGGGTATTGAAATACTTTATGCAAATGGCACAGGTGTGTTGCCCCACTGCATTACAAAGCTGTATAGTATCCAACATGACAGAAGGTGACCCAGGCTAATCACAGCCTTACACTGGGACTGATCCAGACTCTTCTTGAAGTCTTCCACACAATACTTTCCTGAGCCACTTTGAGCTCCCAACTGATCAGTGTTGAGGGGATGTATGTGTGTGAGAGGCTGGTAAGGTTATTTCTGGATAGTTCCTGTCCTCTCCCAGGGTCATCTGCCCATGAAAAAATTGATTTTGTTGATTGAGAAAAGCCTCTCTGTGATGTTGGATTGAAAATCAGCATCATGGACTCCTGTCTTTCGAAAAGCTCCTGCTGAGGGATTGTTTTCCCAGTAATGGTGCCAGTTGCCATTGCTGTCTGCCCCAAAACCAAACACATTCACCTGCAGTGCAAAAAACAGAAAGATCATGTTAAACAGGCTCCAGTTGATCAACCATGTTTTGCACCTGAAAGGGAAAGGTTTTAAACAAGGCGCTAACATTTATGTAACCCATATATAAATTGGGTTTGATAGATAGTAGTTTGGTGTTTTAAGCAGACTGGCATTTTGATCTGTGTCATTTTCCCATCAGCACTTGATGTCATGCGAGACAGAGAAAGCTGTCAGTAAATGCATCAATTTGTCTTCAGCATTGCAACTGGGGCTGTGAAGAGGGAGGAGTTTTCTGAGGAGGGAAATGTCAGTGGGTGTTTCTGTGGCACAGGGAGGGAGTTGAATAAATTACAGATGAGAGAGGTGTGAGAGATTTTTATGTAGTTGTGGAAGGCTGTCAAAAATACTAGGACTAGGGGGCATTCAATGAAGCTGCAAAGTAGTAAATTTAAAAAGAATCAGAGAAACATTTCCTCATTCAACGTGTAATTAAACTCTGGAATTCGTTGCCAGAGAATGTGGTAAAGGCAGTTAGCTTAGCAGGGTTTAAAAAAGGTTTGGATGGCTTCCTAAAGGAAAAGACCATAGACCATTATTAAAATGGACGGGGGAAAATCAACTGCTTATTTCTGGGATAAGCAACATAAAATGTTTTGTACTTTTTTGGGATCTTGCCTGTTATTTGTGACCTGGATTGGCCACTGTTGGAAACAAGATGCTGGGCTTGATGGACCTTTGGTCTGTCCCAGTATGGAAATAGTTATGTACTTAGGACAGTGCTTAGTCATGAGGGAGAGCTATTAGATTGGAGGAGTAGCCTACTGGTTAGTGCAGCACACTGAGATCCTGGGGAAGTGGGTTCAATTCCCACTGCAGCTCCTTGTGACCCTGGGCAAGTCACTTAACCTTCCATTGCCCCAGATACAAAAACTTAGATTGTGAGCCCACTGGGGAGAGAAAGTACCTACATATGTGTATAGTGCTGCATACCAGTGGTGTAGCTATGGGGGGCCTTGGCCCCCCCAAATTGGATCTGGGGCCCCTGGTTTGGCTGGCGGGGGTCCCCAACACCTGCCAGCTGAAGTCTTTCTCCAGCGCTGTTCTCTGCGCATTGCCTGCCCTGCTTCCTCTCACATCATGTTCATGCTCAGTTTCACTACAACTGAGCATGCACACGAGGGAAACAGGGCAAGCAACGTGCAGAGAACAGCGCTGGAAAAAGGCTTCAGCTGGTGGGGGGTTGGGAACCTCCGCAAGGTATGTGGGGTTGCGGTGGGGTGGAGACTGCAGCAGGGAGGTGGGTGAAACTGTGCTCCCTCCCCACTTTGGGCTCCGGACCTCCCCCCCAAATGTTGCTGTCTGGCTATGACCCTGCTGCATACATCTAGTAGCGCTATAGAAAGGATTACTAGTCATAGTAGTAGATTTGACCATTGAATTCACAGATATTTTGTAGTACTCCCTGTGGTAAAGGGAATTCAATCCAATACCCTTCCTTGGGTGGAGGCATCACATATATATAAGGGCAGCGGGGAGGGGGCAGGGAAGAGTGACAGAGCAGGAAAGCCCTCCCTGATCCAGGGAACACTTCAGATGGGGTGTTACATTTCAAAGCCCACTGTGTAAGTAAATACTCAGATTAGCATAGTCGCTCATAGATGCCACTTCAGTACAATTCGGCAAATAGCTGTTTAACTTGCACAGTGTGTACTTGTGAGGGGGGAGGGGCGGTGTACACAAGGATGGAACGTGGGCGAGACATGGGGCTCCTAGTGTTGGCATAAGAGCAGTTGCCTAAATAGGGCCAAGCGTAATTTACAGGGTGGTTTAAATACAGGCACTTAAGTGTTTGGCATGCCAATATCAGGTTTCACTAGCAGGCTGTAAAAGAACCTAGGTGCCTTGTTTTTGTTATAGAATAAAGGTCTATCACTCCACTCTTGCAGCACCTGAAAGTGGGGGGGTGCCCAGGTATAGACGTGCCTCCTGTCTGCTGCACATTGCGAGGACAAATGGCAGGCACTAGGAGTGCACGAGAACTACTTGAGAACTTGTCCACTGAAACCTGAGAACTAAGTATGTTTCAAAGATTTTATCTGTAGATGCCAACTGCAAATTGCTTAGAAAATATGTAGGGGAAACCCATGCTGAAGTACTAGGAAGCATTTTATTTGGGATTAGATATGTAATAAAGGTTGCAATGAGGAAATGCAGGGTACCCTGACCCTTACTAGTCTGTCTGTGCTTCCCCACTGTGTAGAATATGGAGGCACAAGAACCTGTGATTCCAGAGTACAGGGGAGATTCTAGACTGAGTCAATGGCAAAACACTCATGGTAGATGCTCAAAACGTTGTCGTTAAATACTGTGTGCAGATTTAGAAACAGCGACTGATGCTCAAAGGAAAATTGCATGCAAATGAGATGCACGGAAATTTTGCAAGTGGCTCGGTAGGGAAAGCACCTAGCACACGTGCAGAACAGTCTCTCAGTAAAAGCTCGACGTTCTGTGCATGCTCAGAAAAAAAAAGGTGTGCATCCAGTGATGTCACATTGTTTCCTTTTTTTTTTGTTCCACGTAGGGTTACCATTTTTTGTCCTCATAAAAAGAGGACACTTGCCCCGCCCCATTTCATGCCCTCACCCCACCCCCTTCAAGCCATCACCCCACCCCCCCAGTCGCCCCCTCTTCCCCACATCACCTTCCCTCCCCCGTCACCTCCCCTCACGCTACTATCCCTGGTGGTCTAGAGGTACCTCTTCGCTCGGGGCAGGAAAGAAAGAGCCCCCTCTTTCCTGCCCGGAGCGCTGCTGCTAGCTGCCCTGCTGCATCCTGTGTGAGTCCGGCTCTCATCGTTTCAAAATGGCCGTTGAGAGTTGAAGCAGCCTCGCGAGACTTCAACTCTCGGCGGCCATTTTGAAACGCCAAGAGCCAGACTCACACAGGATGCAGCAGGGCAGCTAGTAGCAGCACTCCGGGCAGGAAAGAGGGGGCTCTTTCTTTCCTGCCCCGAAGAGCGAAGAGGTACCACTAGACCACCAGGGATAGTAGTGTAAGGGGAGGGGAAGGGAGTCCCGCGCCCGCCTCCACTCCCACCAGCCAGCCCGTTTGTCCAGAAATCCGGACAAACAGGCAGTCTGGCCAAATCCGTCCGGGCATGTCCTCAAAAAGAGGACATGTCCAGGTAAATCCGGACGTATGGTAACCCTAGTTCCACGACAACTTTAACACTTATGTGTGGGACACACACAAACATGGCACATTTCTCTCTCACACACACACACACACACACACACACACACACACACACACACACACACACACACACACGCAGATACAATACAAAAATGCAAGCAGACTGCTCCACCAAGAAGTTGCCCATGTTGCATGTTAAAGGTAGGGCGCTCCTTTCTGTGCAGTGTGGAATGTTCATTTTAATACTAATGAGCTCGTTGTAATACATTTGCAAAGGATTATTGGTAGCTGCTATGGCAAACGGTAAAAGTGATGCAGAACCCCTTTGTGCATTAGATGCTGAATAACATGCACGCTAGACTGGATATAACCAGCATCCAGGCCTTAGGGCTTGGCTGGAGTTCAGGGCTTCTATTTGTTGGTTAATGGAGTTGTAATGCCATCTAGTGGCTGGATGGGCTACAAAACTACTCCATTATCTTGATTGATAACATGTTAGTACAAAATGCCAAACGAGTATAAACATTTGGTGACAAGTTCACATTGTTAGATGCATATCCTAACAGCCCATGTGGTGAACAGAGCCCAATCTCTCTTCCCTTGCCATTGATGAGGCCAGATCAGGCACATCTAATAATGAAGCAGCTACTAACTATAAATCAAAGAAGCGAAGAGGGAAATAATATACTGTAGGTAGCGAAAGCATTGGTGGAAGAAATAATGGCTAATGAGGTGAGAGGTGATGAGAGGTTTGTTTTTTTTTAAAGATATATTGGGGGAAAAATTGTAAGGCTGAAAGATGCTGAAAATGGCTATGTGGAGAGTGATGAGGATAAAGCGAACGTGCTAAACACTTCAATGTTCATGGAAGAAAATCCTGGAGAAGGACCATGGTTGGTGGCAGAGGATATATCTGGGAATGAAGTAGATATTGCGCTGTTCACGGAAGAAAGTGTTTATAAACAGCTTGAAAATCTGAAAGTGGACAAAGCTATGGAACCCGGATGGGATACATCCCAGAATACTGAGGAAGCTCAGAGAAGTCCTGGCGGGCCCTTTTAAGAATTTAATAGATATTTAGAGACTGAAGAGGCACCGAGGGATTGGAGACGAGTGATTAGAGTCCCTTTTCACAAAAAGTGGAGACAGGGAAGAACAGGCCAGTAAGCCTTACGTCAGTGGTTAAGGAAAATAATGGAATCACTGCTAAAGAAAAGGATACTGGACTGAAGTCAACGGGCTACAAGATCTGAGGCAACATCCTCCGAAATGAATCTGACTGAGTGGGTGACCAAAGAACTGGATGGAGGTCAACTGGTTGAAGGATGTGCGATAGATCTAATCTACTTGGATTTCAGCAAAGCCTTTGATACCGACCCTCACAGAAGACTCATGAATAAGCTGCTGGGGTCTCTCTCTCTCCTGCTCCTGACAGGACCCAGGTGATCACGTCTCAACAGGAGCGAGAAAAAGAAAACTCCAGCACTGGGCCCCCCTTGGAGGCTGAGGAGGATCCGGAGGAGCAGGCACAGCAGGCTGGCAGGAGGACCCTGCCAGCAGAAGAGATCTTCCTCCAGCGCTTTGTCAGCAATTCTAAAATTTATGCACATTTAAAAAAAATAGAATATACCCGCTCCGTGCCTAATTTACGCATCAGGATTTATACCAGGTTTTAGTTGGCGTAATTGACCGACTAAATTTAGTCATGCAGAGTAGCACTCGGCATATTCTATAAATGTACGCCTAAATTCAAGCATTCTTTACAGAACACGCTTCGATTTCCACACAGAAATTGAGGAGCAATATATAGAATCTAGCCCTAAGTGTAAGCACTTGTGCCAGTCACACAGCTGGTTCAAACGAACCTATCCCATAAATTACACAATGTGCCCTGCCCAACCTTTGCCCATATGAAAGATATGTGCATAGTGACAGATTAGCAAGTACTCGTATTTTCAGATTTTACATACATATGTACATATTTTTAAAACTATTCCTTTGTCCAAATTCTAATTACAACTCAAACTCATGGAGGAAAAGACCTCAGCAGACATTGGCTTTGCTATTAAACTTTTGGTATTCAGAAATGTATATCGCCGCCAATTAATTGTCAATCATTGTCAAAAAAAAATCTATAATAACATTTCTCTTGCTTAATGTGGGTTGCATATGCCTATATTACTCATGAATAATCAGGTTTTCAAAATCTCAATTTTCAAAAAAAGGGTTTGTGTATTTCCATCAAGCAAGAAAACGGAAAGAAACACAACTTTTCCGACAGATCAACGAGGACCCGTTTCACTCATGCTAATTCACGAGTAATATAGGTGCATGCAACTCACATTAAGCAAGAGAAATGTTACTATGGAGGTTTTTGGTCAATAATTGACATTAGTTAATTAGTGGCGATAGAAAAATCTGGAGAATACCAAAGTTTAATCGCAAAGCCAATGACTGCTGAGGTCTCTTCCTCCATGAGTTGTAATTAGAATTTGGAGAAAGGAATAATTTAAAAATTAAGAAATTTTGTGTAGAGTTCTTTTGTAGCTCCACTGTTTTGAGATTTGTATTAGCACAAGTTTCTCCATTTTTTTCAGCTACACACATATATTTGGTGTTTAATTATCAGTACCTTCTTTATAGAATTACCTCTCCATGTCCAAAATGTGAACCTGTGGTTCCTCGCAAACTGAACAAGATTAATGTCTCAACACCACATCAGTAGGGTAAAACTAACCTCTCATGACAGTGATGGGGAGGAGCCGGCTATCTTCGTACATGTGGCTACCAACGACATAGGAAAATGTGGGAGGGAGGTTCTGGAAGCCAAATTTAGGCTCTTAGGTAGAAAGCTAAAGTCCAGCTCCTCCAGGGTAGCATTTTCAGAGATGCTCACTGTTCCACTGCAGGATCCAAAAGACAGGCAGAGATCTGAAGTCTCACTGCGTGGTTGAGACGATGGTGCAGGGATGAAGGATTTAGATTTGTTAGGAACTGGGCGACATTCTGGGAAAGGGGGAGACTGTTCTGAAAGGATGGGATCCACTTTAAACCAGGATGGAACAGGCTGCTGGCGCCAACTTTTAAAAAAGGAGATAGAGCAGCTTTTAAACTAGAATGGGGGGGGGGGGGGGGGGGAGCCAACAGTCGCCCAGGAGTACATGGTTCAGTGTGAAGTACCCTTGAAGGACATTTAGGAAATCCCAGTAGAAAGGTTTCAACTATGCTGAAAGTAAGCCAGGTGTCCTAATGAGAGAGTAGGATAAAGGATGCACATTATTTACTTCAACTTCTAAGCAGCTTGTAGATCAAAGGAAAAAAAACACACAATTTGAAGTGTCTGTATATAAGTGCTAGAAGCCTAAAAAATAAGGAGAGAGAGTTCAGAGTATATAGCACTACATAAGAACATAAGAATAGCCATACTGGGTCAGACCAATGGTCCATCTAGCCCAGTACACTGCTTCCAACAGTGGCCAATCCAGGTCACAAGTACCTGGCAGAAACCCAAATAGCAGCAACATTCCATGCTACCAATCCCAGGGCGAGCAGTGGCTCCCTCCATGTCCATCTCAACAACAGACTATGGACTTTTCCTCCAGGAACTTGTCCAAACATTTTTTAAACCCAGGTACTTTAACTGCTTTTACCACATCCTCCAGTAAGGATTTTCAGAGCTTAGCTATTCGTTCAGTGAAGAAATATTTCCTCCTATTTGTTTTAAAACTATTTCCATGTAACTTCATTGAGTGTCCCCTAGTCGTCTTGTTTTCTGAAACAACTAAAAAAAAAAATTCACTTCAGCTTAAGCTAAAACACTCAGGGTTTTGTATCACATCTCCCCTCAGCCGTCTCTTCTCCAAGCTGACGAGCCCTAACCTCATATGAGAGCAGTTCCATCCCTTTATCATTTTGGTCGCTCTTCTTTGAACCTTTTCTAATTCTGCTATATCTTTTTTGAGATAAGTTGACCAGAACCGGATGCAATACTCAAGGTGGGGTCGCACCATGAAGCGATACAGAGGCATTATACTATTTACCATCCCTTTCCTAATAATTCCTAACATCCTGTTTGTTTTCTTGGCTGCCACCGCACACTGGGCAGAAGATTTCAGTGTATTGTCTACAATGACACCTAGGTCTTTTTCTTGGGTGCTGACCCCTAAGGTGATCCCTAGAATCAGGATTATTCTTTCCAATGTGCATCACTTTGCATTTGTCCACATTAAATTTCATCTGCCATTTGGATGCCCAATCTTCCAATTTCCTAAGGTCTTCCTGCAATTTTTCACAGTCCACATGAATTTAACAACCTTGAACAGTTGTATCATCTGCAAATGATAAGGTAGATATAATATGCATCTCAGAAACTTGGTGGAAAAAGATCAGTGGGACACTGTGTTAACAGGGTACAAATTGTATCGCAATGATAGAGAGGATCAAATTGGATGGGGGGTTGTGCTATATGTTAAAGAGGGAACTAAGTCAAATAAAATAAACATTCCACATGACACAGATAGCAGCGTGGAATCATTATGGATAGAAATTCCATGTGTGAAGGGAAGGAGTATTCTTGTAGGGCTGTACAACCATTCACCGGGACAGAACGGACAGATGAAAAAATGTTTACAGATTAGGAAAGCTGGCAAATTGGGCAACACTATAAATAATGGGTGATTTCAATTACCCCGCTATTGAGTGGATAAATGTTACATCAGAGAGTGCCAGGGAGATAAAATTTCTAGATGTAATAAACAACTGCTTCTTGGAGCAACTGGTCTAGGAACAGATGAGAGGAGGAGCCATTCTGGATCTGATCCTTGGTGGCATGCAGGGCATAGCACGAGAGGTGGCGGTGTTGAGTCCCCTAAGATACAGTGATCATAACATGATCTAGTTTGAGCTACTACCTGGGAAGAACCCACAAAGGAAATCTACTGTAGCTGCATTTAATTTCTGAAAGGGTGACTATAATAAAATGAGGAAAATGGTTAAAAGAAAGGATCAGCTGCTAAGGTTAGGACACTAAATCGGGAGTGGATGTTATTCAAAAATACCATCTTGGAAGTCCAGTCCAGATACATTCAATGTATTTGCAAATGTGGAAACAGGAGAAAACGACAGCCAGCATCGTTAAAAGGTGAAGTAAGAGAGACTATTACAGCCAAAAGATTGTCCTTCAAAGAATGGAAAAAGGATCCAAATGAAGAAAGTAAGAAGCAACATAAGCACTGGCAAGTCAGATGCAAAGCAATAATAAAGGAGGCTTAAAGAGAATATGATGAGAACCTTGTCGCACAGGCTAAAACTCACAGTAACAATTTTTTCAGGTACACCAGAAGCAAAAAGCCTGCGAGGGAATCCATGGGACCATTAGATTATGAAGGAGCAAAAGGGGTGCTCAGGGAGAACAAAGCCGTAGCGGGAGAAACTGAATGAATTCTTTGCTTCTGCCTGTACTGGAAATGGTTTTCAAGGATGATGATGCAGAGAAACTCTGTGAACCTGGAAGATGTACTGAGCCAAATTGACAAATTAAAGAGTAGTAAATCACCTGGACCGGATGGCATACATCCAAGGTACTCAAAAACTCAAGCATGAAATTGCTGATCTGCTGTTAGTAATATGTAACCTGTTAAAATCGTCCTTAGTACCTGAAGATTGGAGGGTGGCCAATGTGATGCCGATTTTTAAAAAGGGTTCTAGGGGTGATATGGGAAATTACAGACAGGCAAGCCTGACGTTGGTGCCGGACAAAATAGTGGAAACTATTATAAAGAATAAAGTTACAGAACAAACAGAAAAAACATGGTTTAATGGCACAGAGTCAACATGGGTTCAGCCGAGGGAAGTCTTGCCTCACCAATTTGCTTTACTTCTTTGAATGCATGAATAAACATACGGATAAAGGTAAGACGGTTGATGTGGAGGGGCATAATCGAACGAAAACGTCTATCTCCATGGGCGTTTATCTCCAAGAACGGATCCGTGAAGGGGCGGACCGAACCGTATTTTTGCAAAAAATAGACGTCCAAGTTTTATTCGACAATTTGTGAGCTGGGCGTTTTTGTTTTTCAGCGATAATGGAAAATGAAAGCGCCCAGCTCAAAAACGAATAAATCCAAGGCATTTGTTCGTGGGAGGGGCCAGGATTCGTAGTGCACTGGTCCCCCTCACATGCCAGGACACCAACCGGGTACCCTAGGGGGCACTTTTACAAAAACAAAAAAAAAGGTAAAAGAGCTCCCAGGTGCATAGCACCCTTCCCTTGTGTGTTGAGCCCCCCAAATCCCCCTCAAAACCCACTGCCCACAAGTCTACACCATTATTATAGCCCTAAGGGGTGAAGGGGGGCACCTACATGTGGGTACAGTGGGTTTATGGGGGTTGGACGACTAATAAGCATTAAGCAGCACAATTGTAACAGGTAGGGGGGGATGGGCCTGGGTCCACCTGCCTGAAGTCCACTGCACCCCCTAACAACTGCTCCAGGGACCTGCATACTGCTGCCAGGGAGGTGGGTATGACATTTGATGGTGAAAATAAAAAGTTGTGAAACATCATTTTTTTGTAGTGGGAGCGGGTTAGTGACCACTGGGGGAGTCAGGGGAGGTCATCCCCGATTCCCTCCGATGGTCATCTGGTCATTTAGAGCACTTTTTTGGGACCTGTTCGTGTGAAAAAAGGGTCCAACAAAAGTGTCCTAAATGTTCGCTACAAACGCCTTTATTTTTTCGATTATCGCCCTAACGCGTACATCTCTCCTCGGTCGATAACCACGCCCCAGTTCCACCTTCGCCACACCTCTGACACGCCCCCATCAACTTTGTCCGCATCCGCGACGGAGTGCAGTTGAAAACGTCCAAAATCGGCTTTCAATTATACCGATTTATTCGTTTTTGTGAGATAAACGTCTATCTCCCGATTTGGGTCGAAATCTAGGCGTTTTTCTCTTTCGATTATAAGGTGGATAGTGTATTAAGATTTTCAGAAAGCTCATGAGAGACTCCTGAGTAAATTAAAGAGCATGGGAAAGGAGGCAAGGTTCTGGTATGGATTAGGAATTGGTTATTTGACAGAAAACAGATGATAGGATTAAATGGTCATTTCTCTCAATGGAGGAGGGTGAACAGTGGAGTGCCTCAGGGATCTGTATTGGGACCGGTGCTATTTAACGTATTTATAAATGATATGGAAATCAGAACAAGTAGTAAGGTGATTACATTTGCAGACAATACAAAACTATTTAAGGTTGTTAAAACACGAGCGGACTGTGAAATACTGCAGGAAGACCTTAGGAAATTGGAAGACTGGGCATCCAAATGGCAGATGAAATTTAATGTGGACAAATGCAAGGTGATACACATTGGAAAGAATAATCCAAATCATAGTTACCTGATGCTAGGGTCCATCTTGGGGGTCAGCACTCAATGAAAAGACCTAGGTGTTGTTGTAGAAAATAGGTTGAAATCTTCTGCTCAGTGTGCGATGGCGGCCAAAAAAGCAAAAAGGATGCTAGGAATTATTAGGAAAGGCATGGTGAATAAAGACCAAAAATACTATAATGCCTTTGTATTGCTCCATGGTGTGACCGCACCTTAAGTATTGCGTTCAGTTCTGGTCGCAGTATCTCAAACAAAAGATTTAGTGGAATTAGAAATGGTTCAAAGAGCAGCAACCAAAATGATAAAGAGGATGGAACTCCTCTCATTTGAGGAAAGGCTAAAAAGGTTAGAGCTCTTCAGCTTGGGAAAAAAAAAAAAAAAAAAAAGAGATGGATGAGGGGAGATGTGATTGAGGTCTACAAAATCCTGAGTGATGTAAAACAAGTAAATTGATTTTTTACTCATTCCAAAAATAAAAAGACTAGGAGACACTCCAGGAAGTTACATGGAAATACTTTTAAAACAAATAGGAGGAAATATTTTTTTTCACTCAACAAAAGCTCTGGAACTCATTGCCAGAGGATGTAGTAACAGTGGTTAGCGTATCTGGGTTTTAAAAAAAGGTTTGGACAAATTCCTAAAGAAAAACAGTCTGCTATTGAGAAAGAAATGGGGAAGCAACTGCTTGCCCCGGGATTGGTAGAATGGAATGTTGCTGCTAATTGGGTTTCTGCCAGGTACTTGTGACCTGACTTGGCCACTGTTTGGAAAACAGGATGCTAGGCTAGATGGACTATTGGTCTCACCCACTATGGCTACTCTTGGTTATGTCCTAAACCAAACACCAGAGGGCGCCTATACCACAAGTGTAGCAAAATTGTTTCCATATGGCATTCTTGCATCTGGAAAGTACGTTAGAAACCTCTGATCCACTGGAAAGTCCAACAGGCATGAACTGATGGACAACATCTACAGGTTATACTCTTCAACTGGATGGCAGAAATTTGACCATTTTCTAATATCAAGTGAACCATAGGTTAAAGATTTCTGGGTCATACCTCATCACACATGTGAAGTGCAAATATCACTGCTAGGATGCCTGTCGATGGGTATCTGCCATGTCTGTTCATCCAAGTGTCAAACACATACTTCATAAAGGCTGGATTGTAGATCAATATCTGCATGAAGTAAAAAAAAGTTATGGTTTTGAAAAAGTTACAAACTTGAGGCAGCATATGAATGAATGGATCGGGTGGATGTGAAGCGACTGTTCACGCTATCCAAAAATACTAGGACTAGAGGGCATGAGCTGAAGCTACAGTGTGGTAAATTTAAAACGAATCGGAGAAAATTTTTCTTCACCCAACGTGTAATTAGACTCTGGAATTCGTTGCCGGAGAACGTGGTACGGGCGGTTAGCTTGACGGAGTTTAAAAAGGGGTTAGATAGATTCCTAAAGGACAAGTCCATAGACCGCTATTAAATGGACTTGGAAAAATTCCGCATTTTTAGGTATAACTTGTCTGGAATGTTTTTACGTTTGGGGAGCGTGCCAGGTGCCCTTGACCTGGATTGGCCACTGTCGGTGACAGGATGCTGGGCTAGATGGACCTTTGGTCTTTCCCAGTATGGCACTACTTATGTACTTATGTACTTAAACTGAACAGTTTTATCGGACCAGGTATTCCCCAATAAGGGGCTGATGCAGCATGAAGTAATAAACCCAGTAAAATCAGTGTCAAACCGCATGCCTGCAAACACACGCAACCCTCTTAATAAAAATAGCTCCAGAAGACAGACAACACTCATATCCAACAGTTTTTTTTTATTCCTATTCTAGTCCAGTGATTTATTATCCACACTAGTCTCATCAATAGCTTCTAGGCAGATAAATCATAGATATCTAACTAGATATAGACATTTACAACTATCATAGTCTACAGTTTAGGCAATATCATAATAATTAAAATAAATTTTAAAAACTTTGACCACCAGGTTTTAGTTTTGGAGGGGGTGGGGATTGGATTCTGAGGGGAGAAAGGCTTCAGCTGGCGGGGGTTGGGGACCCTCATCAGCCAAGAAATATGGGGTTGTAGCAAGGCCGGGGTGCGGTTGTGGCAGGGAGGCGGGTGAAACTGTGCCCCCCCAAACATTGAAGTCTGGCTACATCCCTGAGTTGTCCCACTGGGTCAGACCAAAGGTCCATCTAGCCCAGTATCCTGTATTTAACAATGGTCAGCCCAGGTTGCAAGTATCTAACAGGATACCTTATGGACTTTTCACCAGGAATTTTTCTAAACTTTTAAACCCAGTTATGCCAACTGCTTTTTGGCAACAAGATCCAGGGCTTAACTATGTTTGAAGGAAAAAATATTTTCTACTATTTAAGATTCATAGAGTGTCCCCTTAGTCTTTGTACTTTTTGGAAGAGTAACAATAGACTCGCATTTGCCCGTTCCACTCCACTCGGGATTTGTTTATCACAGTCCCCTCAGCCGTCTTCGCCAAATAAAGAGCCCCAAACTCCCTCAGTTTTTCTATCCTTCTATTCCCGAATTAATTTTTGCCACCCTTCTCTCTATCTTTTCTAATTCTGTTATATCTTTTTGGAGATGCAGCAACCAGAATTGTACACAGTACTCAAGGTGTAGTCTGACCATGGAGTGATACAGAGGTATTATGATATTCTTTGTTTTTATTTTCTATCCCTT
Organism: Microcaecilia unicolor; assembly: GCF_901765095.1. NCBI lineage: Eukaryota > Metazoa > Chordata > Amphibia > Gymnophiona > Siphonopidae > Microcaecilia > Microcaecilia unicolor. The sequence continues at coordinate 593,993,925 of NC_044031.1, forward strand.
TCCTAATTCCTAGCATCCTGTTTGCTTTTCTTGGCTACTGTCACATACTGAGCAGAAGATTTCAATATATTGTCCACAATGAAACCTAGATCTTTTTCCTGGGTAGATATTCCAAATGTGGACCCTAGCATCATGTAGCTATAATCTGGATTATCCTTCTCAATGTGCATCACTTTGCATTTGTTCACATTAAATTTCATCTGCCATTTGGATGCCCAGTCTTCCAATTTATTAAGGTCTTCCTGCAATTTCTCACAGTCCACATGCATTTTTAACAACTTTAAATTTGCAGATGATACAAAACACCTCACTCATCATTCTGATTTCCAGATCATTTATCAATATGTTAAATAGCAACGGTCCCAGTACAGATTCCCAAGGCACTCCACTATTCACCCCTCTCCACTAAAACAGCTGGCTGTGCATCAGGCGGCTCTTTAGACTAAACTACTGGTCCAGGAATACACTATTCACAAACTGTCACTTCCTCCTAAGGTCCCACTTGGAGTAATGTGTTCAGCTTTGGAGGCCGTATCTTGCTAAAGATGTAAAAAGACTGGAAATGTACGCAAGTACATAAGTAATGCCACACTGGGAAAAGACCAAGGGTCCAGCGAGCCCAGCATCTCGTCCACGACAGCGGCCATCCAGGCCAAGGGCACCTGGCAAGCTTCCCAAATGTACAAACATTCTATACATGTTATTTCCGGAATTGTGGATTTTTCCCAAGTCCATGTAGTAGCGGTTTATGGACTTGTCCTTTAGGAAACCGTCTAACCCCTTTTTAAACTCTGCCAAGCTAACCGCCTTCACCATGCTCTCTGGCAACGAATTCCAGAGATTAATTATGCGTTGGGTGAAGAAACATTTTCTCCGATTTGTTTTAAATTTACTACACTGTAGTTTCATCGCATGCCCCCTAGTCCTAGTATTTTTGGAAAGCGTGAAGACGCTTCACATCCACCTGTTCCACTCCACTCACTATTTTATATACCTCTATCATGTCTCCTCTCAGCCGTCTCTTCTCCAAGCTGAAAAGCCCTAGCCTCCTTAATCTTTCTTCATAGGGAAGTCGTCCCATCCCCGCTATCATTTTAGTCGCCCTTCGCTGCACCTTTTCCAATTCTACTATATCTTTCTTGAGATGCGGCGACCAGAATTGAACACAATACTCAAGGTGCGGTGGCACCATGGAGCGATATAATGGCATTATAACATCATCACACCTGTTTTCCATACCTTTCCTAATAATACCCAACATTCTATTCGCTTTCCGAGCCACAGCAGCACACTGAGCAGAAGGTTTCAGCGTATTAACGACGACGACACCCAGATCCCTTTCTTGGTCCGTAACTCCTAACGTGGAACCTTGCATGACGTAGCTATAATTCGGGTTCTTTTTTCCCACATGCATCACCTTGCACTTGCTCACATTAAACGTCATCTGCCATTTAGCCGCCCAGTCTCCTAGTCTCATAAGGTCCTTCAGTAATTTTTCACAATCCTGTCGCGAGTTAATGACTTTGAATAACTTTGTGTAATCAGCAAATTTAATTATCTCACTAGTTACTCCCAAAGCTACAAAAATGGTATGGGATTTGCATTGCAAACCATACGAGGAGAGACTTGCCGAACTGAACATGTATACCTTGGAGGAAAAGAGAAACAAGGGTGACATAATACCAGTGTGTTTCTTCTACCAAAAAAGGTGCCAGTACTCAAATGTCAGGCCACCCTTCAGGGATGAGGTAATCACTGAGGGACTCACCCCACAATAGCCAGGACCCCTGCAACCAGTCACAGAATCTATGACAAGGCAAAATTGGTGTGTAGAGCCTGAGCTCTTTCATTAAAACATGGGGACCATGGGCCAATTTCAGTACACAATGGAAAAGGTGCCGGTACTCAGTACCCCCTCAAAAACAGCCCTGCATAATAGACGTTCAAATATTTGAAAGGCATTAATTCACAAACAAATCTTTTCCAGAGGCAGGAAGGTGGTAGACCTAGAGGACATGAATTGAGGTTGAAGAGGAGCAGACTCAGAAGTAATATCAGGAAGTACTTTTTCACAGAGAGGGTGGTGGATACATGGAATGTCCTCCCGCGGGAGGTGGTGGAGATGAAAACGGGATATGGAATTCAAACATGCGTGGGATAAACACAAAGGCATCCTGTTTAGAAGGAATGGATCCACAGAATCTTAGCAGAGATTGGGTGGTAATGCCGGTAATTGGGAAGCAAGACCGGTGCTGGGCAGATTTCTACAGTCTATGCCCTGATCGTGACTGAATAGATATGGATGGGCTTGAGTGTAAATTTAAAAGGGGCTTCGACATTAGCTTCAGAACTTTTAGTACAAGAAGAGTGCTGAGCAGACTTCTACAGTCTGTACCCTGAGAATGGCAAGGACAAATCAAACTCGGGTATACATATAAAATATCACATACCATGTAAAATGAGTTTATCTTGTTGGGCAGACTGGATTGACTATACAGGTCTTTATCTGCCATCATTTACTATATCTCTCTATATAAAACGCACCTCCAACGTTCTAATGAAGCCTCAGAAATTTCTCTCCAACGTTCTAAAGTTGAAGTTCCTAGATTGCAGTATGTCTGCCCCGCCCATGCGTCACAACGTTATGACATCGAGGGCGGAGCACTGACACTGAACGAATCGGATCACACGGGACGCGGACCTATCAAAAATACCTGCATGCAAGAGGGAAGAGGTAGGATCGCCGAACCGTTGCTACGCGACGAAATGTAGATTTTGTTATAAGGAATTCTGATTTCTGTGTATTTTAGAATATGTCTTATAAGGATGCTTATTTTAGAATATGTTTATTCTGTGTAGTTAATATGTAGAATACCTTTTTAAATCTAATGTCTGTCCAACTCTTTGTCTGACTTTCTAAGTAAGACTGTAGTTGAAAAGGTCAGCATATGGTTTGAGTTAGCTGCAGTCCTGGCTAGGTGAAAGAGAAGTCAACTCTCTTCTCCTTGATTAATTATAGGTAAAGGTAGGACTGGGCTTTCTGAAAGAAATAACAAACTATAGCTGTATGCTATTAAGTAAGACTGGCCCTTGACCCCTTAATGAATGCCAGAGTTCAGTTAGCAGTTAGTATGAAGTTGACTAGGAATATGAGAATGTCCCTTAGCCCCTAAATGAACCCAGTTTAAGCTATAGCTGAGAAATTAATCATAATGAAAATGCAAGAGACTGGTGCCATATTGTCTAATGTGAGGGGCCCCAGGTCATAAGTCAGTTTGAGAAATATTAAACCTATGTAACTGATATTTGGAATATATGTATGGTAATAATTAGTTCAAGGCAGGGTAATCAATCTATTCTTTACCATCTGGAGAGTAAGGGGGGCTAGGAGGGAGATAGAACGGTATATAAGTGGGAGTAGAAGCAGCTTACGTCAGAAGGAACAGACAGAAGAAAGAGAGCTGAAGGAAGACAGACAGCAGAAGAAGAGAAGAAGCTGAGACAGAAGCCATAACATCCAGAGAGCTGAGAAAGGGAAGAAGAGAGCTAGAACTGATGTCCTACTTTGTTTGCTGGCAAATAAAGAAGATTTCTCCCTCATTCTGGTGTGTGCTGTTTGACTCCTGAAGTACCACAGATTCTGCTAACAATAGGGGTAATTCATGCATCAATTCCTGCAACAATTCTTGGTGGCAGAGGTGGGATCCCGGACCCTGCATCAATCTCTGGCACCCAACTGACTGAGGAACATTAGCCGGGTATGTATTCTGTATTGTAATCCTAGCTAGGAAACTGTAAACCAGCCCCTCATAAATTGAGGGAAGGGGAGTCTGATCAACTCTCAGCGAAGGCCTTAGTAGCTTTTAGTCTAGTGGAGATTAGAAGCGAAACCGCTTGAGCTTATCTGTATCTGAGAAATTTGAAATTGTTGGGTGGGATTTTTTGTGCAGAATGTGTGATGCATGAATGAATGTTAAAAGAGTGCGGACTTCTTATAGCTGCGTTTCCAATTAACGCGAGTTCAATTGGCCAGCGACGGAAGGAAGCGATTGTTGTCTGTCTACCTAGTGTCTCGAGAGTGGGGACCCCTTACTGCACTCTCAAAAATTCCCTCCCTTTTGTGTGTTGTAACTGTAAGCATTATGGGAGGGAAATCGTCTAGACAAATTGATACTCCCCTAGATTGTATGCTTAAGAATTTCAAGAAAGGATTTTTAATTAGTGATTATGGACAGACTTTAAGCTCAAGTACTCTAAGAACCTTGTGTGAAGTTGAGTGGCCATCTATGGGAGTGGGGTGGCCCCCTAGTGGCAGCTTAGATATTGAAGTAATCCGGAAGGTCTACAGCATAGTTGTAGGAGAACCAGAATATCTTGAACAACTCCCTTATATAGATTCCTGGGACAGCCTTGTGACTGACCCTCCCTCTTGGTTGAAAACTTATATGGGATCCCCAGTAAAGTTCATGTTGGGCCGCGTTCAAAGAAAGATTAGAAAATCTAAATTGGAAGAGGGAAAGAGCCCTAGGAAGCCTACCACCCAATCGGTGGCTTCCGCCCCTACCCTGTCCGAGAAACCCATACTCTCTGATGACCCCTCAGATCTTGAGCCACCACCTTATGGCCCATTGTTGGGGTTTCGTGCCACCCTCAGAGATCCACGCCGCCCAGCCCAAGCTTCTCCAGCACAGGCTTCTCCGGATAGCTCCTCTTCTGTGCAAACCCCGTCACATCCTAGGGTGGACCTTTCAGCCAGCCTCTACCCTCCTTTGCCACATTCTCCCCTGTTAACCTCCCAAGACCCGCTTTGGGCTGCACCCCCTGACTCCTCAACTCCCGACAGCCCAGCCTTTCCCTCTAGTACCCCTACCCACTCATCAGGGGCCCGGCATCCCTTTCAATGGACTGAATCACCTGTGACCACCTCTCAGTCTATGAGTACCCCTCCCCATCCCTCAGGGTTTCAACACACCTCCACTGAATAGGTTAGACCTGCTGCAATCACCTTTGAGCATGATAGGAGGGTAGCTCCTAGCTCTACCTCAGGTTCCATTCCCACCTCCTCGAGAATTCTGCCCCTCCGCCAGGTAACCACCACTCGACCGGATCCTAATAATGAGGGTCAGGTTATACAGGCACAGGCCTACCAGTATGTACCCTTCACAACTACCGATCTCCTGAATTGGAAGACGCATTACCCCTCATACTGAAAAGCCTCAGGCAGTGGTGGACCTAGTGGCTAGCATTATGGCCACCCATAACCCAACTTGGACTGATTGTCAACAACTTCTCCTGACCCTCTTCACAACTGAGGAGAGGCGGAAGATTTTACAAAATGCTGAGGCCATCACGCAAGCGCGTGTCCCCGAGGGGACACAGAACCCAGAGGAATGGGTTAGAACTCGGTTCCCTCGTGCAGCTCCAGCTTGGGATCCAAATAATGAGCAGCACTATGAACTGTTGTCTGGCTATTGCCGGGACTTGCTGGAAGGTATGAGGAAAGGCATAAAGAGGCCCATTAATTTGGCAAAGGTCTCTGAAATTCTCCAAGGGGCAACTGAATCCCCTGGGGCCTTTTTAGAGCGACTAATTGAAGCCTACAGAACATACACCCCATTTGACCCTGAGGCACTAGAAAACCAGAGAATGGTGAATAGCGCATTGGTGGCCCAGAGTACGCCAGATATCCTGAAGAAGTTGCAGCGTCAGGAGGGATTCGCAGGGATGAATACCACCCAGCTAATTGAGATCGCAACCAAGGTTTTCATTAATAGGGATCAGGAGGTGCGCCGAGAGGCTGACCGGAAGATGCAGAAGAAGGCCGACCTTTTAGCGGCAGCCATTACTAACTCCACCCTTAACCGAGGTCGACCTCTAGCTAATGGGAAGCCAAAGTGGGACCCCGGACCACCAGCCAGGCCCCGAGATTCCTTCAATCAATCCTGGCCACGAGGGGAGAATCCCAGACCAAGATTGGAGAGGGACCAGTGTGCCTACTGCAAGGAAAGAGGGCACTGGAAAGATGAATGCCCCCAGAGGCGCCAGGGACTGAGAAGGGGACCAGGAGATCGAGGAAGCCGAGGCCGAGTTCGAGAGGGAAGGTATGAGCCTCCTGAATCTGACATCATCGGGATAGCCGAGATGGCAGAATGGGACGAATAGGACAGACCGGGTTCCTACAAACTGGGCTCCCAGGAACCTATGGTCAAGTTAACTATAGGGAGCCGCTCAATTCCATTCATGATTGATACAGGAGCTGAACATTCTGTTGTGACGGAGCGATTAGCGCCTGTGTCTGGAAAAACTGTCCGAGTGGTGGGAGCCACGGGGGTGCAGAACCGGAGGCCCTTTCTGACGACCCGTAGATGCCAATTAGGCTCACACACAGTCACTCATGAATTCCTGTATATGCCAGACTGTCCAATCCCTTTGTTAGGCCGAGACCTGCTGTCCAAGCTTAGGGCCCAAATTTCCTTTGACTCTGATGGCCAGACTTCAGTCTCCTTTCGGCCCCCGATATCCAGCCCTAAGGGTATATTGAGTTTCTGCTGCCCCCTTGAAGAAGAATGGCGGCTGCATCAGTCGCAGGGCCAAGTTGACCTACCTCTGGCAGACAGCTTTCAGGTTAGTGGGGTATGGGCAGAAGATAATCCCCCAGGGTTGGCCCGAAATATTCCTCCTGTCCATGTAGACTTACTTCCAAGTGCCCGGCCAATCCATCTTCGTCAATACCCAATTTCCCGAAAGGCTCTGGAAGGGATTCAAGCACACCTGAATCGTTTGTTATCCCATGGAATTATTCGTCCTTGCCAGTCTCCATGGAATACGCCACTATTGCCAGTTCAGAAGCCAGGGACTGAGGACTACCGGCCAGTCCAAGACTTACGAGTGGTCAACAAATCCACTATCTCATTACACCCTGTAGTGCCTAATCCATATGTCCTGCTAGGATTGATACCTTCTGGGGCTACCCATTTCACGACACTAGATCTAAAAGATGCCTTCTTTTGTATTCGGGTGGCCCCCGCCAGTCAACTGCTTTTCGCCTTTCAATGGGAAAACCCAGTAACAGGAAGGAAGCTTCAGTATACATGGACCCGCCTGCCACAGGGGTTCAAGAACTCCCCCACCATTTTTGGGACTGCCCTAGGACAAGACCTTAAGACTTTTAAATCTGAGCCTTCCAAGCGAGTTTTACTCCAGTATGTAGATGACCTCCTGATTGCAGCAGTGACCCAGGAAGAGTGTTTTGAGGCTACCAGAGAATTGCTGGAGTTACTCTTGGATGCAGGCTATAAGGTCTCACGCTCAAAGGCCCAACTCTGTCAGTCAGAAGTGAAGTATCTGGGCTTTTGCATTTCCCAGGGAAGTCGGAGACTGGATGTCAGTAGGAAGCAAGCAGTTGCTGCAATTCCCCAACCCAAGTCCAGAAGGGAAGTTAGGGAATTTCTGGGAGCAGCCGGATTCTGCAGAATTTGGATTCCAAATTTTGCATTGATGGCGAAACCCCTTTACCAGGCCACAAAGGGGGGTGAAAAGGAACCATTTGAATGGGGACCTACTGCTCAACAATCCTTCATTGCCATAAAGAAAGCCCTACTCCAAGCCCCTGCGTTAGGCCTTCCTGATGTGGAGAAACCTTTCTCACTGTATGTCCACGAGCGACATACAGTGTAACAGTGAAATTCAACATCTCTTTCTCTCTCACACACCCAAACACACCAACAGACCCCCTGCCCCCCCCCCCCCCTTGACTAGGCACACAGCTTCAAAACTGCTTAAAGGAGCTTTCAAAATTATATTACACAATACTACAACAACAAAAAAAATATGAAAATATGGGAAAACAATACAGAAAATAATACAATTCAAAACATTAATGGCAGAAACGAATTACCTTGCTAGCTCCCGTTTCATTTGTTACCGAAACGGGCCTTTTTTTTTTACTAGTGTTATTATAAGGTAACCTTCCCATGAGGGGAGTTAGGAATACCTTTGGAACTCCCCATCCTAAAGGTGCAGGCTCTCTTTTATACTAGTACTAGCCTTTGAGCCTGTAAAAATGGGCTATTATTTTATTTACAACCGCTGTTCTAAGGCTAATATAAGAATTTAGCATTTTTGCATATTTCATCATTTATTTTTATTGTAATATGATACATGTGTATATATAAATATGTATATAAGTTTATTAGGTCATTTTTATTCTGGATTCTTGGGTTAAGGGGAGGTATTTCTGCATTTTACAAGTACAGTTGATCATATAGGTTAGAAAACACACACAACATAAAATCAGATGGGTACTATTAGGCCTACTGAACTTTAACTAGTTATATTCCTGGTGCATTGCCAGTTGAAGAAGAGATTTCAAATAATTTACAAAATGTTACAGCTATGTTGGAGAAATCTATAGATGATGCAAATGAAAGAGGGACACTGTTGGTGTCCTTTGTTTTTCAGCAAGACCTGAATGCAATTATGAGATTATACTTTAAATCAACTAATCATATTTTTGCAGGTCAAAAGATTTGGCTTTACCCCGATGTAACCAAATTGACCCAAGAAAAAAGGAAAATGTTTCTATCTATGAGGTCCAAAGTTGTTGATAAAGGGGGGAATTTCCTCTTGGCTTACCCGTGTAAATGTCTTATAAGGCTTAATCAGACAAAATATGTTTTTTATGTTCCTGATCAGCTTAAATCCTTTCTGGAAGCAGAACAGAGTCAGAGTTAAAAGAAATGTAGAGAACAACGACTCCAATTTGGATAAATTATTTGATAATTTGTTTATTGTTAAACTTCACTAATACCTATCCCCCTTTTCTTTTTCTTCAGCCTAATTTAGGTTTTGAGGTCTAAGTAAGCCAGACTGTATTGGACTGTAAGATTGAAATGATTTATGCTTGTTTAATTATTAAGGCTGTGTTTAACTTGACAGTTATTATACTTGTTAAAGTTTTGTAAATAATAATAAAAATTATTAATAATTCCTGGTGCATTGCCATAGATCCCAGTTGATCACTGGCTTTCCGTATCTTCCTTGCAGCTATGAATTCACTGTGCTTATTCTATAGTTTCTTGAAGTCCATAGAAAATAGTGAGAGTAAATCCTATGTAAATATGGAGAACCAGAACCATTGTGTTCTTCGATTGTCAAACGTGAAATAAACTTGTTTTAAATAATGATAAATGAATTTGCAATGCAACTCTTTCAGGCTAACAGAAAAAAAAAAAGAGCAGACTACGTAAAAAGTAAGTCATCAAAACAGCAAACAATTTTCTTTAATCGCCCAACATGCCCATGTTTTGCTCTACAAGGGCTGCATCAGGGGCTAAACAAATAACCGGCAGAAGTCGTCCAATGTTTTCTCTGTGCGGTTACTGCAATACAGTACTAGAAACTAGCAAGAAGTTTGCTTTTATAAGTGGCGGTTGCAGCAGCCTAGCATACAGGCTGCCTTCAAACGCAAACAGCTTTTTCTTTGCATTCGAGGGCAGCCTGTGTGCTCGGTTGCTGTGACTGCTGCTTGTACTTGTGACCTGACTTGGCCACTATTTGGAAACAGGATATTGGGCTAGATGGACCACTGGTCTGACCCAGTATGGCTACTCTTATGTTCTTGTGACTTGTATTCCAGCAAACAAATCTTCCATTCTTAGGGCCTAGCAGGCCTGCCTTTCATAGAGAAGACATCAAACAAAATAAAACATGGAAAAGAAAATAAGGTGATACCTTTTTTATTGGACATAACTTAATACATTTCCTGTATTAAGTTATGTCCAATAAAAAAGGTATCATCTTATTTTCTTTTCCATGTTTTATTTTGTTTGATTTCTATTGATAACCTTAAGAGTGGACTAACACGGCTACCACACTCCTCTACTCAGAGAAGACAGAATCTTTAGAGCACCCCTGTTGCTGGTGAACACCTCCCTAAACATCAGGCCTCAATGTTACTCACTGCAGCCATTCTGTTTCCACTCAATTTACTGGGAAAGAGCACTATGACGAACACAGCTCCTGCAGTGTGAACTGCAGCAAGCAGCTCAGGATGTCTTTTCTGTAAATGGTAGCAGCAATCAGCCAACAGCATCTAGTTTCCCCCTTATACTCTACAGGTAAAGATTTTTTTTGTTTTAAATAGTTACTGCAGCTCCTTGTGACTGTGGGCAAGTCACTTAACCTTCCATTGCCCCAGGTACAAAATAAGTACCTGTATATATGTAAACCGCTTTGAATGTAGTTGCAAAATACCACAGAGAGGCGGTATATCAAGTCCCATTTCCCCATTACAAAGGAAATCAGCAGGTATTCAACTTAATGTCCCAGAGTGTCTGCCCCAACAAAACTAGTAACTAGCAGACCAGTTTCTGGACAATGTTCAGTACTTTAACTGCAAGCCAATACCTTATTTAGTGATTTGCATATTCATATACACAAGGGTTGCTCTGCCATTACCACCACATTTGTTGTGCAGTTTCTAATTTGAAATGCAAAACAAATTTCAGTTAGTTAATCACAAGAAAAAAAATATTATATTGCACTATATTGAATTAGCATTACAGTAAATAAAAATGAAGGTGAAAAGTACAGCATCAAAAGTACATGAAAAGAAACATTTTCACTGAACACCGCCTGCATCAGGCCACACAGCATGAGGAAAAAGCCTTCAGTGTAATAAATACCATCCTAAGGCTACTGGCTCACTTCTTTGTACTTCAGTGATGATGGCAAATGTTGAAAACAGGCCACTTCCTCCCTGTCCCCTGTCCCTCTGCCTAAACTATTTTCCTGTCTCCCATCTCTCTCCAAAACTAACCAGTGACTTGTGGTTCTGCATGCTGAAGAAATCCACCAATGTTATGAACACAAATGACACATACAGGAACTCAATTTACCTTCTGTTTGCTGACATCAATCTTTTTCGGAACGAAAGTATACGTACTGCAAAGAGAAAAGGAAAAGGCATACGTTACTAAAATGAGCTGACATATGTTTCCTGAGAACACACATGCAGGTGTTTTACTGAATATGTTATAAAAGCAAACCAAACACACTCTCTGAATACAAGGAAAAAAAAAAACCCAGACAAGCGACAGTACAAATTTGTAAAATGCCATTACGACCAACAATTAGAACAAGAACTTCTCACACGGGAAGGCATTTACCTATGAAAAACAGGGGAGGGGGGAGAACTTCCAGTACCATTTTATTATGTTTTTATCATTTTATTTGTTGCATTTGTATCCCACATTTTCCCACCTATTTGCAGGCTCAATGTGGCTTACATAGTACCGTGATGGCGAGCGCCAATTCCGGTAAGAGAAATACAGAGAGGTCAAGTGTTAATGATCATAGATGAGGGAGTATATTAAGTATTCAAGGAGAGAGAGAGTTAAGTTTTGTCCAGTTCTGGTAGGAGTTTCGATTTGGATATCAAGACAAGACTAGGAGCAAGAAGTGCATTCTACAGCAATCTCTCAATAGGTAATTAAGGGGCCCTTTTACTAACGCACACTAACAACTGGATTCTACATAAGGCATTGTGAGCTAAATTGAGAGAATACCTAATTTACACATGCACCTTAATTGAACAAGCCAGTGATAACTGGCCAGTAACAACCAATTATCACTAACTGGCAATTGGAATTTAAGCTTGCTTCTTAGATGTATTCTACATGTGTAGCTGAAAGGGGGACACGGCCATAGGAAGAGGGTGGGTATAGGGGGCATCACTTAAATTTGGTTATAGTATTCAGGGGAACAAGCCTACATTTAAGCATGGGTATTTACACCAGGTTTTCAGTGTTCCTCGGAAGGATGCATTATTTTATAAACCGCGCCTAACTTTAGGCGCGGTTTAAAGAAGAGTGCCAAGCATTTTTGGATGCGTTTGTTATTTTATACATGCCACTTACAGAATCTGGTCCTTAGTGAAGAAAAACAGGCTACAATAAAATGCATTAATGTGTTTTGCAGTGTTTTGCCTGTGCTAACCTGCACTTTAGGTATTTTTTAGGGGAAAAAAATTATATATATTTTTTTTTTGGGGGGGGGGGGGGGGGGGGGGGAGTGAGTGTGCCACGGTCAGATAATATCCAGATAGTCAATCTGCACTAAATATAAATTGAAGGGAGCTCACAGTCATACAATTCAAGATATGCTCAGCTTCTTCACATTAATCTAATTTTCTTAAAGGTCAATAGGGTCAAGTCTCCAGCATTGAAAGCTTAGTGCAAGCTAAGTATTATCTTAAGATGGCTATATACATATAGCACAAAGTAAAGTATAGTACAGGGGTACGCAACTCCGGTCCTCGAGAGCCGCAGGCAGGTCAGGTTTTCAGGATATCCACAATGAATATGCAGGAGATAGATTTGCATACCATGGAGGCAGTGCTTGCAAATCTATCTCCTGCATATTCATTGTGGATATCCTGAAAACCTGACCTGCCTGCGGCTCTCGAGGACCGGAGTTGCCTAACCCTGGTATAGTACAAAGGAATTTGAAACTGATATATATGTATAATGGCCTCAACATAATGATATGTTCTATATATGACATGGGCTTCATGAAAAAGTAAATATTAATGAAAAATCATTAAAAAATATACTAAAGATTTAATGAGGATTGCGATACCACCCCTGAAACGTATGCTTGGCTCATTGAATAATTCAGCCAAATAGGGGTAGGTACGCTGATCTGAATGATCCTACTATGATTCCCTGACCCTACTGACCTTTAAGAAAATTAGATTAATGTGAAGAAGCTGAGCATATCTTGAATTGTATGGTCAGATAATAGGCAAAGAGGCATATTTTCAAAGCACTTTGGGAGGCTAAGTTCCATAGGTTTCTATGGAACTTTGGGAGGCTAAGTGCTTTGAAAATGAGCCTCATAAAGTGTTAACCAGCTAGTGTGTTTGCAGCAGTATGAGCTAACTGGCTAACATGGAGTTAATGCAGGAGCTCTTACTGCCTCTGAAATAGCAACCAGCATGGGCTGCTTTTACAGGTAAGGCACAGTAATGTGAACCAGGGGCGTAGCCAGACTTCTGTGGGAGGGGGGTCCAAAGCCCAAGGGGAGGGGGCACATTTTAGCCCTCCCCCCGGCGCCCCACCCCCCCACCCCCGCCGCCATTGCCACCCCCCATGTCTTATCCGACCCCACTCCCACCGCGAACCCTCCCCCGCTGCCGCCTACCTTCACTTTTGCTGGCGGGGGACCCCACTCCCCGCCAGCCGACGTCCTCTCCGTCCTGCTCCTGCTCTTGTTGCGTGCAGGACGTCAGACTCAGAGAACAAAGTTCTGTTCTCTGAGTCTGACGTTGCACGTACAACGTGCAGGATGTCAGCAATGCATGCAACAGCAGGATGGAGAGGACGTCGGCTAGCGGGGAGTGGGGTCCCCCGCCAGCAAAAGTGAAGGTAGGCAGCGGCGTGGGCGGGTTCTCCGGGAGGGGGGTACAGGCTGGAATCTACGGGGGCCCAGGCCCCACGTAGCTACGCCACTGATGTGAACATTAGCCTATGATCTAAAATTCAAAAGATGGAAAATGCCCCAAAAAGGTACCACTAGATCTGAGTTTAGTGTGCAGAAAAGTCCAGAGTTAGAATGTGCTAAGCACAAATTTCAGCACATTTTAGTAAAAAAAACCCTCTAGATTAGGAAAAAACACAATTTCTCCCAAATCCTGGTCTTTGTAGAGCCAATAAGAAGTCCCTTGGAGCAGGGTCTGTATAAGAAAAATCTATTACAGGGAGATGAAAGCTAGCTCATATGAATGCACTGCTTGGATGTCTCAACGCCATCTGAAGCTTAACATGACCAAAACTGAACTTCTCATTTTCCCCCCTAAGCCCACCTCCCCTCTTCCCCCTTTCTCTACCTCTGTTAATGGCTCTCACATCCTGTCTCCTCGGCTGGTAACCTTGGAGTCATCTTTGATTCCTCTCTCTCCTTCTCTGCACATATTCAACAGATCACCAAAACCTGTCGTTTCTTTACCTAGAACATTAGCAAAATCCACCCCTTCCTTTCTGATTACACTACCAAAACCCTTATTCACACCCTTGTCACCTCTCGTTTGGACTATTGCAATTTACTTCTCACTGGTCTTCCGCTCAGCCATCTCTCTCCTCTCCAATCTGTCCAAAATTCTGCGACACGACTTATTTTCTGCCAGAATCATTATACCCACACTAGCCCACTCCTCAAATCACTTCACTGGCCCCCTTTCCGCTTCCGCATAGTTTAAACTTCTCTTACTGACCTTTAAGTGCATCCACGCTACAACCCCCCATTACCTCTCCACTCTTATATCTCCCTACATTCCTTCCCATAAACTCCGCTCACTGGACAAATCTCTCTTGTTGTCCCCCTTCTCCCCTACTGCTAACTCCAGACTTTGTTCCTTTTCTCTTGCGGCACCTTATGCCTGGAATCGACTTCCTGAACCTATACGTCTAGCTCCATCTCTTCCTGTTTTCAAATCCATGCTGAAAACCCACCTTTTCACTGCTACTTTTGGCTCCTAGCCTCTACTCATTTGCCCTCCCTTGTTCCTTCCTTCCTTCTCACCCAGTACTTCCCTCATCCGTAACTGTCTTGTCTGTATTATTTAGATTGTAAGCTCTTTTGAGCAGGGACTGTCTCTTTGTGTCAGGTGTTCAGCGCTAAGTACGTCTGGTAGCGCTATACAAATGCTAATAATAGTAAATTTACACCTGTCACAGCCAACATTAACATTAGCAATCACAAGACATAGTAACATAGTAGATGACGGCAGAAAAAGACCTGCACGGTCCATCCAGTCTGCCCACCAAGACAACTCATGTATGCTACTTTTGTGTATACCCTACTTTGATTTGTACCTGTGCTCTTCAGGGCACAGGCCGTATAAGTCTGCCCAGCACCAAATTTTCCTATGTTCTTGAACTGATCACAGGTCAGGGAAAAAAATGACTTTGATGATGGAGATACAGCCATAGGAGGGCAGTCTTATCTTGTAGGAAATCAAGTTGCTATTAGTTTCTGCACATTTAAACTTACTCTGAACTTCTGGAGATCAGACAAGAAATTTAACTTTCCAGTGTCAAAGCCAGGGCTAAACAAGGGCACACTCACTCTGGGTTCAGGCCCACCCAGGAGCCCACCTCGCTGTTGCTGGAAGGGATCCCCGACAGCTGAAGACATCCTTTGCAGAGCCCCTCAGGCAATTTAAACAGTGGAGTAAGTTAGTAGCACACTTCCAGTCACTGATGCAGACACCCCCTTCTGCATGAATTTAGCATGTGTGATGGGGTATTGGTGTCTGGAAGCGTGCTGCCAACTTGCCCACTGTTCAGACAGCCTGGGGAGGGGGGAACTGCAAAGGCTATCTTCAACTGACAAGGCTTAGGGATCCCCACCAGCCAAGGTATTAATTTTTAATGCATCTAAGGAGAGAGGGGGTGGAGGGGAAGCGTGTGGGCCCAACCAGAAATACACTTCTGGCTACTCTACTACTTAAACTCCAAATTACAACTTCCTCCTTCAATGTTGTACAAGGAGTGGGATTTAAGCCCTGGCCTTCCTGTTTTCAGTCTCCTGCATGCCAAGTTTTGCTGAGTACTGAACCCCCCCCCCCCCCCCCCCAAAATCATTGGACTTTGCAAAACACATGAACTTAACCAGTTCAGACTGTGAATGACTGGAAGCTACTGCACACTTTGCAATCTCCTTTCTTCTCCAACACAGGCCACACTTTGTCAAACTGGCTGCATCGGGGAGAGCTGGCTGAGAGATACATCGCTTCAAGAGTCACCAGGAAACTCTGACTAGTTGTTAACGCACTCAGTGTCCAGAAAAAGAGTGGGACCCCCAGCATTTCCCCCCAATAACCCCAAAACAAAATGTACTATTAAAAAATAACTATTACTGACAGGTGTAACCGCAAGATGCTGTAAAAAGGGAAAGGGAAATGGGACTTGATATACCACCTTTCTGAGGTTTTTGCAACTACATTCAAAGCTGTTTACATATAGTCAGGTACTTATTTTGTACCAGGGGCAATGGAGGGTTAAGTGACTTGCCCAGAGTCACAAGGAGCTGCAGTGGGAATCGAAACTGAATGATTCCTGTTTTCAAAATGACAAGCTCAAAGTGGCTTACAATATTTCATGGATAATGGAAATGAGAAAAGAATATATATTTGGTGTTACAGAAGGATTTTGGGATGTGTGGTAAGGAAATACATAATAAAGCAGAAGGCATTATTAGACATTTTTGGATGTAAGTGGGGTATTTCACATGTGTTGATCTTTGTGGTAGGTTTTGTCAAAGAGATGGGTCTTCAGTAGTTTGCGGAAGTTGGTCAGTTCATAGATCACTCTTAGGTTGCGTGGTAGTAAATGACAGCAGATAAAGACCTGTATGGTGGTCCATCCAGTCTGCCCAACAAGATAAATTCATTTTACATGGTATGTGATACTTTATACCTGAGTTTCATCTGTCCTTGCCATTCTCAGGACACCGACCGAAGAAGTATGCCCAGCACTGTTCTAAACAGGATTTCTTTGTGTTTATACCACGCACGTTTAAATTCCATTACCGTTTTCCATCTCCACCACCTCCCGCGGGACGGCATTCCACATATCTACCACCCTCTCTGTGAAAAAAATACTTCCTGACGTTACTCCTGTCACAGGTTTACATAAAACGAATTTCTGGACATTACGTCAGTCAGGCAGTGCAAAAGAGTCAGTCTAAAAACATTCCCACTGGAGAGGCGATGTGTGATTTATTTGCTGTAGGCCCAAACCTAGGTACAGTGAGGTGAACAGATGCCTGACAATCCAAAGAAAGCGGTGACAAAACTGTTTTCCAGCCAAGACTTCTCCCAGATTGCCAAGCTGTCGGCCAAGATAATCCAGGCAAGTGCCAGGAGACTTTTCAGGAAGGCAAGGCAGCCGTTAATCAGTGCTGCTGGAAGAGGTTTAATAATCTCTGCTGATTTAAGGGCACTTCCTCAGCATTCTGAATGTGTCCATCACATCTCCCTCCTCCCCCTTTCTGCAAAGTTAATTATGACACTAGGTGTGGAAGGAATACCTCTGGTGAGCTGCAGTTGCTATTTGTATGTGGATTTTGAATTGGTGAGACACAAAAGCATCAATGCTCTGCAGGCAGCCTTGCACCCAATTCTAAGTGAAATACAAGTTTCACAGCATGGAGGGAAGCAGTGGATCTTTTTGGAATTTCACCTTTCCTATCAGTTTATGAGTCACTCTTCATGCACAGAGACTGCCATGGAGCGAGCTCTTTTCCCAATAGCGCATTTTTAACACAGTGGTAATCTGTATGCCATTAGTTTACTGCATTCAGGAGCAAAAATCGTGCATTTAGCTCATGTCAGAAGACATGTGCTAAGCCATCAGTCCCTTAGTGTGGTTTCTGGTGTTCCTTCTCATGTGTTCAAACAAGGGACAGCAGACTGGAGGGTCGTGCATTTCTTTATGGGAAGTTGAGCAGAGGAGGGCCAAATTTATTGGATTAAAAAAAAAAAAAAAAAAAGAAAAAAACCCCACCTCATTCACAGTTTTGCAAACTGAGCTAGTCGCATAACCAGACACAGTAATTTGGATGGTCCCAGAACTAGCTTAGATGGGCATTTCCACGGAACGGCACTCTGTAGCTCTCTCCTCCCACCGAGATATTTAAAACAAAATTATAGATTTTTTTTCACCTACCCCACATCAACATCTTTCCTCTTCCACTGCGTCCCAGCATCTGACCACCCGTCGCTGAACCCCATCCCCAATGCCTGCAGTGATTCAATTATTGATGCTTGTGCCGGTTACGCAGGATTCCGCCAGAAGGAATTATGAAAGTGAGGGTGGGACCCAGCCGAAGGAAGCCTGCAGGGTTGGCACAGGCATCAATAATGAATCACTGCAGGCGCCGGGGATGCCTGTAAGGTACATCAGGGAAGGACGGGGTTCAGCGATGGGTGGGCCTGTGCCCACCCAGGCCCACCCATAGCTACGCCACTGAACTGAGCTAGGTAGGACTAGTGAGGAGTGTGAACAATGAAACATGCAGCCACAAAAAATATAGACTGAGGAATGAAGGTGAACAGCACAGAAAGATGACAAAGTAATGATTTGCCTGCAGGTTGCAATTCCCTTTGGACAGTACAATAATTATCCACAAGCAATATGCTGAGTGGACTAGCAGCCTAGTGGATACAGCACCAGTTTTGACATCCAGAAATGGGCAGTTCAAATCCCACTGCTCTTCCTTGTGATCTTGGGCAAGTCACTTAACCCTCCATTGCCTCAGGCACAAACTTAGATTGTGAGCCCTCCAGGGACACAGCAACACCCAGTGTAACCGAATGTAATTCACCTTGAGCTACTACTGAAAAAGGTGTGAGCAAAATCAAAATAAGCAAAATCAAAATAAATGAGTGCCCTCAAGTCTTCTTCAGAAGTGGCCTTTGTGACCTGGAAAAACCCCACATGCAGTGGATATATATCTTATGCTGATCCAACAACAGGTTATTTTGGACTCTGCGTGTTCTAAAAGTCTGTAAATATTAACAGAAATCCTTGGTACCCCAGATGAAGTAACTCGGATTCCACCTGCAGCTTCTTGCTACTGCAACTGGGTGCTCCCATGCTGCCATCTAGTGGATACAATATGGATGGTCTTGCTACATTCAACAGGTGCTATACTTGTGTCCTCAACATTTTCTTTTAGTAACAGATATTCTCCGAGGACAAGCAGGCTGCTTGTTCTCACTGATGGGTGACGTCCACGGCAGCCCCCTCCAATCGGAAACTTCACTAGCAAAGGCCTTTGCTAGTCCTCACGCGCACATGCGCACCGCGCATGCGCGGCCGTCTTCCCGCCCAAACCGGCTCGTGTTCGTCAGTCTTCTTTTGTCCGCGCTCGGGACGGACGTGTTTTGCCGCCGTTTCGTGCCCCTCAAGTGGACCCTCGCGCGTATTCGCGATTTCGCTTAAAAAAAAAAAAAAAAAAAAAAAAAAAGAGACCTTTGGTCTTTGTCCCTTCCCGTGTGTCCAGTTTTTTCCCCGGCGTAAGTTTCCTTTCGCTTTCGGGGTAGGCCTTTTTTGGCCTCGGTACGGGTTTTCTCTCCCTTATTTTTGGTGCCCTTCGTCACCATCGCGAATTTTGATTTCGCCGGTGTGATTTTTCCGCCCATGTCATCGAAGTCTCCCAGCGGCTTCAAGAAGTGCACCCAGTGCGTCCGGGTAATCTCGCTCACTGATAGGCACGCTTCGTGTCTTCAGTGTCTGGGGGCTGGGCACCGCCCGCAGCCTTTGGAGTCTTTGTGTTCTTTTACAAAAGAGGACTCAGGTAGCGAGGTTGGCCCAGTGGAACGTGTTGTTCTCAGGCTCTTCGTCGACAACAGCACCGGAGGCATCGAGTGCATCGATGTCGACAGCATCAAAGTCTTCGACCTCGGCATCGACTGCATCGATGGCATCGAGGTTTCGACCCTCTGCATCGTCGGTACCGAGACATCGGAAGACTGCATCGGCGGTACCGGGACCTCCGCTGTTGCTGATGTCGTCGGATGGTGGTGCTTCGACTGGATTGCAGGTGAGGGCTGTCCATTCCCCTGCTGGTGGCGGTGAGCCTTCGGGTGGGTCTGCTCCTGCCCTGAGGGCTCCTGCGGAACAGCCCCTCCGAGACCGACCTTCTTCGGCCTCGGCCCCGAGGAAAAGACGGTTGGATTCTACGTCCTCCTCGTCGGTACCAGGAAGCTCTGGTGACATGCTTCGTTTGAAGAAATCAAAGAAGCATCAACACCGGTCTCCTTCCTGCATTGGTACCGAGAGCTCTGGGTCGCCGAGGGAGTCGGCACCCAGTAGGCATCGGCACCGGGAGGATCGCTCACCCTCTGTTCAGGAGGTGTCGGTGCGTTCCACCTTGGACAGCCCGGAACTGCCTCCACGCCCGGAACAGACTTTGACCTCGACGCCTGCATCAGTTTCCATGTCTTTCTCCACAGCCGCTCTGCACGAGAGTCTCCGGGCCGTTCTTCCAGAGATTCTGGGAGAGCTGTTGCGCCCTTCCCCTCCGGTACTGGGGGTGCTTGCGCCACCGGTACCGTCGAGTGAGGCGCCGGCTGGCCCTTTGCCCGGGGTGAGGTCTCCGACATCGGTACCGCTTGCGGTACCGGCTGCGGCCGCCTCCCAGGAAGACTCCCCGACGACGTCGGTGGAGGGAGCTTCGCCGGTGAGGGAGTCTACCTCTCGGCGCTCCCACCGTGGCCGTGATTCCACGGAGTCGAGTCGGGCACGGCTGCAGACGCAGGTTCATGAACTTGTGTCTGATACCGATGGTGAGGCCTCGTGGGAGGAGGAGGAGGACATCAGATATTTCTCTGACGAGGAGTCTGATGGCCTTCCTTCTGATCCCACTCCCTCCCCTGAAAGGCAGCTTTCTCCTCCCGAGAGTCTGTCTTTCGCGGCCTTTGTCCGGGAGATGTCTACGGCCATCCCCTTCCCGGTGGTCGTGCAGGATGAGCCCAGGGCTGAGATGTTTGAGCTCTTGGACTATCCTTCTCCACCTAAGGAAGCATCCACAGTACCCATGAATCATGTCCTAAAAAAGACATTGCTGGCGAACTGGACCAAGCCTCTAACTAATCCCCACATTCCCAAGAAGATCGAGTCCCAGTACCGGATCCTTGGGGACCCAGAGCTGATGCGCACTCAGTTGCCTCACGACTCTGGTGTGGTGGATCTGGCCCTAAAGAAGGCTAAGAGTTCTAGGGAGCATGCTTTGGCGCCCCTGGGCAAGGACTCTAGAACCTTAGACTCCTTTGGGAAGAAGGCCTACCATTCTTCTATGCTCGTGGCCAAGATTCAGTCCTACCAGCTCTACACGAGCATCCACATGCAGAACAATGTGCGGCAGTTGGCGGGCTTGGTGGACAAGCTCCCTCCTGAGCAAGCCAAGCCGTTTCAGGAGGTGGTCAGGCAGCTGAAGGCATGCAGAAAATTCCTGGCCAGAGGGGTATATGATACCTTTGATGTTGCGTCCAGGGCCGCTGCTCAAGGTGTGGTGATGTGCAGACTCTCATGGCTGCATGCCTCCGACCTGGAGAATAGAATCCAGCAGCGGATTGCGGACTCCCCTTGCCGAGCAGACAACATTTTTGGAGAAAAAGTCGAACAGGTGGTAGAGCGGGATAACGCTTTCGACAAATTCTCCCGCCGGCAGCCTTCAGCATCTACCTCTTCAGGTAGACGTTTTTATGGGGGAAGGAGGACTGTTCCCTACTCTTCTGGTAAGCGTAGGTACAATCCTCCCTCTCGACAGCCTGCGGCCCACGCTAAACCCCAGCGCGCTCGCTCTCGTCAGCAGCGTGCGCCTCAGCAAGGCCCCACAGCTCCCCAGCAAAAGCAGGGGGCGAGCTTTTGACTGGCTCCAGAAGAGCATAGCCGATGTCAACGTGTCCGTGCCTGGCGATCTGCCGGTCGGGGGGAGGTTGAAAGTTTTTCACCAAAGGTGGCCTCTCATAACCTCTGACCAGTGGGTCCTCCAAATAGTCCGGCAAGGATACACCCTCAATTTGGCCTCGAAGCCTCCGAATTGTCCACCGGGAGCTCAGTCCTTCAGCTTCCAGCACAAGCAGGTACTTGCAGAGGAACTCTCTGCCCTTCTCAGCGCCAATGCAGTCGAGCCCGTGCCACCCGGGCAAGAAGGGCTGGGATTCTATTCCAGGTACTTCCTTGTGGAAAAGAAAACAGGGGGGATGCGTCCCATCCTAGACCTAAGGGCCCTGAACAAATATCTGGTCAAGGAAAAGTTCAGGATGCTTTCCCTGGGCACCCTTCTTCCCATGATTCAGGAAAATGATTGGCTATGCTCTCTGGACTTAAAGGATGTTTATACACACATCCCGATACTGCCAGCTCACAGACAGTATCTTCCATTTCGTCTGGGATCACGTCACTTCCAGTACTGTGTGCTACCCTTTGGGCTCGCCTCTGCGCCCAGAGTGTTTACGAAGTGCCTGGCTGTGGTAGCAGCAGCGCTTCGCAGGCTCGGAGTGCACGTGTTCCCTTATCTCGACGATTGGCTGGTGAAGAACACTTCCGAGGCAGGAGCTCTACAGTCCATGCAGATGACTATTCGACTCCTGGAGCTACTAGGGTTTGTAATACATTACCCAAAGTCCCACCTTCTCCCAGTACAGAGACTCAAATTCATAGGAGCTCTGCTGGATTCTCGGACAGCTCGTGCCTATCTCCCGGAGACGAGGGCCAACAATCTGCTGTCCCTCGTCTCCCGGGTACGAGAGTCCCAGCAGATCACAGCTCGGCAGATGTTGAGACTGCTTGGCCACATGGCCTCCACAGTCCATGTGACTCCCATGGCTCATCTTCACATGCAATCTGCTCAATGGACCCTAGCTTCCCAGTGGTTTCAGGCTGCTGGGGATCTAGAGGATGTGATCCACCTGTGCACGAGTTTTCTCAAATCCCTGTACTGGTGGACGATTTGGGCCAATTTGACTCTGGGACGCCCCTTCCAAATTCCTCAGCCACAAAAGGTGCTGACTACAGATGCGTCTCTCCTGGGGTGGGGAGCTCATGTCGATGGACTTCACACCCAAGGAAGCTGGTCCCTCCAGGAACGCGATCTGCAGATCAATCTCCTGGAGTTACGAGCGGTCTGGAACGCTCTGAAGGCTTTCAGAGATTGGCTGTCCCACCAAATTATCCAAATTCAGACAGACAACCAGGTTGCCATGTATTACATCAACAAGCAGGGGGGCACCGGATCTCGCCCCCTGTGTCAGGAAGCCGTCAGCATGTGGCTCTGGGCTCGCCTTTACGGCATGTGGCTCCAAGCCACATATCTGGCAGGCGTAAACAACAGTCTGGCCGACAGGTTCAGCAGGATTATGCAACCTCACGAGTGGTCACTCAATTCCAGAGTAGTGCGCCAGATCTTCCAAGTGTGGGGCACCCCCTTGGTAGATCTCTTCGCATCTCGAGCCAACCACAAGGTCCCTCAGTTCTGTTCCAGACTTCAGGCCCACGGTCGACTGGCATCGGATGCCTTCCTCCTGGATTGGGGGGAAGGTCTGCTGTATGCTTATCCTCCCATACGCCTGGTGGGGAAGACTTTGTTGAAACTCAAACAAGACCGGGGCACCATGATTCTGATTGCTCCCTTTTGGCCGCGTCAGATCTGGTTCCCTCTTCTTCTGGAGTTGTCCTCCGAAGAACCGTGGAGATTGGAGTGTTTTCCGACCCTCATCACACAGGACGAAGGGGCGCTTCTGCATCCCAACCTCCAGTCTCTGGCTCTCACGGCCTGGATGTTGAGAGCGTAGACTTTGCTTCTTGGTCTGTCAGAGGGTGTCTCCCGTGTCTTGCTTGCTTCCAGAAAAGATTCCACTAAGAGGAGTTACTTCTTTTTATGGAGGAGGTTTGCCGTCTGGTGTGACAGCAAGGCCTTAGATCCTCGCTCTTGTCCTACACAGACCCTGCTTGACTACCTTCTGCACTTGTCTGAGTCTGGTCTCAAGACCAACTCTGTAAGGGTTCACCTTAGCGCAATCAGTGCATACCATTACCGTGTGGAAGGTAAGCCGATCTCAGGACAGCCTTTAGTTGTTCGCTTCATGAGAGGTTTGCTTTTGTCAAAGCCCCCCGTCAAACCTCCTACAGTGTCATGGGATCTCAATATCGTTCTCACCCAGCTGATGAAACCTCCTTTTGAGCCACTGAACTCCTGCCATCTGAAGTACTTGACCTGGAAGGTCATTTTCTTGGTGGCAGTTACTTCAGCTCGTAGAGTCAGTGAGCTTCAGGCCCTGGTAGCCCAGGCCCCTTACATCAAATTTCATCATAATAGAGTAGTCCTCTGCACTCACCCTAAGTTCTTGCCGAAGGTAGTGTCGGAGTTCCATCTGAACCAGTCAATTGTCTTGCCAACATTCTTTCCCCGTCCTCATTCCTGCCCTGCTGAACGTCAGCTGCACACATTGGACTGCAAAAGAGCACTGGCCTTCTATCTGGAGTGGACACAGCCCAACAGACAGTCCGCCCAATTGTTTGTTTCTTTCGATCCCAACAGGAGGGGAGTGGCTGTGGGGAAACGCACCATATCCAATTGGCTAGCAGATTGCATTTCCTTCACTTACACCCAGGCTGGGCTGGCTCTTGAGGGTCATGTCACGGCTCATAATGTTACAGCCATGGCAGCGTCAGTGGCCCACTTGAAGTCAGCCACTATTGAAGAGATTTGCAAGGCTGCAACGTGGTCATCTGTCCACACATTCACATCTCATTACTGCCTGCAGCAGGATACCCGACGCGACAGTCGGTTCGGGCAGTCAGTGCTTCAGAATCTGTTCGGGGTTTAGAATCCAACTCCACCCCCCCTAGGCCCATTTTTATTCTGTTTCAGGCTACACTCTCAGTTAGTTGGATAAGTTGTTAGGTCAATCTCAGTTATGTCCTCGCCGTTGCGAGGCCCAATTGACCATATTTGTTGTTTTGAGTGAGCCTGGGGGCTAAGGATACCCCATCAGTGAGAACAAGCAGCCTGCTTGTCCTCGGAGAAAGCGAATGCTACATACCTGTAGAAGGTATTCTCCGAGGACGGCAGGCTGATTGTTCTCACAAACCTGCCCGCCTCCCCTTTGGAGTTGTGTCTTCCCTTGTCTTTAAATTGCTACATATGGGACTGACGAACACGAGCCGGTTCGGGCGGGAAGACGGCCGCGCATGCGCGGTGCGCATCTGCGCGCGAGGACTAGCAAAGGCCTTTGCTAGTGAAGTTTCCGATTGGAGGGGGCTGCCGTGGACGTCACCCATCAGTGAGAACAAGCAGCCTGCTGTCCTCGGAGAATACCTTCTATAGGTATGTAGCATTCGCTTTACACTACAAGAAATTCTACTCCTTTCCTAGCAAAATACCATTAAATGAGCACAAGAACAGGAAAGGCCAGGAGATAGGCAAGGCAGGCTGCTGAACAAAGGATTCCCAAGGACACCGGTTGGGCAAGGAAGTTCCACTACATTTCATGTAGATGCCTTGAGATTTCCACAGACATCTAATTGAGTTGTTCTTGAGCATAACACATTCATATGCTATTTCTATCTGGATTTCTTTAAGATGCACTCAAAGACTCCAAATTGTTTACAACACAAATCAAGTCACAATGGGGAAAATATAAGTGACCAATACAAAATACACAGTATCACGTTAAAAATTAAGATTTACAAAATATAAATTTCCCCAAGTCTGGAGTTACCCGACCACAGGGTTGGGTGACAACTTTTCAACACAAAAGGTGTGAATAACTCAGAAGAATCTGTCAGCAAGTAGTAAATTCCACATTTACTTCCCTGCTTACTAAGCTGTGCTGGGAGGGACACTGGCAGGTCAGGCGCGAGTGTTCTAGAATACTACTACTACTACAAATCACTTCTATAGCGCTACCAGTCCTACGCAGCACTTTACAATTGAACATGAAGAAGACAGTCCCTGCTCAAAAGAGCTTACAATCTAAATCAGGACAAAGATATATAGTGTGGATCCACGCCCAACTTGAACACTGAGATTTACATCTGGACCCTGGCACTACGCGCTATTCTCTAAAGTGCGCCCATCCTGGACATATGTCATAAAGGAAGAACTGAAGCACCAGCATATGCCTTTAATGACATATGTCTAGCTACTGTGACCTGGCTGAGATAAATCTTGCCGACTGGACCCTGACGCAGGTTCTACGAAATGCTGGCCACCGTTGGCCCAGTTGCAAGTCTACATCATTGTTAGACCCCATTGAAGTTGTGCTTAAGTGTTTTTTTTGATGTTATATTATACATGTTTTTGAACACTTTTACTATTGTATTTTGGCACTTCATTGGGTGTGTTGGAAGTTTTTTTTTTGCCTATGATGAAGTTAGGATCATTTAGATCCACTTCACTCTATATGACCATTGAAGGTTAGAGCGACTGAGGCTTTTTCCTTCCTTTTCCTGTATGCACTTCTGTATGGGCTCATAACTTTTTTTCTGTGGATTATTATCTCTGTGTTGCTTAAGCATTTGATTTTCCACAACCCCTCAACCCCTAATATATACATACATACATATACATACTTAATAAAAAAAGATTGAACATGAAAACACATTCATATAAAGAATTTCACAACCTGAAAAAAAAAAGAGAATCCATTATGCTTTACTCCACTGCTGATAGACACAAACAAAAAAAAATAATTTTAAACAAAACTATGCACCACCTTAGAAGTTAGATGGCCAGAGAGAACAATAAACTCATTCTTTCATTGAACATGCCAGCATCCAACTGCGGTCGAGAAATCCTGCTCTCACTCTTGTACAAGTACTGACAGCTCTATTTTACTTACAAATTAATTGCACCAGTAGTAAGGGCGCTGACTACCCACTGTAGGTCCAGCGTTTTGAAGGGGATGAGTATCATGCTGGCATTCTGTGCCATTTTGGTGTAACTTTCTGGGTACATGAAGTGATGAGTCGTTCTGCTACCAACATCAGTCTCAAACTTAGCTGTTGGGGCTTGATTCATCCTGGGAGAGAAAAAAAAAAAGCGTCAGGAAGCAAATTATTGAATGGAATTATCAGTTGATAAGTAAGGAAACCTGCAACATGCACACTGGTTATTATGAAGCGGAGGTGGGGGGGTGGGGCATGAAGGGATGTCTGCTTTTGAAAGGTTGAGAGACTATCCTTAATTTCTCCAATTAACGTAACATAAGCACACAACTATGGAACGCATTACCAAAAGCTGTGAAAAAAACGTATAACCACCTAAAACTTCTGGAAATCAATAAAACAAACAAACAAAAAAAAACCCAAAAACTTACCTGTTCAAAAAGGCATACCCTACCGATCCAACTTAAATGCCTGAACCCTGCAACACTACGAAACCAAAACACGTAATGGACATAACGTAACTCTTCCTCTATACAATTCCCTAATATGTCTTGTTCCTCATGAACCTCTCGTTCTACCACATCACTGTGTAACTGTTTATACCGGAATTGGCGAACGCCTTGGTACTACAGTGGGGGAAATAAGTATTTGATCCCTTGCTGATTTTGTAAGTTTGCCCACTGACAAAGACATGAGCAGCCCATAATTGAAGGGTAGGTTATTGGTAACAGTGAGAGATAGCACATCACAAATTAAATCCGGAAAATCACATTGTGGAAAGTATATGAATTTATTTGCATTCTGCAGAGGGAAATAAGTATTTAATCCCTCTGGCAAACAAGACCTAATACTTGGTGGCAAAACCCTTGTTGGCAAGCACAGCGGTCAGACGTCTTCTGTAGTTGATGATGAGGTTTGCACACATGTCAGGAGGAATTTTGGTCCACTCCTCTTTGCAGATCATCTCTAAATCATTAAGAGTTCTGGGCTGTCGCTTGGCAACTCGCAGCTTCAGCTCCCTCCATAAGTTTTCAATGGGATTAAGGTCTGGTGACTGGCTAGGCCACTCCATGACCCTAATGTGCTTCTTCCTGAGCCACTCCTTTGTTGCCTTGGCTGTATGTTTTGGGTCATTGTCGTGCTGGAAGACCCAGCCACGACCCATTTTTAAGGCCCTGGCGGAGGGAAGGAGGTTGTCACTCAGAATTGTACGGTACATGGCCCCATCCATTCTCCCATTGATGCGGTGAAGTAGTCCTGTGCCCTTAGCAGAGAAACACCCCCAAAACATAACATTTCCACCTCCATGCTTGACAGTGGGGACGGTGTTCTTTGGGTCATAGGCAGCATTTCTCTTCCTCCAAACACGGCGAGTTGAGTTCATGCCAAAGAGCTCAATTTTTGTCTCATCTGACCACAGCACCTTCTCCCAATCACTCTCGGCATCATCCAGGTGTTCACTGGCAAACTTCAGACGGGCCGTCACATGTGCCTTCCGGAGCAGGGGGACCTTGCGGGCACTGCAGGATTGCAATCCGTTATGTCGTAATGTGTTACCAATGGTTTTCGTGGTGACAGTGGTCCCAGCTGCCTTGAGATCATTGACAAGTTCCCCCCTTGTAGTTGTAGGCTGATTTCTAACCTTCCTCATGATCAAGGATACCCCACGAGGTGAGATTTTGCGTGGAGCCCCAGATCTTTGTCGATTGACAGTCATTTTGTACTTCTTCCATTTTCTTACTATGGCACCAACAGTTGTCTCCTTCTCGCCCAGCGTCTTACTGATGGTTTTGTAGCCCATTCCAGCCTTGTGCAGGTGTATGATCTTGTCCCTGACATCCTTAGACAGCTCCTTGCTCTTGGCCATTTTGTAGAGGTTAGAGTCTGACTGATTCACTGAGTCTGTGGACAGGTGTCTTTCATACAGGTGACCATTGCCGACAGCTGTCTGTCATGCAGGTAACGAGTTGATTTGGAGCATCTACCTGGTCTGTAGGGGCCAGATCTCTTACTGGTTGGTGGGGGATCAAATACTTATTTCCCTCTGCAGAATGCAAATAAATTCATATACTTTCCACAATGTGATTTTCCGGATTTAATTTGTGATGTGCTATCTCTCACTGTTACCAATAACCTACCCTTCAATTATGGGCTGCTCATGTCTTTGTCAGTGGGCAAACTTACAAAATCAGCAAGGGATCAAATACTTATTTCCACCACTGTATGTAAGCCACATTGAGCCTGCAAATAGGTGGGGAAATGTGGGATACAAATGTAAAACAAACAAATAAATAAATAAACAGCTGATATTAAACACTGTGCCATTCCCCAGTGTCCCACTGTCTCCTAAATCCAGTACCTTAGGATCTGTCTCTTCATCCCCTCTCCCTCACACCCAAATATGGGTTCTTCCTGCCCACCCTCTGGCCAGCAGTGCTTCATACCATGTCAGCCTCCTCTGCTACCAGCTTCAGGCTGTTTTGCGATCTGGTGGCATCATGCCATTCATACCATAAAAATGTCATAATATGAAGTGTTGCTCTCCTCCTGTAGGCCAGTAGGGGGTGATAAAGGCCAGGACAATGGGCACTGAAAAGTGGAATTATAACCCTGCTATAATAAATGCATCCTCTGACCTTCAAGTGCACAGGTACACAAATTCAACCAATGTTAAGTTTCACCACAGATGCCATTTTATTTTAGAAATGCATTATGCTAGTATATTAAGGTGCTCATTTTCAAAGTGCATAAACTTTCAAAGTTACATAGGAGCTCATTTTGAAAGAGAAAACATTCGAAAAGTGGTATAAATCAGTATTTGGATGTTTTTTTCCTCACAAACGTCCAAATCAGTATTTTTGAAACCTGTTTTTCAGCCTTTTTCTATACTGTTTGTCTGCAGTGCGTCCAAATCTCAAGGGAGCGGGGATTTGGGCATTCCTAAGACTTAGATGTTTTTCAGCCATAATGGAACAAAAACAAAAAACTAAAACTAAGATGCTTTGAGCTAGACCTGTTTTTATAACAAGGCACAAAAAGGTGCCCTAAATGACCACTGGAGGGAATCAGGGATGACCCTCCAGTGGTCAATGACCCCTTCCCACCCTCCAAAAATGTGAATAAAAATATGACTTACCAGCCTCTATGACAGCCTTAGATGTTATTGCCAGGTCTATTAGAGCAGAAAGCAGGTCCCTGGAGTAGTGTAGTGGTCAGTGCAGTGCAATATAGAATGGGGACTTGGGTCCCTATCTCCCTCTACCTCACACTTGTGGTGGGAACTGTGACCCCTCCCAAAGTCACCAAAACCCTACTGTACCCACACATAGGTGCCCTCTTTACCCATAAGGGCTATTGTAGTGGTGTACAGTGGGGGGGCAGTAGACTTTGGGTGGTTTTTGGAGGGCTCAGAGGACAATATAAGGGAGCAAAGGCGAGATGTGTACCTGGAAGCATTTTTCTGAAGTGAAAAGAAGTGCCCCCTAAGGTGCCCCACTGCTCTCCAGGGATGTCTGGGGGACCTGTCTGCTAAAAATGCTGGCTCCTCCTACATCCCAATGGCTCAATTTTCTACATTTTGCACTAATTCGTTTTTTTTTTTTCCGAAAATGGACCAAAAAACAAAATGACCAAAGTATAAAAGTTTGAAACAGTATTTTCGGAAAAAAAAAAAAAAAAAAAAAGACATTTTTCTTTTTCAAAAGTGACTTTCTTTCCTGTTCGGGTTTTGGACGTTTTGCACAAAACGTCCAAAGTCTGACAGACGTCATATCGAAAATGCTCCTCATAATAACCTGTGTAGCTTTTGTAAGTATGTGCTTTGAAAAATGAGCCCCCATACTTCCCAGGGTCTGATTTAATTGTGGGTCTTTCGCCCCAATACCTCAATCTGCAACGAGTCACCATGGCATCTTCATGCCACCAAATTACTACTAGAAACTATTCCAATGCCCATCTAGTCTTCCTTTCAATCACTACCAGTTACTGTCCAGCTGAAAATGAACTGAATTTTGCCATTTCATGTACACTGTATACAATCAATGAGCGCTTTGGAATCAAATCAAAAAGGACTCATGAATTATGTCCTATTTGGAGTGGGGGAGAGGTAGTGTAGTCTGAGCTGTAGACATATGATTTTAGGAGCAGTCAATCCACTATTCTGTCCATGACATGACCTGCTCAACTAAATATTCAAATCCAGGGGCGTGTGCTGCTGTACCGGGGGGGGGGGGGGGGGGGGGGGGAAGAGAGATCCGTGTTAAAATCAAATACCATAATAGAATTACGGCTTTGACTTATTCAAGTAGAGGTGCTTTAGGGAAGTAGTCTCAGATTATGTCTTTTTGTTTCTCCTACAAATAGGTTATTATACTAAGATCTTAATCCAAAGTAGTTTTGCCAACACAGCTCTAGAAACAATCAAGTCATTGTGAAAATCCCAGGGAAAAAAAAAAAAAGCTTATGTTAGCATTTTTAAATACATTAAGCAGCTAAAACGGAGCCGCAACCAATGCATCAAATTACTACCCAGCCTTTCAGTCACATCTTGTTCTCACCTCATAATAAAATTATGACCATCTATTATTGAGCCGTAGTTTGAATTCTTCAGATTCCCGGAGTTCCCCACTACTGCACACCTTCGGCATTGTAATGCATTTGGGGTCAGAAAGTCACTTTCACCCGGAATGAACTCAAAGAGCTCTTCAAGACTTTCATTGATATTTTTAGGGTTTCTTTCCTGTTGCAGCTTCTATTGATAGAGAAAATACAGAACACAGATAAAGTTTTACATTTGCCAAGAACATACACTAATGTCACTAATCTCCCTGCTGTTATCAAGCAACTTTACAAGGTAGATGGTCATGGGAGGAGGGGGAAGTGATGCATGTTGGAATGTAATTGTATTTTACATGCATTGCCTGTCACCTATTATTTCTCTGTGATTACTCTGTGACCTCTGATGTGAATTACTTAGAGAGGTCACACAGCTATGCAACTTCCTGTGGGGGATAGACACAGCAGATGCAGCACATGGAGCACATGGAGCTCATGATCTCTCCTAACCTGAGAGGATCTATGGTGGTGTGAGCATCCATTACCATCTAAGCACATGGAAGGAGCTGATAATACAAATGTATAGTAATATGTATATATAAGCCTGTCTGATTATAATCTAACTACAAACTGTGAGTAAACAGATGTTTTGTTACTTCAACTTTAAAGTGACTCAGCAGTGAATTATTCAGGGGTGAATGAGAGAGAGATGAAGAAAGAAATTAACATTTCTAAAGCTGAAGCTGTGTGTACTAAAATCTGCTAATTATTTACTACAAATAATCCAACAAAAGGGTTATGGGCCCAGGGCTCAGGAATTGAAAAAGAAGAGAAATATTACCAGGCAGTAAAAAAGGCCACATTTTTCTCTTAAGTTTTAAAGGAAAGATTCAGTCTGTCTCTCTCTCCCCCCACACAGCAGACAGAAGGCTAAGAAAATGGCTGAGGGAAGAAATTCACCATTGTTCTATTCTCTCAAGGTGCCTAAATTAACTGAGTTTAATTATCGGCAGTGGGAACTAAGATTCATATGTCTCCTTCGAGCAAAAAGATTAGATATATGCTTAGACCAAGACAGAACAGCTGAAAATATGGCTGAATGGGACAATGCAAACTATTATGTGAAGTGCATGCTTTTGGAAGCTCTCTCAGAGAAACAAGCCATATTAGTGGAGGGAAAAGATACACCAAAGGACATTTTATATAAACTGAGAACTATGTATGCAACTACATATGCAAAGCAGCAACCAATTTGGTTGGCAGAGTTGAATGAAACCAAATTAAGGGATAAAAGTAAATGTAATGATCACATT
The DNA here is from genome assembly GCF_901765095.1 of Microcaecilia unicolor. Classification (NCBI taxonomy): domain Eukaryota; kingdom Metazoa; phylum Chordata; class Amphibia; order Gymnophiona; family Siphonopidae; genus Microcaecilia; species Microcaecilia unicolor. The sequence continues at coordinate 594,026,251 of NC_044031.1, forward strand.
ATGTATCTTATGTCTTCATTTCAAAAGCTAGAACTTTCTGGAATTCCCATGTGTGATGCATTGAAAAGAGCATTTCTTTTTACCTCACTATCAAAGAAGTTTGATGTTTTTAGGTCTGTAAATGAGGCCATTGAAGGGCAATCTTTTGAACAGGCAACATCAAAACTAAGGCAGGAATGCATAATAAATGATTCTGAGGAGATGTGTTCTCAAAGTCAGTCAGAGAGAAATGAAACAAATTTCTTGGCAAAGAACAGAGGAAGGCGGAGCTATGGGAAAACTCCACCCAAGGGCAAGCTGATTTGCTACTCATGTGGAAAGGAGGGACATGTATCTAAATGGTGTAAGGAAACACAAAACACTCCCTCTAGCTCACCTAAGCCAATGGAACTAAAGAATTTTCAAACCAGGAAATGTATGAAGGACAAAGATAAACACAAGGGCTTTCTAATGGCAGAAAAATCTTTGACTATGGTAAATAATAATTCAAATGAAAGTACTTGGATTTTGGATTCGGGGAGCACATGCCATTTAACCAATTGTAAGAATTTCTTTCAGGAAATGTGTCCAGAGGAAGGTATTCTTAAAACTGCAAACGCAGGGACTGCTAAGATCCAAGCAAAAGGTATTGGATTCTTAAAATGCAAAGTGTCTAATGAAGTTAAAGAAATTCCTGTAAGTGATGTCTTGTATATTCCCCAAGCAGTTTGCAATATGCTTAGTGTATCTACATTAGATAAGAAGGGATTTGTGATTCATTTTGAAAACAGTAAGTGCACAATCTCTAAAAATGATGAAGTGTATGCTGAAGCTTTTATGCATAATGATGTTTATAAACTGAGCATTTCAGGTGAAGCCTCACATATGGCGCAAGTAAGGAAGAATGATGGTAAATGTAGTCTGGAAATCTGGCACCGCCGCCTGGGACATCGTGATTCTAAGGTGATCCAGGATCTTTACAGTAAGCAACTGGCCACCGGCATTCAGATAAGTGCAGATGCTGGTAAAATGGAGAAATGCATAGACTGTGTTACTCAAAAAGGTGTAAGACCCTCATTTCCTGCATACACAGGAAATAGGAGTAATAAAGTGCTGGACTTAATACACAGTGACTTATGTGGACCGTTTAATATCCCATCATTGGGAAATAACAGATTTGTGCTAATATTCTTGGATGATTTCTCTAGATATTGTGTGGCCTATTTGCTGAAAGAAAAAAGTCAAGTCACAGACATGCTGAAGAAATACGTAGCCATGGTGAGCAATAAATTTGAAAGAAAACCAAAGGTTCTTCAGACCGACAATGGTGGTGAGTTCACTTCACAAAGCATGCACACATTTCTAGAACAAGAAGGCATTCAGCATATCACAACAGTAGCTTATACACCAGAGCAAAATTCTGTTGCAGAGAGAAAATTTAGGTCACTTGTGGAAATGACCAGATGTATGCTGTCAGATAGCAATCTCCCTAAAAGACTATGGGGGGAAGCCATTCTCACAGCAGTGTACCTACAAAACAGAATGCCAACTAAAGGCGCTGAGCGCACACCACATGAGACATGGCATGGTAGGAAGCCAAACCTGTCACACATAAGAACATTTGGAAGTACAGCATATGCTCATGTACCAAAGCAAAGAAGGCATAAGCTGGATTCCACAACAGAAAGGGGCATTTTAGTTGGCTATACTCCAGGACACAAAGGATATAGAATTTTGAATCTGAAAACTGGCATTGTTGGCATAAGACATGTTACATATTTTGATGAAAACAAAAGGGTTGATAAAGGCTGGATTATCCCAGATGAGCCTTATCATCCAGAATATGAAACTAGAACCATAATAGACATGCCAGTGTATATAAATGCCATACCAAGGCAGATGTCTGAAAGCAACTCATCTGTATCTAACGAGGAACAGGCAGAGGAAGCAGACACAGAAAGGATCATTGAAGAAGACAGTACAGTTGGAGAAGGGGAATCAATTGGAGAAGAACTCTCAGATTTAGAGGATGCGGAAAGGTCAGACCAACCTGTTGTCAGACGCTCATCCAGGGAAAACAAAGGTGTTCCACCCCCAAGACTGTCTTACCTAACAAAGTCAGCAGAAGCTCAAGAGCCCTTAACATGGGATGAGATTGAGAAAATGCCAGCAGAAGAAGCTGCTGAATGGCATAAAGCTGCACAAGAAGAAATTGATGCATTGGATAAAAATAATACTTGGATTCTTACAAAATTACCTCCTGGCAAGAAAGCTATAGGATGCAAATGGGTATTCAAGTTAAAAAGGAATGCACAAGGAAAAGTGGAAAGGTATAAAGCCAGATTAGTGGCAAAGGGATATCTTCAAAAATATGGAGAAGATTTTGATGAAGTGTTTGCACCTGTAGTGAAACACACGACAATTAGAACACTTCTGAGCATTGCAGTCTCAAAAGGCATGCAAGTCAACCACGTTGATGTGAAAACAGCGTTTCTTCACGGAGATATAACTGAAGACTTGTACATGGAACAGCCAACAGGTTTCATAAATACAAAACAAAGACAGCTAGTGTGTAAATTAAACAAAGGTCTTTATGGATTAAAGCAAAGTGCAAAATGTTGGAATGATAAATTGCATGAAATATTGACAAATTTAGGATTTAAGCAAGGTGAAGCAGATAAATGTTTGTACACTAGGTGCACAAATGGACAATATGCATACATTTTAGCTTTTGTTGATGATCTGCTCATTGCAAGCAAAAGTGAGCAAGAGTACAAGGACATTGTAAAGTGTTTAAACCACAATGTTGAGATAAAAGAACTTGGAAATGTGTCATACTATCTTGGTATAGAAATTGAGAAACAAAATGATGGTTCTTATCTTCTAAGCCAGAAGCAGAAAATAAATGAGCTTATTGAAAGTTTAGGTATGCAAGATGCCCAAGTTGTAAGCACTCCCATGATCACTGATTTTCTGAAGGATGAAACAGTAAGAGAACCTTTACCAGATAACATCCAATATAGATCAGCCATAGGTAAGCTTTTATATCTAGCTACCACATACAGGGCTGATATAGCAAATGCAGTAGGAATTTTGAGCAGAAGGGTCAGCTCACCTACCAAATCAGATTGGACTGCAGTTAAAAGGATGGTAAGGTATTTAAAGGGTACCATTGATTGTAAATTAAAGATTTCAGCCAATAGTAATCCAAAACTAATATGTTACTGTGATTCAGATTGGGCAGGGGATCATTCTGATTATAAATCCACAAGTGGATATGTGTTTATGTATGGAAATGTACAAATTTCATGGGCCAGTCATAAACAAAGTATTGTGAGTTTGTCTTCTACAGAAGCTGAATACGTGGCCGTATCGGAAGCGTGCAGAGAACTGATGTGGATTGAAAAACTTTTGCTGGATTTCGGAATAGCTGAAAAGAGACCAATCCAGATAATGGAAGATAATCAGAGCTGCATCCGACTGTCACAGAATGACAAGGTTCAGTCACGCACCAAGCACATCGCAACGAAATACCACAACGTGCGAGAGTTGGCGAAAGAAGGGGTCATCAGTCTACACTATTGTCACACCAGTGAGATGACAGCTGACATCATGACCAAACCGTTACCCAGAGAACATTTTGTGAATCTGCGTATAAAGCTTGGACTTTGTATGAATAAATAATTGCATGACAGTTATGCATGAGAAGGGGTTTGTTGGAATGTAATTGTATTTTACATGCATTGCCTGTCACCTATTATTTCTCTGTGATTACTCTGTGACCTCTGATGTGAATTACTTAGAGAGGTCACACAGCTATGCAACTTCCTGTGGGGGATAGACACAGCAGATGCAGCACATGGAGCACATGGAGCTCATGATCTCTCCTAACCTGAGAGGATCTATGGTGGTGTGAGCATCCATTACCATCTAAGCACATGGAAGGAGCTGATAATACAAATGTATAGTAATATGTATATATAAGCCTGTCTGATTATAATCTAACTACAAACTGTGAGTAAACAGATGTTTTGTTACTTCAACTTTAAAGTGACTCAGCAGTGAATTATTCAGGGGTGAATGAGAGAGAGATGAAGAAAGAAATTAACATTTCTAAAGCTGAAGCTGTGTGTACTAAAATCTGCTAATTATTTACTACAAATAATCCAACAATGCAGGGGCCACAAGACCCAGAATTCATGTTTTAGACAGATATTACATTGGCAACTAGTCTTCATAATCATGGTGAAATGGGTAAGTCAAGATGTTTTACAGAATCTACAGTCTACTCACACTGATTTGATGAATTTTTAAACAAATCTCTGCATTAGCTTGACATTTCAGGTACTCAAGGAGATGGGCGTTTTCTATCACACAGAAACAGGAAGATAGCATATTCTTTTGAATGGCAGGAAGTAATCTATTCTACCTGGGATTCAGTAGCCATTAGAAAAGCTGTTCTGGGCTAGGAAGCCCAAGTTGAACTCTGCTTGCAGTCTAGTTAGACAGAAAGAACTAAATTGATCTCATTTTCCTGTCTGCTTCACACTAGAGAGATTGTGGTACCAAATTATTCCTGTTATAATAGCGCCATGAAATCTACTATAACTCATTTAGCTCCAGAAGTTCAACTTTACTCCTATTTAAAGGGATAATCTTTGGTGGTTGATATTTGTCATCATTTCTATTTAGAAACAGCAATGACACTTGCCAGTCTGAAATAGTATTGGGGTATTTGGCTCTCTCACTCTGAGCAGAGCTCTCTTACTTTGGTCAGAACCGAAAGGTGTTGGCAATAATAGCCTTTGGCCCAAATTGATATTCTACTGTTTCACTACCATCGCCTAACATTGACTTAAGCCATAAAAACGTGAACTCTAGCAAATCATTTCTCGTTTTCTCAGGCACCCACTTCAGACTCTGGGCAAAGGCTTACCACACTTACATTCAAAGAAACGATAGTTGGAAAGTCATGCTAAAATCCCAAAGTTATTCAATATCTAAAAGCTGGTGAGGAATAATGCCACTTCACAGAAGCCTTTATGTGCAAAGTCCTGCACCTTTTGACGTCTCAGAGGACACTCTCCCAAATCCCAGATGACATGAATGATGTCCGTTGAATTCCAAGTTTTTGCTTCACACCGAGGGAACTGCTGGGGTAAAACTGTTATGTTCTGGAAAAGGGCACCCCCCCCCCAACACATTATTTATCTCTCAAGTTCATGACTTAAAAGGTGTTGATGTAGTAAAATACTAAAGTCTATGCTAAAGATTCAGCACAGTTTTGTTTAACTACTTATGTTAACCCTGCACTGTGTTCCAGCTTTGACTTTCAGAAATCAGTTGAAGGCTCGTTCCTCCCCCCCCCCCCCCCCCCCCCCCCCCAACCACCATCACCAACAGGCCTTTCAATAATATGCAAATTTATTGGTGGCTATGTTTGACTTTCATCCTTTGTGGGTCTAAATTTATAGTCAATGTACTTTGCAATTCAATATGTTGATTACTTCAGACAAATCTTTCTATTTGTTCCTTTGATGTAATTGAGTTTTTCTTACCCTTTCCTATTGTATTCTCAAATGTAAGCCACATTGAACCCGAGCTTACTTGGGATAATGTAATGTGGAAAATAAATGTCAAAATAAATAAATACTATTCAGGCAGCTCTAGCTGTAGATTATTGGTGGGGTATAAGCTTATTTACTGTCTGCTATATGATGATGATTTTATATTTTTGATTATGTTATGAAATGTAGATGGGCATGATATAAGATTATGTAAAATAAATAAACTTGAGTCTTGCTAAGTCTAAGTGGAACTGACATTTCAGCCATTAGGCTGTGGCTTTCTTCAGGGTATGCCGCGAGGTCTGCAAGTTCTCTTTATACAGTGGCTGAAACATTGGCTCCACTTACTCGGACATGACAAGACCAGGACAACTGGAACAATCACGATGCCAGCTACAGAAGCCTAAGACCTAAATTTGGTGTAAATTTCCAGGACACAAGTGGCCATACTGGGTCAGACCAATGGTACATGTAGCGCAGTATCCTGTTTTCCAAACAGTGGCCAAGCCAGGTCACAAGTACCTGGCAGAAACCCAAATTGTGGCAACACTCCATACTACAAATCCCAGGGCAAGCAGTTGTTTCCCATATCTGTCTCAATAGCAGACTATGGACATTTCCTCCAGGAATTTGTCCAAACCTTTTTTTAAACCCAGCTACTCTAACTGCTTACCACCTTCTCCGGCAAAGAGTTCCAGAGCTTAACTATTCATCGAGTGAAAAAATATTTCCTCCTATTTGTTTTAAAAGTATTTCCATGTAACTTCCTCGAGTGTCCCCTGGTCTTTGTACTTTTGGAACGAGTGAAGCGTTGTTCTGCCACCAACATCAGTCTCAAACTTTATTACCAACATAATAAGCTAATGACATGCAAAGTGGTGGGTTTTTTTTTTAATTTCTTATATACAGCCTGTAACCTAGCTATTAATTCACATTTATAACTCTCAAAGTAAAAAAAGACAAAACAAAAAACACAAACCCCTAAACCACCCATAAAATCAGGGGGCTAATTATTCAGTGAGGTTTATGTAGGTTGAAGAGGCTCCTGCCCACTTAAAAAAACAGGGTCCCAGCTGCCCATTTTCAGTGGCATTTAACAGGGCAGTGCAAACTGAACAGCAGCTCCAACTACCACGGCACTAGTGCCGGGGTGGGCTGTAGGCAGAGTTGGTGTTTATATAGGCATCAGGCCGTATTTAGTGCTGGTGCTGACATAGCTAAGTGGGCAGACAGGACATTCAAAATGCAATCCTATTTGAGTGGTGGAACTGAATATCAGCCAGCACCCACATAGCTTCCGGATTGGTTGCTGACCCCTAGATATTCAATGCTGGCGCTTAATTCTGCCCTCAGCACCTTTAAAACCACTGACCGCTGCAGCTGAATATTGGCAGTCAGATTACAGCTGAGGTGGGGGAGGCGGGGTGACACTATGCTCTGCAGCTCTCTGGCCCAGGACTACTGCAATGCACTGTACGCTGGCTGCAAAGAACAAAATATTTAAAAACTCCAAACAGATCAGAACACCGCCACCAGACTCATGTTTGGAAAATCCAAATACGAAAGTGCAAAACCCTTAAGAGAGAAACTTCATTGGCTCCCACCCAAGGAACGCATTGCGTTCAAAATCTGCATGATTGTACACAAAATCATTCACGCAGATGCCTCAATCTACATGCTAAACCTTGTGGACCTGCCTCCCAGGAACGCCATAAGATCATCCCGCAAATTTCTCAACCTGCACTTCCCCAGCTGTAAAGGACTAAAATACTAGCTGATACATGCCACCACCTTCTCTTACATGAGTACGCAGCTGTGGAATGCATTGCCTACACCCCTGAAAGCAATTGACGAAATAACTAGCTTCCGCAAATCTTTGAAGACTCATCTTTTCAACAAGGCCTACTAAGAGAACCCACAGCCTCACAACATTACCTCACCAATATTCCCAATTATTACAACATTACCTCACCAATATTCCCAATTATTAAAGTCCACCTTCCATACCATCTGAATAACACCTTCCTTCTTTCTTCCTTTACTTAATCTCTGTACAATACTAAGTGTTTTTGTTATCATGAAATGACTATACCATAACAAACTATGTAAGCCACATTGAGCCTGCAAATAGGTGGGAAAATGTGGGATACAAATGCAGTAAATAATAAATAATAATAATGTTGGTTCTAGCCAAGGAGGTTTTATGACAGGAGATGAAGTGAGTCTATCTAACCCCAAACATTCAAAGACGCTATTGAAAACAATAGCAAACGTGAGGTTTATGACTGCCTATGTATGTGTGTGGGGGCTTTTTTGTTGTTGCTTTTCTTTAAATTTGACACTTCGTTTTCATTCATTTGAAAGGTTCCCATATGTAACCCGAGGGTTCTTTCTTTTTACCTCGGGGGTGAGGGGGGTGGGGGCAGGGAAACCGGGTGCACCAGAGTGGCAGACTTTTTGGACTCGCAGAATTTCCCACAACTCAGCCCCAAGGCTCAGCTACAATCAGGGCATGATGTCTCTTAAACCTGCCCCCTACAAAAATCGAGCCTACAGTGGCTCCAAAAACAAGTCTGCTGCTCTGGAGTGCCCACACCAGGAAAGCAGCTCAGGTCCCAGGCTTCCCCCTCCACCTCACCAAGGTAAAAAAAACAAAACCTCAAATTACATAGAGGAAGCTTTGAAATAAATAAAAACACTGTCAAATTTTAAAAATATATAAATGAAACCACAGGCAAGTCATAAACCTCAGAAGTTTGCTATTGTTTTCAACAGCATCTGTGAATGTTCGGGGGTCACACAATACGGCATCTGGGTGGGGGAAACGGCTTCAACTTTTTGACATCATGCCATCTCCTGTCATAAAACCTTCTTGGTTCTAGCACTCCCATGCCTATGAACCCTGTGAAGCAGGTCAGCCTGAAACCAAAACCACCCAGGCTTGGATATTTTTTTTCTTGGAAAAACAACTCATATTCCCAGTCAGTATAATTTAACAAAACAAAAACAAAACACTGCAGTGCTCGTAACTGGGCATAAATTATAGCAATTTAATTATGTAGACTGGGACTCAAAATAGAGCACACTGACCCCCTGAAACTATACTGTTATGGTGTTAAAATGTGAATAAATTCTGTATCTACAGAAGCCTCCGGCCTCTCCATTATGGATGCAGAGCAGAACTGGGACATATTTCCCATAGCACTTAACATTTCCCATAACAAGAAACTTCAGAAAGGAACATGAGCAACAATATCTGGAAATACTGAGAAATTGGAAAGAGAAAGCAAATATACAAAATGGAAGAAAAAACAGCTAATAGGGTGAAAATGAAGAGCACAACTTTTTAGAGAGAGGAACAAGTGCAGAAGTGGCACTGTGAGACTAGGACATTAGTAGCGGTTGAGGAGGAAGAGGCAGAATTGCTTAATAAATATTTGTGTTCTGGGTTAAGATGATTAACTGGGAATCGAGCCACAGAAAACAAATTTAGTCATGGAACCAAGATCAACCTCAATTTTTCAAAAGACACTTTAGCTAGTGTAGAAACTTTAGGAGTTCTGCAGTTGGGATGCCTGAAATAATCCTTAAGGCCCTACTGAAAGCATTCTAATACTGCTACTTTTCATATCACGGCACTAAAACTTACCTAAAACCATCAAATGTACAGATGATTATTTGTTATTCCAAAGTCTACTGAAAACTCACTTCTTCAGTCTAGCCTTTAAGGAAATAAGCACTCTTCTCAAATAAACTCATGGCATTCATTATTACCTCATCCTACCTCCCACTATTCCTGTCTATCCCAGCTAAACCAGCTGTTAGTTAAATGATTGTGTGCATTTTTTTTACTTATGTATGTTTTGTTGTTACCTGCTTAGGTTAAAGCGGTGTATAAATATTTCCAAATAGCTTAATTTTACACATAACATGGCAGGAATAAACCTCGCCCTTATACTAGGGTATGTTTGAGAAGATCAGTCTCTGATTTGCTCCTAATTCTTGTCTCGACACCTGCATTGTGCTAAAGAGAGCTGCTTCTCGGAAGTCGTGAGACAGGGCTAGACAAATCAGTTTGCCTACCACTACAGTTGCTCTGAAATTCCTGTACCACACTGCTCAAGCTTGAGCCCATTAGTGCTGTGTAAAGAGCAGGAGGCCATTGGGATAGCAAAAAAGAACATTTGCCAAAAGGGAGAAAGGAAAGGGGTGGAGGGAAGTAGGGCTAGACAGAAAAAAGTAGGTAAAGGAAGAAAGCAGGTAGGGGGAAAGATTAGAAAGAGAAAAAGATAAAAGGAAAAACAAAAAATTGCACAAGGCAGATGAAAGAAAAAAGGGAAATAAGCCTGCCTTTCCTGTAATCTGCCCACTGGGGTTGGGGTTTAGTAAGGCTGAGATTACTGGAAAGGTCAGAAGAGTTGAGAGGAAATGGTCTTGAAAGAGTGGCATTGAGAAGGGAAAGGTGGAGGATGAGGAAGGGGGAAACAGAGTGGGCAGGGTGGGAGGGGTAAGAAAAAGGAGAATGAAGGATGGGGAGAGAGGATGAACGAAGCAGCTGAGAGGGCAGGATGGCGAGGTTGATGGAGACTCTGAACCAAAGGGAAAATTCATCACTGCTCGCTATTGGGGGTGTTAACAGGTTACTGATGGCAACATCTTGAGGAGGGGCATTGCTGATTTCCATCAGTGATCTGCAGTGGTATATTAGGAGCCTGTTTTACTGAACCTTAGGGGAAAATCCACTGCTTATTTCTAGGATAAGCAGCATAAAATGTATTGAAATGTTTTGGGATCTTGCCAGGTACTTGTGACCTGAATAGGCCACTGTTAGAAACAGGATGCTGGGCTTGATGGACCTTCGGTCTGTCTTAGTACGGCAACACTTATGTACCTTTTGTAATCCTAGCCCTTACCTTTTCCTCAATATTTCAATTATCTAGCTTAAATCATGAAGGAATATGTCTAGTGTTAGTGCACGCTAAAAACACTAGCACGCCTACAGCACAGCTTAGTGAACAAGGCCCTAAGTATTTAATTACATCTGCTCCTAACTCAAGATTTACTGGTCTAACATTATATGATGTATTTTACTTTCTGTTACTATATTTTGAACATGCTCATGTTTTTCTAATTGCTACGTAAACCATATTGAACCTGAGTTCTACTCAGGCTAATGCAGGATATAAATGTCATAAATAAGTAAATTGTAGAGAAATCCATTATTGAAGCAATAGGAGTTTGACATCACTGGTCACTTGGTCAAATGTTAAGAGTTTAGTGAAAGATCCAGCCAACCTTGAAATAGGAGGAGGATCCCAGGGGCAGATATTCAAAGAGATTTAAACCAGCCAGAAACGGCTCACTTTTCAGGGCTAATAGGACATATTCAGTGGCACTTAACTGGATAGTGTCGCTGAAATTGTCCGGTTAGTGCCAAACTCAAAACCAGCTATTTTGAGGGAGTTCCGGGGTCAGAGTCAGCACTTGGTCAGTTAACTGCAGATATTCAGCACTTAATTAGCCATGGTAACTGCATAAATTAGGACCACATAGAAAGTTAGTCCAATCTTTATAAGACTCACCGTAGCCAGTTAAGTGATGAATTTTACACTTAACTGGCTATTTTATTTATTTATATTTTGCTCACACCTTTTTCAGTAGTAGCTCAAGGTGAGTTACATTCAGGTACACTGGATATTTCTCTGTCACAGGAGGGCTCACAATCTAACTTTGTACCTGAGGAAATGGAGGGTTAAGTGACTTGCCCAAGATCACAAGGCGCAGCAGCGGGATATGAACCAGCCACCTCTGGATTGCAAGTCCGGTGGTCTACCACTAGGCCACTCCTCCACTCCACTCTTATGTTGTCACTGGCTCTATATACCTGCAAATTCAACGACGGAGCCCAGCACTGAATGTCTGGGGATAACACCGGCGGCAGTCAGCAAAATGCTGATTGCCACCGACTATCGAGCCCTTACTTTCTAGTATTTCAAACAGGATGGGGGGGGGGAGGGGAGAGGAACAGGGGACTCCAAATCCCTTGTGTAAGATTCAAACCTTCCTTCTGGCCTACACCCTTAATATAAAGGAAGGGCCTCCCTGCTTTTAGGTGCTAGACGATCAAGCTCCATTAGTCATAGTGGATAGAGGAACTCAAATCTGAATAAAGAGATCTAGGAGCATCTACAGCAATTAGGATTCCTTAAACCCTCTGCTGTATTAGAGTCAGTGGAAATGGGGAGCTCACTGGAGACAGAGAGAAGTGGGCTTATTATGCAATTACAGGTGAGCCTTCAGAGCTTTTCTAAATCTAACGTTACAGTTCTACACCACTGTCTAAAGGCAGAAGATTCTAGAACCATTTACAGCAGCCATTCATTTGGAAGAACAAATTCTTCATGACAATACAATAATTAAATACTTATACTATGTCATTGTTCAGAACCTGTTGAATGAGGACTTGCAGCACAAGAGGACCAAGACATGTCTAGGAACTTACATAAAAATCAGTGTTTTAAGAAACTTTTCTGGAGGAGAACCTTAATGGTTAGTGTAGTGGCCTGAACCAGGGGAACTGGTTTCATTCTCATTGCAGCTAATTCTGCACCTGACTCTGGCTCCTCAGACCACGAAGGCCTGCCAGAACTCTCCGAATCCTCACAGCCCGACCACGGTGGGGGGGGGGGGGGGGGGGGGGGGGGGAGGAGGTGCACCACAATCTGAAGGGGAATTAGCCCATCTACGCTTTTCTTTATGCCAATTATCAGGGAAAATAGCCTCAGCGGGCAGTCCCAGGCCAGAATCCACTGGGGGGAGCAATAGAAGGGGCCTCAGACAACCCTTGAGGGAGAGCTCTTTTCAGCATGTATGCTTTATGCAATAACACAAAATCAGGGGAGAAAAACTCGCCCTGGGCACCCAGATCCCGTCCGGGGCTAGCCGCTCCCTGAATAGCCTCAATTCGAGGTCCCCCCCCCCCGGGCTTAGGGCTCTCTGTCTCTACGGAGGCCGCGCCATGCGGAGAATTCAAAATGGCGTCCGCTGCCAGCTCTGAGCGGGAAGAATCATCGCTCGCCATGCTTGGGCCGGCTCTTACACCTGTACAGCATGATTTACAGAGCCCCGCTGCTGATTTGCGCTTGCCACACCGGGAACAGCGCTTTACATTCTCTGCAGCCATCGCCGAAAACATTGGGAAAATTCAAAATGGCGGTTTCGCGCCAAAAACGCCCCAATCGCGGGCCCACCCCGGAGGAGTTAGAAAACACTCTTACCTCACCGGACCAAGTATCACAGCTCCGGTCCCATAGAAGAATCAAAGGAAAACTTCTGTTCCATTTTTTTTTTTTTAACGCTGTGAGGAAAGCAGAGGTAATAAGAACTCCGGAGGCTCAGATGAGTGGGAAAGGCAAACCAATGTGCCTGCATCCACTGAGTGGGAAAGGACAGGGAAAAGCAAGCTAATATGTCCACATCCACAGGGGCATGGGTAAGGCAGGGAAAGGGCTAACCTATGTGCCTTCAAAGTGAAGCTGCTATAGCCTCTAACACCCCGGCTAACAACTGGCAAGCCAGGAGCCACCCCCAGGCAAATTTCTGATGGAGCTCGAAAAAGCTGCAGCCACCCTGCTTGGGGAGATAGAGAATACTGAAGAAGCAGTGGAGCTGGCTGGCCATAAGGCACTGTGAAAAGTTGAGTGCTCTCTATCTCCCCCTGCTGGTTGATGGACACAACCCATACGTAATGGCTTAATCTGCTTGATGACAAGGAATCAGTGTTTTAAGAAACTTTTCTGGAGGAGAACCCTAATGGTTAGTGTAGTGGCCTGAACCAGGGGAACTGGTTTCATTCTCATTGCAGCTCCTTGCGATTCCGATACAAAACAAGTACCTGCATATAATATGTAAACCGCTATGACTAACCCCAGAAAGGCGGTGTATCAAGTTCCATCCCCTTTTGAAATGACGTTTTCAGGTTCTTTGAAAAAACATGTGTCTCCAATTTAACCTCCCAAGGCAGGACATTCCAACTTTGACCAAGCTGATAGGGACGTGTATATAAACATTTAAAAAGCACAATATATTTATTCATATAGCTGGGGGCAAGACCAAGGAAAAATTATGCCTTACCTGATTTTCTTCAGTCAGCGTCACTATTCTAAAACCAGGTGTTATACCTTCCCACCAGCAGATACAGGTAGAGAACTGAACTCGACCTGTAACATCATCAGTAATAATCTGTGGTGCTCTATGGAACAATCCATAGATTGCATCTGCCCACGCAGGTGATGGTCCCTTTGTAACGCACCCATGCCCCACCAACCACTAACTCCCGAATGACTGCTATGCCAAAGTCCAAACAGACCCTGGCCAGAACATCCAACTAGTAAGGCTTCCGAGAGCCATGAAGGAGCACAAATAGGTGATCAAAGACAAAAAAAAAAACCGACTAAATTTGCCTCCTCCAGATACTGGAGAAGCGCCCTCTGGATATCCAGTCTGCGGAGCCTTTGGCCCACAGGAGAAGAACCTCCCGACCCAAAGGAGAACAAACGTCTCCTGATTCACATGGAAGGGAGAAACCACCTTTGGCAGAAAGGATGGGACCATATGCAAGTCCACTGAATCCGCCGCAAAGGACAGATACGGATCCCTTAACGGTAGTGCCTGAATTACTCATTGCTTTCTTGACAATTGCCCTGGTTCCCTCTTTTCTTCTATTCCACCTGAGGTAATTCAGTACATAATGCTTAGACTTAATGAGTTGTTAAAGTCAGGTACTCTTCCGTTAGACACGTTGTTCTTGCCCCTTTGTTGAAGGGATCAAGGTTGGATACATCAGTGGAGGCAAATTATCACCCAGTAGCAAGAATCCCTCGTTCCAAGATGGTTGAAACTTATGTCAGTAGGCAATTTTCTTGTTATTTGGACAGATTTTCTATCTTACATTGGTCATAATTTGGTTTTAGAAATGCACAAAATACTGAGACTTTTGCTTAACTACATATGTTAAATAAGCTTGCTTGTCTTAAGTACATATGTTAAATAATATTTATGCCTATGTGATCTGGTAATATTGCTTCAGTTTGATATATTGGCCACGTTTGACACAGTCGATGAATTGTTGCTGGAACAATTTAGTCAGATAGGAATTGCTGGAACTGTGTTTAAATCCAGAGGTGGCCGGTTCAAATCCCACTGCTGCTCCTTGTGATCTTGGGCAAGTCACTTAACCCTCCATTGCCTCAGTTACAAACTTAGATTGTGAGCCCTCCTGGGACACAGAAATATCCAGTGTACATGAATGTAACTCACCTTGAGCTACTACTGAAAAAAAGGTGTGAGCAAAATCTAAATAAATAGTTCAGGGAATTCCTATCTAATCGGAGTTACTCTGTAAAACAAAATAAACAACTCTCCAGGTATTGGTTTCCAGGTTGCAGGGTCACTCAAGGCTCCCCGCTTTCTCCAATTTTGTTTAATTTTATGTCATCTCTTGGTAACATATAGTTGGGGTTAGGTGAATATATTATGCTGATAATATTTTATTACTACTACCAGTGCCACCTTTATATCAAGATTTGATTACTTTGTAACAACTGGGATGAATGCAATCCAGAATTGGGCCTTGATGAATAGTCTGTTCAGCTCTCAAAAAAACAAGATTTTGTGGTTTAGGAATCAAGGTGTTGATACCCCCTCTTTGCTAACACTGTTTAACAACAAAGTTTTTGTGGTAGAATATGAAGCTAGAGTATTAAGGGTGTTTCTTAATTCCTCTTTAACTTATGCGTCACATATTAATTATGTAAAAAATGTTTAAAAATGAGGCAGTTACGATTAGTTAGACCACTTTTTGGCAAGCAAGCTTTTGCATTGCTAGTACAGATACAGATAGTACACCCCTGTGGGCCAACACTTTACAAGACCAGAACACTGTACCAGTGATTTCATAGCAAGAATCCTGAAAGGTAACTTTAAAACAATACAGGAATGTAAGACCTTTGAAGTCAGAATGATTGAATATTTTGTCACCCAACAGACAGGACTTAACAAGGATCTGGGTTTTCTAGCCCATTATAAACCATAAAGTTGTATTTCTCTGTTTATCACCCTCCTCTCATCCTGTTAGACTATCAATGAAATGCTTTAATGTCCCCTTGCATACCTCCTACCCACCCCCACCCTGCTAGACTGTCAATGAAATGCTTGGATGTTTCACTTATATATACTATCAGCTACCACATTTGCTTTATTTCCGATCTGACGAAGAAGGGCAACCTTCTAAAGCTAATCAAGAAATGTATTATGTCCAATAAAAAAAAGGTATCATCTTATTTTCTTTTCCATGTTTTATTTTGTTTGATTTCTATTGATAACCTTAGTACAGATACTAATTCTGCCACACTTAGATAATTACAATGTTTTATTTTCTGGTATAATGAAAAATCAGGGGGAACTACAATACAGAATACAGCAACAAGATTGATTTTTAAATTGAACATATATAGTAGTGTCTCCTCATGTCTTACAAATTGCATTGACTTCCTATAGCTGAGAGAATCAAGTTTAAAGTTACTTGCTTGGGTTTTTTTTTCATATTTTATATGGTTTTACATTGGAATTGTTGATCAATATTGCATCATTATTTATAAGTTGTTAGGTCGTTCTGTTCATTAATGTTAACAGTTGGTTTTATGTCCACCTGTTTAAGAAGGTTCAGTTTCAGAGAATATTAAATTCTACATTGGCTCAGGAGTTTCTTTATGAAATTCACTACCCCTTTTTATTAGATTAGATAATAACTATCTTAGTTTTAGGAAGAAGGTAAAAACCTAAACATAAAGGAATCCTGTTCAGAAGGAATGGATCCTAAGGAGCTTAGCCGAGAATGGGTGGCAGAGCTGGTGGCGGGAGGCGGGGATGGTGCTGGGCAGACTTATACGGTCTGTGCCAGAGCCGGTGGTGGGAGGCGGGGCTGGTGGTTGGGAGGCAGGGATAGTGCTGGGCAGACTTACACGGTCTGTGCCCTGAAAAGGACAGGTACAAATCAAGGTAAGGTATACACAAAAAGTAGCACATATGAGTTTATCTTGTTGGGCAGACTGGATGGACCATGCAGGTCTTTCTGCCATCATCTACTATGTTACTATGTTCTATTTCCAAAGAGCAATATGCGATTGTTTTTAACTGTTATCGATTGTTTTATGAATTGCTGTACGATTATGTATAGTGTACACCGCACTGAGCCTTGGAAAGGGGATATTGACGGTATGTAGGATTGTTTTGATTCAATGAAGCTACATAGGACCAGAGAGAGAACCTATGATTTGTGCCTTATCTTCAACTACTGGCAGATTTTTATTTATTTATTGCATTTGTATCCCACATTCCCCCACCTATTTGCAGGCTCAATGTGGCTTACATAGATGGGTATAAACCCGTTAGTCTGGACTGAAGTTTCAGAGGGTGGCTATGAAAATGGTCCATGGTTCTTGCAAAGCATATGCAAACAAGACACCGGAAAAGGAAAGGGGATGGGATTTGACATACCGCCTTTGTTACAAACAAAGCGTTTACATATTATATGTAGGTACTTATTTTGTACCTGGGGCAATGGAGGGTCAGGTAACTTGACAAGAGTCATAAGGAGCTGCGGTGGGAATCCCGTTTTCCTGGTCCTCAGATTGCTGCACTAACCATTAGGCCACTCTTCCAGTTCAAAAGGCAGAATAGGGAAGATTACTACTACTACTATTTAGCATTTCTATAGCGCTACAAGGCACTGTAGAAGATATAGGGAAGATATGATAAGGACATATAAATACATTCATTCTTGCATATGCTCAAAAAACTCCAAGACAAATGCACAAGAGGTAGAGGGTGCAGTTTATAGGAGGAGGAGGAGGGTAATGGGTCAGGAGTTATCTAAGGAAATGTTCCTTTACAAGGATGCTGGATGCTTGAACAGTTTCCCACATGGAGGTGGTAGAGATGACAACTATGTCTGAATTCAAGAAAGCTCAGGACAAATACAGAACCCCAGAGTGAGGAAGGGATTGTACAGCCCAGCAGTTGGGTTGCATGGGCGAACCAATAGGCCAAATGGTCATTATCTAGTGATAGGTTCCATTTTTCCCCCCACTTAGTTTAACACAAACAAAACACCTCGTTTTTAGCACTTTGGAGGAGTGGTTAGCACAGTGGTCTGAGAACCTGGGTTCAATTCCTTGTGACTCTGAGCAAAGTCACACCCTCCGTTGCCCCAGGTACAAAGTAAGTACCTGTATATAAGATGTAAACTGCTTTGATTGTAGCCATAGAAATGCAGTATATCAAAGTCTCATCCCCTTTCCCTGTCCTTACTTTCCACGTTTCACCCAAAAGGCTTTCAGATATTTGAACCTTCCTCCTTCTGAGAAGCCTCAGACTTTTTGAAATGCTAAACCACTCGAACTTAACACCTCTTTAAAAAAAAAAAAGGTTACATCTCTCATATTTCCACCCCTTGATATCAAATAAATCGGCTTTCACAATGCTGCCGTTCTACTTAAAGGAATACAAGAGACCCTCTCCTTCCAAGTACTGGATTAATTACCGAAACTGAGCATTAATGTTCATTGTTCTTTGTCCCCTTGCTCTTATTATTTTGAACCTCCCACTTGTGTATTTCTCCAAGTACCTCATTCATTTGGCAAGAAAAGTGGAGAGCAAATGGAAGCTGTGTTACGATGTAACCCCCACCAAGGCAGAAGATGAACTGTTCACAAAGAAGACCGCTAACTGCACCTCAGATAAACGCAGGTCACTATTATTTGAAAGCCTGCTGTCCCCTTTAGGCCAGTAGTTCCCAAAACTGAACTATCCAATGATGTTGAACCTGACAGATTATTTTTGTGAAAGTGGAGCATTTTAGAGTTGGATTGTATTCTTATTGTTGAATTTTTTTTTTTTAATTGTACAAAGAATTGGGTTTGTGTGTAAATATTTGTTTTAGCCTAAGTAGGTAAGTAAATAAATAGGGAGTCACAAATGGTTCTGGTGGAATTTAAGTCAAACCAACAGCTGCATGGTTAACTAAGAAGTTAACAGGTCTCCAGAGCATTTAATCAGTAGCACTCTGGGGCTACCAGTAGGACAGTTCACATTTGATATCTCCCTGGCAGAAAAGCGTGGACTGAGCGGCACACTTACCACTCTCATAAAAGCATAAGCATTGCCATATTGGGACAGACCGAAGATCCATCAAGCCCAGCATCCTCTTTCCAGTAGTGGCCAATCCAGGTTACAAGTACCTGGCAAGATCCCAAAGGAGTAAAACAGATTTTATTCTGCTTACCCTACAAATAAGCAGTGGATTTTCCCCAGTCCACCTTAATAATGGCTAATGGACTTGACTTTTCTGAAATTAGCCAAAAACTTTTTTAAACCCTGCTAACTGCTTTTACCAAATGCTCTGCTTACAACCTATGCTTCTCTAACCTTCTCTCATAATTCCAGGCAGGTACAGTACAGAGCCCTCAAGAAGCCCCTTTTGTCAGCTGCAGACTACATTGGGTAGAGTTGTGGAGGGTGTGGGGGGAGGGGGGGGGAAAGAGACTGGCAGAGATCAGCAGAGGCAAGGAAGGTTAAGAAAGTAATATGCAGGAGGAAGGGTATACCAGAGATAAGCACTTAAACTTGCTTCCAGTTATTATGCAATACTAAAAAAAAAAAAAAAAAAATGGTTACAGCAGCAGTTTTTGGAGTTTTTGGTGAGGGGGTGGTTCAGCTCTACCTCCCCCCACCTAATTGAAAACATCTATGCTTTTTCCTGACCTATTGGTTATTGAAAGCGGATTCTGTTTTGGTAGTCATCTGGGGGAATGGGACTTTAAATAAGCATAACAATTTTAGCACTTAAGCTAAACTAAAGACGATGATCCTATTTTGCCACAGGGCCTCTGTGCTTGTCAGATACAGGGTCCCTATCAGTTCCTTCTCTTAAAAGGGCTCATTCAAAAGTACAATCATGCATTTTCAACTGCAGGTTATAGAATTTATGGACTCAAATCCCTGAGGATGCCAATTTGTTGTTTCAAAAGCAAGTCTAGGTTTTCTTGTTTTCATTTTAAATTCCTGCTTTGTAATCTGCTCTGAACATGGTTTCAGAATGGTAAAAAGTCTTCAGGGCGATGTACATAAGTAATGCCACACTGGGAAAAGACCAAGGGTCCATCAAGCCCAGCATCCTGTCACCTAAAAAAACAAAACTGGGTTGGGAAGCATTGCTCTATACAAGACCTCCATCCTTCAAAGAAAGGAAACCCCACACCCTCCTACTTGGACCAGTTCTGAAACCAGGCAGTGTAGATTCTTGGGTACAGAGAAATATCTACAGCATCAGGAGTTAAATCTGAATAAAATTATGGTACTGCATTAGCATTGGTACAGTCAAAGATATTTTAAAAAGTCTGTAGCATTCTTTGGAGAACAAAAAAAAAAAAATTGTTCTTTCCTTAGGAATACAATCTCCGCTTGAAAAAAGTAAGCTAGTTAAAATAAAAAAGAATAACCCAAACCAAGACAGATAAAATTCACAGCATACAAACTGCAATTTAAAATTACGTTGGCTCCAAAAAGAATTAGGGGCCCTTTTACTAAGCTGCAGTAAGTGCTAACGTGCGCTTAACGCAGCTTAAAAGGGTATACTGTGGGACATACTCAAATGTCCTGCTTTAAGTTCCACATTGGCGCATTAAAATAATATTTTTGTTAGAGGGGCGTGTCTGGGGCAGAATGGAAATTCCTGCACTAATTGGTGCATCCACATTACTGTGAGCAAGATCATGTGAACCCTTACTGCCTACAAAATAGGTGTTGATAAGTGCTCACATGGTAATTTAACAGCTGCACATTAATGGTGACATTAGCAAATGGCCACTAATTTAAAAAAAAAATGGAAAAATCGGCCATTTTACTGCTGCAGTAAAAAAAATGGCCTTAGCGTGTGGGAAAAACCTGCGTAAAGGTGTAAGGCCACTTTTTACCACAGCTTAGTAAAAGGACCCCTTAGCTAGCAAGAGGCCCATGAACAAGAAATCCTGTAATCCCTCCCTTGAAGAAAGTCAAGTCATTGAACCGGTCTTTTAACTGGGCACAAGCTTATGACAGTTCATCAGTGTCTTCTTCCAAATGAAACAAAATTAAAATCCTTTGCAGAACCTTAACAGCAGAAAACCAACACAAAACAGGTCAAGATATACAGGCAGCAGAATGTTAACTACTTACCGCCCACCACTTGTAGATATCTGTAGAAATCCGATGACTAGATCTGGTCAGCAAAGGTGACACCGACTGATTGAATCTCTCATCAAACCACAAGGAAATGCCCGGATCCGAGATGCACCTGTTGCAGCTGCACGGTCGCCAGGTGGATTTGATCCACCTCTTGATCTGCTCCGAGATCCGGCCAAAATATTTTTCGGGGTGCCAGGTGATACCCCCCACGTGCTGAGTGTAGTTCAGCACAAAGGACATCACAGTGAAGGCAAACAAGGACAGCGCCAGGGTGAACACCTTCCGATTCCTGTTGCGCAGAGCAACCATTTCATCCACGTTAAATCTTCAGCTTTCTCCCTTAGGCCCCAGAAGTATTTCAGATTTCGAGCGGGATTAAGATGAGATGGTGACAAGGTTATTTGGTGCTGCTGTGTAGTCAGAAGTTAGAGTATATTTTCTTGCAAATGGTACTTGTTCTGTTAATACTACGCCCTAAAAGCTGCGTAGAGGAGCAGCATCTGTTTGATATCTAGATTAAAGGTTTCCAGGATCACTTTCATTGGTGTGTTTTTTTTTTTTTTAAACAGCTACTAATTTCTCCCAGCTTTAAATCAGCACTGCCAGGGACTTCCTGTCCCCATCTAGAAACTGGAAATTACCAGCAGAATCAGTGCCACCTTGACCCACAAAAGAAAAAAGGCTGGAAAGATTTTAGTTTCTTTTCTGCAGAAGATAGCTTCAATATTCAGGCATCAGGATGCTCCAGTCACCTATACACAAAGACAAAAGAAATTAAGCCGCAGTTAGACTCTGCAACAAGAAACCATCATTTCCAGGCTGAGGGCTGCAAAAAGGTTGGTTTTACTTGGGGCATGGCTTGGCAGCCAGCTTTTCCTCAGCAAGATGAAACAGGTTAATACTGTCACAGACAATGGTGCTTAACTTTATGAAAAACTTTTCTCCGCCTCCCTAGGCCTGTCTGGCACTTGCAGAAGAAAAAGATCCCCAAGTGCTTTTAATTTGAGTTTGCAGCCGCACAGCTTTGACTTGGTTCATTTCCCAAGGCTGACCTTGCTGTTTACCTGCCAGGGTATTTCTAATTAGCAACAGCTGAACGGCAAACAGAGTAATGAGAGAAAAGAAAGAACCGGACCTGCAGATGCATCCCCACCATGCACACACAAACCAGGAGTAATAAAAACAATTTTCAAGATGTGTAGGCCCCTCAGCATTTGGCACCTGCTCTGCAGTGTATGTTTTTCAAGTACATCCCACCTTGTACATGCTCATTACACATCACTATAAGTGCCTGGAATTGCTGCAGCTTTATTAAAAGTACAGCAATGTATTGTGAGGAGGCTACTTCACCCCCGCAGGGATAGGTTGCTTTCAGCAGCTGTTATCTCACAGCAGCAGAAGGCAAGAGACATCACACACACTCAAGGCAGAATTGGCACAGGCACCACTGGGACATTCACCTTCAAATGATACAAGTTTCCGAGCTAGGCACATAACATCTGCATGGAAACCATAAAGATCTGGCTTAAATTTGGGACAATTTCAGTCTTTCCCTGACAGGAGGGCATATTGCGGATTTTTAAGACAGTGCCCAAAACAATTTGAAAAGTGAAAATGGCCCAATGCATGTCAATAATTTAGCTCTGTCAAGCAGGGACTGTCTCTTCATGTTCAAGTGTACAGCGCTGCATACGTCTAGTAGCGCTACAGAAACGATAAGTAGTAGTAGAAGAGGGAAGGAAGGAAGGAAAAGCGGTCGTTTTCCCAACAGTAGGTTTTCCCTGAATTTCTACAATGAGCAGAACAAGGCACAGAACGGTAGCTGACAGCAGATACCCAAACTGGTGTCTATATTGTTCCCAGCCACTTTGATGAGGTCTTTTAGCTGCCTGATATAGAAGTGAGGCAGCCATGGCATAATTATATATATATAAGAAATCATATGAAGGGTTAATTCTGTTAAAAGCTTGGTATTTGAATTGAATTCTTATTTCAAATTTCAACTTTTACTTTGTAAGTGAAGTGAAGGTATGCCAGATGGTTCAGATTATATTGAACTCTAGCTGTCGAGCAAAAGGGTTAGAAAGGTCAGAGAAAGGAATTTCTTTCACCCTTGTGAATAATGAAAGCTAGCTCAACAGCTGTATATTATTAGGCATACTGAATAGTTTTGTAGGCAGGCAGTTTGTTTAGGATTAAATAGAAAAATGCTTAGATAGAAAATACTATTTAGAGAGAGAGAGGCAATAGATTAGTATTTACAAGTTTTTGATATTTAGAATATGTGTTATAAGGATGCTTACTTTAGAATATGTTGTATTCTGTGTAAATTAATAAGGTTTGTGTCTGTGTAGAATATCTGTTAAATTCTGTATTACTCTTTGTCTGCTGTTTAAGAGGTCAAGCAAGGACTGCATTGAGGAGATCAACATGTGGTTTGACTTAGCCATAGTTCTGGCTGGTTCAATGTATAAGCTGATAGGTGAAGAGGTCAGAACTAGTCAGCTCTCTTCTCCTTGATTAATTATAGCTAAGTGTAGGACTGGCCTCCTGGAAGTAATAACCTGATATGTATGCTATTAAGTAAGATTGGCTTTTGACCCCTTTAATGAATGCCAGAGTTTAGTTAGCAGTTAGTACTAGGAATATGAGAAATCAATCATAATAACATGTAAGAGACTGGAGACCAAATGTCTGGCTTAAGGGGCCCCAGGTCAGAGGTCAGTTTAGGATGTCTGGAACCTATGTAACTGATATTTCAAAAGTAATGATTGGTTGAGGCAAGGTAGCCAATCAATTTCTTAACCAATTGGGAGTAAAGGGGGCTAGGCTAGGAGGAGGGCTTAGGACCCTATTTAAGTAGGAGCAGAAGCAGTTTACGTCAGAAGGAGCTCAGAAGAAAGAGAAGGACAGAAGGAACAGACAGAAGAAGGAGAAGACAGCATAAGAAGAGAAGCAGCTGAGACAAAGACACAGAGAGCTGAGAGAAAGACACAAAGAGAAGAAGAGACTTAATGCTGATGTCCTGCTTTGTTTGCTGGCAAATAAAGAAGATTACTTTCTCATTCTGGTGTGTGCTGTCTGACTCCTGAAGCATCACAAATTCATGCATCCATTCCTGCAACAATTCTTGGTGGCAGCGGTGGGATGAATCCTGCATTAATCCCAGCACCCAACAGACTGGAGAACATTCGCCGGGTATGTATTCTGTATTCTGTATTGTAATTCTAGCTAGAAAATTGTAAATCAGCCCCTCAAACAAATTGAGGAAGGAGAGCCTGATCAACTCTCAGCGAAGGCCCTAGTACCTTCTAATCTAGAGGAGATTAGAAGCGAAAACGCTTGAGCTTATCTGTATCTGAGAAATCTGAAATTGTTGGGTGGGATTTTCTGTACTGAATGAATGTGTGATGCCTGAATGTTAATGAGTGCGGACTTCTTATAGCTGCATTTCCAATTAACGCGAGTTCAATTGGTCAGCAACGGAAGGAAGCGATTGCTGTCTGTCTACCTAGTGTCTCGAGAGTGCAGACCCCTTACTGCACTTTCAAAAATTCCCTCCCTTTTTGTGTGTTGTAACTGTAAGCATTATGGGTGGGACATCATCTAGACAAATTGCTACCCCCCTAGACTGTATGCTTAAGAACTTCAAGAAAGGATTTTTAATTAATGACTATGGACAGACTTTAAGCTCAAGTACTCTAAGAACCTTGTGTGAAGTTGAGTGGCCATCTATGGGAGTGGGGTGGCCCCCTAGTGGCAGCTTAGATATTGAAGTAATCCGGAAGGTCTACAGCATAGTTGTAGGAGAACCAGAATATTCTGAACAACTCCCTTATATAGATTCCTGGGACAGCCTTGTGACTGACCCTCCCTCCTGGTTAAAAACTTATATGGGATCCCCAGTAAAATTCATGTTAGGCCGTGTTCAAAGAAAGATTAGAAAATCTAAACTAGAAGAGGGAAAGAGCCCTAGGAAGCTTACCACCCAATCAGTGGCTTCCGCCCCTACCCTGTCTGAGAAACCCATACTCTCTGATGACCCCTCAGATCTTGAGCCACCACCTTATGGCCCATTGTTGGGGTTCCGTGCTACCCCCAGAGATCCACGCCGTCCAGCCCAAGCTTCTCCAGCACAGGCTTCTCCGGATAGTTCCTCTTCTGTGCGAACCCCACCACATCCTAGGTTGGACTTTTCACCTGGCCTCTACCCTTCTGTGCCAAATCCTCTCCTGTTAACCTCTGAAGACCCGTTTTGGGTTCCACTCCCTGACTCCTCAACTCCTGACAGCCCAGCCTCTCCCTCTAATACCCCTACCCACTCATCAGGGGCCCGGCATCCCTTTCAATGGACTGAATCACCTGTGACCACCTCTCAGTCTATGAGTACCCCTCCCCATCCCTCAGGGGTTCAACCTACCTCCACTGAATGGGTTAGACCCGCTGCAATCACCTTTGAGCATGATAGGAGGGTAGCTCCTAGCTCTACCTCAGGTTCCATTCCCACCTCCTCGAGAGTTCTGCCCCTCCGCCAGGTAACTACCACTCGACCAGATCCTAATAATCAGGGTCAGGTTATACAGGCACAGGCCTATCAGTATGTACCCTTCACAACCACCGATCTCCTGAATTGGAAGACGCATTACCCCTCTTATACTGAAAAGCCTCAGGCAGTGGTGGACCTAGTGGCTAGCATTATGGCCACCCATAACCCAACCTGGACTGATTGTCAACAACTTCTCCTGACCCTCTTCACAACTGAGGAGAGGCGGAAGATTTTGCAAAATGCTGAGGCCATCACGCGAGAGCGTGTCCCCGGGGGGACACAGGACCCAGAGGGATGGGTTAGAGCTCGGTTTCCTCGCGCAGCTCCAGATTGGGATCCAAATGATGGGCAGCACTATGAACTGTTGTCTGGCTATTGCCGGGACTTACTGGAAGGTATGAGGAAAGGCATAAAGAGGCCCATTAATCTGGCAAAGGTCTCTGAAATTCTCCAAGGGGCAACTGAATCCCCTGGGGCCTTTCTAGAGCGACTAATTGAAGCCTACAGAACATACACCCCATTTGACCCTGAAGCCCAAGAAAACCAGAGAATGGTGAATAGTGCATTGGTGGCCCAGAGTATGCCAGATATCCGGAAGAAGTTGCAGCGTCAGGAGGGATTCGCAGGGATGAATACCACCCAGCTAATTGAGATCGCAACCAAGGTTTTCATTAATAGAGATCAGGAGGTGCGCCGAGAGGCTGACCGGAAGATGCAGAAGAAGGCCGACCTTTTAGCGGCAGCCATTACTAATTCCACCCTTAACCGAGGTCGACCTCTAGCTAATGGGAAGCCAAAGTGGGACCCCGGACCACCAGCCAGGCCCCGAGATTCCTTCAATCAATCCCGGCCAAGGGGGGAGAATCCCAGACCAAGATTGGAGAGGGACCAGTGTGCCTATTGTAAGGAAAGAGGGCACTGGAAAGATGAATGCCCCCAGAGGCGCCAGGGACTGAGAAGGGGACCAGGAGATCGAGGAAGCCGAGGCCGAGTTCGAGAGGGAAGATATGAGCCTCCTGAATCTGACATCATCGGGATAGCCGAGATGGCAGAATGGGACAAATAGGACAGACCGGGTTCCTACAAACTGGGCTCCCAGGAACCTATGGTCAAGTTAACTATAGGGAGCCGCTCAATTCCATTTATGATTGATACAGGAGCTGAACATTCTGTTGTGACGGAGCGATTAGCGCCTGTGTCTGGAAAAACTGTCCGAGTGGTGGGTGCCACGGGGGTGCAGAACCGGAGGCCTTTCCTGACAACCCGTAGATGCCAATTAGGCTCACACATAGTCACTCATGAATTCCTGTATATGCCAGACTGTCCAATCCCTTTGTTAGGTCGAGACCTGCTGTCCAAGCTTAGGGCCCAAATTTCCTTTGACTCTGATGGCCAGACTTCAGTCTCCTTTCGGCCCCCGACATCCAGCCCTAAGGGTATATTGAGTTTCTGCTGCCCTCTTGAAGAAGAATGGCGGCTGCATCAGTCGCAGGGCCAAGTTGACCTACCCCTGGCAGACAGCTTTCAGGTCAGTGGGGTATGGGCAGAAGATAATCCCCCAGGGTTGGCCCGAAATATTCCTCCTGTACATGTAGACTTACTTCCAAGTGCCCGGCCAATCCATCTTCGCCAATACCCAATTCCCAGAAAGGCTCTGGAAGGGATTCAAGCACATTTGAATCGTCTGTTATCCCATGGAATTATTCGTCCTTGCCAGTCTCCATGGAATACGCCACTACTGCCAGTTCAGAAGCCAGGGACTGAGGACTACCGGCCAGTCCAAGACTTACGAGTGGTTAACAAATCCACTATTTCATTACACCCTGTAGTGCCTAATCCATATGTCCTGTTAGGATTGATACCTTCTGGAGCTACCCATTTCACGACACTAGACCTAAAAGATGCCTTCTTTTGTATTCGGGTGGCCCCCGCCAGTCAGCTGCTTTTTGCCTTTCAATGGGAAAACCCAGTAACAGGAAGGAAGCTTCAGTATACATGGACCCGCCTGCCACAGGGGTTCAAGAATTCCCCCACCATTTTTGGGACAGCCCTAGGACAAGACCTTAAGACTTTTAAATCTGAGCCTTCCAGGCGAGTTTTACTCCAGTATGTAGATGACCTCCTGATTGCAGCAGTGACTCAGGAAGAGTGTTTTGAGGCTACCAGAGAATTGCTGGAGCTACTCTTGGATGCAGGCTATAAGGTCTCACGCTCAAAGGCCCAACTTTGTCAGTCAGAAGTGAAGTATCTGGGCTTTTGTATTTCCCAGGGAAGTCGGAGACTGGATGCTAGTAGGAAGCAAGCGGTAGCTGCAATTCCCCAATCCAAGTCCAGAAGAGAAGTTAGGGAATTCCTGGGAGCAGCTGGATTTTGCAGAATTTGGATTCCAAATTTTGCATTGATGGCGAAACCCCTTTACCAAGCCACAAAGGGGGGTGAAAAGGAACCATTTGAATGGGGACCTACTGCTCAACAATCCTTCATTGCCATAAAGAAAGCCCTACTCCAAGCCCCTGCGTTAGGCCTTCCTGATGTGGAGAAACCTTTCTCATTGTATGTCCACGAGCGACAGGGGGTTGCTCTGGGTGTGCTGACCCAGATGATGGGATCCTGGCAGAGGCCTGTTGCATACCTGTCTAAACAGCTGGATGGAGTGGCTAAAGGATGGCCAGCCTGCATGAGGGCCATTGCAGCAACAGCCTTACTGGTCCAGGAAGCTGATAAGTTGACCTTGGGGCAAGAACTGGTTGTTAAAGTCCCCCATGCAGTTCTCACCCTCATGGAGTATAAGGGCAACCACTGGTTTACAAATAACCGCATGGTTAAGTACCAAGCCAGCTTGTGTGAGAATCCACGGATACACCTGGAAACAGTGGCTACATTCAATCCTGCTACTCTTTTGCCAGCATCTGAGGGACCACCGGATCATGACTGTATCCAAACTATGGATGAAGTGTACTCCAGTCGACCAGATCTTAAAGATGTTCCGTGGAGGGACCCAGATGTAATTTATTTTACAGATGGAAGCAGTTATGTGGAGAACTCCAAGCGACTGGCAGGCTATGCTGTGGTGACAGAGGACAAGGTGATAGAAGCGAGAGCCCTGCCCCAAGGAACTTCAGCCCAGAAAGCAGAACTTGTGGCCCTCATACGAGCTCTGGAGTTAGCAGCAGGACTGGTGACCAACATTTATACTGATTCTAAGTATGCCTTCACAACCCTACATGCTCATGGAGCTTTGTATAAGGAAAAGGGACTCATAAATGCTGCAGGCCAACCTGTTAAGTATGGACCTGAAATACTTCAGCTGCTAGAGGCTGTGTGGGCCCCTAAGAAGGTAGCTGTCATTCACTGCAGGGGACACCAAAGAATAGATACTCCAGTGGCCCGAGGGAACCGCCATGCTGATCGGGTGGCCAAAGAAGCTGCTCGAGGACCCCCAGCAAGTACTGTGACTCCCCTGTTCCAAATTCGACTGCAAGAATGGACACCTATGTATACCCAAATGGAAGAGAAATGGGCTCAAGAAGAAGGTGCAGTAAGGAGACCTGATGGCTGGTTACATCTCCCTGATACCAGAGTTCTGGTGCCACGCCACCTAGCTTGGCCTGTAGTGTCTCAAGCTCATGACCTATCACACTTAGGGAAAACAGCACTAGCCCGCCTACTCAATCGAGTAGTGGTGCTGGAAGGATTGGATAGTCTGGTTGCCACTGCCTCTGCCCGATGTACTCTCTGTGCCCAGAATAATGCTCGTCAGGGACCCCGTATTCCACCAGGAGTTCAGTCTAGAGGACTAACACCCTTTGAGTCCCTAGTTATAGACTTCACAGAAATGCCCAGGAGCGGTAGGCTCCGATATCTTTTGGTCATGGTTTGTACCTTTTCTGGGTGGGTGGAAGCATATCCTACAGTCACTGAGAAAGCCACAGAAGTAGCTCGAGCCCTCCTTAGGGATGTCATCCCCAGGTATGGACTGCCCCTTGCCATAGGTTCAGATAATGGTCCCGCCTTTGTTGAAGCTACACTTCAGGCCCTGTCCCGCGCATTGCGCATTACCTGGAAATTGCATTGTGCCTATCGTCCCCAGAGTTCAGGGCAGGTTGAGCGGGCAAACAGAACCTTGAAAAATAGCCTAGCAAAGATTTGTCAGGAAACCCAATTGAAATGGCCACAGGCATTGCCACTAGCCCTCTTTCGCCTCCGATGCACCCCAACTAAAGGAACAGCCCTCTCTCCCTTTGAAATTGTGTATGGGAAGCCCCCAGCCATTTTACAGGGAATTAAGGGAGACATAGGGATTTTAGGGTCTGCCCAGGTGCAGGAGCAGGTAGCCCTCCTGGGTAAGATAATTTCTGAGCTTCAGTCTTATGTGAGAGAAATAAACCCTGTCCCCTTCCAGGCTCAGGTACATTCCTTCCTGCCAGGGGATAGAGTTTGGGTGAAAGACTGGAAGCTCCAGCCTTTGGGGCCCCGATGGAAAGGACCTTTTACTGTTTTGCTTTCTACCCCTGCAGCTGTGAAGGTCGCAGGGATTACTCCATGGGTCCATTGGTCTCGAATTAAGTCTGCTGACCAGACTGAGCCCAGCACGGATCAGACGGAGCCTAGACAGTGGAGAGCAGAAAGTGATCCAGCGGAGCCATTGAAGTTGCGCCTGACCCGAATCAAAGAATCTACTAGCTGAAAAGAAGGGTCAACTGCATACTGCAGGAGCTGCTGAACTTCGGCTTCATACTGAGACTCTTTCTGTCCAGATTCTGGCTTTCTTGGAATTTGAAAGCTTGATCCTTGTCAGTTGAGGGTCTATCCCAACTGGTATAAGAACTCAAAGACTGAGAACACTATATGAGAGTAATCTGTGATTAGCACAGACTGTTGAAATATTATTGCTTAATTAGTTTGCTGTATTTGTTTTAGATTAGGAAGAAAGAAAATGTTAGTAGTTTGGATGCTTTTGTTGTTTTCTACTCCTTGCCTCCTTGTTCCTAATACCCCAACTCGCTCCAACCTTTGGTTACACTCAGTCCAGGAACTAATTAGCCAGGCAAAGATTACTTCCCCTTGTATTGTGTGTTCCCGATTTTCTCCTTATACTACAGATGTCCCAGCTGTACCTGTCCCTGTGCAACTCCCAGCTCTTATACCTCCCTACTTTTCGAGTTCAGGTCCTTGGAGCCAGGATTATACTTGGTGGTCCTTTTATAATGCTACTTCCCCCTCTGAATCTTCTCTAAGGCCAGTTTTTACGTCTCCCTATCCAGCTTCTGGAGTGTTTTGTTTAACAAGAAGCATCTCAACTGTTCTTCCCATTCCCTGTAATTATACTAATGTTCTCCCAGAAAAAGGAGAATCTGTGTGGGTAGTTTCTCCAGGTACTCCTATGTGCCCTGCTACCATACCTGCAGATTATGACCCAGGTGATTATCTGGCTCCTAAGCGTACCACTGAGAAGACTATAGTGTCCAAGCTTATTTTCTACTTTCATAAGTCCCCGGGGTATGAAGAGTTATTAACAAATGAGCAGCCTGTCACAATTGGGGATTGGCGCCTATGGTGTGCAAAGTCTCCATTTCGTCTTCGTTCCCCTGGGATAGGGGCTCGCATTATGGGCACCCTAAGTACCCTGTCCAGCCTGAGCCAACATTTATTGGGAACTTTCCTCACCCTCTCCTTGGTCATTACTGGCTCTGTGATAATGTCCTCCACATGATTCTTCCCCCTACATATAATTTTTGTGTATTGGTAACCTTGAATTATTTTCCTAAAGTTATTCCTCTTAAGCCACTATCCCCGCACCGCTCTAAGCGAGAGGCTTTGTCCTTACCCTCCTCCGTTGCCACAGAGGATGAGGCGATTGAATTAGCCCTCCAGTATATTAATTCTACTTATCCTCTGACTAAAAAGAGACTTGTAGCCCTTTCTGCCACGGCCTGGATTCCAATTGGAGGCCCGGTAGCGGGTATTACTGAACTAGGTATGGCTACCCGGAGACTTCAATCCCTACTCCATGTTTTAGTTCATGAGCTGAATGTGGTAGTCAATGCATTGCAGGATCAAATTAATGAATTAAGTATAGTTTCTAGGTATAACCGTATGGGTCTTGACTATCTCTTTGCAGCCCAGGGTGGTCTCTGCACAGTGCTAAATTCTTCAGAGTGCTGTACTATTGTCATAAATAGGACGCATGTAGTTAGGCATGCCATGGATAAAGTCCTACAGTTGGCTAGCCTTACTGTGGAGGATTACCGAGGAGGATTAGACCTTACCTCCTGGTGGTGGTCATTGACCTCCTGGATACGTCCTTTGTTCATTTCCCTAATAGTCTTAGTTTTAGCAGGGTTGTTGTTTTGTTTCCTGGCCTCATGTGCTTCGGCAGTATGCCGTCGGACCTTAACAAGTAGGGTAATGGTGATTCACAAGTCTATTCCTAATTAGGATCACTATAATCTCCAGAGTTTGAGTTGTGAGACTTATCTCTGCATAAGCTGATTTTAGTCTCAAAGGGGGGAATGAGGCAGCCATGGCATAATTATATATATATAAGAAATCATATGAAGGGTTAATTCTGTTAAAAGCTTGGTATTTGAATTGAATTCTTATTTCAAATTTCAACTTTTACTTTGTAAGTGAAGTGAAGGTATGCCAGATGGTTCAGATTATATTGAACTCTAGCTGTCGAGCAAAAGGGTTAGAAAGGTCAGAGAAAGGAATTTCTTTCACCCTTGTGAATAATGAAAGCTAGCTCAACAGCTGTATATTATTAGGCATACTGAATAGTTTTGTAGGCAGGCAGTTTGTTTAGGATTAAATAGAAAAATGCTTAGATAGAAAATACTATTTAGAGAGAGAGAGGCAATAGATTAGTATTTACAAGTTTTTGATATTTAGAATATGTGTTATAAGGATGCTTACTTTAGAATATGTTGTATTCTGTGTAAATTAATAAGGTTTGTGTCTGTGTAGAATATCTGTTAAATTCTGTATTACTCTTTGTCTGCTGTTTAAGAGGTCAAGCAAGGACTGCATTGAGGAGATCAACATGTGGTTTGACTTAGCCATAGTTCTGGCTGGTTCAATGTATAAGCTGATAGGTGAAGAGGTCAGAACTAGTCAGCTCTCTTCTCCTTGATTAATTATAGCTAAGTGTAGGACTGGCCTCCTGGAAGTAATAACCTGATATGTATGCTATTAAGTAAGATTGGCTTTTGACCCCTTTAATGAATGCCAGAGTTTAGTTAGCAGTTAGTACTAGGAATATGAGAAATCAATCATAATAACATGTAAGAGACTGGAGACCAAATGTCTGGCTTAAGGGGCCCCAGGTCAGAGGTCAGTTTAGGATGTCTGGAACCTATGTAACTGATATTTCAAAAGTAATGATTGGTTGAGGCAAGGTAGCCAATCAATTTCTTAACCAATTGGGAGTAAAGGGGGCTAGGCTAGGAGGAGGGCTTAGGACCCTATTTAAGTAGGAGCAGAAGCAGTTTACGTCAGAAGGAGCTCAGAAGAAAGAGAAGGACAGAAGGAACAGACAGAAGAAGGAGAAGACAGCATAAGAAGAGAAGCAGCTGAGACAAAGACACAGAGAGCTGAGAGAAAGACACAAAGAGAAGAAGAGACTTAATGCTGATGTCCTGCTTTGTTTGCTGGCAAATAAAGAAGATTACTTTCTCATTCTGGTGTGTGCTGTCTGACTCCTGAAGCATCACAAATTCATGCATCCATTCCTGCAACAGAAGCAGTAGACAGAGCTAAAGGCCAGAGAAGTGGCAGGATGTGGCTGCCAGTGCCGGCTTTACCATTAGGCCATCACCTGTGGCAGCAGCAGCAAAGAACAGCTGCAGTCAAAACATGAAATAGGTCTTAAATCGTATAAATTCAGAATAACCACAATGGAGGGTCCTTCTGCCAGCAGGAAGTGTAAGCTGTTTTCACACAGCCAATTTAGCCAGTTTTTTTTGTGGGGGGGAGGTGTTGTGTAGGTGAGGTTATAATAGAGAAGACAAGGGGCCTAAAAGTAGGGGAGAAGGTATAAGGCTGAAGGTGTGCCCAGGGCACTTAATATCCTTGCACCAGCCTGGTGGCCAGCTAGCAGGACAATATCCAAAGGGATGCTGGGGAAAAGCTACACTGCAGCCAGAAGAGCAACGGATGGAAAGTTTATAAATTTTGGTCAAGACTACCAAGTCCTGCAACTTTGAAAAGGCAGAAGGTCAGAAAAATTAAAACAAAGCAAAAAAGGTTTTCAAACAGGGTCCCCCCACCAGGGTAAAATGTAAGAAAGTGTCATCTTATTTCTACTTAAATGACTGGTAAAATTCTCTGCTACAAAACTTGCATAGACCATACTTAACTTGTGAACCATACTCAAAATCAACTGGAAGAGGTGTTCCCTCCCCCCCCCCCCCCCCCCCCCCGTAGTCATATATTTTGTGTATTCTGCCCGAGAACACAAGAATGACTATACCAGGTCAGAACAAAAAAGGTCCATTTAACCTACAATCCTGTTTCTAACAGTGGCCAATCCAGGTCACAAGTACCTGGCAAGATCCCAAAATGTAGCAACATTCCATGCTTTTTTTCCAGGTCTACTTTAACTGCTTATAGACTTTACCTCCAGGGATTAGACCAAACCAAGAACTACAATAATAGGAAATGGAGCAAAGGTCAAAACAGCATAGTAAAAGGTAGGAGAGCCGAACTACAGTTGCGATTGTTTAAACCAAGTGATGGAACTCATCTTGTATGAAGAAAGACTAAAGAGGTTAGGGATGTTCAGCTTAGAAGAAAAACAAATGAGGGGAAATATTAAGGACTACAAGTGGTGCAGAATGAGTTGGAGAATTGATTTTTTTACTTTTTCAAAAAGTACAAAGATTAGGGACACTCAATGAAGTTACATGGTAACACTTAAAACAAATTGGAGGAAATATTTTTTTTCACTGTAAAAATAGTTAAGCTCTCGAACTCTCTGCTGGAAGATGTAGTAACAGCAGTTAGTGTATCTGGATTTAAAAAGAAGGTTTGGACAAGATCCTGGAGGAAAATTCCATAGTCTGCTATTGAGACGGACATGGGGAAGCCACTGCATGCCCTGGGATTGGCAGCATGGAATGTTGCTACTATTTGGGTTTCTGCCTGGTACTTGTAACTTGGATTGGTCACTTTTGGAAGCAAGATACTGGGCTAGATGGGCCATTGGTCTGACACAGTGTGGCTTTTTTACGTTATGTTCCCAGTGCACAAATTAGCTATCCCTTCAACTAGAAGTCTGGCTGTAGCTCCCAGGTACAGCAAACCGAGTCCTGTTTAATACGATGGTGTGTACATGGTCCGTGCTCTAAAATCGACAAATTCCCCTCTGCCTGCCACTTCAGTGCATAAAGTTATGCCACGTTTTGTAATTAGTAAATCACTTGTAGATTGCTTCCATCCAAACTGCTGTACAATTAAATCAAGGCCACAGACAGTAACAGAGGGCAGTGGAAAAGTTTGTTTGGTTTTTTTTTCTTTAGTGTAATCATGCCTTCTCTACAGTGAGATTTTATCAAGATTATATTACCCCAGTTGGAATTTTGCCAAGATAGTGGATTAACATCTTCTCTATTAATGTCACATGATATTTAATTCCAAAGGACAAAATACAGGGGAATTTTACAGGGAGCTTAAGGAACAAAGAGGTCATAAGAAGTGGCATGTGAGGTGGGGAATTTCAGGATTATAACAGGCCAACTGTGGTTTTGAAAAGGAGGAAACTACTCCGAAAATACTCAAATGCATTGGTGTGTCTGGAAATTGTTTTGAACCAGGCTCACGCAATTTTTCATACCCACCGAGATTTTTTTTTTTAATCTTCCACAAATCAACTTCATTACCATCCCTGCACCCTGGTTCTTGTGGTCTCTCATGGAACGGTTTCAGATAAATGGGACAAACCAGAAGACCAGAGTTAACTCTATCCCCCAACTTACAAAGACAACTACATTTTTCTCAAGATTCTGTCTTTTCTTTCAGCCAAATCAAAAAGGTTGTAAACCCACACACCTGAAAGCCCTACACAGCTACCAATATGTTGGGTTAGGCACCAGTGTGTTGAGCAGAATTTTCTGCCTTTGTCTTCATCTCCCCCCCCCCCCCTCCTCCCAAATTCTAGAGGACCTGAAAAATCTCCAACCTGGATGTCCACTGCTAAAGGATGAAGTGCTAGCCACAGGGCTATCAGGCCAGCCCAAGATAGGTTCAAATTTACAAAAGGCACCATTCTCTTCAAGCTGCACAGATACTGTTCAGGAAGTCTGTAAAACTGGATGAGAATGTGGCATCTCTTATAGACACAGCTCTTAGACTCAGCTCTTATAAAGCTGCCAGAACTCTATGGGGTAAATTCAGTAAATGATACCTAAAGACAGGCATGGAGATAGGGTGCTAAGCACAAGTTCTAACATGGCAGTTCCTCATAGTAGCTTAAGTCCACATTTTTGTGTCAAAGGCTGGCGTAAATGCTTACGCAAACCTACTGTGTGTGTGCAAAAAACAGAAGAAACCAGTCTTAGCAAAAAATAGCAACAAACAAAACAGCGAAGAGGACCAACAAAAGACAAAATAAGAAAAAAAATAAAAAAATAATAATAAAAGAACACAAAAAAAAATCCAAGTATATATAAAAAATTGTAAGGCGTCAACACTTAGTTGTTGAAATTAAAAAATAAACTTTATCAATGGATAGCAGGGAGAAAGGGACTCGACACAGCTGTGTTTCGGCCATACAGGCCTGCGTCAGGAGTCTCTTTCTAATGTGATAGCGCTGTACAGTATTCAAACCAAAATCAAGCGGGGATCAGAGTAGCGTCTCGTCTCTCTAAGGTTAACCTACTGGCATTTAGGCACATACATACAAGTGTTTTATAAAACTGTGCCTAAATACTAGGTATGCCCCTGACTCACCTGTGCTCCTCCCATGGCCATGCTACCTTAGGAAATGCGGCAATAGAAATTAGGTGCACCGTTATTATAGTGCAAGTGGTTCCCAAACCTGAACCTGGAGGCACCCTAGCCAATCAGGTTTTCAGGATATCAACAATTAGTGTTACCATATTTGATCCCCCCCAAAAAAGGACACATGCCCCGCACCCACCACACCTCACTCCGCCCCCTTTCACACATTCCCCTCCCCCCCCTCCACTCCCCGCCACCCAATATGTTCCCTTCCCTTACTACTGCCCTGGTGGTCTAGTGACCTCTTTGGGGCAGGACAGAGTCCCCTCTTTGCTGCCCCGCATCCTGTTGCTGATTTCGGCGCCGATTCAAAATGGCCACCGAGAGTTGAAGTCTCACGAGGTCGCTTCAACTCTCGGCGGCTATTTTGAATCAGCCCCGAGATCAGCAACAGAATGCAGGGCAGCACTCAGGGCAGGAAAGAGGGGGCTGTTTCCTGCCCCAAAGGCAGAAGAGGTCACTAGACCACCAGGGCAGTAAAGTAGAAAGGGGAGGGGAGGGCCGGGAGGCTAGCATAGGACGGCCCGCCCGCCCAGAAATCCGAACAGGCAGATTGGCAAAACCCGCCCGGTTGCCTGGACAAGTCCGGGTAAATCCGGAAATATGGTAACCCTATCCACAATGAATATTCATGAGAGAGATTTGCATACAGTGGAGGCCTTTGACACATTACACACTAAGTTATATGCATAACTTAATTAGTGCCACTAACTGATAGTTATCAATTAGCTTACACATACAGGGACACTATTCTATAAATCGCAAGAACAGGTTTTTAGTTGTGAAAACTGTAAATTGAATAAGTTTTTTTTTTTCAGCCAATGAGGTTACTGTTACTCGTTTGTCCCAAGGGCTAAAAACTATACAGCTCTGTATATACACTTTTGGCAGTAGCTGTAAGAGTTGGCTACTCTGGTATTTTTGCAATCTCATGTATATTTTTGTTATACATGTAGCATCCCATAAGGGGAAAACCGGGATACTATATATTTAGGACAATCTGGTATTAACATTGCATTCTAGCAGGGCAAATTCCTCAAGCATGTCACTAACTTGCAGCCTGAGCAAACTGCACTATAAAAGTAACTACATCTTAAGTGTGAAAGCAACATATGTCTGTCCTGGGCACCGCTGTGACATGCCATGTGAGAAGGAATACAGAACCTGCAGGTAAAAAATTCTTTATCTGGAAGCATTTTACTTAAGCTGTAGATATTGCCTCTGGTTCTGAGTTATCACCGAATGACCCAGAAGAATTAGATAGCACCTTACTCAAAGTACAGGCTGATTCAACACCAATCAAAGCCTGCATCCCAGAATCAACACATTATATACCACAGAGACAAAGGCGAAGCAGCGTCTGAAAAACTTCCCAGTCTTCTGGGGCAGCAGCATTGCCATCTTATTTTAAAGAAAAAAAAAACCTAACAGAATGTTGGAAAAGTTACACCAAGGGTGTCAAAAATGTCTGTCAGAACAAAAACAACTATAAAAATGTAACAGAATGGGAGGAAAAAAAGGTGAAATTCAGTTTGAAAATGGTCCAAATTGAATCATGGACTGCAAGGACAAACCCACCCGTCCCTTCCCCCCCAGAATAGCCCAAATCATTTCTATGGAGAAACAGTTTTGCAGCATAGAAACGGATACAAATTGCTCCTTTCAAACTACCTCTCCACTCTTCTCTCCTAGCCCAGTCAAAGGTTTTAGAAATAATTCCATGAGGCATGCCCCCCCCCCCCAAAAAAAAAAAAAAAAACCACACTCCAGCTGCCCATGAGAATATTTGAAAAACAGTAATTGTGCACACAATTTCAAGTTTCTGCATTATAGTTTGCTACACAGTGCGGTCCTGCTCCTGGCGTAACACCAGCTGGCCTCTTCAATCTCTCTCTCATGTGTGTGTGGTGCTAACAGCAGTGCTCTGTCTGACGTGAGGCATGCCGAGTTCATCACCAGCCAGTCCCTCAATTCCTTCAATCTTATTCAAGTATGTAGCATAACATTCAAAATCTATTTCTCTGGGGTAAGGGAGGAAATGAAGCAAACAGACTTCCTTCTGCTGTACTAGTAACTACAATTAAAGAGCCACTGATGTATGATCCTGTGAGGGAGTCCATTCTTCCCCCTCTATTATACATTCTACAATGCTAATTGCACACAGAGTGCTGTATTTCAAAACAGAAGTGTCAATGCAGGGGTTGCAAGAACAATTTTTACAATTCCTATTAAACCTAACAGGATCCAAATATAACCATGTGGCTTCTGTATTGCTCCTAGGTGGTCATCTAGGGTGTACCTAAACTGTGGATAACTTTTACATAAACAATACTTGTTCCTTGGGACCAGGGACAGGAACAGAATTTTCGGGGAGGCCATAAGCAACCTTATTCTCACTAAACTCTCACTCCCTCTTTAAGCCAGTCCACTCCAAGAGTTGATGTTCTGAACCAACTGTTTACTTAAATTAAGTCTTCAGGCAAAGCAATGCAATGCAATGTGGGAGAGGAAGGATCAAATGTAAGAGCCAACAGGTAGCAATCCACATATTTAAGTGTCTCTGAGGCTATATACTCCTAACTCCAACTCAAGTTCCAGTGAAGTCCAACTCTTTCCTTTAAGCAATATCTACTATTGTGAGTAGCAAGGAATACCAGTTCCTTTCAGTAATCGCTTACAGTTCTGATGTTAGCTGTGATGAGACTCAAGCGGATCAATTACAATCGGGATCAGCCGAGTTGTACTTGATCCTCTAATCCCGCAGCTTTGATGAACTTCCTTTAGCTCAGCAGACATTCCAGGATCATCAGAAGATGTAATAAAATCCAGGTCACCTTGCTGGAGTAAATACACACTTAGCCCAGTCTCTCCGCAAAAGGATGCAGAGTTCCCATTTCCTCAAACCACCAACAGGACAGATGCTTAAGCCACTTCTGTCACCTATATGCTTCCTGGATCACTCCCCAACCCACAGTAAACAGTCTGTAGAATTTCAGGGTCTATCAAACTAAGGCTTCATCATGAAAGGGCTCTTCCCTAGTTGATATGGTCAGAGGCTGGGAAGGCAAAATCCAAGTTATTCACAGGCAAGTCAGGGGTTATACACTCAGGGGCGGTCCCTATTAAAATCTGTTCCCTCCCTCTGATTGTAATATGGTAATGCTAGCTACTGCCTTTATGGAATAGACTAGAATACACAAAAATAATTTAATACTCTGCCTGGCAAATACTGATGGCAGATAGAAGAAAATTACAAAGCTTCTAGTTGAGGCCCTACTTAAAAGCAGCTACACCAGATGCATTTGGACAGCAGCAGCTCTCCAAGGGGGCACGATGATAGGTCTTAGTTCCACTAGTGGAGCTAGTTATTTTAAGATATGCAGGTTGATAAATGAGCCAGTATTACAGAACTAATCTTCTGGTAGCACTATACAAATGCTAATAATAACAACAACAACAACCAGATGTGTTGAAGTCTTTTTTTTTCATGTTTTATGTCAAAAGGGAAAACCCCTTTGGCCCCTTTAGGGTCAGATAGGCTAATGTCCAAAAGTGAGGAAATATGACAACCTAGTATGTTGTAATCAAGCATTTAACACAGTTATGTAATAGAATGTCCTTAAACATGCAGTAAGGCAGATCAATAACACCCATTTGTGTCAGCCATAGACCTGACATAAATGAGTACACCTAAATTTAGGTGTCCCAAGGCGAGACTATACCCAGATACTGTTACATAATAGGTGCTCCTCATGCTACATCAAGGCGCCCACATCTAGACACCCCCTTTATGGAACTGCTCCCAGTTAATCTAAGAGCAACATTTTAAACACGTAAATATGAGTTCAGCACGTCAGAGATAGAGATGAAATCTGAGATTGCACTAAGAACATGGTATTTACAGTGAAGTGTTTTTAGACTGATTGCAGTGAAGTTGAAATGGAGTTCAGCATTGCTGTAGTCCAGGGTTTCTCAACCCATTCCTTGGGATGTACCTAGCCAGTCAGTTTTCAGGATATCCACAATGAGTATGCACAGCATAAGCTTGCATTCACTACCTCCATCCTATGCAAATTTCATGCATGTTTATTGGGGGTATCCTGAAAACCCAACTGACTAGGTGTACCCAGAGGACTAGGTTGAGAACCCCTGCTCTAATCACATTTCAAGTCTTTTCTTATTTTTTTCCTTAAGTGAGGGAAAAAACCTGGTAAATACACAAAAAGCTGGTAGCTGTAATCTGAGGAGAATAATTTAGATTATTTTTATCCTCCAAGTGATATTTCATAGGTGTCATATATTGAACTCTGAGGTGCATGTTACACATTTAAGCTTATCACTATTTATTCTGTTTCTGTAATAAAGTAAGCTGTTAATGAGCTTACTAAACTATGCCAGATTGTTCTCTTGCAAATAAGGTCACATAGTACAAACTTCAATGTGAGGAAAGATGAGGAGAAAAACAAAAAAAAAAAAAAAAGCTGCCGGCTGTGGAAGGCACAGTTTTCTCAACCTGGTGACAGTACGTTGGCGTTCACCTGACATACTAATAACGGTTCCCTAACTGCGTCAATTGGCATAAATTAAGTGTTGTGCAAAACCTCATACTGATCATTGAGCTGTGAGCTGGACGCGTACAGATATTCTGACAGTTTTGGAATTCATTAAACAGTAACTTACTGTTTAAACTATAAATAGGACTTGTCCAAGCAACCCTGTCAAATGTGGTGAATCACTTATTTTAAAGGAGCTAGTAGTGCAAGCTTACTTACAAGGCGTGGAGAGGAATTTCAACTTTTGTGAGAAACATCACTACCTATGAGAAGGGAGGAGAGGCCTCTGGGACACCAGTACAGTGGTCACGGAACACTTAGAAATTGATTTTATAATAGTTTCTATCGATGTTTGTTATCTGATTCCTTTTCCAAGTGAAAAGAAAAGAAAAATCAATTACAATACTGCTCACACTGGTTAAACACACATCAAGGAAACAACTGAGTGACACACTTATGTTAAACTGAGGTTCCACACTGCAGGGCATCCACTGATCCTGTTTAATCTTACATCAACAGTCATATTGCACTGATCCATCAATCCTAGACAGATTACAATCATCACAATACAAAAAAAAAAAAAACCATCTGCCAAAAAAATAAAACAAGATAGATAAGATACATTTAAGGGGCAATACTATAAAGATCTCCCAAACATCTAAGTGCTAAGCTAGTATTCCATAAAATGGCAAAATTTACATAAACGCATTGCAGAATACTAGCCTAAGTTAGCAAGGATATGCCTAAATTTAATTGCGACCAGTTGTGCCTGCTCTATGGCAAAAAAAAAAAAAGTTAGTCCCTAAGGGGTGAATTCTATACACGGTGCTGAAAAAAAGCGCTATTCTGTAAGCTGTGCTTTAAGTTAGGCGCGATTTATAGAATAGCGCTTACACCCAGGAATCACAACTAACTTTATGCACAACCACTTGGTGCAAATGTACACACACCTAAATTAGGCACGTATCTTCCCTCATAACAATGAAGGTAAATGTAAGGAATGCCCCCATTCTGCCCGTGACCCTCCCATTTCAACACCCTTTTTTCAATTTGCACCTAAACATAAGAATAACCTTACTGGGTCAGACCAATGGTCCATCTAGCCCAGTATCCTACTTCCAACAGCGAGCAATTCAGGTCAAAAGTACCCGACAGAAACCCAAATAATAGCAACATTCCATGCTGCCAATCCTGGGGTAAGCAGTGCCTTCCCATGTCCGTCTCAATAACAGACTATGGACTTTTCCTCCAGGAACTTGTCCAAACCTTTTTAAAACCCAGATAAACTAACCACTGTTACCATAGCCACCTGCAGCAAGTTCCAGACTTAACTATTCTTTGAGTGAAAAGATATTTTAAAGTATTTCCATGTAATTTCATTGAGTATCCCCTGGACCTTTTGTACTTTTGAAAGACTGAAAAATCGATTCACTTCTACCTGTTCTACACCACTCAGGATTTTATAGACCTCAATCATATCCCCCCTTAGCAATCTCTTTTCCAATCTCAAGAGCCCTAACCTCTATAGCCTTTCCTCATACGGGAGGAGTACCATCCCCTTTATCATTTTGTTTGCTCTTCTTATTCCACTATATCTTTTTTGAGATATGGTGACCACAATTGAACACAATACTCAAGAAGAAATCACACCATGGAGCAATACAGAGGTATTATGTTCTTGGTCTTACTCTGCATCTCTTTCCTAATTATTCCTAGCATCCTATTTGCTTTTTTGGCCGCCGCCACATACTGAGCAGAAGATTTCAGCATATTGTTTACAATGACACCTAGATCTTTTCCTTCAGTGCAGACTCCTAAAGCGGACCCTAGCATCAAGTTCAGATTATTCTTCCCAATGTGCATCACTTTTATATTTGTCCACATTAAACTTCATCTGCTATTTGGATGCTCAGTCTTTCAGTTTCCTAAGGGCTTCCTGCAATTTTTCACAATCTGCATGTGTTTTGACAACTCTGAATAGTTTTGTGTCGTCTGCAAATTTAATCACCTTACTCATCATTCTGTTTTCCAGATCATTTATAAACATAGTAAATAGCACCAGTCCCAGTACAGATCCCTGCAGCTCTCCACTATTCACCCTCCTCCATTGAGAAAAACGGCCATTTAACTGTATCCTCTGTTTTCTCTCCAATTCCTAATCTACAGGACGACATTGCCTCATATCCCATGACTTTTTAATTTTCTCAGGAGTCTTTCATGAGGAACTTTGTCAAAAGATTTCTGAAAATCTAGATAAACTACCATCAACCGGCTCACCTTTATTCATGTTTATTTACGTATCCAGAAATGAAACAAATTGGCGAGACAAGACTTCCTTGGCTGATCTCATGCTAACTCTATACCATTAAACCATGTTTGTCTATGTGTTCAGTAATATTATTCTTATAATAGTTTCCACTATTTTCTTAAGTCAGGCTTACCGATCTGCGATTTCCCGCATCACTCACCTTCGGGTACTACGGATGATTTTAACAGCAAGTTAAAAAATCACTAACAGATCAGCAATTTCATGTTTGAGTTCTTTCAGTACCCTGGGATGTATGCCATCCAGTCCAGGTGATTTGGCACTAACTTACATGCATACACTCATTTACACGCATACATTCCAATTAAATTTAGTGCCAATAATTGCTTGTTAAAAAGCCAATTATTGGTGCTAATTAGCTTGTAATTTAATGAAATTGCTCAATTTTTGGCACCTTATAGAACTAGGGAGCAAATGAGTATTCTAGAAGGGTATTTCGATTATTCTCATGTGCACTATGGCCCGCCCATTCAAATGTACCCCCCCCCCTTTGTAGTTACACGCTAGGCAATATACATATACATTTCAAAGAACAGGGGCATAACTTGCACACTAACTGCAAATCAGTGCCAATTAGTGATACTGCCAATTAGGTAATTAAGTTACATGCACAAGTGGTACTATTCTATAAATAGACGTGCAATTGATGGGTGTGCCATTTATAGATTGAGAACAAATAGAAAATGAGTGAACAAAAATTTTTGGTGCGTTTTTCTCCTGATCCGTTAGAGAAACAGGTCACCTATTTTTCTATTCTTAAATAAAGTGGTTAACATCTTTGTGGCTGTGTTTTTCAAGGCTCCAGGTCCACCCTCAATCAAGCTACTGCAGATTGGTTAGTCTATATAGTGTCAACCAGTTACAAAGAAATCTCTAGAAACCCTTGAAAACAACAAGCTGGGTTAACATTTCTGGGAATGAGGGTGGATTCAAGATGTGGCAGCAGTAACCTGAAACGTGTTGCAACCTTTTTTGTTAATTACTATGGGCAAATGTTAAAGAAAGACTGGGTTTTCCCCTGTGAGCCTGGTAAGTCAACTAGACCAATCCAATTGTTGCTTTTGTGCTGTGGACCAGGAATCAACTTTCCAGAGTGAGTAGCTCATTTGAGAAGCTGCTGGTAGCAGGCGCTATGGTTGCTTCCCTTGGGCAAGACACTTCCCTTAGCTCAGAATTAAGGCTCCCACTGCCATAACGCAATTTGAAAGCTTCATAGATGCCTTATGTGATAACTGTAACAAATAAAACCACAACTGTGTGGCATGCAGAACAAGCCACATTAATAGGTGTACAGATAGTGCGTAAATTGACTAATTGCAACAGAGCAAGCTAGTGTGAAATGTGTGAGGTCAGCAGACTTAACTGTATCTAGTTTTATTCATGTTACATTTTATGACTGCACTGTTATATTTGTATTTTTTGTTTCATTTAATTTTATCTATGTTTTATTGAAATAGTTTTGATATTATTCAATATTGATTCATACGTTTTTTTAAATTAAAAGATCTGGAATACAGCTTTACCCCTGACGCAGCCTTTTGGGGTGAAACGTGGCCACATCAGGAACTTGTTTTAATAAACCATCTACTTCTACTCTGTATTTTGCTACTTTACTTGCAGATTGCCTTCCAGCATTTGTTTCTAAATTA
Organism: Microcaecilia unicolor; assembly: GCF_901765095.1. Lineage (NCBI taxonomy): Eukaryota > Metazoa > Chordata > Amphibia > Gymnophiona > Siphonopidae > Microcaecilia > Microcaecilia unicolor. Next base: position 594,071,151 of record NC_044031.1, read on the forward strand.
TTACTGCTTTAACTATGTTGGTTACTTTTGAATTATCAGATAAAGAATGGTTTCTTAAGATGTTTAAGCACTGGGACAAACCCTTTTTGACTTTGAATATTAATGTTTTCCAGACGTGTCAAGAGAAATGCAGAAGGAAAAAAAGTTCCTTCTTTTAAAACCTGGAGTGATACAATTGGGAGCAATTTTTAAGTCAAGTGCAAATGTGTAGTTAAGTACCAACCTGTTCATTATATCTTATTTTATCCAACTCGTTTCACTAGTTTTGACATCTAAAATGCCTAATTGCTTCTTCATCACCTGATTAGCCTTAATATTAGGATTTTTTTTAACTCATGGTTTGTTCCACTTGCCTCTTTTTATATTTACTGCTAAGATTAATATCTTGGTAATTTTCTGATCCATAGTCTTCCTATATATAGTAGACTTTTTTTTTGTTACATTTTGTACCCCGCGCTTTCCCACTCATGGCAGGCTCAATGCGGAGGAGCTGCCTGTGCCGGGAATCGAACTCAGTTCCTCAGGACCAAAGTCCACCACCCTAACCACTAGGCCACTCCAGTTGAGTTGAAATGTGATTAATGGTTTCTTTTTATTTGGTTGTCTTATCACATTTTGGTTTTCTGTATGAGATTTCTTACCTTTAAGAACTTAAGATGTTTTCATCAAAAGAGTAAGAATCAGTTCAAACTCTTCTTATTGACCTACAAGTGCATTCACTCTGCAGCTCCTCAGTACCTCTCCACTCTCATCTCTCCCTACATTCCTCCCCGGGAACTCCGTTCACTGGGTAAATCTCTCTTATCTGCACCCTTCTCCTCCACTGCTAACTCCAGACTCCGTTCCTTTTATCTTGCTGCACCATATGCCTGGAATAGACTTCCTGAGCCCGTACGTCAAGATCCATCTCTGACCGTCTTCAAATCTGAGCAAAAAGCCCACCTTTTTGATGCTGCTTTTAACTCCTAACCCTTGTTCACTTGTTCAGAACCCTTATTTTATCATCCTCACTTTAACATTCCCTTATCTCTTGTTTGTTCTGTTTGTCTGTCCTAATTAGATTGTAAGCTCTGTCGAGCAGGGACTGTCTCTTCATGTTCAAGTGTACAGCGCTGCGTACGTCTAGTAGCGCTATAGAAATGATAAGAAGTAGTAGTAATCAGACAGAAAAGAAAACTAAAATGTTTATCAGTTACCATACCAGTTAGTTTTTAAAATAGAGAAAATAGGTACGCGCTCCTGGTGGGATATTTTCTCCTTAGTATACTTCCCAGAATATGATCTAAGAGGATCATTTCATAGAAGTTAGCACATACTGCTGCCATTTAACACATTATTTACTCTAAGACCCACTGAATAAAATGGGCCTAGCAGTAAGTAATGTACTTTAATGGTTGTGTGGTTAAGTGTGGAAGAGTAGCTTAACAGACCAGTGGCCTGAGAATCAAGGAAGCCTGGTTTAAATCCCACTATGGCTCCTCATGATCTTGGCCAAGTCACAACCTTCTATTGTGTCAGTCCACAATTAGATTCTGATGCATTAAACTTAATGAGCCAGCAACGTGGTTTTTAAACTAGATCTAGCCAGTTTAGAGCGCAATGAGTTAATTACTATTACAATGTGCATGCAAGGCGATACACTGCCGTTTCTGACCCCATGCACCGTGGAAATTTTAACGGGAGGTCTGGACCTGCCGGTTCTTCATTATCACAAGTAGGAGAAGGGGAGAAACAAGGCAGGGAAGATGGAGCACCAAAAAAAAAAAAAAGTACACCAGCTTACACGCAGCTTCTTTGCGTGTATGAAAGCCGTGCCATGAAAGCCGTGCCATGATTCTTTTCTCTAATGCCATTTGGACAGTGTCAACCTGGGATGTCCCGCCCACTCACTACTGGAGGGGGAACACCAGGAAGTTTGGATCCAATCAGCTCACAGCTTTAGAGTGATGTTGTCAGGGAAGCCCTGCAAGGAGGAGTTGAGACAGCAGCCAGCCAATGAGAGTCCATCTTCAGGTAGATGGGCATTCCAGGATGTCAGCCAGTCAATAGAAGGAAGCAGCCGGAACAGCTAGGGGTGGAACCAAGCCCTGATGCTGATTCCGCAGAGCCCAGAGCAGCAGCGAGCATATTCTAGGCTTTTTCCCAGCAGCGGTGAGGCAGGGAGCCCCAACACAGGTCTGTCCATCCAAAAACAAAACAAAAAAAAAAGGGGGGGGGGGGCTACATCTACTGCTTTCATACACGCAGCTTTGTCTGTGTGTCGACTGGCTTCCCCCATATCGCATGCAAATGAGCTGGGTCACAAAAGCAACGAGCAGCTCATTTGCACGCGATTCTTTTTGTGAATCCCTCTGTTTCTAAACTGGTAAATGTTTACCGATTTGGAAATACAGACTGATTCTTAACGGGACCTTTGTGCATCTGGCCCTAAGAGGACAGGAAAATATCTACTGTACCTGAATGTACCTGCCCCTGAACTACTACTGAAGAGTGTGAGCTAAACCCATACCTTCCCCTTCCCTCTAAATATTATACCATCCCACCCAACATGCACCCCCTCGTCCGCTTTTGGCTGAAATTCATCATTTCAGTTTCGGCTGAAATCAAACTGGCCCAGCCCTCAGACAGGGAACAGCCCCCACTCTCTCTCAGCACCCCCACCCCAGCTCATCCATAGGCTGCTCTGGGCTTACCTTACCATCCTGGTGGTCTAGTGGCAAGTTGTAATGTGCAGTTGCTCCTGCAAGCTCCAGTCTCAAAACAAGTCCACAACCTCCAGCAGTAATCTTGCAAGACTGTGGCCATTTTGACTGCTGACAGGATGGGAAGCAATGACTGCGGATCGCTCTGCACGACCTCACCACTAGGGTAAGGTAGGTCTGCAGGCAGCATGGTGGCCTACTGGAGTGTCTGTGGGGGAGCCATGGGACAGAAGAAAACATTTTGGCTGAAACTGAAGCAAGGTCAAATACAGATTTTGAGTTGAAGCCGAAACCAAAATTGGTCAGCCTTTACTTTGACCTAGAAATATATCTGCAATTTACATCTGTAAATATAGGCTTTCTAAAACTGGGTTTGTGTGTATGGGAAACACACATGTAAATGCTGTTATTTGCATATGTAAATTATTAAATGGCCTACTGGTTAGGGTGGTGAACTTTGGTCCTGAGGAACTGAGTTCAATTCCCACTTCAGGCACAGGCAGCTCCTTGTGACTCTGGGCAAGTCACTTAACCCTCCATTGCCCCAAGTAAGCTGCTGTCCTGTTTCGGTTATTGGTGAGCCCTTAGGTTCCCTGAGGTCCCGCAAGACCTCAGAGGACAGCCGCGCACCCCGAATCTTCACCCGCGGCGACCGCCATTCACCAAGGGTTGAGCCCCCAGCTGCAGGCGGCCAGCAGGACTGCTGGAACCGCGGGGTGACGGCCGGCCTGGCTGGTAGTCAGCAACACAGTCTCTGAAGGGCAGCTAGCAAGGACGGCTAGCACTGAGGAGGAACACAATCTCTGCAGACAGCTAGCAAGGACGGCTAGCTTGAAGAGGAACACAGTCTCTGCAGACAGCTAGCAAGGACGGCTAGCTTGAAGAGGAACACAGTCTCTGAAGGTGGCTAGCAAGGACGGCTAGCTTGAAGAGGAACACAGTCTCTGAAGGTGGCTAGCAAGGACGGCTAGCTTGAAGAGGAACACAGTCTCTGAAGGTGGCTAGCAAGGACGGCTAGCTTGAAGAGGAACACAGTCTCTGAAGGTGGCTAGCAAGGACGGCTAGCTTGAAGAGGAACACAGTCTCTGATGGTGGCTAGCAAGGATGGCTAGCTTGAAGAGGAACACAGTCTCTGATGGTGGCTAGCAAGGACGGCTAGCTTGAAGAGGAACACGGTCTCTGGAGGTGGCTAGCAAGGACGGCTAGCTTGAAGAGGAACACAGTCTCTGAAGGTGGCTAGCAAGGACGGCTAGCACTGAAAGGGAACACAGTCACTGATGGTGGCTAGCAAGGACGGCTAGCTTGAAGAGGAACACAGTCTCTGAAGGTGGCTAGCAAGGACGGCTAGCACTGAAAGGAAAGACAGTCACTGATGGTGGCTAGCAAGGACGGCTAGCTTGAAGAGGAACACAGTCTCTGAAGGTGCAACACTCCGAGATCCACTGTGTCGGCTTCTGACATCTGAAACGGAAGCACTGGACCCTTCCCGTTCCGTGGTTTAAATCTCCCGCCAGTCCATCCCCTCTCAACAGCAGGAGCCAATCCCCCCCGGCCTTGGCAGGCAAGGGACGCCTGGATTGGCCAGCCTGCCTTGCAGGCGGAGTCTCCACATCAATGCGCCAATCCGGCGTGAGTAGGCGGAGCTTGCTCGCTGGTCCGCTCCGGAGCAGGGAAGCGACGACGCCGGCGCCGCCATCTTGGCCGGCGTATTCCCTTCTCCGAGGCCGGCGTTCGCTCCAGCGGATCACCGGCCTCGGACCGACCTGCGGCAGCACCGGCCCCGTCTGCGGCTCGTCTTCGCCGCACTGGGTCCCGAGGGCTCCGTTGACCATCGCTCCCCGCCGCGGGAGCCCAGGTAAGGCCCCGGGACGGGACAGCTGCATTGAGCCTGTCATGAGTGGGAAAGTGCAGGGTACAAATGTAACAAAAAAAATATTTAATTTAATGGAACATACATTTACAGGTTGGCAAACAGCCTTATCATCTCTGTGGACACCAAAGTTTGACTGATGTAGTGATAAACACAAATTCAAGTAGAAAAACTATTTTCCATGTCGCACTATGATCTACAACACAACTCAATTCTACTCATCTTGCACCCTTCTGGGCACCTGCTCAAATTTGGTTGCACAACTGGATAGTTGCAGACATCCACTTTACTCCTTTTCTATACGGAAGGAGCATATATGTGTCAAACAACAATCAGTGGCGTAGCCAGAAGTCAATTTTTGGGTGGGCCAACAGGTTGGATGGGTGGGCACTAGACAGTGGTGTGCTGGTAAATGTTTAACAACAGGCTCTCTCCCCGGTACACCTCTGCACCCCCCCCCCCCCCCCCCCCCCGTCCACCTGTGCACCTCCCCTCAAAATTGCAGAGCTGGCTATAGCCGGGGAGAGAGCCTGGGAGGGGGGGGGGGGGGCAATGCATTACTCTCTCCAGAAAAAAACATTAAATGATCCCAGGTTCCAATCTAATTCATGTTTAATGTGGGATAAAATGCCATAAGTAAGTAAATAAATAAATATAAACTTTTAATGTTGAGCACCTGATTCTCAAAGTGGACATATTCCAAACACTATAATGAAAATAAAATGATTTTTTTCTACCTTTGTTGTCTGTTGACTGTTTTTCTGACCATGCTGGCCCAGTATCCGATTCTGCTGCTATCTGTCCTCTTAACTCCGTTTCCAGGGCTTCCTTTCCATTTATTTCTTTACTTTCCTCCTTTATTCTTCATTTCTTGCTTTATATCCATAAGTAAAAGCTGGGTCCTCCGCAGACTTGACTGTCCAGTGGATCCAGCTTCTGCCTATTTTCTTCATCCATGTACAGTTTTTCTCCCTTTTCCCTCATCTCCTTCCTCACTCTTCCATCCCCTCCATCCATGTCCAGCATTTCTTCTCTCTCCCTTCCCTCTCTTCCATCCATGTCCAGCAACCCTCCTCTCCCCTGTCCTTCCCGCCAACCATGTCCAACAACCTTCCTCTCCCCTGCCCTCCCCTTCATACACCCAAGTCCAGCAACCTTCCTATCTTCTCTTTCCTCCCCTCCATCCACGCATGTCCAGCAACTCTCCTCTCCCCTCCAGCCATCCATACCTAGCAATTCTTTTCTCTCCCCTGCCCCCCCCTATCCATCCATCCCCAGCAATTCTCTTCTCTCTCCCCTTGTCCCCTCCATCCATCCATCCCCAGCAATTCTCTTCCCTCCCCTGCCCCCCTCCATTCATCCATCCCCAGCAATTCTCCTCTCTGCCCTGCCCCTATCCAGCCATACCCAGCAATTCTGTTCTTGCCCCTGCCCCCCTCTATCTATCTATACCAGCAATTCTCTTTTCTCCCCTGTCCCCTCCCTCCAGCCATCAGCGATTCTCCTCTCGCCCCTCCTGCTCCCATCCATGTCCTGCGATTCCACCTGCCCGCCCGGAGCCCTCTTCTCCCCCCCAAAAAAATTTACGGTGCAGGCTGAGCTCCGTTCACGCATCTGCCTCCCTCACTCTCACGGCAGCGCTTCCCAAACGCTGCCCACCGCCGCCACGATCGCGGGATTTACCTCCCTCCGTCTCAGCACTCAGCAGCAGCAGTAGCGAATCATACACGCTGCCTCCTTCTAACCCGGAAGCGTCTCCTCTGCCGCTTCCGGGTTAGAAGGAGGCAGCATGTATGATTCGCTACCGCTGCTGCTGAGTGCTGAGAGGAGGGAGGTAAATCCCGCGATCGTGGCGGCGGTGGGCAGCGTTTGGGAAGCGCTGCCGTGAGAGTGAGGGAGGCAGATGCGGGAACGGAGCTCAGCCTGCTCCCTCCGCTCCGCTGCCTCCACTGCTGGGTGGGCCTGAACCAAAACTGGGTGGGCCTGGGCCCACCCAGACCCACCCGTGGCTACGCCCTGACAACAATATGAATTATAGGAAGGAAACATATGCTCATCTCTGATCACGTAAGACCACTCACTTAAAACCCTTAGAAACCCACATAAGACCACTCACTTAAAAACCATTAGAAACCCCACAAACTTTTAACTAGCCCTAAAGTAAAAAAAAAAAAAAAAAAGGGGGGGTAGTTATGATCTATGGCAAAAGTGAACATTCTGTATACGTTCCATTCCTTTGTTTAAACATTACCTATTGCATCTCAAATGGAATACGGCATGCACGTCGTTACGAAAGCATGATTCAATGCTCCAAGCTTTTATCACTCAGACTGAGGGTATATTTTGTCAGTGTGCCAGAAGTGCACTTTGGTTAATCTCCATTATAGTTCCAGTCAGCTCTAGGGAGTGAAATAAGTCCATGCTAGGCAGGCTGGCTAAGCAACATTGGGCTTGAAAGCTGCATAGATCGTACCAGTGCTTTAAAAGCAAGTAAAAACAAGATTGATCTATGATTTTAGACTGTGTATATGGGCAGATCTCAACATGCCTGCAATAGAAGCCACACGTTAGATCTGAGTAATACTGAGATTTGAATTTCTAATTCCTGGACTGGGATCCCGGAACTAGAAACTAAGGACATTCTGAAGCAACCTCCCGTTGTGTAGAAAAGCGATTTGCAGAGAAATATGTGCACAGAAGCTGGTTTGATGTGAAATTCATATTAAGCACACATCAAAACACACGTACACCAGATTATAAGCACACTGTCTTACTGCTGTTTGGTCATCCTCCATACATGGATTCATTCAAAAATTCTTGAGTTTTGGCCACAGTCTAAAATTATTTAAGCCGCTAGTTCATAAAAAGCTATCCTCAACTGTCTTTCGCCCACAGGACAGACTTGAGTGCCTCTATCATCCGCATAGGGCTGCCAAGTTTCTCAGCCCTAGCTTTTTGGATAACCCTTCTGATACAGTTTGGTGCCTGTAATCAGGTCTACACAGAAGCAAACATGCAAAGAGAAGATAATCTCCCAACACAAAACACAAACAAAAAGTGGGGGAGTACCAATCCAATAGCAATACAATATTACAAAAACTAGATTTAACAAGTTCTTAAAAACAAATTCTTAAAAATGAAGAGACTCGACGCAATCTATGTTTTGGCGCAAAATAGTCTGCCTCAGGAGTCGACAAATCAATGCAACAGAGTATGAGCAACAATGTTCACAAACATATGCGAATGAAGTGCTGAATTGCACAAATCACAACATCTGTCGATATTAATACAGGAAACGTGGACTATGATAGTCCGTTACAATTTTTCAGAATATGGCGAAGCCACAGCAACATGGCAACAGCTAAACGGCCAGGTTTACCATATAAATGGGACGACACAAAAGTCTGTCGTACTTTTATGTGGTAACCCATGGCTGCTTAAATGAAGAATAATCAACTTAAGCAGCTATGTCTCAGCCAGCTTAAAAATAATTGAATATTCAAAGCAGAAGCCCGCACAGGTTCTAGCTTTATCTGGGAATAATGCCATCAGTGGTGAGCAAAATGCGCTCTCCCCCCCCCCCCCCACCCCGACAGCTGAATACTGACCCCTCTGCTTTCAAGCAAGCATCTGAACCTAAAACCAGTTTTAAACAAGAAGCAGCTAACAAAGATTTCAACGGGGTTATCACAGGTCTATTTAACAAATAACATAGTAAATGACAGCAGACAAAAGACCTGTACGGTCAATTTGCAAAGATAAATGCAGACAGATGAGAAGGGTCAAAAAAATACACATTCTTAAACTTAGATACATTTACATGGAAACTTTAAAAAGAGAAGAAAAGAGCAGCCATTTGCAAAATTACATGAGAAAGTAAAAAAGGCTTTCTAAATTGGAATTTCCGTTTATACCGCATGCATGTATAAATGCCAGTCCTAAAGAAGAGGAAAAGAAAACCAATGTGGTTCTCTAAAGTGGTAGATAAAAAAAATACTCAAAAGAAAAATGGCAAGAGATGTAAAGCAAGGTGACAGGACTTTTCAGGTATATTGGCAAAACGGAGAAAGGCCAGAGCTGAAATTACAAGACTCAAAAGAATTTTTTCAGGTATGTTAGTGAAAGGAGGAAGACTAAAAATGGAATGCGAGACAAAGATGCTGTGAACTGCTATGTGGAGAAATGAGGAGGAAAAAGAAAACATGCTAAACCAATACTTCTGTTCTGTGTACACAGAAGAAAAATTCTGTAAAAACCACAATTGACTGGCAAAGGTACATACGAGAATGGAGTGCATATAGCACCATTCAGGAAGAAAGTGTTTATGAACTTGAAAAATTGGAAGTGCACAAAGCCATGGGACTGGAAGGGATCCATCCCAGGATATTGAGGGAGCTCAGAGAGGTTCGGATGGGTCCTCTTAAAGATTTAATAAACCCTTGGCGATGGGGGAGGTTCCTTGGGTCTGGAGAAGATCAGATGTGGTCCCTCTTCACAAAAGAAATGACAGAGAAGCTGGAAAAGTAATGGAAGCAGTGGCGTACGAAGGGGGGGGGCGGTGGGGCGGTCCGCCATGGGTGCACGCCACTGGGGGGTGTCGGCGCCTCGCTGGTTCCTTGCTCTCTCTGCCCCAGAACAGGTTACTTCCTGTTCCGGGGCAGAGAGAGCAAGGAACCAGCGAGGCGCCGACACCCTCCCAGCGGCGTGCTGTCGGCAGATTGGCCCCCCCACCCCCCCCTCTACCGCCTTCCAGGTATGTTCTCGTGGGCGGTGGGCAGGGGGGGGTGTTGCGCTACGGAGGGGGGAGGGTGCGTCGCGCTGCACCCGGGGGGGGGGGGGGTGCGCAGCGGCGACCCGCCCCGGGTGTCAGCTGCCCTCGTGACACCACTGAATGGAAGCGATGCTGAAGGAAAGGATAGCGAATTTCCTGGAATCCAGTAGGTTCAACAGAATGGTTTTACCAAAGGTAAATCGTGCCAAATGAATCTGATTGAATTCTTTGACTGGGTGACAAGAAAACTGGATCAAGGACGTACACTAGATGTAATCTACTTAGATTTCAGCAAAGCCCTTGACACAGTTCCTCATAGGAGGCTCATGAATAAACTTGACAGGCTGACGTTAGGACCCAAAGTGGTGAACTGGATTAGGAACTGGTTGATAGACAGATGCCAGAGGGTGGTGGTTAATGGAATTTACTCGGAGGAAGGAAAGGTGAGTAATTGAGTGCCTTAATGATCGGTGCTAGGGCCAACTCTGTTCAATATATTTGTAAGCAACACTGCCGAAGGTTTAGAAGTTAAAGTCTGCTTTTTTGCAGATGATACCAAGATTTGATACAGAGTGGACACTCCGGAGAAGTGGAAAACATGAAAAAGGATCTGCAGAAGTTAGAAGAATGGTCTAATGTTTGGCAATTGAAATTCAATGCTAAGAAGTGCAAAGTGATGCACTTAGGAAGTAGAAATCCAAGGGAGACGTGCAAGGCAGTGGGCGGCTGAAATGCACAGACAGGGAGAGGGATCATGGGGTGTTAGTATATGAAAATCTGAAGGTGACGAATCAGTGTGACAAGGCCTGAATATGTATACCCTAGAGGAGAGGGACGGGGCGATATGATGCAGACTAAATACTTGAAAGGTATCAATATAGAAACAAATATTTTCCAGAGAAGGGAAAGTGGTAAAACTAGAGGACATGAATTGAGGTTGAGGGATGGTAGACTTGGGAATGTCATCAGAAAATTCTTTTTCACAGAGAGGGTGGTGGATACCTGGAATAACCTCCCGAGGAAGATGGTAGAAAAAAAAAAATAACTGTGGTGGAATTCAAAAAGGCGTGGTATGAACACAGAGTATCTCTAATTAGAAAATGAGAGACATAAAAAACAAAACTAAAGGGTTGCATATGTGTTTGCATTTCAAGTGGTGCTTAGATGGTGACTCTGGTTGTATCAACTAAGGCTTGTGCTGGGCTGGACTGTATAGTCTGAGGCTTGCATATGGCAATCTGGTTTAGGACTGGCTAGAGAGAGCTTCGACGGAAACGCCAGTGGTTTGGAACGTGAAGACAATGCCAGGCAGAATTTTACGGTCTTTGTCCCGCAACCGACAAGACAAATTTGGATAGGCTGGAGTGGGCTTTACGGCAACTCCAGTAGTTGGAACAGAAGGACAGAGACGGGTGGACATCTATGCTCTATATCCCAGAAACACCAAAGACCGACCACGATCAAGTATACCTCACTACATTCATTGCTGATTTTAAATCTTGAATTGATAATGAATGGTCCATCCAGTCTGCCCAACAGTCACATTCAGGTCTATTTGCTGTCATTTACTACGTTATTATGTAATATTTCCCTACTAACACTATAAGCTGACCACTACTTGTGCTTCAAATCACTACAGGTTACTCTCTCATAAAATCAAGCTTTTGCATGCCACAAGTTTGATTAACATGCTGCATGTTCAACATACCCAACAGAGCCTGGAAATTCTTTAGAATCACCCAAATAGTATCCAAGCCATTCTCCCTAATAATCATCTGGGGTATCATTAGAAACACTGGGGGAACCTTTTACAATGTGCGGGAGGGCTAATGCATGGATAAGCGTGTGCCGAAACTGGAACTACTGCCGGGGCAGTGTGTATGCCTGGCGGTAATTCTGATTTTGGCACGCGCAGAATCCCATGGTAGAAAATCATTTTCTACTGGGGGGGGGGGGGGGAGTTTCCGGCGGTAACCGGCAGTGTGTGCACATTGGCACGCGCTGCGTGGTTACTGCATGGGTAGCACATGATCCCTTACCGTTAGGTCAAGGGGTGGCAGTATAAGCTCATGCCATAAATAGGCATATGCTAGTTTTAATATTAGTGCAGGCCCATTAAAAAAATTGCCCTTTTCCCAGCCGCAGTAAATAAATAAAATAAATAAATAAAAATGGCCCCCGTGCACCTAAAAGACATACCCACACTACTGCAGGCCACTTTTTACCACGGCTTTGTAAAAGGATCCCTGGGTTTTCTAAAGTCTAGGGTGGGCTATAATTGGAGGCACTTCAATTTTTTCGGAAGCCTGAAATTCGCGACACAAGACAAAGACAGCTGAAGTGTTCAACAATTTTTAAATTATTGAAATACCTTGTTATAATACTCCAACCATGCTTTTTCATTATTTAAGCTAAATAACTGGAGAGAGAGAGGATTGAGGCTGAGACCACACAGTCATTTGTATTTCGGTTTGTTGTGTGAGAACAGTGTTAATGTGCAGGTGGAGCAGTCTCTGAAGCTTGTAAAATTGCTGGACTCTTAGACAAAGCACTCGAGAAGCTGTATTAATGTTAAATCTGCAGCACTTTACAACAGAGCTAAATTGCCCTTTTGTGCTAAGGAACAACATAGTTGTATTGTTACCCTGACTGGATTTCTGCCATGTAGGAGGGGGGATTCCCTCCTGAAATAGAAGGGAGCATTTTGTATTTCAGGGAAGCTTTAGAGGGTCACTGTGGGTTTGTTTACTTACAGCTGGCTGAGCTGGCTTTGAAGTACAGTGCTTTTTTTCCCTTTCTTTTTAAACTGCGCTGTGTGATGCTCACAAGCAAACGTGGGCGCTCGAGGTCATTAGTGCCCATCTAGTGCCAACATTAGTGAGCGCAGAATGCTGAGATGCTCTAGCGTGGGAAACAAGCACGCCAAAGCTTATCCTAAATAGCATGCTAATGTAGTCAAATGCTTGTTAATGAGCTTGTTTCCTATTCCCTCTCAATGGACAGCGCACAAAACAAAACCACCTTACTGCTGAAGAAAACACCAGCTCGGAACAGACGTTGGGGGTATGATGACAGATTTTAGAGAGAATCAAGAGGAATCCTATCAGTTTTTATACAGTTTGGATGCAGAAGGAAGACCATGCAAGCCCCTAAACGCCAGCAGTGAGAAACAAAGGTGCGCGAGTCTGAGCAAACCCGAAACTGAAAGCACACATTGGTGCCTATTTCCTACTTTAAAAAAATAACATCTGATAAATTAGAAAGGAGAATACGCAGCCTTGTTTAATATGATTGTTATTCTTTGTAATCTTCTCTAATTCAATAATACCCCCAGAGATATGGTCTAAGAAAGCAGAATATGGACTAAAATGAGGGGTGGGGGGGGGGGGGGGGGAAGAAAAAAATTTCTCTTCTATGTAATTCTCTGATGAAAATTCTTCTGTACATTTTTGTAATTCTCCTTTTTCTATTTTCTTTTTGCCTGGCTGTATTGCATAAGACAAGTGTACTCTAGTTAAAAGTTCAAAAATTAATAAAAATTTTTTTTTTTTTTAAAGCTTATAAGAAAGGCGCAGGAAACAGATGCCAATGTGTGCTTCATGTTTGGTTTGCCTGGTGCATACGCAGAGGAGCTATGTTTGTTGTGCTAACTTCTGCGAATGCCCCAAGCATATCCCCCGCTTTGATTTTGCTTTAACAGCCCACATATAATTTGTATACCATTTCCTTTGAGAACTGGTTAATTTCCTGCCCTGTTCCAGTGAGTTCTTTTTAAGGGGGGGGGGGGTTGAAGCAACGGTCTTAATTCTGCATGCTTTGTACTCCAGAACACCCCCCCTCCCTCAATGCCAAGGGAAAGATTATGGCTTACTAAGAAGCAGTAACATATTTTAAACTTTCCTGCAGTCTCCAGTGCTTAGGGTTGAGGGGAAGAGTGAGGAACTGAAGAGGAAGCATTTATCTGGAACAATCTATTCACCATATAAACTACAATGCAAGATTATAATTGCTTTACTTGGAAGATTATAAAATTGTATAACTTGCAATCACATTACATACAAAATCAACAACAAAAAAGAATGCAAGGTGTACACCCCCTCCCAAGACTACCTTACAATCCCTGGTGGTCGATGGTCTAGTCAGAAAGAGTGATCCCTGGTCGCTCTTAAAATAATAGTATTTGTACACTGCTAAATCCTGTTATACCCCTAGGAGAATGTTATGATCAGAGGTTAATTTATTGTCCATTCTAGGTAAAGGTCAAGGTACAGTATATGAGATGGAAGAAGCAGATGTTTAGGACAATGGGTCCTGAACAATGGAATCATGTGTCACTGGACTGAAGGAGTCAATCTATTATCCTTTAGAAACAGTTGGTATTGTCAACAATTTTTAATGATTCCACAAAAATATTAATAAAATGTTTCATAGAAAACTATTACTTGAAAAATAGTTCATCTTAAGTTCACAAAATCGAAGTGTCAGGCTTAGATTTGATTTGGGATAGTGGACAATGAGCTTTAGTAATGCAGCTATTGCTCAAGTGCTCTTGACCAGCCAAATCGATGTAGGAAGCCCATGAACACCCTCTACTTCCAACCTGTGTAAAATGCCATGATGAATGCGAGACACTTAGTGAATACCTACAGAGATCAGAATAGGCCAAATGCCAGAAAGCATCCTGGAGGTGGTTTTCCTCTACTGCTAGATTACATATCAAAGCAGTAGGAAGCTTTCTGGATGTATTTATCCCTCCCCTCCCCCCCCCCCCCCCAAAAAAAAAATACACACACACAAAGGAAAGAGATGAATTATCTAAGGGAATGAAGTCAGTGAAGAAAAATTAAAGAGGTGTACCCAGTTGGATTACATAAGAGGAGAACTATTGAATATTTGCTGTTCAAGGCTGAAACTACACAATCTGTAGGACTGTGATAAGGAAACATTCCCCCACCCCCCTGAGAGAGTGTGGAAAGTTATCTCAAAGTGCACATGGGAAGTGATAAGAGTGCCAAATTATTTTGGGTTACCAGGCAAACATCTAGGGCACTATAGAATAAGGTTCTACCCTTAAAAGAAAAGCAAAGACCTGGTGTGAAGCAAGTAAATGAAATGACAGTGCTTCTCCATTGTACCAGGTGCAAACATGCAAATTCAGGGTAACAAGGACGGTAACCAAGACTGACATTAGGAAGACAACCATTGTCAGCCATGCTATGGAGGGCCCTAAATCTGTTTGACTATGAAAGGAGACACAGCCTGCCCGTGGCCCATCAATGCCCTGGACATGAGCCCCAAGTATAATGGTTCTGGTGTGTGCTGTTTGACTCCTGAAGTACCACAAATTCATGTATCAATTCCTGCAACAAAACAATAAATTCAGAACTTGTTACAGTGTTGAATAAGTGATTAAAAAACACCCCTGATCATTAAGTAAACGTGGATGCTCGGGGGAAAAAAGTGAATCTATTCATTTGTCAGGAAACCTAAGAGAATGGAGAATCAGGCCCAAGCACTTCCTTTTTTCATTTTCCCCCAAAACTTTTATTGTGAAACATACCTATAATACAAATTGTTTGCTTTATGCTATTGTACAAATCTTTCAAAGCTTCAATATAACCTTCCCTTCCCTCATATAATCAGTACCCTATCCAACCACCACCCACCCCAAACCTCTCCTAGAAACACAAGCATAACACACTACTCTTCCCTCCAACAGCCTCCATCAAATTCACATAGCAACAACAGTTTGAGGTCGTATCTTGTTAAGGATGTAAAAAGAATTGAAGCAGTGTAAAGAAAAGCTACGAGAATGGTATGGGATTTGCGATACAAGACGTATGAGGAGAGACTTGCTGAACTAAACATGTATACTCTGGAGGAAAGGAGAAACAGGGGTGATATGATACAGACGTTCAAATATTTGAAAGGTATTAATCCGCAAACGAATCTTTTCCGGAGATGGGAAGGTGGTAGAACGAGAGGACATGAAATGAGATTGAAGGGGGGCAGACTCAAGAAAAATGTCAGGAAGTATTTTTTCACGGAGAGAGTAGTGGATGCTTGGAATGCCCTCCCGCGGGAGGTGGTGGAAATGAAAACGGTAACGGAATTCAAAAATGCGTGGGATAAGCATAAAGGAATCCTGTGCCGAAGGAATGGATCCTCAGGAGCTTAGTCAAGATTGGGAAGCGGGGCTGGAGGTTGGGAGGCGGGGATAGGGCTGGGCAGACTTATACGGTCTGTGCCAGAGCCGGTGGTGGGAAGCGGGACTGGTTGTTGGGAGGCGGGGATAGTGCTGGACAGACTTGTACAGTCTGTGCCAGAGCCGGGGTTGGGAGGCAGGGCTGGGGAGGTGAGGATAGTGCTGGGCAGACTTATACGGTCTGTGCCTGTGCCAGAGCCGGTGGTTGGGAGGTGGGGCTGGTGGTTGGGAGGCGGGGATAGTGCGAGGCAGACTTATACGGTCTGTGCCCTGAAGAGCATAGGTACAAATCAAAGTAGGGTTTACACAAAAAGCAGCAAATATGAGTTATCTTGTTGGGCAGACTGGATGGACCGTGCAGGTCTTTTTTTGCCGTCATCTACTATGTTATAGACTGCTAAAAGTAGCATCCCGTTGTGATCCCAGATATCTAAGGTTATGTTAGGCCAACGGTTCACAAAATCCACCCACCCATAGCAGGAAAGTTATCTGGAATAAAAGCCTTGGATTATAGCTCTCCTCTATATATCCCTGGTTTTAATTTGATGGCAGTGTGGGGCTTAGTTCCTCTGGTCTTTTGGATGAGGCCTTGAACCCTGCTGTCTGAGGTGAGTAGGGACTAGGAAGCCTCTTGGGGGGGGGGGGGGGGGAGTGGGGAAGACTTTACTAGTAGACTATTATGAAAGCTCCAAAAGGGAGGACAGTTTTAGGAGGTGATAGTGAACAGTCATGCAGTGACGGAAATGTTTCTGTCCCTATCTGCATGCTTTTTCTGCAGTCAGTCACAAGACCCTTAACCCCATAAGTCTGCATGTATCTACAACCATAGCAGAGGACTTCACAGTCTGTTTAAAAAGCATCATAAATTGTGAAGGACATCTAAGCATCATCCAACCTAACAGAATTACCTGTACTCCTAAAACTGGGCCCATTACCTGCCACATATAAGTAAACACCATTGTCTTTAGCAATGTCATTCTCCTAGCTTCATGGGAAAATAAATACCAAAGCCCTTAGAATTACTCAACCAGAAAATGAAAATACTTTTAGTTTGAAATTTTTACCAAACAGTTATTAAGGGACATTTTATGAACTGCACTCCTAGGGCATGCAGGCCAACAATCATAAGTTTAATTAGAGATGAAAGCTGATGCCTGTGTTCCCAGTTTGATTACTGAGAAGCTCACTGGAATCATTTGTGTTAAGCCACACATTCCACCTGCCCAAGAAAAATGGTTTTCATAGAACCTGTTATCCAAAATACACTTCCACCATTAGAGTTTTTGTTTCATGTTTCAACTAAGTCAGACATACAGTGAGTGCACTTGCAGATGTTGTGTAGGTAGGAGGTTTGCACCATATGTTAACAGTAACTGCTGTTTAAAAAAAAAAAAGGTAAAAATAGAATTAATCTGTTAATAAGCACATTAGCCCGTAGCTTTCTAAGTAACAGTACAAATTTTGCAATCAGCACATTGCATTAGGAAATATACATCTGTGGCACAGTAATACGATAAACCTCAGAACAAATTCTGACTTGCATTTTTGTCGTAAACCATAAGAGGGTGGATCATATCCCCTGTTCTTGAACTTTGGCAAGTCTTGTTGAAACCCGAGGAGCCACACTGTGCACAGTAGAGATCAGTTTCTTCAGCAGCCATTAAATCACCTGCATGTCTAACAACTAGTGTCCAACAACTTTTTGGCTTATAGAATTATTTCCTTCAAGGAAGGCAGTACTCCGAAGCTAAACTTGGCCAAGGTGCTTCTGCCAAGGTCAAAAAAACGAAATCCCTATTCATAATGCCCAGAGGGGCAATTCTGTAACTGGTCACCTCCAGGTAGGTGTGCTGGTGCCGGTTCTATAAATGCACCTATGTTCTAGGATACCATTACAGTAGCACAAGTCAGCATGGACATGCCTGAAGTCAGACACGATCACTTACGCCAGGTCAATAATTAGTGTAAATGGGCCCATCTAAATGTTTCATGCTTTGCGTGTAACTGATAGTATTGTATAAGTTATACATAAGTTGGAGATACACCCCATGCTCAGCCCATGTGTATGCTGCAGCAATGGCACAATACGAGTGCACAATGTGCTACTCTAAGGGCCGGATTCTATATAAGGCGTGGCGAGTAGCGCACATTAAATTGTGCACATGGCCAATTTACATGTGATACTCAATTGAGTAATGAGCCAATTAGTGATAATCGGCAATAACTGGAATTTACACACAATTTATTTACTAGCCGTTAAGCCCATTAAAACGGACGAGTATTGGTATGTTCTATTTTGATGTCTAACTCCCTCCCTCTCAGCTCCAAGGCCCCATTCCCTCCCCCCTCCCAGCTGCAAGCCCCCCCGCCCTCTCTCCTTCCCTGCCAGCTCCAAGGCCCTCTATCCCTCCCTCCCAGCTCCAAGGCCCCCCTCCTTCTGACCTCCCATGTCCAGCATCCTCCATGCCAGCTCCAAGGCCCTCTGTCCCTCCCTCCCAGCTGTAAGGCCCCCCCTCCTCCCAGCTCCAAGGCCCCATTCCCTCCCCCCTCCCCGTTCCAAGACCCTCCTCCGTCCCCCCCTCCCAGCCAGCTGCAAGGCCCCCCCTCCTTCTGAGACCTCCCATGTCCAGCATTTCTCATGCCCTCCTCCCCTCCAAGGTCGCCGTTACCACTCCCACCCCCGGGGCCGCCGCCCCCCCTCCACCACCCGGGCCGGGCCCTCTCCTCTTCATTAAACGTACAGCGCATCACCTCCGAAACCGCAGCAGGCAGATCGCCTCCCATCGGCCTTCCTTCCCTGCCTGTGTCCCGCCCTCGTGTGACGTAACATCGGCGAGGGCGGGACACAGGCAGGGAAGGCAGGCCGACGGGAGCTGATCTGCCTGCTGCGGTTTCCGCGCTGTAAGTTAAATGGAGAAGAGAGGGGCCGGCCCGGGGGGAGGGGGGCCGGCGGCAGCGACCTCGGGGGGGGGGGGGGGAGAGCAGTAGCAACCTCGGTGGTTCCCTCCCTCCCCTTCCATGTGGTGCACTCCTTAGCGCAGTTTCTCTCTCTGTTCCTTCATCACGTCTTGATGCAGGGGTGGGACAGAGAGGGAAGTCTGTACTGCGCATTTGCAGGAGGTGAGTCGGTCACTTGCCGTTTATGTGTTTGATTTTATTTGTTGAATCCCACCACATTTCTCCACCTTTTTGCAGGCTCAATGTGGCTTACATGGTACCGTAATCGGCGTTAACCGATTTCGGTATGAATACAAGTTGCAATTAATATCAATGTGATATTATGGTACAGTGAGATACACGTAAGGTAAAGACAATTAGGGAGAGCTTAAAGAGGGAAGAAGATATGTCTGTTACGATCTTTGGTTAAGTTGTGTCGCAGAAGTCCAGGTTTTTTAAGGCATATTGTAGAAAGAGGTGCATGTAAATCGGGGGTATCAATCACATTTACATTTGTTACAGAATTTGACGGAACGCACATACATTTACAGTGGTGGAAATAAGTATTTGATCCCTTGCTGATTTTGTAAGTTTGCCCACTGACAAAGACATGAGCAGCCCATAATTGAAGGGTAGGTTATTGGTAACAGTGAGAGATAGCACATCACAAATTAAATCCGGAAAATCACATTGTGGAAAGTATATGAATTTATTTGCATTCTGCAGAGGGAAATAAGTATTTGATCCCCCACCAACCAGTAAGAGATCTGGCTCCTACAGACCAGGTAGATGCTCCAAATCAACTCGTTACCTGCATGACAGACAGCTGTCGGCAATGGTCACCTGTATGAAAGACACCTGTCCACAGACTCAGTGAATCAGTCAGACTCTAACCTCTACAAAATGGCCAAGAGCAAGGAGCTGTCTAAGGATGTCAGGGACAAGATCATACACCTGCACAAGGCTGGAATGGGCTACAAAACCATCAGTAAGACGCTGGGCGAGAAGGAGACAACTGTTGGTGCCATAGTAAGAAAATGGAAGAAGTACAAAATGACTGTCAATCGACAAAGATCTGGGGCTCCACGCAAAATCTCACCTCGTGGGGTATCCTTGATCATGAGGAAGGTTAGAAATCAGCCTACAACTACAAGGGGGGAACTTGTCAATGATCTCAAGGCAGCTGGGACCACTGTCACCACGAAAACCATTGGTAACACATTACGACATAACGGATTGCAATCCTGCAGTGCCCGCAAGGTCCCCCTGCTCCGGAAGGCACATGTGACGGCCCGTCTGAAGTTTGCCAGTGAACACCTGGATGATGCCGAGAGTGATTGGGAGAAGGTGCTGTGGTCAGATGAGACAAAAATTGAGCTCTTTGGCATGAACTCAACTCGCCGTGTTTGGAGGAAGAGAAATGCTGCCTATGACCCAAAGAACACCGTCCCCACTGTCAAGCATGGAGGTGGAAATGTTATGTTTTGGGGGTGTTTCTCTGCTAAGGGCACAGGACTACTTCACCGCATCAATGGGAGAATGGATGGGGCCATGTACCGTACAATTCTGAGTGACAACCTCCTTCCCTCCGCCAGGGCCTTAAAAATGGGTCGTGGCTGGGTCTTCCAGCACGACAATGACCCAAGACATACAGCCAAGGCAACAAAGGAGTGGCTCAGGAAGAAGCACATTAGGGTCATGGAGTGGCCTAGCCAGTCACCAGACCTTAATCCCATTGAAAACTTATGGAGGGAGCTGAAGCTGCGAGTTGCCAAGCGACAGCCCAGAACTCTTAATGATTTAGAGATGATCTGCAAAGAGGAGTGGACCAAAATTCCTCCTGACATGTGTGCAAACCTCATCATCAACTACAGAAGACGTCTGACCGCTGTGCTTGCCAACAAGGGTTTTGCCACCAAGTATTAGGTCTTGTTTGCCAGAGGGATTAAATAATTATTTCCCTCTGCAGAATGCAAATAAATTCATATACTTTCCACAATGTGATTTTCCGGATTTAATTTGTGATGTGCTATCTCTCACTGTTACCAATAACCTACCCTTCAATTATGGGCTGCTCATGTCTTTGTCAGTGGGCACACTTACAAAATCAGCAAGGGATCAAATACTTATTTCCACCACTGTAGGTGCAGGCATTTACACCAGGTTTTCAGTGGCATAAACAGTCATGCTTAACCGTATACAGGGCCGTGCCAACACGGTAAGTGGGGTAAGCACCGCAGGGGGGCGCCGACCTCTGGAGGGCGCCGCCGCGGTACTTACCCTCGCCGCTGACCACAAGAAATGCTCACTTTTCCTCCAGGCCCGCCCAGCGCGCCAGCCCCAGCTCCCATTGCCGGCCCCTGCTGCTTTTCCAGTTGAGCAGCAGGGCCAGTGCTACATGAAAGGAAGAAGCGCTCCGAGTCCGACAAAAAATGTTAAAAAAAAAAAAAAAGCACGGCACCGCAGGCAGCCTTGAGGCATTGGCTGCTGGCTCTGCAGGCTCCTCCCATCTCTTACATCACTGCCTCTGGAGCGAAACAGGGGCAGTGACGTAAGAGACGGGAGGAGCGTGCAGAGCCAGCAGCCAATGCCTCAAGGCTGCCTGTGGTGCCGCGCTTTTTTTTTTAAACATTTTTTTGTCGGACTCCAAGCGCTTCTTCCTTTTGTAGCTGCTTCCCATAAAGCCGGTCAGTGACGACAACTCCTGTACTTCATTACTGTGCCCGAGGAAGCAACAGTAGAGAGGGGGAGAGCGCCATCTCTACCGCTGCATTAACTGCAGAGGTACCTGCGCGTGGCGCCTCTGTGCTGCTTAGGAAATATCCAAGGTGCTCCTGTAGCCAGGAGCAGGTGGAGAAAACCAAATTCTTGCTTGTCTTCACCTCTTCTGCAAGTGAACAATATGGAGTAGACTTTCCTATTGGGAGCTGCTGGTTACCTTCAAATGACTTAAACTACTCACAGTTCAGTTTATAAGGCTTCATGGACCATTGCTGTGACACAGTATGGCTTTGCTTCTGTCCTTATTCTTACTCAGCTGATTGATTTACTACCTAACTTGTAGAACATAGCCTGTATTAAAATGATTCTCAATCTTTCAGCAACCAAGCCTCAGCTGATGAATTTGTTAATCAGTGTGAAGGTTAGGAAAAGTTCTTCCTAGAGACAAAGCTGAGGAACTCTCCTTGCTAGTAACCAAAAGGAAGGAATGCAGAAAATACATAGTCTGAGTGACATGATATTTTTGAAACACTATTGAGATCTTCTGCTATGGGGATTGACACCCATAGATATACCTAGCTGCAGGCCTCAAACCTGAGGCAAGATGTGCAAGAAAAGCTTTGCTAATGTACCCTGCCATGGAGAGTCCATGTTCAGAGGTAAGTTGCAGAAAGCTGTTATTCTCATTGAGCAACATTGCCCAATTCTGACTTGACTGTTCTTCAAGAAAGTATCAAAAAGTGGTGGACAATGGAGATCCTATTACTCTCATAGGTATAAGTTTCAAGTATGTATGTATTTATTTATTTATTTTACAGACATCTGATACACCACCGTCACACCACAGCACCAGGGGCATAGCCAGACCTCGCTGTGGGGGGGGGGGGGGGGCGCATTTTAGTCTGCTGCCCCGCCACCGCTGCTGCTCCCCACCCACCCCCACCAGCCAAAGCCTTCTCCAGTGCCAGTCTCCGGCACCGCCGCATTGCCTGCCCTGTTGTCTCTTCTTTCTCATGTCCTGGACACTCCTTTAAGTTAAACTCAATCTCACTAAAATGAGCATGCAGGGCGTGAGGGGGAAGAGAGAGCAGGGCAGGCAACTCAGTGGCGCCAGATACCAGTGCTGGACAAGGCTTCAGCTGGAGGGGGTTGGAGACCCCTGCCAGCAAAACCAGGGGGCTGGATGAAATTTTGCAATGTATAGCAATTTGTTTTCTAAGAATATTGCTGACAATTCCTGTCAGTGTGGCAAGTGGTGAGCGATCATTTTCACGGTTAAAAATCATAACAAATTATTTGCAATCAAGTATTTTGCAAGAAAGGCTTGTAAGCCTTGCCATCTTGTGCCACACGGGGGGGGGGGGGGGGGGGGGCGCCAACTGATAGGCTGCAGGGGGGGCACCAGAGACCCTAGGCACGGCCCTGACCGTATATGCATTTCCCCAGCCTACAATAGTGCATTACTGTAGATGGGGTTTATAGAATAGCACTAGGCGTGTTATTCCAACATGCCTACATTTTAGATGCCATACACACAATCTGGCCCTTAAAATGTATAAATGGTGCTATTATGTGCATGCACACTCCCAGTTAGAGAAATCCTCTTCACAGTTCATGGGTCATGTATCTTCTTTATGCCTAAAGAAAACAAGGTGGATGAACACGGTGGTCATTTTACAGATGTTCCATAGTGGTTGTATATGGGACATGCTACATAGAGGAATGAGGTTTAACAAAAAACAAACCTCAAGACACATTGCTTTTATCTTAATTTGCGTTCACTTTGAAATTTTGCAAAAGGAATTCCCCACTCCACCCTCTTAAAACAAAACAGCTTTTCCTCCAATTCTCTAGATCCTCCGATGTCCCTGACAACCTCAGACTCACACTGAGACAGCAAAGCACTCCACCCTAATAAATACCCACACATTTTTATAGTGCTATAATTTTTGATGTGTGCTCAGGGCTGTTAAACCTAGAGTTCTTCCATTGAAAGCAGTGCAGGAAAAACTTCACGAGTGAAATAAATAAGCTGTTTCCAGTGTGTCTGCTGGAGCTACTTTGGCAGCTATGACCCCCTCCCCCCTGCATCTAAGTAATTTATCCCTTGAGCCCTTCAGCCTTTGCATGTTAGCATTAAGTAAGGCCACCCCTATCTCCCTGGGAACTGCCCTTATAGCCACTCAGACATCAGTTTCCACTAGTTCTATATCAACGAATAATCCCATCAAATAAATCTGAAGGTTCCCTGTAACTTCCAAACCCACCAGCAGACATCATGGGGCCAATATTTGCTCTTACTCTCTATTGTTTTTATCTGGTCTGTTTTGGTTTTTCTTCCTTTCTTTTTGTTGTTTTACGTGTGCTTTGCGGGAGACTTGGACCTTCTTTTTGTTGGTTTGCCAATATTTAGACTGGAGAAGTTAGCTCGGCTGCTTCCTGCGACGAACCCAGAAATTCAATGGTGGGCAGTACCCGGTGACTAGCATTGAATTTCCAGGTTTTTTTTGGCCGCTATGCACATAGCTGGATAATCCGATATTCATCAGCTGACCGGCTAAGTTATAACGGCCAAAGACAGACCTGCAATTTATGCAGGTCTATCTGGCCGCTAAACTTAGCTGGTCAGCCAATGATTACTGATACTAACCGGCTATGTCACACAAAATAGCTGGTGAGCCACTAATATTCAGCCCAGATGGACAGCTCTGTCATGCTAAATATTAGCGCTTAACTAGCTTAAGGCTATTTAACCAGCCAGGAGCCATTCCTGGCCAGTTAAGTAGTGCTGAATATCAGGCAGCCTGACTTTTAAAACCCTTTTTCAAGCGTTCTGGGTGTAATAACCACATCACCACTTTTTACCCTTGGTCTTCCCTCCCATTCCTTGAGAGCTGCCAATGGGGCTATCCTTAATAAACATGAAAGCTGTGCAAACCTACTACCTCCTATGTTTGCAAATCTGTCAGGCATATTCATTACCTCCCTTAATAGTAACCACCACTCTACTTTATACATTTTAACCTTTTTATTTTCCACTTATATTATTTATGTTTAACAATTTCCCATCACCATATCATATCCATCTTTCCTTCAACAGTCACACTATACTTGAAGGAAGTATGGAATGATTGGATATAGTGTGACTGTTGAAGGAAAACATGGATATGATATGGCGATGGGAAATTGTTAAACATAAATGATATATTGTAAGTGGAAAGTAAAAAGGTAAAAATTTATAAAAAAGAGAGTGGTGGTTACTATTAAGGGGGGTATTCAACTAGAAAAGCAGTAATTACAAAAAAAAAAAAAAAAAAGAGCGCGAGCTCAGTAATAAAGGTAAGGCATTAGGGAGAGCCTGAAACCATAACCCAGTGGTAAGCCTGAAGGACTGTAATGAAGACCAAGGCTTTATACCCATTTTGCAGCAACTATTTGTAATCGTGAGCTTACATGTTATGTCAAAAATCTTGTCCCACTTGTTGCCTTAGGTCACCCTCCCAATCTCATGTATTTAAGGTGCCCATTACCTCTAGAGTTGAACATATACCAAAAGCAACTCTTAAATCATCCCCTCTAACACCCTGTGAGGCAGTGAGGGACACAGTGTGGATGTCCCTAGCGAAATTCCCTGTGAGGAGCTGAAGTTCAGCCACCTTCACAGCAGGTGGTGTTAACCCTGTTGGCCAGAGGGTGAACTGCAGAGTTAATATGGCAGGATTAGTGCATTGTGAGGCTGCCTGGCAGGAAGGAGTGGCTTCACAGTAGACAAGAAGGTAGAAGCCCTGAGACAGAGCAGAATGAGGAGGGCCCAGGGGAGGAAAAGAAGAAGCCCTGACTGCATACATCTGAACGTTGTGAGAGAGCTGAGATAAGCCCTCGTTTCTGTTTGAACTTTGCTGGTGGCTTGGCTGGAGCCAGACCAGATACGTAGAGTAGAACTGAAAGACTGTTTGGGGTGTGGCAACCCTGCCGCCGCGGACTGTGTTTGAGCCTGCTGCTGTTTGTTGAAACAGCCGGGGGGGTTTTCCCCTTCTAAGCCTCGGGCTCTGTGAAGCAATAGGTCCAAGAGTACATGACAATACATACTAGTAACTGTTTTTGAACCGCAGAGGTTTACCCTTGCTACTACTACTCAGCTCTGCAAAGAAAGACCTGGAAATTTACTTTACTGCCGCCTTTCTCTCTCTCCCCCTGCCCGGCCACCATGCAGTGGTCTCTCAAGCTCATCCAACATTGCCTCTATGTATCTCTCCCCTATCTTTTTGTGAAGCGCTGCGGATGACTGGAAGCGCTATAGAAATAATTTATAGTAGTAGTAGTATCCAGTATTGCCCCATGTTAGTCTCCTCCATCTAGTATTGCCCTTGTGTTCTCTTTCTCTCCTTTATCCCCCACCCATCCTGTCTTACCTGGTTCCTTTCTCTCCCCCCTTCCATGTAGCGACGTCAAGGAGCACAATTTTCCTCCCTCCCTCCTCTTGCAGCTCTGGGGGGGCCAGCACTAATAAATAATCCAAAAGACGTGCGGGACTGCATCTCTCTGCCTACCACTTCCGCTTCCTGTGCCGCTCCTGCCTCCTCTCATGTAAACTTCTGGGGCCGGCGCAAGAAACCATAGAGGCAGGCAGAGAGTTGCGGTCCCGCGCGTCTTTTGGGTTATTTATTAGCACGGGCCGGCAGAGCTGCAAGAGGAGAGAGGGAGGAAAATTGTGCTGCTTGACGCTGGTACATGGAAGGGGAGAGAGAAAGGAACCAGGTAATATGGGATGGGTGGGGAGGGACAGAGAAATGGAGCAAGACTGAATGGGAGGACAGAGGCAGTGGATGCATGGATGCTTGGGAGGGGCTGAGCCCCCGAGGCCCCTTGTAGTTAAGTCCCTAGTCCCCTCCCCCAACACAGTAACCCTCTTCCACCCTCCTAAGTGCTCCTCTAGGATTACCTTGCTTTTCTGGTGCCTTCATCCAAAATGGCACCAGTGACCCCTATCAGAGGCTCCCATCTACTGCTAGGAGTCATGCTTCTATGTAAGGGCATAGGTGGCCTTATACTAAAACATGTCTTAGAAGTAGCACCTTTTGGATGAAGATGCCAGAAAAGCAGGATCACTTGCTACCAGGTATTTTACTAAGCTAGGCCCAGGGGGGGCCTTCAGGTCAGAGCATAACTGTATGTACATAGTAATGAGCTACTATACATGCATTTGCAGTTTCGCATCTCATTTCTATGCTGTGTTAGAGCACCATAACCCACATTAGATCCCTTAACATACATTAAGGGGCAAACAGTGTAGGTTAGAGTCCCAACATCCCGGCCCCACAAAATACAGTCTAATATAGCAAGTAACTTGAAGACCGACATCTATTTGGGAAGACGAGTTATATAGGCCTGTGAGTGAAAAGGTATAATCCTTCCTATCTAGTCTACATAATTTAGGGATCTGCGTTCAGGACAGGCAGTTAACATCTTCACTGGCAATCTTTCTAAACATTTCCAGCACTGAACTGCTTATCAGTGCTAGACCAGTCATTACATGCCATTTCACAATGACTCAAGCCAGTGTAAGCTGATGCTCTCTGTAACCTTTTCAATTAACATTTGTCTTTCAAATTCATTCAGACTGAGTTCCACCTGAGGAAAAAAGATTTATATTGCTACTGAAAGCTCCAGTACATCCCTGTCTGTGAGTAAAAGTCTTATGCTGTTTTAATAAAAGGCCAGAGCCAATGTGGAGGGGCAAAAGTAAATCTAAGAAATAGCCCTTAATATACAAAAAAGTCTCAGACCGCTCCCCATTTCCCCCCAGAAACTATACAATTTAATCTTAAGCAGTTTAATAACTTGTGGTCATACTATTCTTGCATAAATTCTTGGTAGCATTAATATGCGTTCTTTCCACTGATGAGGAATGCTGATGAGTCTGTAAGCTCTCTGTTTCTAAGTCATCACTTAAAAAAAAAAAAAGAGTCATGTCAGCACTTCCTGGAACAAATTTTATCCCTGGTCTCTCTCTGAACTTCTCCTACATATGCTGCAGTACATAAACACCTAATTTCTGGAGCTACGTCCAATGTATCCTAAAGGATTACAGATCACTAGCTATATCTGTCCCTTTGGTTTCCAAATTTGGAGGTAAAGTTATTCAAAGATGGTATTTAGTATATAACACTACGGAAACTGGTCATCTATAAAACCTTTTGCTAAATGACCAACTTGACAGTTTCCTCCTGCGCCTTTGGTCTTCCAATTGAATCAGAACCAGATCCAGAATCCTGCCCCATGAACCATCATTCACTACCAGCTGAAGGATATTCTTTTCCCTTATATGATCCTGCACAGTCATTGACTCTCATAATAACATAAGCGCTGCCATACTGGGACAAACCAAAGGTCCATCAAGACCAGTATCCTGTTTCCAACAGTAGCCAATCCAGGTCTCAAGTACCTGGCAAGATGCTCAGGGTTATTTTATTTGAATTTAGCCTACACCTTTTCAGTAGTAGCTCAAGGTGAGTTACGTTCAGGTATACTGGGTATTTCCATGTCCCTGGAGGGCCACCTCTGGATGTCAAGCCCAGTGCTCTAACCACTCGGCCATGCCTCCACTCAGTAAATGGTGCTAAAAATAATAATAATAATAATTGGTGCTGCATAACAGGCAAAATAGGATGGGCACCCTTTATTGAATAGCACATAGCGCCAGGATCCACACTCAACTTTGGCTGTGAAAATTTACACCAACTAAAACAGGTTTAAATCCCAGCATGCAAATTTGGGCTTGGATTTTCACTATTATAAGACTACATGCATCTTAAGGGAACACCCCTGACCCACCCATGTCCCCCTCACATCGTTATGCCCCCTTTGAAGATTTGAGGGGGAACCCTTAGCTGCTATTCTATAAAATGGATGCAAAAAGCATGTTTTTGCAAACATCTGCTGTTTCTGCCCTGTTTAGGCACCTTGCATCCATTAGAAAGCTTTTCTGTGCCAAAATAGTGCCTTACGTTTGAGTGTCATATATAGAATTCCTCCAATTGTCCCCAAGAATTAATGAAAGATCCCAGACTCTGCAAACCAGTGCTGCCTTTTCATAGATATTTTGACTGGTTGCAGGGGCCTGGCTGTTGTGCAGTGGATCCCTCAGTCATTTCCCCACCCATGGCCTAGCATTTGAGTACCGCGGCAATTCCCAAATATTTTACTTATGGTGGACCCCCTAAAATTTCTTCATACACCAAGAAGCCTTCAATTTAGCTATGTGGGCAACAGCACTGAATATTGCCAAAAACTACATATTAGCTAGCTCCTCTCCGGCCTTCTTACAAACTGACCGGTCAGAGACGATATTCAGTGATACTCCCTGGTTGTGTTGCTGAAAATCGGGGGCCAGTCTGCACAGCACAATTGAAGCAGGCAGGAGCCTCTCCAGCCTGCTTAAATCGCTTTGAATATTGACCTCTGTATATATTTATATTTTCATCCATTGGCCCATGAAGCTTGCACCTTTTTTTGTGTTACACATTCATAGGGCTGTTCTTTGTTGCAGATTAAATCAGAGATTTTGCTTCAGTGAAGTAAATATGCAGGTCAGTATTCAGCCTGTAGTGGTTAGTGCTTTCTGTCATGGGCTTTTTGTACCCAGATGTTCAGTGCTGGGCTGAACCATGGATATCGGTGCTGAATAGTTGTGTATAAAAGATGTATGGGTACTGGCCCCTATCCTCACTTTAGCTGGATAGTTAACAGCTTAGTGGCTTGGAATTGCTAGCGTACCAGCACCTTTTTTGCAGGGAAAAAAACACTAGTCTACATGTCAGATCTTATTGACCTACCACCCAGGAATATTAAAAGATCTTCACATACATTCCTAAATCTCCACTTACCTAGCTGCAAAGGACTAAAATATAAATTAATACATTAATCCAGTTTTTCTTACATAGGAACGCAGCTTTGGAATGCTTTACCACTTGATGTGAAAAAAAATAAGTGACCTAATCAATTTTCGGAAATCACTGAAGACCTCTCTCTTCAATAGAACATATCATAATGACCCAGAACCTGAACTTTAGTACATTACTGTTTTAAATTGTTATTTCATGCCAGGGCAGAACATTGTAAGCAACACTGAGCCTGCAAATAGGTGGGAAAATGTGGGATACAAATGCAATAAATTAATCTAATTATATTGATGGTGAAATCTGAAACAGCTCAGCCTGCTGACCTAAAAGCACTGTTTTTTTAAATATAAAAACAAAGAACTCCACAAAAGTTAAAAAGCTTATGCATTCCAGCTGCCATCTTTTATATTTTACAATGACGAAAATGGTGTAAATGGAACCAGAAGTGCTAAAAATGACTGTTAAAAAAATTAAAATCTCAAGGAAATGATCAAGAGGACTAAATACATTCAAATAACTGCATAAAACCTGTAATGTCAATAAATAATAGTCAAAATAATACATACAATGTAAGAATTTGGATAATAAATGGCACATATAAATATGCTGGACAGCAATAATTATGTATAAATATATGTAATCACTATCAAGACTATGCAAGTGTTTATAGAGTCTGAAATATCTTTTACTATGAACTGGGAGGAAACTACCTCAGTAGCTCAACTTCTGAAACCAGTATTTATCTTGAGATCAAAATGACGCGCCTTACAGCACTTAATCTGTTAAGCAATGTCTTCATGGGTCTGAAAAATCTCACTTTTCCAAATTTTTAATTTTAACAGTTTCTGTGTTCTCATTAGTCAAAACTTCTATTCAATATTAACTTTTTTTTTTCTATATGTATATACTTGAACATGTCATTTCACTTATAGGTAAAAATATAGCGAATTATCTGGCTCATTGATCCCGCTCAGAGCGCTACCATTTTGCTAAGGCTTCATTAGGAACTACATCAATATATACGCCAAGAGTCCTGAAATTAAAATGACACAATTTGAAAAAGGAGCAAGGCTAGCACTCTGAGAAATACAGCTTCAAAGTACCTGTTTATTTCAAGTTCATTGGACCCTACTTATTCTGCAGCTAGTCAGCCAAACAAACAAGATGGCACCTACCGTAAAGTATTTGTCCAATCAGAATAGTAAAACATTTTAAAGATATAGCATCTACATTAAAAACACCCATGAGACAAAGTGAACAGAGAAATCTCTCTCTGCGAATATCTTAGTTAAAAAAAAAAATACCTTCCAATCAATGTAAACCTTCTGACCTGCAGGAATTAAAGACTGCAATCTATAAATCCAGCTTTCTTCCTTTTGTGCGTATTAATAAAGGGAAATGGGATCATGTATTAAAAATTCAAGAATTGAAGTGCCATTGTTTACTGGAATTTATTAACTGCCTTTATGAAGAGATTTCCCCAAGGCCGTGTACAGTAGGTACAGTTTAATCACACTTACAATTTTGTTAACAAAAGTAAAATGAACAAGACAGAATGAAAGAAGAACTTGAAAGCAGCAAACTGAGACCTAATAGGAATACTATGAAACAGGAAAAATATACATCTTAACAACACTGAAATTCAAACAACAGATATAATACATTAGTAGCCCATTGTTTGTTATCTTCTCATCAATTTGAGGATCTTAAATACTGGATAATTGATCAGGTTAAGGAAACCAGAGGAGGGAATAGGGGTAAAAAAAAAAAAAAGTTACTACAAAAGGAACAGCCAAATCTATAGACGGCAGTCTTTAATTCATGCAGGTAACAAGGTTTACATTGATTAGAAGGTTATTTTTTTGAACTGAAGATTTCTATGAAGATATATTTCTTTGTTCACTTTTGAGTGTCTCATGGATGTTTTCAATGTAGATGCTATTTCTTTAAAATGTTTTTGTATTCTGATTGAATACAACATCCATTTAAATCAGTGGGCGCCGTTTTGTTTGGCTGACTAGCGGCAGAACAAGTGGGGTCCAATGAACTTGCAATAAACAGGTACCTTGAAGCTGTATTTCTCAGCATGCTAGCCTATGTTTAAAATAATTACTGAGTCATTTTAACTTCAGGACTTTGATGGATATATTGTAGCTCCCGATGAAGCCTTAGCAAAAAAACGGTAGTGAATGAGCCAGATAATTTGCTATATATTCTTACCTGTAAATGAAATGATAAGTATATACATATTAAAAAGAAGGTTAAAAATATTGAATGGATGTTTTGAATAATAACTGTTAAAATTGAATTAAAAATTTGAAAAAAAGTGAGGAGGTTTTTCAGACCTGTGAAGACATTGCTGTGAAGATTGAGTGCTGGAAGGCATGTCATTTTGATCTCGATATACATATTCTTGATTTTGAGAATTGAGCTACTGAGATCTTTTCCTCCCAGTTTATAGTAAGGATATTTCAGACTCTTTATCAACACTTGCAAAGTCTTGATAGTGATTGGTTTCATATGCAAGTGATAAGCCAGATTTAAAAGTAAACATATGTAGAAACACAATAAATAATGTAATATACTCCAGAACTGGTAATTAACATGTAAAAACCTATATAAAAGGGAACCTAATTAAAACTTGAAAAGTAGTGTCCTTTTTAGTCTTTTCAAAAATACCGCCAGATCTGACACCTGATTTAAACCATCTGGTTGTTACACTATATCTGAACATAAATTCTGCTCTTCCTGTAATATCAATTTGTATCCTCCTCTCCAATGATGTGGTCTAATTCGATGTAATACAATAAAATGCAGGTCATCAAATCTGTGACACTTACAGTGGTGGAAATAAGTATTTGATCCCTTGCTGATTTTGTAAGTTTGCCCACTGACAAAGACATGAGCAGCCCATAATTGAAGGGTAGGTTATTGGTAACAGTGAGAGATAGCACATCACAAATTAAATCCGGAAAATCACATTGTGGAAAGTATATGAATTTATTTGCATTCTGCAGAGGGAAATAAGTATTTGATCCCTCTGGCAAACAAGACCTAATACTTGGTGGCAAAACCCTTGTTGGCAAGCACAGCGGTCAGACGTCTTCTGTAGTTGATGATGAGGTTTGCACACATGTCAGGAGGAATTTTGGTCCACTCCTCTTTGCAGATCATCTCTAAATCATTAAGAGTTCTGGGCTGTCGCTTGGCAACTCGCAGCTTCAGCTCCCTCCATAAGTTTTCAATGGGATTAAGGTCTGGTGACTGGCTAGGCCACTCCATGACCCTAATGTGCTTCTTCCTGAGCCACTCCTTTGTTGCCTTGGCTGTATGTTTTGGGTCATTGTCGTGCTGGAAGACCCAGCCACGACCCATTTTTAAGGCCCTGGCGGAGGGAAGGAGGTTGTCACTCAGAATTGTACGGTACATGGCCCCATCCATTCTCCCATTGATGCGGTGAAGTAGTCCTGTGCCCTTAGCAGAGAAACACCCCCAAAACATAACATTTCCACCTCCATGCTTGACAGTGGGGACGGTGTTCTTTGGGTCATAGGCAGCATTTCTCTTCCTCCAAACACGGCGAGTTGAGTTCATGCCAAAGAGCTCAATTTTTCGTCTCATCTGACCACAGCACCTTCTCCCAATCACTCTCGGCATCATCCAGGTGTTCACTGGCAAACTTCAGACGGGCCGTCACATGTGCCTTCCGGAGCAGGGGGACCTTGCGGGCACTGCAGGATTGCAATCCGTTATGTCGTAATGTGTTACCAATGGTTTTCGTGGTGACAGTGGTCCCAGCTGCCTTGAGATCATTGACAAGTTCCCCCCTTGTAGTTGTAGGCTGATTTCTAACCTTCCTCATGATCAAGGATACCCCACGAGGTGAGATTTTGCGTGGAGCCCCAGATCTTTGTCGATTGACAGTCATTTTGTACTTCTTCCATTTTCTTACTATGGCACCAACAGTTGTCTCCTTCTCGCCCAGCGTCTTACTGATGGTTTTGTAGCCCATTCCAGCCTTGTGCAGGTGTATGATCTTGTCCCTGACATCCTTAGACAGCTCCTTGCTCTTGGCCATTTTGTAGAGGTTAGAGTCTGACTGATTCACTGAGTCTGTGGACAGGTGTCTTTCATACAGGTGACCATTGCCGACAGCTGTCTGTCATGCAGGTAACGAGTTGATTTGGAGCATCTACCTGGTCTGTAGGGGCCAGATCTCTTACTGGTTGGTGGGGGATCAAATACTTATTTCCCTCTGCAGAATGCAAATAAATTCATATACTTTCCACAATGTGATTTTCCGGATTTAATTTGTGATGTGCTATCTCTCACTGTTACCAATAACCTACCCTTCAATTATGGGCTGCTCATGTCTTTGTCAGTGGGCAAACTTACAAAATCAGCAAGGGATCAAATACTTATTTCCACCACTGTAACAAGCATATGCTCTAACAAGAAGCTGCTCAATTGCTTTTCTTTTTATGGTATTCCTATATTCAATGATGCATTTGTTTGAAGCTCTCAGTTTTACCAATGTATAATAATTTGCATGAACAAATAGCTACATAAATGACCTGTTATGAAGTGATGTTACTCAAACTGCAAAACCTACCGGTCTCCAGAGACTGGGTGTATAAAAGCTTTGGTTTTAAGATTGATGTGACAGTGTACAGCAGGGGAAGTGTCCCCAAAAGCTGATGGCGCCAAGAATGATTTAGGTTTTTTTGTCTCTTGAAAGCTATTAATATATCTTTATCTGCGAAATGTGGTATGGATTGAATGATAGACCAACTTTTTTTTTTTTTTTAGTATGTGTATAATGTCGTAAGAGATGGTCAACAGACTGCAAGGGGTATGTATTTCCTCTCCCTTCCCACTCGCATGATGAAGCCAGTCAAAGAAACCAACTGCCAAAGTGTCTCCCCTTCCTCCTTGTGCTGCCTCAGGAGCAAGGAAGTCAGCAGGGTGCCTCCAGCTGCTGATGCTGGCACTTCCAGAGCATGCTCAATTCATGCACAAACCAAGCATGCTTGGAGTGTGAAATTATTGGCGGCTAGAGGCACCCTGCTGACTTCCTCGCTCCTAAGGTTGTATTGAGGAGGAAGGGGGGAGACTCAGGCAGCAGATTTCTTGGCAGAGCTTCAGCTACCCCATCAGCCATCGAACAGGTACTGCATTGGAGGGGGCCTGAGCCCACTCTCTTGTGCCCTGTGCCTTCACCCGTTCTCTCGCTCTCCCTCTCAAATCTGATTCCCCTCCCACAATTTTCTCTTTATCCCCCCCCCCCCTCGCCTGCATGCCCAGTCAGGCATCTCTCCTTCCTCACCTCCTGGTTTACCTATTTGCAGTATGTATCTGCCCTGCAGCAGCAGCAGCGTATTGAAACACTGTCTCTGCCTGCACCGGGCCTTCCCTTCTGATCCATCTCATCCCCTTCTAGAAACAGGAAGTTGCACCAGAAGGGGCTTTGATGGGTCAAAAGGAAAGACCTGGTACAGGCCAAAGCAGCGTTTCAATATGCTGCCGCTACAGGGAGGGGAGGGCTGCCAGCGGTCCGAAAGAGGAGGGAGGGAGGTTAATTATGGTGTTAAATTACGATTAACATGCACCCTACTTGTAAGAAAGGTAAAATTATGTATAATCATACCTGATAATTTTCTTTCCATTAATCATAGCTGATCAATCCATAGACTGGTGGGTTGTGTCCATCTACCAGCAGGTGGAGATAGAGAGCAAACTTTTGCCTCCCTATATGTGGTCATGTGCTGCCGGAAACTCCTCAGTATGTCGATATCAAAGCTCCATCCGCAGGACTCAGCACTTAGAGAATTACACCCACGAAGGGACACTCTGCCCAGCTCACCACCGCCGAAACGGGGGAGGGGAATTAACCCAGCTCATCCCCACACAAGTGGGGGAGGGGAATCCGTCCAGCTCATCCCCGCGGAGCGGGGGAGGGACACCACACCCGCCGATGCGGGGGGATCTGGCTTATCCTGCAACCGCAACCGCGGGAGGAGCTGACTGACCCTAACACCGCCGAAGCGGGAGGGGTACAAAGCTGCCCTACAGCCGCACGAAGCGGGAGGGAGTGCCGGCAGAATTTATGTCTCAATCCAGCCCCGTAAAACAGAGGGGAGAGGAATGCAGCAGCTCACTGTAACACAAACTCGTCTCAACTCTTGAAGAATCCAAGTGAAAAAACTTGAACACGAAGTCTTTCTGAAGTAACTGAAGACTAAACTTGCACCTGAAATGCAATCAGAATAAAAACAGTACAGATATCTGGGAGGGGCTATGGATTGATCAGCTATGATTAATGGAAAGAAAATTATCAGGTATGATTATACATAATTTTACCTTCCATATCATCAAGCTGATCAATCCATAGACTGGTGGGATGTACCGAAGCAGTACTCACCCAGGGCGGGACATTGAAATCCCTGACCTCAACACTGAAGCTCCAAACCGGGCCTCCGCCCGTGCAGCCACCGTCAAACGGTAATGCTTGGAGAATGTATGAGCCGAAGCCCAAGTTGCCGCCTTGCATATCTCTTCCAAGGAGACGGATCCGACCTCTGCCACCGAGGCCGCCTGAGCTCTCGTGGAGTGAGCCTTCAGCTGGATAGGCGGCACCTTCCCTGCGGCCACATAAGCCGCTGCAATGGCTTCCTTGACCCATGTTGCCACTGTAGGCTTAGCAGCCTGCAGACCCTTACGAGGACCTGCAAACAGGACAAACAGATGATCCGATTTCCGGAAATCATTGGTCACTTCCAAGTATCTGATGATGATTCGCCTCACATCCAGATATTTAAGAGCAGAGTACTCCTCTGGGTAGTCCTCCCTACGAAAGGAAGGGAGACAGAGCTGCTGATTCACATGGAAGCGAGAAAATCTTGGGCAGGAAGGAAGGCACTGTGCGAATAGTCACTCCTGCCTCAGTGAACTGCAGAAAAGGCTCTCGACATGAGAGCGCCTGGAGCTCGGAAACTCTTCTGGCTGAAGTGATAGCCACCAAAAAGACTGCTTTCAACGTCAGGTCTTTCAGAGATGCCCTTGACAAGGGTTCAAAAGGCGGCTTCCGCAATGCTCTTAGCACCAGGTTGAGATTCCACGCAGGCACCACTGAGTGCAGAGGAGGGCGCAGGTGATTAACTCCCTTGAGAAAGCGCACCACATCTGGCTGCGAAGCCAGGGAAGCACCCTTCAGGCGGCCCCTGAAGCAAGCCAGAGCCGCTACCTGGACTTTAAGGGAACTGAGCGACAGGCCTTTCTCCAGACCTTCTTGCAGGAACGCCAACACTGAAGAAATTGGAGCAGTGAAGGGAGAAAGTGAGCCTGCTTCACACCACGCTGCAAAGATACGCCAAACCCTGGCGTAAGCAGTAGAAGTAGAGCGCTTCCTCGCTCTTAGCATAGTGGCGATGACCTTGTCTGAGAAGCCCTTCTTCCTCAGACGCTGCCGCTCAATAGCCAGGCCGTAAGACCAAAGGGGGAGGGATCCTCCATCACCACGGGACCCTGATGTAACAGGCCCTGCTCCACTGACAGCCGCAGAGGATCGTCGACTGAGAGCCTGATCAAGTCCGCATACCAGGGACATCTGGGCCAATCCGGACCCACCAGGATTACCCTGCCGGGATGCTTTGCCACCCGGTCTAGCACCCTGCCCAACATGGGCCAGGGCGGGAACACATAGAGGAGCTCTTGTGTCGGCCACTGTTGGAGAAGAGCATCTACTCCCAGGGATCGAGGGTCCCGTCCTCTGCTGAAAAAGCGCGGCACTTGGCAATTGGCCGATGACGCCATCAGATCTAGGCTCGGCTGGCCCCAGCACTTCGTGATGTCCAAGAAAGCCTGAGCAGATAGTTGCCACTCTCCGGGCTCCAAGGTATGGCGACTGAGAAAGTCCGCCTTGACATTCATGACTCCGGCAATGTGGGCCGCTGAAAGCTGCTCCAGGTTCGCTTCCGCCCACTGGCAAAGATTCATAGCCTCCTTGGCTAGAGGGGCGCTCTTGGTACCTCCCTGGCGGTTGACATAGGCCACAGCCGTGGCATTGTCCGACAGGACCCGTACAGGCTTCAACACCAGTACCGGGATGAACTCCAAAAGCGCCAACCGAATGGCTCTGAGTTCCAGGAGGTTGATAGACCACTTTGCTTCTGCAGGAGACCAGAGCCCCTGCGCTGTCCTTCCCAAGCAGTGGACTCCCCAGCCCGACAAAGAGGCGTCCGTCGTGACGACAATCCACTCTGGGGTCACCAGAGGCATTCCCGCAGACAACTTGTCTGTCTGCATCCACCAGCTCAGCGCCTTGCGCACTGCTGGGTCCAAGGGAAGGCGCACAGCATAATCCTCCGACATCGGAGTCCAGCGCCGCAGCAAAGAGTGTTGAAGTGGTCTCATATGAGCCCTGACCCAGGGCACTACTTCCATCGTGGCCGTCATAGAGCCCAACAGCTGCACATAGTCCCAAGCCCGAAGAGGAGAGGCTACTAGGAACTGGTCCACTTGAGCCTGAAGTTTGACAATCCGATTGTCTGGCAGGAACATTCTGCCCACTTGGGTGTCGAATCGAACTCCCAGGTACTCCAGGGACTGAGTCGGGCGCAGCTGGCTCTTCTCCCAGTTGATGATCCATCCCAGGGAGCTCAAAAGAGCAACTACCCGGTTCACAGCTTTGCCGCACTCTGCATAAGAGGGGGCTCGGATCAACCAGTCGTCCAGATAAGGATGGACTTGTGCCCCTTCCTTTCGTAGGAAGGCCGCGATGACCACCATTACTTTGGAAAAGGTCCGCGGAGCAGTAGCCAACCCGAATGGGAGGGCTCTGAACTGGAAGTGTCGTCCCAGGACTGCAAAACGCAGAAAGCGTTGATGAGGAGGCCCGATGGGAATATGCAGGTACGCTTCCTTGATGTCCAAGGAAGCCAAGAACTCTCCTGCCTTCACTGCCGCTATAACAGAGCGGAGAGTCTCCATGCGAAAGTGCCGCACTTTCAAGGCCCAATTGACCCCTTTGAGGTCGAGGATAGGCCGGACAGAACCTCCTTTCTTTGGTACCACAAAGTAAATGGAGTAACGTCCTTTGCCAAGCTGACTTTCTGGCACCGGAACGACCGCGCCCAGGCGGATCAGATTGTCCAAGGTCTGCTGCACTGCCACAGCTTTGACCGGAGACTTGCAGGGAGAGAGTAGAAACCCGTCTTTTAAGGGTCGGCAGAACTCTAGCTTGTAGCCGTCTTTGATGACTTCCAGCACCCACGCGTCTGAAGTTATTGTGGTCCACTCGCCCAGAAACGAGGACAGCCGTCCTCCAATCTGCACTGGGGCGTGGACCAAGGCCCCGTCATTGGGTACGAGACCCTGGGGGAGGACCGGAGGGAGCACCTCCGGGACGGCGGTCTCTGCGAAAGGAATGCTGCTTGGGGGAGAAATTCCTCTTGAAGGAAGAAGGGGCAGAGGAGCCCGACCTGCCCGGGCGGTACCAATGGGCTTCCTGCAACCGTCCTCTGGAGGTACCGGGACGAGTACTAGCCCGAGCCCTGACCTCTGGTAATTTCTTGCCCTTAGACGTGCCGAGATCGGTCACGATTTTGTCCAGCTCGACCCCAAAGAGCAGCTTGCCTTTAAAAGGCAATCTAGCCAGGCAGGATTTAGAGGCGTGGTCAGCAGACCAATGTTTCAGCCAAAGCCACCGCCGCGCAGAGATTGTCTGAGCCATGCCTTTAGCTGAGGCCCTCAAGACATCATACAGCAAGTCTGCCAAATAGGCTAAGCCCGATTCCAGGGCTGGCCAATCATTCCTCAAGAAATGATCCGAGGGGGAAGCCCGCTGCACCATAGTCAGGCACGCCCTGGCCACATAGGAGCCGCAAACTGAGGCCTGCAAATTTAAAGCAGCCGCCTCAAAGGACGACCTTAAAGCCGCCTCCAATCTTCTGTCTTGGGCGTCCTTTAGGGCCGTGCCACCTTCCACCGGCAACGCCGTTTTCTTAGTCACCGCAGTGATTAAAGAATCCACGGTAGGCCACAAATAGGCCTCACGTTCACTCACAGCCAAAGGATAGAGGCGGGACATAGCCCTAGCCACTTTAAGGCTCGCTTCTGGGACATCCCATTGAGCCGAAATTAAGGTGTGCATGGCATCATGCACGTGGAAGGTTCTAGGCGGGCGCTTCGTCCCCAGCATAATGGCAGAGCCAACAGGGGCTGAGGGAGAGACGTCCTCCGGAGAGGAAATCTTCAAAGTGTCCATGGCCTGTAACAACAGGTTGGGCAAATCCTCTGGGCTAAAAAGCCGCGCTGCAGAGGGGTCATCCGCTCCATCCGAGCGGGGATCCATCTCCTCCAAGGAATCCGCAAAGGACCGTTGGGAGACCTCAGACACGCTGCCCTCATCTACATCGGAGGAGACAAAGTCCTCCAAGGCCTGGGAATCAACCCGAGGACCTTTACCTCTGGGAACCTCAACCTCTTTACCAGACGAGGGAGCAGGGGCAGCGTTTTGCATGAGGAAAGCCTGATGCAGCAGCAAAACAAACTCGGGGGAGAAACCCCCCAGACTGTGCACTTCCGCAGCCTGGGCAACAGCCCTAGACGCACCCTCAACCGGCGCTCGCAATAGCGGGGGAGAGACATGCTGCGCATCCAAAATGGCGTCCGGCGTGACACTCCGCGAAGGAGCCGCGCGGGAAGAGCGGCGCTTAACTTTAGCCGCTTTTGTGCCGTCGCCCAAATTAAGGGCGTTCATGGCATTAATGTCTCCAACCTCAAGGGCGGCCCACGAAGAAGCCGTCCGAGCTGCGTGGCCGGCCAAGATGGCGGAGGCGAGGAGCGGGGGATGGGCGTTTATGGCGGGAAAAACCGCCACCCCGGAGGAAGGACCGGGACATTCATCGGTCACTAAAC
The DNA here is from genome assembly GCF_901765095.1 of Microcaecilia unicolor. NCBI lineage: Eukaryota > Metazoa > Chordata > Amphibia > Gymnophiona > Siphonopidae > Microcaecilia > Microcaecilia unicolor. The sequence continues at coordinate 594,111,175 of NC_044031.1, forward strand.
TGTCACCCAACAAGGGCGAATCAGGCTGTAAAACCCCCGCATCCCCTCTAGAAGCGCTCAAGCGATCCGGGGAGCGACCCTTTGCGCCCTCGCCCTCCGACGTCATATGCCACGAGGAGAAGAATCGGGGAACCCCCTGCCCGCTATAAAAAGGTAAAAATTACCTGCTTGCCGCTCCGAGCTGTAACGAACTGGTGTCCCAGTGAGTAGCTGCAATGAACGTTTAAATAAACGTCGAAATAAACGCCTTTAAGGACGTTTAAAATTTTTTTTTTTTTTTTTTTTTTTTTTAACGGAGCCAGCGGGAGGGGGGAGAAAAGGAGGGACCTGGCACCACCAGGTTTGCACTTGCTCAAAAGAGCCCTCAACCCCAGGCACTCAACAAAACCTAAAAATTAGTCTTGGAGGCCTAGCCAGAGCTGCTGCTGTGTGTGACCACCACCTGCTGAGATAGAGAACATACTGAGGAGTTTCCGGCAGCACATGACCACATATAGGGAGGCAAAAGTTTGCTCTCTATCTCCACCTGCTGGTAGATGGACACAACCCACCAGTCTATGGATTGATCAGCTTGATGATATGGAAATTTTAAATTGTTGGCCTTCGTATTTAACCATGTATGAAGTGTTGGCTGTTCTGCCCCCAGCCGCCTTATACTGGTCTTTATAGTGTACCTCTGCAATATGTTTATTGATGTTATTTCCTAGGATTTTTAGTGCTGCAGTCATTTCCTGCATTGTGTGTAATGTAATCTTGCATGTATTGCAGCCACCCCTGCTTATCTGTATAAGCTTTATTACTAGTGGTCTTTTCTCCTGCAAAGGCCTCTTCTTTCTCTCAGCTGACCTCAAGTCCTTTGCCTACCTGCTGTTATTTCCTGTTCATCTCTATTATCTTTGCTCTGATGGGTCAGCAATTGTATGACCCCTCTCTCTCTCTCTCCAATCAAGGACTGCCCTCCATGACCTCCTCTGTAGCCTGGTTTCAGGCTCTGTCCCCTATTGGTCCCTTTACCTCGCCCTCTGGCCTTGGGGGTGTTCTTAGTCCCTCTGTCCCTGAGAGCTCAGACACTTCCATCTTGCCCCTGGAGTGAATTTGTTTTATCAATACTCAACGCAGCACCTTTCCTCTGAACTACCTTCATCTACCTGCCAATTCTTCCACTTCTACCATAAAGTTTTCTTTTCTCTCTCTTCAAAACTTCACTTCCACCCACCACTGCAGCTTTCAGAATTACAAAATCTCTTGCCTTAGGGCAACAAGCTTCAGAATCTACAAACCAGGTAAAATTAGCTACATTAATTCAATAAAGTTAATTTCAGAAAAGAACAGGCTTCTGTGTGCTGATGTGCTAAGGTTATATTCCCTGGATATTATAGCACTCGTATGCTTTACGAGGGCCAGACTCTGCCTGCTTGCAGATAATCACTTATGTTTGGGACAGGCATATGGGCAGACTGGATAGGCCATATGCCTTCGTTTTTCTACGTTTCCTTCTGATCCCCCCTTCCCCTGAATCAAACTGCTGCGGGGTGAATACTGATGTGTGTGTGTAACTATATATATATCATGAAATGACTACTTGGATTAAAATCTGCGCTTTCTTCCTACTGGTATGCAAGGGCACAGAGTATGGCATTTCTCCTCTCTGTACTAGCTCCTCCCCAGGAGTTGACAGCTAGGAGGGAGCTGGATTAGATAGAACCAAGGAGGTTTAATAGACAGAAGCGCTGCGTACGACTGGTAGTGCTGTAGAAATGATTTGTAGTAGTAGTAGGAGATGAAGTGATGTCAGAACACTGAAACCAATTAGGTCAGTCTAAGTTTCCCCTTCCCAGCGCAGCTATCATCCTCGTTCATGCAAAGCAAGCAAAGCTATGAGCTGCTACATCCATCTTGTCTTTCTTTATTGTTGTAACATTTTTATTTAATCTCACTTATATTTTCAAACGTGCCAGCTTGTACAGAATACGAATGTACACAGAGGAAGTATAACAACGGAATAACTTTTCATAGGTAGAGTAGTTAATTTGTTATAAATCTTAATCAGTGGTTAGTTGGAGGGTCTGGTTACAGGGACACCCTAGCACTGTTATATTCATGCAGAGATTTTTTTTTTCTCCTGGTAAATGGGCCACTAAAACAGACATGTTATGAGAATCAGGTGCTCAACAGTCAGAGTTTCTCTCTATATTTACTTATGACATTCAAATCCCACATTTAATATGTATTATTAGGTTGAAACCAGGGAGCATTTGAAAGTTTTATTTTTCCCTGTGCCTAGATCAAGAGAAAGATGGTTTGTGGGAACTTGCTCCTTCTGTTTTGAAGAATGCAGTGGTATATTATAAAAATGCACTTAATATTGTTTACAACTATTTACTACTGGTTGATATACAGCAGACGTTAACCAAGTCAACTTCATGCTTTGTAATATAATTTTTAACAGCATTTTTCTCAGTCATTACCCAAATATAAATAAAATTATAATGTTAATTATACGACCGTGGCTTCCTCTTACGGAAGTTAGGATAACCTGGTCCTGGAGTTACCCAAGGCAGTCAGGTTTGTCAGGATACTGACAATGAACATTCATGAGAGATTTGCATATAGTGAAGGCAGTGCTTGTTATGAAATGCTTGGAGTCCTACTGATCTGTCCAGCTGTTGTGCTATTTTGGTGGGTGGAAACAGTCAGGAGGCCTTAGGGGGGGGGGGGGGGGAGGGGAAGGGTTCTTGGGGTATGTTCTCTGTAAAAGTTTTTATTGTGCCATGGTGGGTGGTTTACTGTTTTTTCTTGTTCTGTATGAAGCTTATCAACCAACATGTTTTGCTTTTAGTAAAGATGATTAAAACATAAAAAGTAAGTCTTGGATGTTACTGAATTCTATTTCACTGTATTTCCAGTTTTGGCACAGTATGAGCCATCACAAGAACAAAATATAAGAAAACCAATGGACTGCATTAGGGGCTTATAGCCCATTTAGTTATGTTTCAACAAATGAGAGATCTGTTTAACAGAAAATATTTATTATTTTGACTTATAAACCACTTGTCCCTGAAACATGCTCAAACAGAATAATCTATTAGTGTATCTACAAGGTAAACTTCTACAAAACAGATGAAGATATGATTCCATGTGCCCCAACAAAAGGAGAGTTTAATTCTACTTCCATTTAATTTTAATATATTCCGTCATCTTTATAACACCAGACTTTCCAAAGCAGATTACAACGACATTTAAGATGAACCCATCAGGAAACAGGTTAACCTCACAGAAATTTGGCCATCTGTACCCTATACAGTGTATTTATTTAGTTTTTAGTGTAGAAAAATGAGCACAAAAAACAGAGTTTAAAATTGCTGTTACCAGCTATAATAATTTTTAAAGCTGTTTTAGTGATATTCAGTTATTTCATGATATTTATATCTACATATGGGAAGCTTTCAAATACATTTAAAAAACTGTCCAATAACCCCCCCCCCCCCCCTCAAACTTTTGTCCTCCAATTTTAAGGCACTGCCATTCCAATTGAAACAGCTTTAGGACTTGTTACAGATGGACCAACAATAGTAATAAAAAAAAAGACAATGTGGATGCAGCAGCTCATAGGTTTGCTTGCTTTGTTTTGAGTGAATGTGGATGACTGCTGCACTAGGAAGGGGAAACAGACTGTCTTTATTGGCTTCCTTGCTTACAGTGGACTACTACATAGGCTCACTTCCACTAATGTTTATTAAACCTCCTTGGATAGAACATAGTAGCTTACTGCCCTTCCTTCCTCCCTTCAGCTGTAACAGTAGAGACTGGATAATCAGTAAGTAGAAGTTGTTCTTTCAAGTGCTACCAGAGTTGGGGCACTGGCCCTTCAGGCTGTGACCAAGATCAATTGAGGAAAAGCACCAGAACCTGGCAAAATGGCCATATTAACCATGCTGAATCCTGCAAAATGGCATTTGCACACTTGTATTATTTGTCTCTCAAAAAAAAACAAAAAAACTATCAAGTTAATTTTATAATGTACCTAGGCCAAAAATAACCCACGTGATTATACTGCATCTGTTTTGTAAAATGAGACATGTACACTATTCCCTGAATTCTACATATGGCGTCAGATCTGCACGTTCAAAACACACATGCAAATGAGTAACAAGCTCTTAAAAACTGGGTGCTAATAGCCAATTATTGATAATTGGCACTTATTAAAATGGGTGCGCACATCTGGCTGCGCCATTCTATAAGCCTTGGTGTCTACTAATCACATAACGCAAAACAGGGCATGGCCATGGTGCATCAGAAGTGTTCCAAAATGTTGCACGTATACTTGCATGCCTAACTTGGGCACCAGCATTTATATCAGGTTTCAGCTGGCCTAAGTCTGGTGCAGGTAAAAGTGAATTGATTTTTCACTATCGAAAAGTATAAAGACCAGGGGACACAAAATTTCATGGAAACACTTAAAACAAATTGGAGGAAATATTTTTATACTCAAAGAATAGTTAAGCTCTGGACCTCACTGTGGTAAGCATTATCTGGGTTAAAAAAAAAAGGTGTGGACATGTTACTGGAGGAAACGTTCACTGTTAGAGATGGGCAAGGGAGAAGCCACTATTTCTACTCAGTGGTGTAGCTAGGGGGGTGCAAGAGGAGCGGTTGCTCCCTTATAGATTAAAACAAACAAACAGTGCCTATGAGCATGTGCTAGATTTATAAGCCCAGTGCTGAAAATCAATGCTAAGCTCATAACTTCTTTTCCTCACCCTATATCTGCCCCTGTTTCCACCTACTTTTTATGCTCCTAATTTAAGAGTTCAGTGAAATTCTGAGTAAACATTTGTACTCAGCCCTAGTACATTTTCAAAGAGGCCAATTTATTTATCAAGCTTGCTATACTGCCTTAACTAACTAGCAGACCTAGGCGGTTTACAATTCTAAAAATCACAATAAGTAATAGAGAAAAAGGACCTACTACAATTAGGGTTACCATATTTTGTCTCCCAGAAAGGAGGACACATGCCCCGCCCCACCACACACCCTGCCCCCTTTCATGCCCTCGCTCCGCCCCTTTCACACCCTCACTCCACCCTGTCACATTTCCCCTCCCCCCTGTCACACACCCCGTCACCCCCCTCCCCTTACTACTGCCCTTGTGGTCTAGTGACCCTGCAAGCATCCTTCCTGTTGCTGATCTCGGCGCTGATTCAAAATGGCCGCCGAGAGTTGAAGTCTCGCAAGGTCACTTCAACTCTCGGCAGCCATTTTGAATCGGCGCCGAGATCAGCAACATGAAGGATGCATGCAGGGCAGCGCTCCGGGCAGGAAAGAGGGGGCTCTTTCCTGCCCCTAAGGCGGAAGAGGTCACTAGACCACCAGGACAGTAGTAAGGGGAGGGGAGGCTAGCAATCTGCCCGTGTGTCCGCCCACCAGCCTGCCCGTTTGTCCAAAAATCCGGACAAACGGGCAGATTGGCAAAACTCGCCCCGGTTGCCCAGACATGTCCTCAAAAAGAGGACATGTCTGGGTAAATCCAGACATATGGTAACCCTAACTACAATGAGTAACATAGTAAATGATGGCATAAGACCTGTACGGTCCATCCAGTCTGCCCAACAAGATAAACTCATTTTACATGGTATGTGAGTATACCCAAGTTTGATTTGTCTTTGCCTTTCTCAGGGCACAGACCATAGAAAAGTCTGCCTAGTACTGTTCTTGTACTAAGTTCTGAAGCTAACATCAAAGCCCCTTAAAATTGAAGCCCATACATATCTGTTCAGTCACGATCAGGGCATAGACCATAGAAGTCTGCCTCGCTCCCGTTTTGTTTCCAATTACCGGCGTCGCCACCCAATCTCCGCTAAGATTCCACAGAACCATTCCTTCTAAACAGGATTCCTTTGTGTTTATCCCACGCATGTTTGAATTTCATTACAGGTTTCATCTCCAACACTAGTCCTGAGTCTGCCCTCCTTCAACCTCAATTCATGTCCTCTAGTTCTACCACCTTCCCATCTACGGAAAAGATTTATTTGCAGATTAATACCTTTCAAATATTTGAACGTCTGTATCATATCACCCCTGTTTCTCCTCTCCTCCAAGGTATACATGTTTAGGTCAGCAAGTCTCTCCTCGTACGGTTTGCAACGCAAATGCCATACCATTTTCATAGCTTTTCTTTGCACCGCTTCCAGTCTTTTTACATCTTTAGCAAGATACGGCCTCCAAAACTGAACATAATACTCCAAGTGGGGCCTTACCAACGACTTGTAGAGGAGCATCAACACCTCCTTTCTTCTGCTGGTTATGCTCCTCTCTACGCAGCCTAGCATCCTTCTGGCCACGGCCGTCGCATTGTTTCTTTACCTTTAGATCCTCCGACACTAACACCCCAAGGTCTCTCTCCTGATCAAGCTTACTAATCTCTCCCCTCCTATCTGGTATCTCTCTTTTGGGTTTCCGCACCCCAAGTGCATCACTCTACACTTCTTGGCATTAAATTGTAACTCAAAATTATAACTCAACTTATCCAATTACCTATAAGCTCAAACTAACCACAGATAAACCCCACAAAGTGATAATATTAATACAACCAAGCAATGAATGTATAGGTACACCCCCACACAATAAATGCATAGGCTCACTATATTTAATTAGTAACAGAAATCAAAACACGATACATAAACAAATTATCATAAATCAGATTAAAGCACAAGTGTTATTATGGGAGAATAATGCATTTTATATAGTTCCATAATGAACTCTCAAGATGACAAAGATACTTCTAGCAGACACACAATCAACCAGATCAGTGTCAGTATCTGATGTAAAAACACTGAGTAACCACTCTGAAAATAATTTAAAAGGTACCATCAGTGCATTAATTTAATGAGACAAAAAAAAAACACCGGCATCAGTACAAGATTTAGATGTTTACTTCCTTTTTTTTTTTAAATACCGAAATGCAGAACGTAACTTAAAGCAGTTCTAAATTACATGTGCAAGGTGAAATAACAACTTTTCTGAATATGTTCTGAAGACAAATGTACCTTTTCTAGTCAACCAAGACACAGTATATCATTACTTATCAAACTATATAAATATTTAGTGAGTTGTTTGTAATACTTACAAAATAAAGGCAACAGCGATATAAGAAAATACACCGTATGAGCATGCGCACACTCCTTTGCTAAATTACATGTATACTTACTAATTAGGTGCTTATTTTCAAAGCACATAGACTTAGAAAGTTTCACAGTAACCTATGTAGCTTTGTAAGTCTATGTGCTTTGAAAACGAGTCTCTTTCAAATCTTTCAGGAACCCTGCGACTATCCCTGCTTGATTTCCCCACCTCCTCAGCAACTGAAATCCCACCCCACTCCATTTCAAATATAATAAAAGCAACTTCATAGAAAAGGGATCATTAACACAGCATCCTGAACGTGACTTTTAGAACTACAAGATTTCAAATAAGCTTTTTCTGTATCTAGGGAAAAGCCCCTTCACCCTGCTACATCTGTAAAGTTGTAATTAAAATGCTCTAATTATGAGAACCATGCATTCTGTCACAATTGTACCAAGGATAGACAGGGGAAAATAAAACTAGGCAAAAAGAAAATGGGATGGGAGGATGAGGCAACCGAAATACCCAGAGATGAGTATGACTCAGTAAGGAGCACAAATCCTTTGCATATTGAGCTCATAATTGGTACTTTATGCTGGGTTTTCTGCATTTAGTTCTTCAGAGTTCAAATGTTTATTCAACTTCGGGTTTTTTCTAAGAGGCATAATGCAAAACTTGCAAATTGGTTGAAGTGTCTTACGTTACTTCAGTAAAAAGGTATCAGCATATATATTTGCTTTATATTTAAGCTGTACTTCTGTGCATTCATAATACTGTACCAACACTGTCACTAAATCCACTAATTGCTACCATTGTATGAAATTCCACTTCACAGCACACTGTTAAGCACAAATGTCAACATCATACCAAGCTAACAGACTGCAAGTGTAAAAAGATATTTGTTCGGTCAGTAATGCTAAATAGTAGTAGTAGTAGTGTTTGTATTAGTGCAAGGTGATGCATGTGGGAAAAAAGAACCCGAATTATAGCTACGTCATGCAAGGTTCCACGTTAGGAGTTACGGACCAAGAAAGGGATCTGGGTGTCGTCGTCGATAATACGCTGAAACCTTCTGCTCAGTGTGCTGCTGCGGCTAAGAAAGCGAATAGAATGTTGGGTATTATTAGGAAAGGTATGGAAAACAGGTGTGAGGATGTTATAATGCCGTTGTATCGCTCCATGGTGCGACCGCACCTTGAGTATTGTGTTCAATTCTGGTCGCCGCATCTCAAGAAAGATATAGTAGAATTGGAAAAGGTGCAGCAAAGGGCGACTAAAATGATAGCGGGGATGGGACGACTTCCCTATGAAGAAAGACTAAGGAGGCTAGGGCTATACAGCTTGGAGAAGAGACGGCTGAGGGGAGACATGATAGAGGTATATAAAATAATGAGTGGAGTGGAACAGGTGGATGTGAAGCGTCTGTTCACGCTTTCCAAAAATACTAGGACTAGGGGGCATGCGATGAAACTACAGTGTAGTAAATTTAAAACAAATCGGAGAAAATTTTTCTTCACCCAACGTGTAATTAAAAACTCTGGAATTCGTTGCCGGAGAAAGTGGTGAAGGCGGTTAGCTTAGCAGAGTTTAAAAAGGGGTTGGACGGTTTCCTAAAGGACAAGTCCATAAACCGCTACTAAACGGACTTGGAAAAATCCAAAAATGCCAGGAATAACATGTATAGAATGTTTGTACGTTTGGGAAGCTTGCCAGGTGTCCTTGGCCTGGATTGGCCGCTGTCGTGGACAGGATGCTGGGCTCGATGGACCCTTGGTCTTTTCCCAGTATGGCATTACTTATGTACTTAATCACTTGGCAGTACAGTGCAGGGGCGTAGCTAGGTGGGGCCACAGGGGGCATGGGCCCCCACAGATTTAGCCCTGGCCCCCCTCTACTTTCGACCCCCCCCCGCCGCCGAAGGTACCTTTGCTGATGGGGGTCCCCAACCCCTGCCAGCTGAAGTCTTCTTCAGCGCCGGTCTACGGCGCATTCGCTGATCTGTTTCTGAGAGTCCTGACTCCTGATGTCCTGAACGTCAGGACTCACAGAAACAGATCAGCGAATGCGCCGGAGACCGGCGCTGTAGACGACTTCGGCTGGCAGGGGTCCAAAGGTACCTGGCAGAGGGTCAGCAACGGGCTAAACTATGCCCCTCACCTCAGGCTCTGGACCCCCCTCCCGCCGAGGTCTGGCTACGCCCCTGGTACAGTGAAACAGGTCAGGAAAGTTCCTGTTTGATTGTTACCTTTATAGGAGAGTTGAAGCATAGGTACATTCCCCTTGGAAGATGTGCTAATCCCAATGAGACTCCAAAGCAGCCACCAGTGTCCTCTAGGCCTAGGGCACATTAGCAGTGCCTTGTCTTTTCCAAGAGTGTTTTAGTTGCACCTTCTCTGTTGTGACTCTCCCTATTCACCAGAACCTTTTGACCTACTTTAGGTACTGGTACTACGTTTTGCTGTTGCTCTCTGCCATTAAAGTGTCAGTCACCCTTTTCTTTTTATATAGGTCTTACAAAATTAACCTTATCCCACTCCATTAGGTCGGTTCCTCAGCGCTACTATCAAAAGAGCTTCAGACACTTAACAAAAATGGATCCAAATAATTCTCTAAAAGGTGCTGAAAGCAAGAAAGCAAAAAAGCCAGAGTGCATCCATTGTTAAATCTGGACAAGGATGCCAATGAATGGAAGGAATGAGTCAGAGTCCATCATGACATGGACAGAAAGCAGCAACAATTTGCAAAAGAACACACACATTTTTTTTTTTTTTAAGAATTAAACAAGGAAAAACCGGCTTAAGTACAAGGTACCCGAGAATCAGGCACTCAGATCCACAGTGCCTCTATCTTACTGAAGTCCAACCTTAGTTGTAGGGCAGGTATAGTTTGCATTAGTGTTCTGAAATTTGAAAAGGTGACAGGAGCTGAAAGAAGATAAGAAAATAGAAGCGTATTACAGGCAGACCACCACTGAATTTTATGCAACACGTGAGCCCAGGGAAGTATACACAGGAAAATACCATGAACCAGAGTTTTGGCCATTTTAAATACTGTATTTTGCAAATGTTTTCAGAGTAGCCACTCAGTTTCCATAATTTTTTAGTTAAAAATGTTACCACAGGTGGTCTATGGCGGTCTGTGCATTGCCAGTTGCAACAATATGTAGTGTTGAAGCCCACCAGGGATGATACTGACATTTATAAGGTCCTCTGATCTATTAAAAGTCAGTGGGAGAAATTGTGGAGGCAGCTCGCGGCAAGACCCCCCCCCCCCCCCCTCCATAATAGTAATACTGAAACCTGTATCTTTGGCTTTCCATCTTCCGCCCAGCCACTGATCTCAGTTATCAAGCCAGTGCCTTAATATAAGTCCTGGGAATAGGAACCTACTTGCTTAGCCACCCTATGGGATGAGACTGAAGTCTGCAGAAACCAGAACCATTTAAGTTGCTGACCTGTTGGATGCCAGAGGGACACCTCTAAAGGAAACTGGGCTATAACTATATCCCCAAGCAAGATGCACCAACTATAAATCCTATAGGGTGATTGCTTAGCCACCCTATGGGATGAGATTTAAGCCTGCAGAAACCAGAACCATTTAAGTTGCTGACCTGTTGGATGCCAGAGGGACACCTCTAAAGGAAACTGGGCTATAACTATATCCCCAAGCAAGATGCACCAACTATAAATCCTATAGGGTGATTGCTTAGCCACCCTATGAGATGAGATTTAAGCCTGCAGAAACCAGAACCATTTAAGTTGCTGACCTGTTGGATGCCAGAGGGACACCTCTAAAGGAAACTGGGCTATAACTATATCCCCAAGCAAGATGCACCAACTATAAATCCTATAGGGTGAAGGATAACCTCTTTTCTAAAGGATTCCCGAGGACCCCATCCAACTAAGTGGATCAAAGAACCAGCATCTGTGATCCAGGGGCATAGCCAGACCTCGCGGGAGGGGGGGGTCCAGAGCCCAAGGGGGGGAGGGGGCACATTTTAGCCTGCCTCCCCCAGCCGCCGACCCACCCCTGCCAGGTACCTTTGCTGGCAGGGGTCCCCAACCCCCACCAGCCTTAGTCTTCTGCAGCACCCGGCGTATTCGCTGATCTCTGCTGCGAGTCCTGACTAACGTCCTACATGCACGTCCTGCACATCCACGTGCATGCAGGACGTCAGGACTCCGCACAGAACAGTGAACGAGCCGGAGACCGGTGCTGAAGACTAAGGTTGGCGGGGGTTGGGGACCCCCGACAGCAAAGGTTCCTGGCGGCGGTGGGGTGGCAGCGGGAGGGGGGTTCGAAAGTGGTGCGGGCCAGAGCTAAACCTGTGGGGGCCCATGCCCCCACCTAGCTATGCCCCTGCTGTGATTAGTGTCCTGAGTCGCAAAGCTTTTCATTTTATAAAAAAGTGGAAGCCTAAAAGTGACCAAGTTATCCTGCCTGTCCTTAGCAGCAGAAACTATAGATAAGGAAAACTAATCCCAGCCACTCCCAGTGGTAGGATTTTTTTTTTTTTTTTAAAGAGAGTAAAGTACATAAGAACAAATATTGCCATACTGGGATAGACCGAAGGTTTATCAAGCCCAATATCCTGTTTCTAACAGTGGCCAATTTAGGTCACAAGTACCTGGCAAGATCCCAGAACAATAAAACAGAATCTATGCTACTTAACCTAGAAATAAGCAGTGGATTTTCCTAAGTCCATCTTAATAATGGCTTATGGCCTTTTTTTTTTTTTTATATAAAGGAAAGTAGCCACACTTTTTTAAGCCCTGCTAAGCTAACTGCTTTTACAACATTCTCTGGCAACATATTCAAGTGAAGAAATATTTTCTTTGGTTTCCTTTAAATTTAGAACTTAGTAGCTTCACTGCATGCCCCCTAGTGCAAATATTTTTGGAAAGCATATTAAGCTATTCATTTCTAAATTGTTCCACTCCACTCAGTACTTTATAAACCCCTATCATATCTCCCCTCAGCCGTCTCTTCTCCAAGAACAGCCCTAGCCACTTTAGTCTTTAGGGAAGTTGGCACATCCCCTTTATCATTTGTTGCCCTTCTCTGTACCTTTTTTTTAATTCCACTATATCTTTGAGATGCAGTGACCAGAATTGCACACAGTATTCTAGGTGTCGTTACACCATGGAGTGATACAATGGCATAACGGTCTCATTTTTGTTTTCCATTCCTTTCCTAATAATTCTTAACATTCTATTTGCTTTTTTAGCTACCGCTGCACACTGAGCAGAGAGTTTCAGTGTATCAAGGATGACACCTAGACCCCTTTCCAGGTCGCCAACGCCTAATGTGGAACCTTACATCACATAGCTATAGTTTGGTTTCCTCTTTCCCACATGCATCACTTTGCAGTTCCTCACATTAAGCATCATCTGCATTTGGATGCCCATCTCCCAACCTCATAAGGTCTTCTTGCAATTTTACAACTTTGAATAACTGTGTAATCAGCAATTTTAATTGCCTCACTAGTTATTCCCATTTCTAGAACATTTACAAATAAGTTAAAAAGCAGCGGTCCCAATATAGACTCCTGGGGAACGCCACTATCTACCATTCTCCATTGAGAATATTTATTTATAGCATTTCTACCCCGCTCTTTCCCGCTCGATAGCAGGCTCAGTGCGGCTTACAATGTACTGACCATTTAACCACTTTTTAATCTAGGTCATTAAAAAGTAATGGGATAGGAGGTAATTTCCTCAGGAGTCTTTGAGGTACGTTGTAAAATACCTTTTGAAAATCCAGACAATATCAGCTGGCTGACCTTTATCCACCCCTTCAAAGAAATGCAGTTGATTGGCGAGGCAAGATTTCCCTTGACTAAATCCTTGTTGGTTTTGTCTCATTATTCGATGCTTATGTATATGCTCTTTAATTTTGTTCTTTATAATGGTCTCTACCATTTTGCCCAGCACTGACATAAGGCTCACTTGTCTATAATTTCCCAAATCACCTCAGGAATCCTTCTTAAATAAATGGTGTTGCATTGGCCACCCTCCAATCTCCCAGTAGCATGCTAGATTTTAAAGAAAAATTGCATATTACTAATAGCTCTGCAAGTTCACTTTTTAGTTCTACCAGTACCATCCAGTACAGGTGATCTGCTGTCAAATTGCTCCATTACATCTTCCAGGTTTACAGATATTTGTTTCAGTTTCTCTTAGTTATCGGCACAGCATACCATTTCTGGCACTGGTATCTCTCCCCACATCTTCCTCCGTTAAAACTGAACCAAAGAAATCATTTAATCTCTCCACTATGGCCTTGTTTTCGAGTGCCCCTTTTACCACTTAATCATCTAGCGGTCCAACCAAGTCTTTTACTGGCTTATTGCTTCTAGAATAACTAACTGCATTTTTGCCTCCAAAGCAATGTTCTTTAAAGTCTCTTTGCCTTCCTTATCAGCACTATGCATTTGACTTGCCATTCCTTATGTTGTTTCCTATTTTCAATCGGATCCTTCTTTCATTTTCTGAAGGATTTTCTTTTAGCTCCAATAGCTTCCTTCACCTCACTTTTTAGCCATTCTGTCATTTGGCCTGCCTTCCTCCTTTAATACATGGAATTTATCTGGTATGGTCTTCCAGGATGGTATTTTTGAATAGCATCCACACCTGATGTAAGTTATACCTGCTCCTCTAAGGTTTTTTTTTTGTTGTTGTTGTTGACTATTCTTCTCATTTTATCATAGTCTCCTTTTTGAAGTTAAATGCTAATGCATTGGATTTCCTATGTGTACTTACACCTGAGATTATATCAAATCTAATCATGTTATGACGACTTATCAAGTGGCCAGCACCATTATCTCCCACACCAGATCATGCACTTCACTAAGGACTAGGTCTAAAATTGTCCCCCCCACTCTTGTTGGTTCCTGAACCAGCTGCTCCATAAAGCAGTCCTCAATTTCTTCAAAGAACTTTACCTCCTTAACATACCCTGTAACCCCAATTGAAATCGCCCATTGTATTGTCTAGTTTGACCCTGCAGGGCATCCGGGCTGCTTTTGCCAGCCTGCCCATTCATTCGGGTTTGTGGACGGACTGGCAGCAGTGGGTGGATGGGCAGGTGGGCTTCAGGGGGGTGTCCTAGCCTCCTCTCCTCTCCATTATTTTCCTGCCCCAAAGTGACCACCAGGGCATGATAAAGAGTCACCTCTTTCCTGCCCAGTGCAGCTGCAGACCTGTGTTGCTCCCGGCGCTGCTTCAAAATGGCTGCCAAGAGTTCAAGCTGGGTGAGTGGTCAACTTATCGGGGTGAATGTAGGAGACAGAAGATGCCTAGTTAAACCCCACTGGAACTGGTCAAGTGCTAAAAGTGCTACGTCATGTGCAAAAGACTAGATAGCTCCCATGTTGCTGCTAGACCACTGCCTGCATCTTTGGTGGTTTCATAATTTGCTATGGAGTGGAAATATGTAAACTAAAGTCCCTCAAGATTGCTAATTATACTATGTTAATATTTAGTTTTTATTATTATTTTAACGTTATATTAGTAGGGTCCACTCTACGGATCAGAGTAAACTGTGGGGCCGATATTCAGACCACAGGAATTAGCCCAGCTAACTGCTGCTGTTCGAAGTGATGCCGGACATTCAATGCCGGGCAGTTTCCAGTGACCAGGATTGAATAATATGGCCGTCAAACTCACAGTGAAAATTGGTGGACAGCTGGCTCTCTCACGCGATAACACTGGCTTGCTGCAAATTTTCAGTGGGTCATGGCTGGCCATATCCTGCTGAAAATTTGCGGACAGCCAGCAAAGTATCTTTTAACTACTGTTCCTGGCCAGGTAATTGGTTTTGAATATCAGGGGGCATATCTCTAAGAGCTAATTACTGGCTGATAGAGATGCCCTAATTAAATCTATAGCCTCCTAATTGATTCAAGGGCTTATAAATCAGATAGGCCAGGGCAAGCAGATGGGAATTAACTGAGGCTTCCTGTGCCTATTAGCTGTGCTTTATGCTAAAACTATAATAACTGTAAAACAGCCCTCTTAAATGCTAGCCTATGGAACTGCAACAGAGTTTGGGGCTCATGTTCAAAGAGCTTAGTTCCATAGGTTATTATTGAACTTTGTGCAAGTCTAAGTGCTTTGAAAATACGCCTCCATGTAACTTTGTAATTCTAAGTCTTAGGGGTCCTTTACAAAGGCGTGCTGAAAAATGGCTTGCAGTAGTGTAGACATGGGTTTTGGGCACATGCTGATCCATATTTTAGAGCGCCTGTTAAAAAATAAAAAAAAAAAAGGCCTTTTTTTTTTTTTTTTGCAGAAAATGGATGTGTGGCAAAATCCAAATTGCTGCACGTCCATTTTGGGTCTCAGACCTTGCCGCCAGTCATAGACGTAGCAGTAAGGTATCTGGGCAGTAATGACCTGCGCTCGTCAAATGCCCGGACGCGTGCCAGAAAATAAAAAATATTTTTCAGATGCATGTAGCAGACGTGTGCCAAAATTGAAATTACCACAAGGGCCATGCGGTAACTCCAATTTGGCGCTTAGTAAAAGGGGCCCCAAGTGCTTTGAAAATGAGCCCCATAGTAACCTATAGAACTTTGTTAAGTCTAAGTGCTTTGAAAATATACCTCCAAATATGCTAAGAAAAACTATTCCTTAAATTCTTTTGCTAACTTAAAATAAAGTCCCTGAGGTTGCCTATTTTATTTGTTACATTTGTACCCCACATTATCCCACCTATTTGCAGGCTCAATGTGGCTTACACAGTACCGTAAAGGTGTTTGCCAAGTCCGGTAGAGAACAAATACAAGGTTATGTTGTGTTAGAATAAGGTAGGTGTGTTCCAGGCACCATGAGGGTCGAAGGGAGGGAGGTTGTATATTGTCCAGTATGATCACTGGTTTTGTTGTGTAGCCAGGTGTGGGGATTTATGTTGAATCTGTAGGGTAAGCCTTTTTGAAGAGGTTGGTTTTCAGTGATTTCCTGAAGTTTAGGTGGTCATGGATTGTTTTCTCAGCTTTTGGGAGTGCGTTCCATATTTGTGCGCTTATATAGGAGAAACTAGATGCATAGGTTGTTTTGTATTTAAGTCCTCTGCAAGTTGGGTAATGGAGGTTTAGGTATGTACGAGATCTAGTTCTATTTCTGGTTGGTAGGTCTATAAGATCTGTCATGTATCCTGGGACTACACCGTAGATAATTTTGTGGACCAAGGCGCAGATTTTGAAGATGATCCGTTCTTCGATTGGAAGCCAGTGTAGCTTTTCTCGGAGGGGTTTGGCAGGGCACTTTCAAATCATGTTTTATCAAATATCAACCTGGCTGCTGTGTTTTGGGTGGTCTGGAGTTTTTTGTGAGTTGTTCTTTACATCCTGCATAGATTCCGTTGCAATAATCTGCATGGCTTAGAACCATTGATTGTATTAGGTTTCAAAATATTTCCCTTGGGAAGAAAGGTTTTACGCGTTTAAGTTTCCACACTGAGTAGAACATTTTGTTACGGAGTTTACTTGGCTCTAAAGGGTTGCGGTCGATTGTGACGCCCAGTCTACCTTTCCCCAAGTATTTTTTTTTTTTTATAACAACTTAATTTTACAAGCACTAAAATAACTTGCCAGAAATGCAGAGAAAATAACACACAAATTATTTCAATCAGGTAATTCTATACTCTTCCTTAGACCACAAAATAGGGAGAGTGAAACAAGACAAGATCAATTATGTTTAAATATTTTTATTGGTGCAATAATAAACAAACACAATGCTGTCCTTGGAGAAACACTCCATACACCACTAAAGTCATCTCATGATGGTAGAATACAACTCAGTGCAAATACATTTTTACTTCCCCCCCCTCCCGCCTCCCCCCCCCCCCATCCCCTTGAACAACTTTTCCCTCCCTCCCGCCTTCCCCCCCATCCCCTTGAACAACTCAACTCCCCCCACCCCAAATCCCCTCCCCTCTGTGTCGCACTTAAGAATTCAAAATTCTACTACGCGCTACTGCAGTCAATGAGTCCCAGAAGGGGAACCAGACTTGCAACGTCACATTCTGTCAGTCAGTCTTTGGGTTCCCAAGAGACAAACCTTTACCGTTTCCATTTGGAGGTTTGTCGCTAGCTCTTTATTCCAGCAATTGGTTAATTTACCATATTCCACCTCACCCAGATGTTCCCGCAGGGAAGCATGATAGTATTTGAGAGGGACCCTTAATTGTGCGTCCAACCCCAATATGGTAACTAATTGTTCCCACACCTGCGCTGTCATAGTGGGGGCCGGCAGGAATCTCAGATAATGGCGCAGCTGGAACATAGAAAAGAAATTTAGTCCCTTAACCCCATACTCCAACTGCAGTTCCACCTGAGATTTTAGTGTGCCATCCTCATTATATAGCTGGTATAAATACTGTAAGTTTTTTGTGCCCCACATGGCAAAATCTGCCGAAGTGGTACCCGGCATGAAGTCTCTGTTACCCTGGATTGGCAGCAGCGGAGAGGATTCCGCGGATAAACCATAAAACTTACAGGCCCACCTCCAAGCTTTCCTCAGAGGCATAAGTATTGGTGCAAAAGCTGGAGGTGTCCGCAGTTTCCCCGGCGCCGCGTGCAACCAGGCACTAAAGTGCTCCGGGGCAAACAGCTTCGTCTCAGCCCCAGTACATGAGAAGTAAGACGATCCCAGGAACCAATCCGTGAGGTGACGCATGTTACTGGCAATTGAAAGGAGTCTGATACTCAACAGCCCCAACCCCCCCCCCCCCCCTTTGATCTCGGTAAAAAGAGCTGAGACGCTCACATATGCGATTTCTTACCCTGCCATATGAACCTCGCTACCAACCGTGTCACCCACTGGTCGTCCTTCTGCGACAGGCACAGCGGCACCATTTGTAGCACATAAGTCCACTTAGGCACCAATATCATGTTATATAGTGCAATTCTTCCCATGAGGGACAACGGGAGCGAGTGCCAACCCCGCAGTGCGTGCCGTGTACTTTGCCGAAGCGGTTCAATATTCACGTCATACAAATCAGATAAATCAGCAGGGATTAGTACTCCCAGATATTTTAAGGGCCCCGTAGACCACGTAAGGGGAAACTCTCCCTCCCATGTCTCCCTAATCGAGCTCTGCACTGGGAACGCCACTGACTTCTGTAGGTTAAGGGTAAACCCCGAAAAGAAGCTAAATTCTCCTTTAGTATCCAGGAGGTACTGCAACGACCTGCAGGGGCGTGTCAAGGTCAACAGAATATCGTCTGCGAATGCCAAAGTTTTCACTGATAGGGAGGGCATCTCAACTCCCGCAATCCCAGGGTCTCTTTGAATCGTGCGCAATAGAGGTTCCAGATAAAGCAAAAACAACAACGGTGAAAGTCGACACCCCTGCCTTGTTCCCCTCGCTATCGGAAACATGGCGGAACGAGTTCCATTTACTAATATAGCGGCCTGGAGGTGGAAATACAGGGCTGCAATTGCGTGTGCAAATCAGCCCTTTAAGCCCACGTAGTCGAGAACTCCAAACAAGTAATCCCAGCGTACTTTATCAAACGCCTTTTCGGCGTCGAGGCTCACCAAAAGCAAGGGTTCTTGTGACAGTTGGCTATAGGCCACAGCCATGCAAACTTTACGGACATTAATAGAGGAATGTCTGCCCCTCATAAATCCCACCTGTCCCTCTCCCACCAATGTGGTCATATGTGGGCTTAGCCTCTCCGCTAACACCCTAGCTAAGATTTTGAGATCCACGTTAAGGAGAGAGATCAGTCTGTATGACTCTGGACGTTCTGGGTCTTTCCCCAGTTTCGGTATCAGTGTGATCCACGCCTCGGAGTTCCGCGGAAACCCACCTCCCTCCACCGAGGCATCAAAAAAGGAAACCAGGGCGCCACATAGTTGTGGCAACATGCACTGATAGTATTCTGTCGTGTACCCATCGGGACCCGGGGCCGTACCCCTTTTCAACGCTTTGACCACTTTCTGAATTTCCTTAGCTCTCAAAGGGGAGTTCAACTGATCTATTACCTCCACTGTTAATTGTGGGATACCCGAGTCTTCTAAATAGTCTACCAAAGCGGGTCCACTCCACTCGCCTGGGTTACTATAAAGGGATGCATAAAAATCATGTAGAATCTGTACTATCCCCTAAGGCCGGGTTTCACGCAAGCCATCTGGCTTTATCAAAGATGGGACGAACCTATTACCCCCCCAATTCCTTACTACTCTTGCCAGCAATTTCCCTGATTTATTGCCGAATCTATGGAAGGTGAATGATCGATTAAACAGTTGGTTTTTTAGTACGCTCATGGATAAGAGAATTCAGTGCCGCGAGCAATGACACCATCTCTTCCCTACTCCTAGGTGAGGGGGCCGCTAAATGTTTACGTTTTGCTGCCTGGAATTTATGCTCCAGCTGGACAATACCCTGTGCTAACCTCTTTGCCCGGGCACACATGTAGGAGATGACCTCCCCCCTCATAACTGCTTTTGACGTTTCCCAATAGAGAAGGGCATCATCCTCATGCTGTACATTGGTGTCCGCAAACAACTGCCATTTCTGTCTAAGATGTTCTTGAAAGTGTACATCCCCCGCTAGATGTGATGGAAATTTCCACTGGTGTCCTCTAAGTCTACCCGCTCCTAGCTCCATATCCACCCATATCATAGCGTGATCTGAAATCTCCATTGGCCCCACCTCTGCTTTCACGATCTGTGGGAAAAGTGTACCCTCAGCTAAAATATAGTCTAACCTAGACCACGTGCCGTGCGCTCGGGAGAGGTGAGTATAATTGCGCGCAGTGGGATTGACCAAGCGCCATGGGTCGACTAAGTTCAGCGCCCTGCACAGGTGTTGTATGCCCTTACCCCTACCCAATGCCATCCCCGCTGAAGGCGCCGACCGATCTAACTGCCCATCCATCACCTGGTTGAAATCGCCCACTAAGAGCCAGGGGGCAGTTGTGTGTTGGAGACCCAGACGAATTATGTGCTGAAAAAATGTATGATCGTGTACATTTGGTCCATAAATATTAAGCAAGAATACTTCTTGTCCCATTATGTTCAAGTGTAAAAGTATATACCTCCCCTGTGCATCCCGGGCTACTAACCGGGCCTTACATTGTAGAGATTTGTGGATCAGGATTGCCACTCCCCCTCTTCGCCCCTGTGCTGGTGAGAAAAAACATTCCCCCACCCACCTTTGCTTGAGCTTTTGACTTTCCTCCTCAATTTTGTCTCCTGTAAACATGCTATGGAGGCTTTGTGACGCTGCAAGGCTGTGAAAATCTTTGCTCTTTTTATTGGCGATCCAATCCCAGCCACATTCCACGATATTAATCTAGTCGAATGCATCTAACCCAGGTCCCAGGACTCCATCTCAGCTTCCTTCAAATTCAATGGTGATGTTAAGGCCCCTGGGTGCCCAGCCCCCACCCCGGAGCCATCCCCTCCTGACCACTCCACATAGTGCATAGTTTCCCCTTCCCCCAAGTTCAAGTTACTGTGCAACACTCACGTCCCCCATGCTCCCCAAATAAACCCCTCTTTACCAGCCCACCCACCCCTCCCCCCCTACTTCCTCTCCCCCTTCATTAACCCACAACTGAGAAACTCCCATGATACCTGAGTCACAACATGCTGCGATCCCCACCCCACCCCCCACCCGTCAACCGCACTTTTTAACCAAATGGAATTTTCCTGAACACAAACTTACAAAACATTGCATACTTGCCCCTGTGTTCTGCAATTATATAATTTCTTTCATGTCCGACTGACCCACCAGTCCAATGCTTTCTTTCAAGTAGGTGTCCCAGTTGTATTCAGTTCTCTATTAATAAACTGCATGGCTGCTTGATCTGATACAAAAGGGATCCAGTTCCCCTCATGTTGGATCTTTAGAGTAGCTGGATACAGCAACATAAAGCGCTGATTTCTTTCCACTAGCGAGGCGCAGACTGGATGAAACTTCCGTCTCCTCTCTTGCAAGCTGGTTGAATAATCCTGAAAGATTCGTATTTGTACTCCAGCATATGTCAGGGATTCCCTTTTTAAGCGATATCCCCTAAGGATCTCTTCTTTATGAATATAGTTCAGTACTTTTATGACGATGACTCTGGGGCGCTGGTTGTTCTGGTGCTGTCTCCCGATCCTGTGCGCTCTCTCTAAACAGAGCGGCCCACGGCTGTCTGACAAGGCAAATTCTTTCACGAGCCATTCCTCCAAAACTGTGCTCAAATTTTTCTCCAGGATAGTTTCTGGCAACCCCACTAACCGGAGATTACTCCGTCTCGCCCGGTTTTCTAGCTCGTCCAGCTTCTCTGCCTGCTGGTTCAGTTTTTCTTTAAGGCTCTTCATCTCCGGGTCACACTGCTGCCATGCGTCCTCCAGTGCGGACACCCTTGTTTCCACCTCCGTTGCGCGGCTCACTAGCATTGCCATCAGCCCTTCCACCTTTCCCAGGCGGTCATTCAGCGACGTGAACCTGGGTTCCAGCGCCGTTTCCACCACCGCTACCAGCTGTGACAATTGGCGGGCCGAAAACTCCGCTTCGCTTCTCGGCGTTCCGGGCGCCATCTTGGATTCGCCACTAGCGCCAGCCGTTTTTTCTCTCTCTGGCTTTGCACTTTTACGTG
The DNA here is from genome assembly GCF_901765095.1 of Microcaecilia unicolor. Classification (NCBI taxonomy): domain Eukaryota; kingdom Metazoa; phylum Chordata; class Amphibia; order Gymnophiona; family Siphonopidae; genus Microcaecilia; species Microcaecilia unicolor. Next base: position 594,132,895 of record NC_044031.1, read on the forward strand.
ATGTTCCCGGCGACATGGACACCAGATATTGGTCCATGCACTCTCAGCCAGCTATAGTGGACCAGGTCAGTCGATTTCAGGGCTATTTGCAGGCAGTATCGGGCGGGAATCGGGCAGGGATCCCGGAGCAATGCGAAAGCGTGGCTACTGCTCCCTCAGCATCACGTGACCTCCAAGACAAGATCAATTAAACAACAGTAAACATAGAAAACGTGGTGCTAACCTGATTATCCCCAGTTATTTATCTGAATTATTATTCCACACTGAACGTCTAGTTGGCTTCTTCAAACCCAAAACGGTGTATAGTCAGTTTATTTTGTTGGAAACTTATTGTCCAATATTAGTGGAAATAATACACCTGATTTCATTTTTTTCTCTTTTAAAACCAGAGATTATTTAATACAAACACCTGAGTCTCTAATCCAAATCCCACTGATTAAGGTAATCCCAGTTTCACAGGCTTCACTCCTTTTGAATTAATATACTAAGAGGAATCATTTCAGAGGAAAAACCTTTAGGAGTCATACCCGGAACTCTGGGAAAACAACAATCTCTATATTAATCATCTGTAATATTCATTTTGTTCAAATTTTTCTGGTCTATTATCATTTTCAAAATCTTAACCGTTTTCTACTCCTGTACAACTTCATTTGCTATATCAATTTTTCATTCTCAAAAGATTCAATTAGAAAATAAAAAGAAGTTTGAAGTAGTATAAGGTATGGTTTCAGCATGGTTCTGATGTATAAGGGAGTGTTTGTGTGGCACTCTACCTTGGACTTAGCAAATATGTGGCATATTATACTATTTTCATTGTTATTTGTTTTGTATTTAGATGCCTATGTAATGTTGTGCTTATTCGTGCTCAATAAAGACTTCTATAAATTTAAAAAAAAAAGATTCAATTAGATTATCCATGTGGCTCACTAATAAGATTATATCTGAAGCAAAATTATTTACTATCACCGTTAGGTCCTGGAGTACTTTCCAGATGGTATTCAATGTAACCTCCACGGGAGCCAAAAACTCCAAGCTGATAGCTCTTACAGGTTTAGGAGTGGCACCGCCGACACAGGTTCAGCTGTAAACAACTTCCGTTTCAGCATACATTCCTAACTCACTCCTCCACTCCTTTGGACATGGTGGTTAAATGATTCGGGAGTGATGAAATTGTTTCCATGTCCAAGAGCAGACGCTCCTTCGCCGGCGCTAATCAAAAGACTCACCAACCCAGTCATCTGTGGGCAGCTCGTCGCGCAGCAATCCCACACTTGCTGCACAGGGGACAAAACACTGGCCATCAGCGGCTGACCCCCCATTGTCCCCTTCCTCTCAGTTAAGGTAACTGCAAATGCAGAGAGGAAATTTCAAGTAAACAAAGAGAGAACTTCAGAGGACAGCTGGGTCATTCAGCGTACGAGCTTCAGGTCACCATCTTTTTACTCTCCCTAGTTTGGGACACACTGTCTGGTTTCTCCTCAGAGGCCTGTCTGATATGGGTAACCCTTCAGCATAGCCCTCTGAGTCATTGAAACACAGAAGCCCCTCCACCACTACAAGGTGGTGTCCCTTCGGAGGGGCTTTCCCCAAGTTTAAAAACAATTTCTCAGTAAATTCTTACCAATGTAAGTCTTCTAATGAGTAAATCATCTGAAAGACACTGCACATACATTGCTTCCACCATATTGTACAAATTTTGATTGAAATAAATGAATAAGTAAATGGTTCGGAACAAACCTCTGAATTATTCTCTCAAAAACTCGACCAACTTCAAAATTCTGAAAACTGCTTATTCAGCCTTCTGGTATTAGCCAGCCCCGGCCCCAACAAACAAGTACTCATTTATGTACTGAGAAATACCCCTACCAGGTTTATACTAGGCAACTGCCTGAAGGGATACGTATACTAGTTCCAGTTTACAGAAGCATATTCAAATGGGAAATAAAGGCTAGAGTTAGTAATGTGTGCTATCATATTCAAATGCTGTTAACAGTAACTTGGTCCTACTGCATAAAATTGATCTGTACTGAAAAAGGTGGACACCAATGCCATTAACACACATTTACCTCTAGCCCACAGAAGCCACAAGTAGATGGAAACTTGGACCCGAATGGTGAAGGAGGACTGAATTTAGTCCCAAAAAGAGAAACTGATAATTGCAGCAGAGGATAGTGGACTATAGACATGTTTCAAAGCGATGGTAAAAACACAAATGCAGTTTTTTATTTTACCACTAAACAGTTACATGTACTGGTGGATGTGACATTCTGATATATCATAGAACTGCATACAGAAAAAAACACAATGAGGCAGTTACGTGAATGAAACTAAGTAAAACTGACACTGCTATGTCAGAAACACTGGCATCATGACCTTGACGCAACTGTGGAGAATAAAGCTGTGATCACCTGGGACATTCCTATCTCTATTGATAAAAAGCTTAAATGTAAAAAAAAAAAAAAAAGAAAAAAGGAAAAAAAAAAACTCACACACAACAAAAACCCCACAAAAATAAAATGGACCATGTGGAAAAGCAGATAAAGCACAAGAATGGCACAGCTAATAGAAGCGACTACATGTATGGCGAAAGATCCTCCACTACCAACGAACTGAAATCCGCGACCGAGGAAACATGGCAGAGGAAACATACAGAAATTAGCCTCCTTGTATAAACAGGCTGGTGGCATCCAACATCATCATGATGTGTTGCTAATCCATAATACACCTTACAAGTTTCTAGGAGCAGACTTTGGAACAATGCAAGCCTTAAAGACCAACATCAGCAGTGAACCTGAGAATCTCTAATATACCCTGGCATGGAGTGAGCTTCATTTCCCATCAGTGTACACAAAATGAACCGAGACATTCATCTGAGAGAAACCTCCACCAGTGAAAGGTTGTGCTGAAGTAGAATTCTGTACTTACCAGAAAACAAATATGCCAGGTTCTTCACAAGCCAGTACCATCAGCAGAAACCAATTCTGTTAACACACCTGAGGAAACCTGAAGACAAAAAGGCATTTAATGCAACCTGAGTATATAGGAAAGACAGCAAGGCTCTGCCAATGGAGCAATTTAAAAGTTTTCTTTGAGCTAATTCCTTAGTAAACAGTTACTTTAATACGTAAATACTCCTGGACAAAAATGCTATACCTTATTAATGGTTTAGTGCTGCAATTAGGCGAGGTGTGGTGGCTCTTGTCAGCTAGGGTAAAGAAAATGACTGAATACATTATGGAAAAGGAGGAAGTTAAGCAATACAAAACTATGCCACAGCTTTCATTTGCACCTGGACAGGACTGATGAGCAAACAGCACTCCGCCTCAACATGTTGGGTTAACTACAAGGGTTTCAACAAGTGGCAGCTGATAACACTCATCCCAGACCACAAAACCAGTAGGAACACTACTGTGGGTCAGGAGTAAGCACAACATTTTAGTAGTAAAAGTGTATTGGAGATATGCTCATCAATCAGTAAAGATTAACAAAAAAAAATCTCTGATTATTCATGTTAAAGCAACAGGTCCTGTGCTAGCTCAGGGAACTTATGGTCCTTTTACAAATACATAGTAGAGCAACTGCCTGGGTAGAGTGTAGTAAACAGCTCTACTGTGTGGCTCACCGCAGTGCCCTGCGCCTGAACTGCATTTCCTAAGCCAGCCAGAAGGTATTTTTCTATTTTCTAGTGCAGGGGGCAGAGAGTAGGCGTGCCCGGTGATAATCAACCGTTGATGTGTACTACCGGATTAGCATGCGAGCCCTTACCGCCTAAATAGGAGGCGGTAAGGGTTCAGACAGTAAGACGGTAAAATTATGTATCATACCTGATAATTTTCTTTCCATTAATCATAGCTGATCAATCCGTAGACTGGTGGGTTGTGTCCATCTACCAGCAGGTGGAGATAGAGAGCAATCCTTTTGCCTCCCTATATGTGGTCATATGCTGCCGGAAACTCCTCAGTATGTCGATATCAAAGCTCCATCCGCAGGACTCAGCACTTAGAGAATTACACCCACAAAGGGACACTCTGCCCAGCTCACCACCGCCGAAACGGGGGAGGGGAATTAACCCAGCTCATCCCCACACAAGTGGGGGAGGGGAATCCGTCCAGCTCATCCCCGCGGAGCGGGGGAGGGACACCACCCCGCCGATGCGGGGGGATCTGGCTTCTCCTGCAACCGCAACCGCGGGAGGAGCTGACTGACCCTAACACCGCCGAAGCGGGAGGGGTACAAAGCTGCCCTACAGCCGCACGAAGCGGGAGGGCGCGCCGGCAGAATTTAGGTCTCAATCCAGCCCCGTAAAACGGAGGGGAGAGGAATGCAGCAGCTCACTGTAACACAAAATCGTCTCAACTCCTGAAGAACAACTGAAAAAACTTGAACACGAAGTCCTCCTGAACAGGAACTGAAGACTAAACTTGAACCTGAAATGCAACCAGAATAAAAACAGTACAGATATCTGGGAGGGGCTATGGATTGATCAGCTATGATTAATGGAAAGAAAATTATCAGGTATGATACATAATTTTACCTTCCATATCATCATGCTGATCAATCCATAGACTGGTGGGATGTACCGAAGCAGTACTCACCCAGGGCGGGACATAGAAATCCCTGACCGCAACACTGAAGCTCCAAACCAGGCCTCCGCCCGAGCAGCCACAGTCAAGCGGTAATGCCTGGAGAAGGTATGGGCAGATGCCCAAGTTGCCGCCTTGCAAATCTCTTCCAAGGAGACGGACCTGGCCTCTGCCATCGAGGCCGCCTGAGCTCTAGTGGAGTGAGCCTTCAGCCAAATAGGCGGCACCTTCCCCGCGGCCACATAGGCCGCTGCAATGGCTTCCTTGACCCATCTTGCCACTGTAGGCTTAGCAGCCTGCAGACCCTTACGAGGACCTGCAAACAGGACAAACAGATGATCCGACTTCCGGAAATCATTGGTCACTTCCAAGTATCTGATGATGACTCGTCTCACATCTAGATATTTGAGAGCAGAGTACTCCTCTGGGTAGTCCTCCCTACGAAAGAATGGGAGACAGAGCTGCTGATTCACATGGAAGCGAGAAACAATCTTGGGCAGGAAGGAAGGCACTGTGCAAATAGACACTCCTGCCTCAGTGAACTGCAGAAAGGGCTCTCGACATGATAGCGCCTGGAGCTCGGAAACTCTTCTGGCTGAAGTGATAGCCACCAAAAAGACTGCTTTCAACATCAGGTCTTTCAGAGATGCCCTCGACAAGGGTTCAAAAGGCGGCTTCTGCAAGGCTCTTAGCACCAGATTGAGATTCCACGCAGGTACCACTGAGTGCAGAGGAGGGCGCAGGTGATTAACTCCCTTGAGAAAGCGCACCACATCTGGCTGCGAAGCCAGGGAAGCACCCTTCAGGCGGCCCCTGAAGCAAGCCAGAGCCGCTACCTGGACTTTAAGGGAACTGAGCGACAGGCCTTTCTCCAGACCTTGCAGGAACGCCAACACTGAAGAAATTGGAGCAGTGAAGGGAGAAAGTGAGCCTGTCTCACACCACGATGCAAAGGTACGCCAAACCCTGGCGTAAGCAGTAGAAGTAGAGCGCTTCCTCGCTCTCAGCATAGTGGCAATGACCTTGTCTGAGAAGCCCTTCTTCCTCAGACGCTGCTGCTCAATAGCCAGGCCGTAAGACCAAAGGGGGAGGGATCCTCCATCACCACGGGACCCTGATGCAACAGGCCCTGCTCCGCTGGCAGCCGCAGAGGGCCGTCCACTGAGAGCCTGATCAAGTCCGCATACCATGGACGTCTGGGCCAGTCCGGACCCACCAGGATTACCCGGCCCGGATGCTTTGCCACCCGGTCTAGCACCCTGCCCAACATGGGCCAGGGCGGGAACACATAGAGAAGCTCCTGTGTCGGCCACTGTTGGAGGAGAGCATCTACTCCCAGAGATCGAAGGTCCCGTCCTCTGCTGAAAAAGTGCAGCACTTGGCAATTGGCCGATGACGCCATCAGATCTAGGCTCGGCTGGCCCCAGCGCTTCGTGATGTCCAAGAACGCCTGAGCCGATAACTGCCACTCTCCGGGATCCAAGGTATGGCGACTGAGAAAGTCCGCCTTGACATTCATGACTCCGGCAATGTGGGCCGCCGACAGCTGTTCCAGGTTCGCTTCCGCCCACTGGCACAGATTCATGGCCTCCTTGGCTAGAGGGGCGCTCTTGGTACCTCCCTGGCGATTGACATAGGCCACAGCCGTGGCATTGTCCGACAGGACCCGTACTGGCTTCAACGCCAGTAGAGGGAGAAACTCCAAAAGCGCCAACCGAATGGCTCTGAGTTCCATGAGGTTGATAGACCACTTTGCCTCTGCAGGAGACCAGAGCCCCTGCGCTGTCCTTCCCAAGCAGTGGGCTCCCCAGCCCGTCAAAGAGGCGTCCGTCGTGACGACAACCCACTCCGGGGTCAAAAGAGGCATCCCCGTGGACAACTTGTCTGTCCTCAGCCACCAGCTCAGCGCCTTGCGCACCGCTAGGTCCAAGGGAAGGCGCACAGCGTAATCCTCCGACACTGGAGTCCAGCGCTGCAGCAGAGAGAGTTGTAGTGGTCTCATATGAGCCCTGGCCCAGGGCACTACTTCCATCGTGGCCGTCATAGAGCCCAACAGCTGCACATAGTCCCAAGCCCGAAGAGGAGAGGCTACTAGGAACTGGTCCACCTGAGCCTGAAGCTTGACAATCCGATTGTCCGGCAGGAACACTCTGCCCACTTGGGTGTCGAAACGAACTCCCAGATATTCCAGGGACTGAGTCGGACGCAGCTGGCTTTTCTCTCAGTTGATGATCCACCCCAGGGAGCTCAAAAGAGCAACCACCCGGTCTACAGCCCTGCCGCACTCTGCATAAGAGGGGGCTCGGATCAACCAGTCGTCCAGATAAGGATGGACTTGTACTCCTTCCTTTCGTAGGAAGGCCGCGATGACCACCATTACTTTGGAGAAGGTCAGCGGAGCAGTAGCCAACCCGAACAGGAGGGCTCTGAACTGGAAGTGTCGGCCCAGGACTGCAAAATGCAGAAAGCGTTGATGAGGAGGCCAGATGGGAATATGCAAGTAAGCTTCCTTGATGTCCAAGGATGCCAGGAACTCCCCGGCCTTCACTGCCGCTATCACAGAGTGGAGAGTCTCCATTCGGAAGTGCCGAACTTTCAAGGCCCGATTGACCCCTTTGAGGTCGAGGATAGGCCGTACAGAACCTCCTTTCTTTGGTACCACAAAGTAAATGGAGTAACGTCCCTTGCTAAGCTGATCTTCTGGCACCGGAACAACCGCACCCAGGCGGATCAGATTGTCCAAAGTCTGCTGCACTGCCACAGCTTTGACCGGAGACTTGCAGGGAGAGTGCACAAACCCGTCTCTTAAGGGTCGGCAGAACTCCAGCTTGTAGCCGTCTCTGATGACTTCCAGCACCCAAGCGTCTGAAGTTACCCTGGTCCACTCGCCCAGAAGTCCTCCAATCTGCACTGGGCCATGGACGTATGAGGAGAGACTTGCTGACCTGGACATGTATACCCTGGAGAAAAGGAGAAACAGGGGTGATATGATACAGACATTCAAATATTTGAAAGGTATTAATCCGCAAACGAACCTTTTCCGGAGATGGGAAGGTAGTAGAACGAGAGGGCATGAAATGAGATTGAAGGGGGGCAGACTTAAGAAAAATGTCAGGAAGTATTTTTTCACGGAGAGGGTGGTGGATGCTTGGAATGCCCTCCCGCGGGAGGTGGTGGAGAGGAAAACGGTAACGGAATTCAAACATGCGTGGGATAAACATAAAGGAATCCTGTTCAGAAGGAAGGGATCCTCAGGAGCTTAGCCTTGAATGGGTGGCAGAGACGGTTGGGAAGCGGGGCTAGTGCTGGGCAGACTTATACGGTCTGTGCCAGGGCTGGTGGTTGGGAGGCGGGGATAGTACTGGGCGGACTTATACGGTCTGTGCCCTGAAAAAGACAGGTACAAATCAAGTTAAGGTATACACAAAAAACTAGCACATATGAGTTTATCTTGTTGGGCAGACTGGATGGACCGTGCAGGTCTTTTTCTGCCGTCATTTACTATGTATGTATGACCAGGGCCCCGTCATTGGGCACGAGACCCTGGGGGAGGACTGGAGGACGCAACTCCGGGACGGCTGTCTCTGCGAAAGGAATGCTGCTTGGGGGAGAAAGTCCTCTTGAAGGAAGAGGGGGCAGAGGAGCCCGACTTGCCCGGGTGATACCGACGGGCTTCCTGAAACCGTCCTTTGGAGGAACTGGGGCGAGCACCACTGGCCAGAGCCCTGACCTCTGGTAACCTCTTGCCCTTAGACGTGCCGAGATCGGTCACAATTTTGTCCAGCTCGACCCCAAAAGCAGCTTGCCTTTAAAAGGCAACTTAGCCAGGCGAGACTTAGAGGCGTGGTCAGCAGACCAATGCTTCAGCCAAAGCCGCGCAGAGACTGTCTGAGCCATACCTTTAGCTGAGGCTCTCAAGACATCATACAGCAAGTCTGCCAAATAAGCCAAGCCCGATTCCAGGGCCGGCCAATCAGCCCTCAAGGAAGGATCCAAGGGGGAAGCCCGCTGCACAATCGTCAGGCACGCCCTGGCCACATAGGAGCCGCAAACTGAGGCCTGCAAACTAAAAGCAGCCGCCTCGAAGGACGACCTTCAGGCCGCCTCCAATCTTCTGTCTTGGGCGTCCTTTAGGGCCGTGCCACCTTCCACTGGCAACGCCGTTTTCTTAGTCACCGCAGTGATTAAAGAATCCATGGTAGGCCAAAGAAAGGCCTCCCGTTCACCTTCAGGCAGAGGATAGAGGCGGGACATAGCCCTAGCCACTTTGAGGCTCGCTTCTGGGACATCCCATTGAGCCGAAATCAAGGTGCGCATGGCCTCATGCACGTGGAAGGTTCTAGGCGGGCGCTTCGTCCCCAGCATAATGGCGGAGCCAACAGAGGCTGAGGGAGAGACGTCCTCCGGAGAGGAAATCTTGAAAATGCTCATGGCCTGCACTAACAGGTTGGGCAAATCCTCTGAGCGAAAGATCCGCGCTGCAGAGGGGTCATCCGCTCCATTCGTCTCCCAGCTCGAGGGCGGCCCAAGAAGAAGCCGTCCGAGCAGAGTGGCCGGCCAACATGGAGTGGGCGAGCAGCGGGGGATGGGCGCTTACGGGGGGAGAGAATCTTCGCGCCCTCGCCCTCCGACGCCATAGGCCACGTGGAGACTGAACGGGGAACCCCCTGCCCGCTATAAAAAGGTAAAATTACCTGCGTCTCGCTCCGAGCTGTAACGAACTGGTGTCCCAGTGAGCAGCTACAATAAACGTTGAAATAAACGTTGAAATAAACGCCCTTAAAGGACGTCCAAATTTTTTTTTTTTTTAAACGGAGCCAGCGGGAGGGGGGGAGAAAAGGAGGGACCTGGCACCACCAGGTTTGCACTTGCTCAAGAAGAGCCCTCAACCCCAGGTACTCAACAAAACCTAAAAATTAGGCTTGGAGACCTAGCCAGAGCTGCTGCTGTGTGTGACCACCACCTGCTGAGATAGAGAACATACTGTGGAGTTTCCGGCAGCACATGACCACATATAGGGAGGCAAAAGGATTGCTCACTATCTCCACCTGCTGGTAGATGGACACAACCCACCAGTCTATGGATTGATCAGCATGATGATATGGAAGCTTAGTTAAACCCCACTGGAACTGGCCATCCGCCAATATTCAGCTGCAGTTGACGCAAGCAGCATCACTCAATACTGCAGCAGTGTCTGGTTACTGGTGGGGTGGGTCAAGAGATGAACTGGCTCTTAACTAGTTAGCAGTGATATTCAGTCCACTGGTGTAGCCTTTGGGGGGGGGGATACGTAGCCCCCCCAAAGTCTGCTGGTTTGGCTGATGAGGGTACCTGAGCCCCCACCAGAAGAAGCCTTTCTCCAGCATTGCTTGCCCTGCTTCCTCACCCTCTCAATTTCATTAAAACTGAGCATACACGTCCCCGGGGGTGGGGGGGCAGGTAGCATGGCGGTGAATAGCACTGGAGAAAGGCAGGCTTCTGCTAGCAAGGGCTTGAGGACCCCTGCCAGCCCAGGTATGTGTGGTTGCGGCGGGGAGAGGAGAGCAGCAGGAAGGGAAGCCAGAATGTGTCCCCCTCATTTGGACTCAGGCCCCCCCCTCCCCAAAACTGATGTCTGGCTGCACGCCCGATTCAGTCCATTAACTAGTTAAGTCAGAAAGTTAGGACAACAAAAAAGCCATCTTAACTAACCAGGAACCGGTCTGAACATCAACCTTTGCCTGATTAACTTCTGGGCAACCATACTTATAGGATATTCAGTGCAAGGGCCTGGACGTGAACCAGCATCGACCATCCAGGCCTAATTCACCCTGCGGCTGTCAGTAGCTTAAAAATCACTGACCATTGGAGGCTGAATATTACCCTCCTAGGGGGCAATTCTATAAGGTAGTGCTCAAGTGCCATAAGCCCCGATGCTCAAAAAATAAGCACAAGTGTTAAAGGGCATTAGCGCCAGACTAGCACCCACGTTTGCCAGCACAGAACATTCCGAGGCTCAGAGCGCGGGAATAAATGGAGCGCACATACTAACAGTGCAATGAGCATGCTAATGTACGCTTGTGAGGTTGTTTCGCATTCCTCTGCTATGCTCAGAGAACAGCAAGCTGAACACAGGCGCCCTCCCTTACTGCTGTAAACCTTATGCCAACTCGGAGCCGGCGTAAGTGCGTTATGTGAAGCAGCTCGTTTTTCCTGGAGGACGAGCCACTCTTCTATTCTATTAGTTGGTTTACAATCAGAAGCTGGGAATTTTGAGATTTAAATGCCAGAACTGTTTTTGAAGTATGACCACATTTTTTTTTTTAGAATTATTCACCATTTTGCTCCCTCCCACCTTGGAGAAGCCACTTTATCATTCACACTGCTGGGTACAACAGAGCTCCAAACAAAAGGAGAAAAGAGGAAAATCGATTTTGCTGCAGATTTTTTAAATCACTGAAAGCTTTCGCATGTAAATGATTGAGATACTGTATATCTTGCATACGCTGCATAAGCGCCTACATGCGCCCAACACGCACCAAAATGGAGTTACCGCCCTACTACCGCGTGGCTCTTCCGATACTTTCATTTTTGGTGCACGTCCGATATGTGCGTCTGAAAAATATTTTTTTTATTTTCGGGCTCACGTAGGTCATAATCCTGTGCAGAAGGAATGGATCCTCAGAAGCTTAGCCGAGATTGGGAGGTGGGGCTGGTGTTTGGGAGGTGGGGCTAGTGCTGGGCAAGACTTCTACGGTCTGTGTCCTGAAAATGTCAGATACAAATCAAGGTAAGGTATACACAAGAAGTAACACATATGTCATTACCACCCAGTTACAGTGTCAGTCTTTAACGCCAGGTCAATGGCTAGCGGTAAGGTCTCAGACCCAAAATGGACACACGGCAATTTTCATTTTACCGGACGTCCATTTTCGGCAAAAAAAAGGCATTTTTTAAACGTGCGCGCTAAAAAATGGATCGTTGCACGCCCAAAACCTGCGCCTACACTACCGCAAGCCATTTTTCAGCACGCCTTAGTAAAAGGACCCCTTAGTGCCTAACTAAGGGAGCATACACATGGGTGGTGCATGGACATGTCTCCCAAGCACTGTTTCCTTTAAGTTGAGCAGAAGTCCTCCACTTACAAACCTGCCAGTGGGGGGTGCTATTTCACATTTTCAATAGCGAGGGATAGGCAAGCTCTGCAGGACTCCAGAGAACCTGCCTGTCCTTAGAAACTGAACACACAATATTGAAGCACTCCCCCCCCCACCCCTTACTGGTAGCAGTGTAACTGGGAATGGAACTTAATATACCGCCTTTCTGTGGTTTTTGCAACTACATTCAAACCAGTTTACATAGTATATACAGGTACTTATTTGTACCTGGGGCAATGGAGGGTTAAGTGACTTGCCCAGAGTCACAAGGAGCTGCAGTGGGACTCAAACCCCACTGCACTAATCAACAGGCTACTCCTCCACTAGGACACCCACTCAGCTTAGAGGGAACAGTAGTAAGATAATCTATGCGCTTACAATATACTATAAACTAGGAATATCAATTTACACCTGTCACTGTCCTTGTGTAAGATGGTGTGCCTACACATGGGCATGCCAGCGAGAATGCCAATGCCAGCATTAGAACTGGGTCCCCACACAAAATTAATATGGTCTCGTAAATTGGAGCATTAGAATCTTGGCACCAAACGCATAGCATTGGGGTGCCTAAACTGATGTGCCGATTTATAGCATTGCCTATTATAGGACCAGATTCAGTGAATGGCACAAAAAAAAAAGGCACCGGTGGCGTGCTCTCAATATAGAACAGCGCCCAGCATGTAATCTCGCACCCAAATATGGGTACAAGGACTTAATGCCAGCTGAAACCTGGTGTAAATCCTGGCACGTGCACAACTTGGGTGCGCATCCCCTAAATTCTTAACACTATGTAATTCATTGGAACGCCCTTTGACCCGCCCACGCCCCTTCCAAGGCCACGGCCCCTTTTGGGTTGTGTGCAAGAATATTTGGCAATGGATTGTTATAGCCAAATCCACACAGAAAACCAAATTAGTGCCAATCAATTGTTAACAGCTCTAACTAATTTGTGCATTATTTGTAGAATCCAGAGGATAGTGTTTACAACATGTACTCTAGCAAAAATACTAACCAGTTTTGCTTCTACCTCGCTGACTAACCTTTGATTGTCTCACAAAAAAAGGATCTCTGGGAGATAAGACTAAAGGACCAACCTTCAGTGTGGCAATATGGCAGTATGGCGTACATATGCAAATAATTTTTTCCCGTTATAATACAGCCATTTATGTTTCACTCTTTAAAAAAAAGCAATGCAGTCTCACTTAACGTAAAAAGGGCGAGTAATTCCAAAACAACAATCTGGTCATGCTTCAAAAACAATTTAGCATTTAAATCTCAAATTCTAGGCTTCTGTTTGCAGACCAGTTAATGGAAGATAAGAGTGGCTCATCTTTCAGGGAAAACGAGCTGCTTCGCAAAACATGTTTACACCGGCTCCGAGTTGGCACAAGGTTTACGGTAGTAAGGGCACCCGTGTTCAGAACACTGTTCTCCGAGCATAGCAGAGGAATATGAAACCACCTCATGAGCATACATTACGCTGTTCATATGTACATTCATTTATTCCTGCACTCTAAGCCTCTGAACATTGTGCGCTAGTCCAGGTCTAATGGCCTCTAGCACCTGTGTTTACTCCTGAGCATTGGGACCTATAGCACTTAAGTACTACCTTATGGAATTGCCCCCCATTTGCAAAAAAAAAAAAAAAAAGGTCACTCTCCGGCCCATATTCAGCACTATTTAACTGGCCAGGAATGGCTCCTTGCCAGTTAGCAATAAAGGCCAGATGCACTAAACTTAACGAGCCAGCAACTTGGTTTTTAAACTAGTTCTAGCCAGTTTAGCGTGCAAGTAGTAAACCGGGACATGCACAAAGGGATCTCTGAGCCATTTTCCTGTCATGGTAGCAGCTAACGAAAACGGAATGCAAAGATATTATAATGAGCTAATTACTACACAAATGTGCTAGCAAGGAAATGAACAGCTATTTACCGACTAGATGCACAGAAGCAAACCCTACCTTCAGCGCTGAAATCTTAACGTGAGGTCTGGAGCTCTCGTTAATGCCTAAATTCAGCAAAGTGCCCATGAACGAGAAAGCAAACCGGCAGCTACCGTGACCCTCCTCCATTTGGTGTTTCTGTGACTCTCCTCCAATCTGATTTCTGGTGTTTTTAAGATCTCCCAAAGATGTGGAGGGTTGCAGAATTATGCTGAAGATCCACATGGGAAATGTAGTCTATTAACATGGTCGCAGCGCTATTGCCGGTGGGTTGATTAAGCTAAAGCGAGTTGGAAATATGAACAAAAATGACTGCAGCTCGGAACCAGTCACCCCAGGAGCTCCCCTGCTCCAGTTGGTCACCCTCGTCCAATCACAGTGTCAGCTAAACGCACTACGATTGGCTGGCAGGCAGGCACTTCGAGGCAGGAGGCAGGCAGGATCAAAGGCTGTAGACGGCTATTATACACGCAGCTCGTCTGCGTGTATGAAGCAAGTCTGTGGCATGCACAGAGCAGCCACGCTTAATGTATGGCTGCTCTGCGCATGCTCAACTGACCGACTGGCTGGAAGGAAATCACATGCAAATGTGCTAACAGCAAGCAGCTCATTTGCATGCAATTTCCTTCATGCATCCCCCGTTTTCCAAATCGGTAAGCAGCAACTGGGAGGGGGGGTGGGGCGGTAAGGGAAGGGCTTTAACGTGTAGTTAGTGCACCTGGCTCTAAGTGCCAATATTCAGTATGGGATTATCTCCGCTGAATATTAGCGTGCTACAACCAGCTGTGAATATTCAATGCTACAGCGGCCAAATCAGACCGCCTAAATAGCAGTCCTAACTTTGGCTGCTATAAAACTTAACGGCCAGCCCTAAATACTAACTCGGTCTGTTAAGCCGCCGCCCCCCCCCCCCACCCCCCCCCCCCCCCCCCCCCCCCCCCAAAAAAAAAACACAGATATTCAACACTGGTCACCAGAAACAGCCAAGGATTGAATATCCAGGTTCAGTGCCGATCCCAGCACATCTGCCTCCCACGGACTGAATATCAGCCTGTGTGTCTATGTTATTATATATCTATATCTATAGAGAAGTTATCTTTAGAGTAAAACTGTATTACTTAAATTTTCCACTGAAAGGCATGATTTCAGGTAATGTGAGATTTATTCTATTATGATTCTTCTATACCTCTTTCATATGCTCAAAGCGGTTTACAGTAAAATTTAATATCCCATATATGAATCACAAATCATTTAATTCTTCAGACCTAATTCTATAAGTTAAAGAGATTTTAAAACCCTACGAAAAAGGTTGTAAGTAGATATCAGCAATGCCATTGTGCACTAGTTACCTATTACATCTGACTGGCGCCTTTCAAGTTGCTACTAAATGTAGCATCCTTCATCTTTAAATATGAGACTTTTTTTTTTTTTTTACTTTTTTTCAATACGGGCTAACATCTCAGGGTTTGTAGCACTTTGTTTCATAACGTTTTCAATAGGGCTATCACCTTCATGTACCGATTTCACATTTTCTGTTTAGGCATTTTTTCCAATTCAGTCGATGTGCACCTTTTCCAACATGGTCATATAATTCACCCGTCCCTCTTGGACAAATCAGTTTATGTTGTAACTAAATTTTGGTTTCAGTTAATATACACAATGCTGTTTTAGTATCATATAATACACCTGTCCCTCTGACTCACTACTTCTTGTCGCAATCACACTTTCAGTTAATATATATAATGCTTTTGATTATAAACTAATAATTATGATTTCATCAGAACATTTTTCACACACATTCAGAGCATACATAAATGCCACACCTCTCTTGTTGCAACTATACTTTGTTTTAGTTCATATATACACTTTAACTAATAATTACCCTATCACAACTTCTCGCCTTGTATTTGTATACACCGGAGCTCCGGTACTATCTAAATATGCAGTACAAATGTAACATAATAATTACGAGATCAATATACATGCTTCACATTTCCTAAGACAGACCGGTTTCTTCATTTTATCGCCTTGGTATTCGCAGCACTGTTTCACCAATGTTAAACTCAAATGCGTTTTTTTATAGCAAAAAAGGTGCCGGTACTCAAATGCCTGGCCACCCTTCAGGGATGGGGTGATCACTGAGGGACCAACCCAACAATAACCAGGCCCCCTGCAACCAGTCACAGAATCTATGACTGTTGGAATAATGTATTGTATTTAACATGCATTGCCTGTCAGAAATGTTTTTCTCTGTGATTACTCTGTGAGCTCTGATGTAAATTGCTTAGAGAGGTCACACCCATGCAACTTCCTGTGGGGGTTAGGCACAGCACATGGAGCTCATGATCTCTCCTAGCTGAGAGGATCTATGGTGGTGTGAGCATCCATTACCATCTAAGCACATGGAAAGAGCTGATAATCCAGTAAACAGATGTTTTGTTACTTCAACTTTAAAGTGACTCAGCAGTGAATTATTCTGGGGTGTATGAGAGAGATGAAGAAAAGAAATTAACATTTCTAAAGCTGAAGCTGTGTGTACTAAAATCTGCTAATTATTTACTACAAATAATCCAACAAAAGGGTTATGGGCCCAGGGGCCAGGAATTGAAAAGAAGAGAAATATTACCAGGCAGTAAAAAAGCCACATTTTTTCTCTTAAGTTTTAAAAGAAAGATTCAGTCTGTCTCTCTCTCCCCCCACACACCAAACAGAAGGCTAAGAAAATGGCTGAGGGAGGAAATTCACCATTTTTCCACTCTCTCAAGGTGCCTAAATTAACTGAATTTAATTATCAGCAGTGGGAACTAAGATTCAGATGTCTCCTTCAAGCAAAGAAATTAAATATATGTTTAGACCAAAACAGAACAGCTGAAAATATGGCTGAATGGGACAATGCAAACTATTATGTGAAGTGCATGTTTTTGGAAGCTCTCTCAGAGAAACAAGCCATATTAGTGGAGGGAAAAGATACAGCAAACAACATTTTATATAAACTAAGAACTATGTATGCAACTACATATGCAAAACAGCAACCAATTTGGTTAGCAGAGTTGAATGAAACCAAATTAAGGGATAAAAGTAAATGTAATGATCACATTATGCATCTTATGTCTTCATTTCAAAAGTTAGAACTTTCTGGAATTCCCATGTGTGATGCATTGAAAAGAGCATTTCTTTTTATCTCACTATCAAAGAAGTTTGATGTTTTTAGGTCTGTAAATGAAGCCATTGAAGGGCAATCTTTTGAACAGGCAGCATCAAAACTGAGGCAGGAATGCATAATTAATGATTCTGAGGAGAAGTGTTCTCAAAGTCAGTCAGAGAGAAATGAAACAAATTTCTTGGCAAAGAACAGAGGAAGGCGGAGCTATGGGAAAACTCCACCCAAGGGCAAGCTGATTTGCTACTCATGTGGAAAGGAGGGACATGTATCTAAATGGTGTAAGGAAACACAAAACACTCCCTCTAGCTCACCTAAGCCAATGGAACAAAAGAATTCTCCAACCAGGAAATGTATGAAGGACAATAATAAACATAAGAGCTTTCTAATGGCAGAAAAATCTTTGACTATGGTAAATAATAATTCAAATGAAAGTACTTGGATTTTGGATTCGGGGAGCACATGCCATTTAACCAATTGTAAGGATTTCTTTCAGGAAATGTGTCCAGAAGAAGGTATTCTTAAAACTGCAAACGCAGGGACTACTCAGATCCAAGCAAAAGGCATTGGATTCTTAAAATGCAAAGTGTCTAATGAAGTTAAAGAAATTCCTGTAAGTGATGTCTTGTATATTCCCCAAGCAGTTTGCAATATGCTTAGTGTATCTACATTAGATAAGAAGGGATTTGTGATTCATTTTGAAAACAGTAAGTGCACAATCTCTAAAAATGATGAAGTGTATGCTGAAGCTTTTATGCATAATGATATTTATAAACTGAGCATTTCAGGTGAAGCCTCACATATGGCGCAAGTAAGGAAGAATGATGGTAAATGTAGTCTGGAAATCTGGCATCGCCGCCTGGGACATCGTGATTTTAAGGTGATCCAGGATCTTCACAATGGGCAACTAGCCACTGGCATTCAGATAAGTGCAGATACTGGTAAAATTGAGAAATGCATAGACTGTGTTACTCAAAAAGGTGTGAGACCCTCATTTCCTGCATACACAGGAAATAGGAGTAATAAAGTACTGGACTTAATACACAGTGACTTATGTGGACCGTTTAATATCCCATCATTGGGAAATAACAGATTTGTGCTAATATTCTTGGATGATTTTTCTAGATATTGTGTGGCCTATTTGCTGAAAGAAAAAAGTCAAGTCACAGACATGCTGAAGAAATACGTAGCCATGGTGAGCAATAAATTTGAAAGAAAACCAAAGGTTCTTCAGACCGACAATGGTGGTGAGTTCACTTCACAAAGCATGCGCACATTTCTAGAACAAGAAGGCATTCAGCATATCACAACAGTAGCTTATACACCAGAGCAAAATTCTGTTGCAGAGAGAAAACTTAGGTCACTTGTGGAAATGACCAGATGTATGCTGTCAGATAGCAATCTCCCTAAAAGACTATGGGGGGAAGCCATTCTCACAGCAGTGTACCTACAAAACAGAATGCCAACTAAAGGCGCTGAGCGCACACCACATGAGACATGGCATGGTAGGAAGCCAAACCTGTCACACATAAGAACATTTGGAAGTACAGCATATGCTCATGTACCAAAGCAAAGAAGGCATAAGCTGGATTCCACAACAGAAAGGGGCATTTTAGTTGGCTATGCTCCAGGACACAAAGGATATAGAATTTTGAATCTGAAAACTGGCATTGTTGGCATAAGACATGTTACATATTTTGATGAAAACAAAAGGGTTGGTAAAGGCTGGATTATCCCAGATGAGCCTTATCATCCAGAATATGAAACTAGAACCATAATAGACATGCCAGTGTATATAAATGCCATACCAAGGCAGATGTCTGAAAGCAACTCATCTGTATCTAACGAGGAACAGGCAGAGGAAGCAGACACAGAAAGGATCATCGCAGGAGACAGTACAGTTGGAGAAGGGGAATCAATTGGAGAAGGACTCTCAGATTTAGAGGATGCAGAAAGGTCGGACCAACCTGTTGTCAGACGCTCATCCAGGGAAAACAAAGGTGTTCCACCCCCAAGACTGTCTTACCTAACAAAGTCAGCAGAAGCTCAAGAGCCCTTAACATGGGATGAGATTGAGAAAATGCCAGCAGAAGAAGCTGCTGAATGGCATAAAGCAGCACAAGAAGAAATTGATGCATTGCATAAAAATAATACTTGGATTCTTACAAAATTACCTCCTGGCAAGAAAGCTATAGGATGCAAATGGGTATTCAAGTTAAAAAGGAATGCACAAGGAAAAGTGGAAAGGTATAAAGCCAGATTAGTCGCAAAGGGATATCTTCAAAAATATGGAGAAGATTTTGATGAAGTGTTTGCACCTGTAGTGAAACACACGACAATTAGAACACTTCTGAGCATTGCAGTCTCAAAAGGCATGCAAGTCAACCACATTGATGTGAAAACAGCATTTCTTCATGGAGATATAACTGAAGACTTGTACATGGAACAGCCAACAGGTTTCATAAATACAAAACAAAGACAGCTAGTGTGTAAATTAAACAAAGGTCTTTATGGATTAAAGCAAAGTGCAAAATGTTGGAATGACAAATTGCATGAAATATTGACAAATTTAGGATTTAAGCAAGGTGAAGCAGATAAATGCTTGTACACTAGGTGCAGAAATGGACAATATGCATACATTTTAGCTTTTGTTGATGATCTGCTCATTGCAAGCGAAAGTGAGCAAGAGTACAAGGACATTGTAAAATATTTAAACCTGAATGTTGAGATAAAAGAACTTGGTAATGTGTCATACTATCTTGGTATAGAAATTGAGAAACAAAATGATGGTTCTTATCTTCTAAGCCAGAAGCAGAAAATAAATGAGCTTATTGAAAGTTTAGGTATGCAAGATGCCCAAGTTGTAAGCACTCCCATGATCACTGATTTTCTGAAGGATGAAACAGTAAGAGAACCTTTACTAGATAACATCCAATATAGATCAGCCATAGGTAAGCTTTTATATCTGACTACCACATACAGGGCTGATATAGCAAATGCAGTAGGAATTTTGAGCAGAAGGGTCAGCTCACCTACCAAATCAGATTGGACTGCAGTTAAAAGGATGGTAAGGTATTTAAAAGGTACCATTGATTGTAAATTAAAGATTTCAGCCAATAGTAATCCAAAACTAATATGTTACTGTGATTCAGATTAGGCAGGGGATCATTCTGATTATAAATCCACAAGTGGATATGTGTTTATGTATGGAAATGTACAAATTTCATGGGCCAGTCATAAACAAAGTATTGTGAGTCTGTCTTCTACAGAAGCTGAATATGTGGCTGTATCAGAAGCATGCAGAGAACTGATGTGGATTGAAAAACTTTTGCTGGATTTTGGAATAGCTGAACAGAGACCAATCCAGATAATGGAAGATAATCAGAGCTGCATCAGACTGTCACAGAATGACAAGGTTCAGTCACGCACCAAGCACATCGCAACGAAATACCACAACGTGCGAGAGTTGGCGAAAGAAGGGGTCATCAGTCTACACTATTGTCACACCAGTGAGATGACAGCTGACATCATGACCAAACCGTTACCCAGAGAACGTTTTGAGAATCTGCGTATAAAGCTTGGAATTTGTATGAATTAATAATTGCATGACAGTTATGCATGAGAAGGGGTTTGTTGGAATAATGTATTGTATTTAACATGCATTGCCTGTCAGAAATGTTTTTCTCTGTGATTACTCTGTGACCTCTGATGTAAATTGCTTAGAGAGGTCACACCCATGCAACTTCCTGTGGGGGTTAGGCACAGCACATGGAGCTCATGATCTCTCCTAGCTGAGAGGATTTATGGTGGTGTGAGCATCCATTACCATCTAAGCACATGGAAAGAGCTGATAATCCAAATGTATAGTATTATGTTTATATAAGCCTGTCTGAATATAATCTAACTACAAACTGTAAGTAAACAGATGTTTTGTTACTTCAACTTTAAAGTGACTCAGCAGTGAATTATTCTGGGGTGTATGAGAGAGATGAAGAAAAGAAATTAACATTTCTAAAGCTGAAGCTGTGTGTACTAAAATCTGCTAATTATTTACTACAAATAATCCAACAATGACAAGGCATAATTGGCGTGTAGAGCCTGAGCTCTCTCATTAAAACTTGGGGACCATGGATCAATTTTAGCAGACAATGGAAAAGGTGCCAGTACTCAGTACCCCCAAGTACCCCCCTCAAAAAAAGCCCTGGTTAAATTTATACATAATAATTTCGTCACTTCTGGCACTTGCCATATTAAACAATATTTGTTATTTTATTAATTTTTTACTCTTAAGTTCTTTCAACATTTGTCTCCTTTTCTTGATTACATTCTTATATTTTTACAATTTTATTTCCACGTTAAGTCACAACATTGGATTTACGTCATCATGGATGTCTCAGTTGGCACCTCTAAAAAGATGACATAGGCAAGATTCAGGTTTTTTTCACTCCTTTTCTCTATATTCTGAACTAGTGTTCCATAGTACGTTATCCACAGAATGGAGTTTCAAAGAGCAGTGTCCTTTATTGTCTACGAACACTGTTCTCTGTGATCTTACACAATCCACCCCTTCACATTTGCTCGGTTACGCTGATTGACATTTCACCATCACTACTTTTCTGGAGTTTAATACATAAATCACACAGTTGGCCCATTTTATATACGTTATGCTTTTCGCCAATAAGGTAATTAGTAATGTCCAGTTTGGCGCCATTTTACCGACTGCAAGCTTCCATTTAGACAAATTTAAATTTTCCCAAGCCATATCTCAGGTAAGCAGCCATATTCTCTAATAATTGAAAGTGATACATTTGTTATTTATGCCAATTTAATTGAACAATTTAGATTAACATCATTTCATAAGATTTCTAACTGTGCTGGAAGGGAGGTTTCCTACATTGTTTGGGAGGCCGACTCCCAATTATCCCAGATGTTAAAAACACAAGCTGCATTTTCAGTAGTCGTACTAGTCCTAGTGAACTGGGAGTCACAAGAAGTGGTGATACCTTTAAAAGCTGTAATACACAAGACAAACCACACAGGCCCTTCCTCAGTTACCATGCACACTTGGTCAGATTATCTCAGTTACTGCCCATGATTGCAGAAACATCAAATGCTGCTATTCTCTTCCAGACTGCACAAGTCCTTCAAGCTGCCGTGAGAGGTCGCAGAAGCCATTTTCTGCAGGTAGCAGCAAGAGGCAGGAACAATATGGGCTTCACTTCAGCCCCCATCACCCCCACTGGACCACCGGGGATGGAAAGTAGGCCCGGGGGTGGGGGGTCAGCTACCAGGGCTCCAGACTGCTTTTCCACAGTCATGCTGCTCCTGGCCACTACGCAGCCAGGGCCTGCATAAGCTCTGGCACCCAGTACCAGGCAAAATTTGCCCTAGATATTCAGTGACGGGGTCTGTATATGGCCTGGTGCTGAATAATCCTAGGCTAATTTAGCTGCCCACAGTCAGCATTTAAAAAAAAAAAAAAAAAAACGCGTCGACTGCCATTGGATGATTATTGGAAGGACCGAGAACAAATAAAGCAACAAGGAAAAAGTTTGCACTGTACAATTGTGACTGTCTCTGGGAAAACAATGTTGAGAATGGCCATTTTTCACATGTCCAAAAGCAGGTCACATGTTTAAACTTCTGTAACATTTTTTTGCCTCAAATAAAAGGATGGGGTTTGACTGTTGTATCACAAATTTGCTCCAGAAAAAAAAAAAAGTGAGGCTTTTTCCCCCCCAGAGACAGTCAATTGTGCAGAATTCTAAAGAAGTATAATTACTTGTGGGAAGCAGCAGGCATTTTCTACATATAGCCATCCAGTCAAGTCCCTGAAACTGCGATGCACATTCACAATATATTTGGTCCAGCAGCAGGCAAAAAATTCAGTACAGAGCAGAGCTGTACTCCTTCCTGTTTTCCTTCTACTAAAATTAGATTAATTGGTTCTCAAAAAGGTTTTCACAGTAGGTCACTCAGTGTTCTACAAAGTGATATATTTTTAAGACTTACTCTTTTATCTTACATCCTGTGTTTATTTGTAAGATAAAAGTTGAAAGGTTTTTACATGTACTAAATCAAGGGGTGTCCAACAGTCTGTTTTTCAGGATTTCCATAATAAGCATAAGATCTATTTGCACACAAAGGAGGCAGTGCATGCAAATATCTCTTACGCATATTCATTGAATATCTTTTATCTTCAAAAATGCTGCTTCAGTAGTTGTTGTGTTTGTACACTACCTACATGATGTATCATTTTGTTGACATTATGCCTCTTTTCATTTTTTCAATGCTGTTATTACGTACCTTTCTTTAAATTCTCTCTCTACCTAGATTTTTACTTTCTCCAATCATTTCAGTAATATTTGGATTTCCAAACTGTGTATTATTTTTCACAGTCTCAATCTGACTTAAAGGAATACTTCTGGCTGTCAGCTGATTCACATCATTTTCTTTGTCTTGTCCATCTGTTTCTTTCTTCTTCATTGATAGTTTAAAACTTTGCCGAAAATCCAAATCTTAC
Source organism: Microcaecilia unicolor (assembly GCF_901765095.1). NCBI lineage: Eukaryota > Metazoa > Chordata > Amphibia > Gymnophiona > Siphonopidae > Microcaecilia > Microcaecilia unicolor. Next base: position 594,156,239 of record NC_044031.1, read on the forward strand.
TGAAATCATTGGAGAAAGTAAAAATCTAGGTAAAGAGAAATAATTTAAAGATATTACATAACAATAACAGCATTGAAAAAATGAAAAGAGGCATAATGTCAACAAGATGTTACATCATGCATATTCATTGGAGAAATCCAGAAAAGAACATGTGTTGCCATACTGGGACAGACCTAAGGTCCATCAAGCCCAGCATCCTGTTTCCAGCAGCGGCCAAGCCAGGTCAGAACTACCTGGCAAGATCCCAAAACAGTAAAATAAAGCAGTGGAATTTCCCCAAGTCCATCTTAATTGCTTATGGACTTTTTTAGGAAGCTGTCTAAACCTTTAAATCCCGCTAACTGCTTTTACTACATTCTCTGGCAACAGAATTCCAGAGTTTAATTACACACTGCAGCCCTCGAAGACAGACACCCCTGTACTAAATCATTCTATGACTAGCCACATGTCAAATTGTAGTAACTTCTGAATCCAAGGATAATGTTTACAAAGCCCTGATTATACCTTGTACTTATGTCTGAATATAGTAGATGACAGCAGATAAGACATGTACAGTCCATCCAGTCTGCCCAAAGAGATATACATACCTATCACATAAAATGAGTTTATCTGTCCTTGATTTGTCCTTGCCATTTTCAGGACACAGACCGTAGAAGTCTGCCCAATACTGGCTTTGCTTCAATCTCTAGGCACAACAGAGCACAGTCACTGCAGCAGACTTGATTTTTGTTGAGCCAATCTCAGCTCTGTGCCATGAACTAGAGGACATCTATAGAAATAACGACCCTTCAGCTCATAGCACAGACCTGAGATTTGATACCATAGAAAGATCCTTAAGTGATTTCTTCACTGCTTCAACCTCTTTGGTCAAAGATCAAAAAGTAACGTGTTTCCTTCTTGGCTGTGACTAAGCAGCTATGTATCAAAAGGGATTAACACCCTACCGTTTGACTGCTGGAGAAAGGAAACTATGCCATGGTCACACTAGAAGGCTCAAAACCAGCTACAAAAAGAGAGAGTTAACTGAAGTTACCCTGATGTACAGCACACAGTAGAGTTTAGTGAAGTCAAAACAGGGGGAGGGGGGATTTTCTATGTTGGGTTATACCTCATACTATGACCTTGTATGAATTTAAAATTACATTCCCCTCCCCCCCCCCCCCCCCACCCAAATATGTGTTATGAATCCTAAACATTTTACATATGTTAAATGAAGTTTGGAATGTTTTCACCAGAGATTTTGCTATTCTCTTTGGCTGGGCACATTTACATTTTGAAATATCTACTTACTAGTAAAAAAAGGCCCGTTTCGTACAGAAATGAAACGGGCGCTAGCAAAGTTTTCCTCGGAGTGTGTATGTTTGAGAGAGTGAGTGTGTGAGAGAGAGTGAATGTGCGCGCGTGTGTGTGTGTGACAGAGGGAGAGTGAGACTGGGTGCGAGTGTGTGAGTGAGAATGAGTATGTGCCAGGGTCTTCCCCCCCCCCCCCCCCCCCACCGGTTGCAGTTGCAGGGGGGATTCCCCCCTCCCTCCCAGTTCCAGGGGGATTCCCCCGTCCCTTTTTCCCAGTTGCAGGGTCCCCCCTCCCAGTTGCAGGGTCTGTCTGTGTCCCCTCTCCTTTTGTCCTCAATTTAAAAATGACAATGTGAAGCAGCAGCTCCTAGGTTTGCTTGTTTGTGAGTGTATAGCAATGACGGCTGCGTGGGGGAGTTGAAACAGAGATTAACCAATGGGCTTCCTTCCTTACCGTACACTTGCTTGGGTCACTTCCACTCCTGTGTACTAAACGTCCTGAAGCATGTCATAGGTTTGCTTCTTTTGTTTTCAGTGAATGGGATGACGGCTGCGCTGGAGTCGTAGCCAGTGCTGTTTCCTCCCCCCGCTTCTGAGTCGCCAGTGGTCCTCGACCCCGAGCTCTCACCCGCCTCCTGCACATTGGACACTCGCCGCAGCCATTTGCTCGCCGTGTTGCCGCCCTCCCTCTTCGTCCTGTGCGAGATTGTGAACCTGGCCTCTCTCCTGCTTTCGGCTACTGATTGGCTCCTTGAATGTGCTCCGCCCTCAACGTCATTACGTTTGACGCGAGGGCGGGGCCCACATCTGCTGCTACAGAGCTTCGAACAAACGAACTGGCTTCATTGACGTCAGTGGTCAATGGAACATTGAGAGTGCTTTTTATGTCCAGATGGGGCGTGGCCTAGGGCGCAGATGGGCGTGGCTGAGTGCGGGAGTCCGAATAGCCTAGGTCAGGAGCCACAGTTGGAGAGAGGTGAGCTTCAGAACGTCTGAGGGGGATTCAGAATGTCTGAGGGGGATTTTATTTATATAGATATGCTCTAGCAGACTTAGAAGCATCATAAAAATACAAGATATTTCATACTACTGTAAAGTTCACCCAGGTTCAGCTTGCAGAAAACAGCTTAGCCTCTAGTGGCTCTACTAGAAACAGAATTGTGAACTTTTGACTTTGGAATGTTCTTGCAGCTTCTAGATCAAAGGCTGCTTTTTCCTATCTGACAAACTGGGGGGGGGGGGGGGGGGGAGGGGGGAATGCCGATGCAGAAAAACTTGCGGTAAAGCAGTGCATGGATATTTCAGCACCTGGCTTCTATGCAAGCATAATACCCTGCCATGCACAAAGATAAATGTATTCTAATTTTATGCATGGAAAACTGCCAAATCGGTGCCTGTTCTGCACCTAAATATAAAACCCCACAAAAACTGTTTGCACTTAAATTTTAAGTGATTCATATTTAAGTGCAGAACAGGTGGCACTGAAGTGTGCCATCACTTCTAGTTTTGTTCAGACATACGCACATATCTGCAGTGTCCTACCTTTGAAACTTGCAGGAACTTCCTTCGGATTGCAAAAGGAAACAAAACCAAATCTCAAAAAACAGCATGAAATCCTTTTTGCAAACCCTTTATGTAGCCCGAGACCTGGCAAAAAAAGAATTTTAAAATGGAAAGATTCACAGTAATCGCAGTTCAAAAGCCTGTTTACATCTCTGCATTGCAGTGGAATACTCAATGGCCTCATTAACCCATGCAGAATACATGGCCACACTTTGCTAAACACCCGCACTCAATCGCTCTGCATGTACAACCTGCATACAGCCCTCAGTAACTGTGCAGTTAGGCCTATGGTAGCTTTCTGCATGTGTGTGTGTGTTGGCATAAATATGCCCAACTCTATGAGAGGTAGGTCAATATAACATGGCAATCGATTTTAGTTGTTTGGTGCCATTGGAATTTAAAGTCGATATCAACAGGAGTAGGGTTAGGGCTGCGAGGAAGGCGACTAATTGGTGAGAAAGATGCATTTTAACGGGAAGGAGCGCGGAGTTCTCAACGAGCAGTGAGTGCGGCGTCTTTGTATTTTTTATAATATTTAAATTATTTTACTTGTGGCTTGTTGGGTGGTGAGGTCCAATGAAGAGGTGTTGTCTTGGGTGGTGTTGGGAGGAGGGAGGAGCATATTTTTTTTTTTTTTTTTTGAGAACTATTGGTTCTGATTTGGTGTAGCTCATTCTGTGGTATGATTGGAAGAAAGTATTTCCTGTTATGGGTCCTAAAAAGGGAAGTAGTAAAGGAAAGACATCTTTGCAGCAAATTCGTGACCCTAGGAAGCAGATCATCAAGTGACCCGGGAGATTTGTTGAAGGGGAACAATTGCTAAAGGGAACAACTGATAAGGTGCGAAATGTCTGGGTAGGTTGCGGATGCGAGTGGAAAGGAAATGTAAAAGGAAGCATTTAAATGAGAATGTAGGGAGAGGTAATATGGATACAGTTTGAGAGGACTGTGTGGCAGGAACTTCTTCTGTTGACAGAAGTTGATGTGCAGGGTATGTCGAGGTCCCCTGTTGCTGACAAGGATTGTGGATACGAATACGAGTGGATGATGCAGCTCCCAGTTCTGCTATTACAGGTCAGGGTCATGCTTTGGTTCCCGAGTTGGATGTTTTGAGTGATGTTAATACTTTAAGTTTAAAGAAAAAACAGTTATGCTTTACTAAAAAAAAAATTGAAAGAAAAAACATTTTTTAAGAATGAGTATTTTAAGGAGAATGGATAAAAACTAGGGGGGGGGGCCCTTTTACTAAGGCGTGTAGGCACCTATGTGTGCCACATTGGAAGTACCACCCTGCTACCACCCAAAACACGGGGTAGAAAATAGTTTGTACCACGTGGCATTTACCCGTTGGTAATCGGCAGTTTACGCGCACTGGCCACTTACCGCCCGAAAATGGACACACACTGGTTTTAATTTTGCCACACGTTCATTTTCGGCCACAAAAAAAAAAAAAAGCCCTTTTCCCAAGAGCGCTGAAAAATTGACCTGCGTGTGTCCAAAACACACGTCTACACCAGCGCAGGCCACTTTTAGGCATGCCTTAGTAAAAGGACCTCCAAATCTCGCTCAGGTCTGGGGTCATTAAGGCCGGGTGCTAACGTTTGGTTGTCTTCCGATTTGTCTTCAAGTAGTGATTCTGAAGAGCATGTTAAGATAGAGACAGGATGTTTATTCAAATAGGCAGCAATCTGCTATGAATGTGAATATGTCTAATGAAGGTAGACAGAGCTTGTGCCCTATCAGTGCTTTGGATAGTCAGGTGACCCAAAATGTGCAAGAAGATACTAAAAGGAAAATATATAGATATATTTTCATTATTAGGTAAGAATCAGGATGTTGGTTATCGGGAAAAAAGTCAGAGGAGAATAAGAATAAAGAAAGTTTAAAAAAATAATAATCACAAATTGGCTTCTTGCTTTGTCCTGTCTAGTGTGATAGGTGAAGTAAGGCCTGACCTTTATCCAGGTTTGCTAACGTATTCTGATTTAATTTTGAGGGCCCATAGGACTTTTGGAGGTTGGGCATGGATAAATTATGATGAACAGTTTAGGAAACGTTTGGCTAAAAAAAAAAAATGTTTAGATGCTTGGGGTTATAGAGATACGAACATTTGGTTGGCAGAAATGACTCCTTTATGAGGGATTATGTTTAGAATGGGTGTGGGTCAATCGGCAGGTGTTTTGAACAAGCAAACATTATTACTTACAATTTCTATTGGAAGTAGTGCACTCTTCAAATGTATGTGGGAATAGTAGTGGAAATTCGGGTCCTGCTGCTTCTGTCACAGTTGGAGGGCAGCCAAATTTTTGTTTTCATTTTAAATTCAGGCGGTTGTGAAAAGGTCTATTTGTAGATTTCAGCATAGATACAGTCTGTGTGGAAATCGTCCTGCTTTTAAATGTGTTTCTAAGGTGGTTGCTGGGCACAGGGAGTTGTTTCCCCCCCCCCCCCCCCCCCCGCCCTGACATCAAGCCGAAATGGGAGCGCCTCTGCAGTGCAAGGCTCCATCAACAGTTAATGTGAATGCTATACAGTTTTGGGCTCCAGGTTATCCTGATCAAGCTGTAGCCAAATTATTGGTGGATGGATTTTCATTTGGGTTTCTAATACCTTTCGAAGGGCCTGCTTTGACTCATAAATGTAGAATATGTTGTCTTTGGTTCAGTAGAAAGAGGTAGTCGTGATTAGGTTACAGAAAAATTGATTTGGCAAGAATTGCTAGTCTGTTTGATGAAGCCTCAATTAAAAATTTTGTGATTTTGTCTCTGGGTATTATCCCCAAAGAAGGAGGAAGGTAAATTTAGACTTATTCATAAATCTATCACATTCAGAAGGTTGGAGTGCTAATAGTTTTATAAATACAGATGCATGTTCAGTATAATATGCATCATTTGATTCAGCAGTTGCCCTTTTAAGAGCTTGTGGAAGAGGAAGTTTAATGGCAAAAAGTGACTGAGTCTGTCTTAGCTATTGCCTATACACGCAGAGTCCTATTGATTAGGTTTTCGTTTTCTGGGAAAGTTTTATGTGGATAAGTGCCTTCCTATGGGGCATTCTGTTGCATGCGCCTATTTTGAAGCTTTTGCTTCATTTTGTCGTTAGGTTGTGGTACAAGCTTTCCAAATTGATCTGATTATTCACTGCTTGGATTTTTTTTATTTGTGGGTCTGATTCTTCCTTGTGTCAAGTTATGGTGGATACTTAAACTTGGCAAACGTTTTAGATATTCCTGCAGTAGAAAAATCTGAGGATCCTTGTACAAAATTGACATTTTGGGTATTGAGCTTGATTCTACTAAGATAATTTCTTTAATTTCATTTCTGGCAGACGAGATTCTAAGGGGCCTTTTTACTAAGCCTTGTAAGCATCTGCGTGTGCCCAATGCACGCCAAAATGGAGTTACTGCCCAGCTACCGTATGGCTCTTGCGGTAATTTCATTTTCTGCATGCATCCGATACGCATGGCCGAAAAATAATTATCAGAGACGCACCAAGTAGCATTTGACACACGTAGGTCAAATAACTTTGCTTGTAGGATTATACCAACTGGAAGAGTATTTACGAGAAGATTGGATTTATTCTCAAAAGGGGTTAAAATCGTAGGGTAAAGAAGATTTGGAGAGTCTTTTTAAAAAGATTTTAAATGGTGTCTGTATTTGGCAATTTCCAGTTGTTTCTAACTTGGATTTAGAATTATTTGTTAATGTTTGGGTTTAAAATCTATGTCATTGTGACTTTTTATTTTATTTAAGAAACTATAAATATTCATTAATCTTAAAGTTTAAACAAAAAAACACATAAAAAATGATGTGGTTTTTGAATTTTTCTGGTCATTGTTATAGTAACTTTGTCAGCTGTAAAAAATCTTGATAGTTGTGTCTGGCCTCCAGTAGATTTCTGATCTTTTATTGACCCTGAAGTAGATGGAATGTTTTCATTGCTATCTTTCTCATTCACAGCTTCTAACACTTTAAGATGGAAACGCTGCAAGTGTCTTTTTAAATTTGATGCTCTTGTAGATGCATTGTTTTCATAACCACTGAAACTGCTCATTTTTGCATCACATGCTTTTTCACCATCATCTTCTATAATACATTGACATACATAATGTTTCCCATCTGTTGATATTGTAAAGTGTTCAAAAACAGCAGACTGTCATGTTTCCTGACATTCTTTTTGCCATTGTGAATGGTGTGCCACTTCCACTATAATATAAAGCTCTTCTTGCAGAGAGAGAGGAAGTTGGGTGGAGTCTCTCTGCTGCCTTATCTGTGTGTGCTGAATGATCTTCTCTTGGAGCTTAAGTTCAGTGAGGGGTCAGAGAGGAGGTGCTCTACAGCAGGTCAGTAAATGCAAAGGGAGACTGAGCAGAGGGAAGCTCTCCAGCAAAATAGTTCAGCTGAACGTCACACTAGTGAAACAACTAGGTACTAAGCTTTATTCACAGCAGAGAAGTACTTTATTCAAATGTATGAGGAGTCGGAGTCGGTACATTTTTGCCGACTCCAAACTCCGACTCAATGTACCCAAAATTGCTGCAGACTCCACGACTCCAACTCCACAGCCCTGGTTGTAAGAGTGGGTTGTATTGGTCATGTCATTCAGATGGTACCCCTCTTCTAGACTTCAATTTGGTGCAATTTTAAATTATTGTTTTGAGAGTTTAGGTTTGAATGTGAAACATAGCACACATTCATTCTGTATAGGTGCAGCTTATTTTGCTACTTCACAGGGACTTTGTTGATTAAAAAAAAAAAATCAAAAGAATTGGTAGATGACACTACGATACATTTAAAATCATATACTCAGGTTGATATATTTATGAATTTAATTTTTCAAGGTCATCGTGAAGAAAACATATGGATATGTGGCCATTCTTATGTCTTCTGGGCAAAGAAAAGCGCAGCGGAATCTAATTGGGGACTGCATTTTTTTCACGGAGAGGATGGTGGATATATGGAATACCCTCCCGCGTAAGGAGATAAATGGTAATGGAATTCAAACATACGTGGGATCCTGTTTAGAAGGCACAGATCCACGGAGTCGGCGGAGATTGGGAAGCAAAACCAGTGCTGGGCAGACTTCTACGGCCTGTGCCCTGAAAATGGCAAGGACAAAAATCAAACTCGGGTATACATATAAAGTATCACATACCATGTAAAATGAGTTTATCTTGTTGGGCAAACTGGATGGACCGTACAGGTTTTCTTATCTGCCATCATTTACTATGTTACTATAACATTTGTGTAATCTGGATGAGTATAGAGGAATGGGATGGGTGCAATTGTTACCTTTGTTATTGCAGCATCGATGTTATGGTATGCCTAAATGTACATTTATTCATTTAGGGGTATTGATATGTGTTTTATTAAAGGTGTAATTATAAGGCAAATGAATTGATTTTCTATTTGCTGTTAATTTCCTGATATTATTTGGTCTGAAATTTGTGAGCACATATTCAAAAACTACCACATGACACTGTAGTGTGTCATACAGTGGTCTATTCTTTTTTTTGCTGCAATGGTGTGATTTACAGCCTAAACACAGCTTACTAAAAGGGCCCCTTAAATTCTTAACCCTCCCCCCCCCCCCCCCCCCCGATATTCAGCGCTATTTAACCTGCCAGAATGGCTGCTGAACAGTTAAATAGTGCTTAACCGTCTATCTGCCAATATTCAGCAGGGGACAGATGGCTATCCCCCAATGGATATACCCAGTTAGTGGCTAGTAGATAGTCATGTTATATCGACTGATATAACCGGCTAGCCACCGATTTTTAAAGCTGGTTTAGCAGCCACATTTGGCTACGTGAAATGTGGAATATCTTTGACTGGTTTAAAAGATAACCAAGTCTACCTTTAAACTGGCCAAAAATAAACTGGATCCTTTTCAGGATTTTTGTACTCGATATAACATTCCCCAATCGCATAGCACTTTTTGGAAAAATCTGACTCAGATTATTGAGCGTTGCTAACCTACTGCATCGGACCGTCAATCCACAATCTCAAGTTTCAGCAGTTTATGTCAATCCCTTATGGGTCCAAAATGTGCATCTAAGCTGTATAAATTCATGCAAATGTCAAAGCCTAACGTGTGTTCTGATCTTACCTCCGCTTGGTAAAATGAACTGCATATCTCACTGTCCAGTAAGGAGTGGGATCTTTTTTGGACAAAAACTATGCTTTCCTCCCTTTTAGCTGCCCTTCTACAGTCTACCTATTATATTGTTCATAAATCCTACTGGACGCCTGTAAAACTTGCCAAAGTACACCCAAGTGTTTCAAATCTATGTTGGTCATGTCAGTCTGTGGTGGATTCTCTAAAACATTTGCTTTTCTCTTGTTGTAATCTTCAGTCGTACTGGAGGTCGGTTTGGGGCACCACCCAGAAAATATTTACAATCCAAGATGCTCTATCTTTTAAAATACTAATCCTCAAGGCTTCGACTCTTGACTTGTCACTTCCTCCTAAATATGCCAAACTGTTTAACTTAATGATTTCTCTTGCTCTTCATCTGATTGCATTGGAAGAATAATCAGCTTGTTTCATATCACAAATGGTGGAATCTGCTGTGTTCTTATAGGCGATATGAGGAACTGGCTGCCGTAAGATTTGGTTGCATCTCCTCTTTCCATACAGCATGGTCGCTGCTAGACAACTATGTGACTTGTGAAGGGAATTAGGACAGTATGGGCAACATACTGTAGAGAACTGTTTTATTTTTCATCAGCTCACCTGTACGGTTTTTTTGTTTTTTTCTTCACTGTTCCATATTATATGCTGTTATATATTTTTATAAATATTATGTTGCTTTAAAATCAATAAAGTAAAAAAAAAAATAAAAATAAAAAAACAAACTGGATATTCAATGACAATCACCAGGAATGGCCCAGCATTGAATATCCGGGCTCAGCACTGACCGCTGGAGTTAGCCAGTCTAACTCCCATGGTCTGAATATCAGCCCCTTAATATCCAGATTCTTTGTGGAAGACTAATTCTTGCTGCGTTATGATGAAATCTGGCAATTAATTCATAATTTATTTAGTACAGCCTTACAAGTTTATTATTACAGTTAATGTGGGGGAATTGTTTCTATAAATCATTTTTACAACACTACCAAATCTTGCCCTGCCACTCTACGACACATCACACCTTTGAACTAGAACAACGTTCACACTGTCTGCTCAACAGCCATAACTGAGCAAACGCTATTGTGAGGTTACAGGAAATGCTATTTATTCAGTCACAACTTCATCCAAAAGATGCATAAGTAGGGAAAGTCAGGAATTGCCCAACAGCAGATCATGGCTAAAGACAGCGTTGAAAGGAGAATTTTTCAAATCATTCCATTTAACCGGCTGATCAGCTGCAGCCACTACTGCAGTCAGCAAGCATTCAGAGCACCACCATAATGTAAAAGATCACTGCCCCACAGATCACGTTCCTGATCCTGTCTAAAAAGATAGGGGCATATGACAGGCAGGTATGAAGAGATGACAAGGCTGGACAACCCCTGAGTGAAATGTCGTCCCCCACCCCCACTGGTGTGACTGGGTACATTCTAGAAAGATTTCAGTGTTATTTGCTTGTCTTTGGTGCCTCTGAAAGGATACGGACAAAGGAATCAACACAAGACTTTCAAAAGAAAAAAATGTGTACAGATAGCTAAGCAGTTATTTGTGTAACTTTTCCAGACTCACAAGTATCTCCACTCAGTCACTAAAGTATTTGTAGGAGGTTTCAGTAACACACATGTAGCAGAAATCACAATCCTGATATGCCCAAGGCTTAAATATCCTGGAGTCATGAGCCACCACGTTCAAATAAACTCAGAGAAGACATAATTCCTGGTACTAACATCCACCTACTGCAAGGAGACTTTCTCCAGTATCACCCTAAATGGGATCACATACAGCCTGGAAGTCCAAGGGGACACTCTAAACAAGCAAAAAATGTAACAAAAATATTTCGAACGTAGAAGCCAAGACGCATTAGAAGTTACTTTCCAAGAGAAGTCTTCCATTAAGCCACATTGAGCCCGCAAAGAGGTGGGAAAATGTGAGATACAAATGCAATAAATAAATAAAATATGCCCACAGAGTATATGCTAGATGTAAATATCACATCCTAAACAAAAACTACAGATGGCACAAAATATTGCCGAACTGATCTTCGGAAAGTCCCACCTCAGATCCAGCCCACTATTACAAGCCTTACATTGGCTCCTTATCGAGGCAAGAATAACTTTCAAGCTTTGTACCCTAGCAAATCATTTTTGGCCTTGCACCCAAATATGACAGACCTAATAACTCTGCTACTATGCAACATTAGCACGGAAGAAAGGAACTACCTCACACATTTCCCCAACTGTCAGGACTGAGATACATCGGTTTACTCGTCAGGCTTCACCTACCTTTGCACTGAAAGTTGGAACTCGCTCTTGAACGACTTATGCATGAACCACCATCTGAACTTTCAGAAACACCTCAAAGCTTTTTTCTTCAAAAAGTTCTACAAAGATTCAAACTGAGACACCGGCTATAGTCTAATTAACTTTCCTACCTCAATTAGATATGTGAAGAAAATCACATTAGCATGCACTACCACTAGCCTACACTTTAATTCTCCAACCACAAAATATGTACCTTATCATCATTGTAAGTCACACTAAAACAATGTTAATTGGAAAAATATGCAATATGAATGCCAAATTTAAAAAAAAAAAAAAAAAAAAAAAAAAAGCTACTTATGGGTAGAGGGAAAAGAGACACAGCAGGGGGAGGCAGAGTACAAAGTAAGGTGTTTTCAGACCCTTTCCTATGGTAGGGCTGCTTAGTTCCTTAGGCTTGCCTCTCATGAAAGTGACCAGAAGTGCATTGGCACTGAGGTTCTGATGAGTGAGAAGGGGCTCAAAGAGTATGAGAGCCTTCAAATGGAATGAGACACGCCTAATGAGCGAGTTTTGACATCTCAAGGGCTGGTAAAAGATAAGTAGCTTGACTTAAGTAAACATGATCCTATGTCATGAGAACAGTATAAAGGCTCATGACTGGGAGTGCCAAACTTTTGGCACAATGAAGGAGCTTGCTCAATATTGGAAGCATTTAGCATACCAGAGCAGGCTCCTGTGTAAAGGCTACAGGTTGAAAATTCCATGCTCTCTAGCTGGAGAAACATGTTGCATGGTGGAGTACCCGTGGAGGGACATAATCGAAAGGGACGCCCAAGTTTTGCTGAGGACGTCCTCGTAAAACATCCCGGTGAACGGGCGGGGAAACCTGTATTATCGAAACAAGATAGGTGTCCATCTTTCGTTTTGATAATACGGTCGGGGACGCCCAAATCTTGACATTTAGGTCGACCTTAGAGATGGTCATCCCTAGACTTGGTTGTTTGATTTTCGCCGATAATGGAAACCAAGGACGCCCATCTCAGAAACGACCAAAATGTAAGCCCTTTGGTCGTGGGAGGAGCACAGGTCCCCCTGACATGCCAGGACACCAACCGGGCACCCTAGGAGGCACTGCAGTGGACTTCAGAAATTGCTCCCAGGTACATATAGCACCCTTACCTTCGGTGATGAGCCCCCCCAAACCCCACTACCCACAACTGTACACCACTACCATAGCCCTTATGGGTGAAGGGGGGCACCTACATGTGGGCACAGTGGGTTTCTGGTGGGTTTTGAAGGGCTCACATTTACCACCAGAAGTGTAACAGGTAGGGGGGGATGGGCTGGGTCCGCCTGCCTGAAGTGCACTGCACCCACTAAAACTGCTCCAGGGACCTGTATACTGCTGCGATGGACCTGAGCATGACATTTGAGGCTCACAAAAGATTTTTAAAGATTTTTTTTTTTGAGGGTGGGATGGGGTTAGTGACTATTGGGGGAGTAAGGAGAGGTCATCCCCGATTCCCTCCAGTGGTCATCTGGTCAGTTCGGGCACCTTTTTGTGCCTTGGTCAAAAGAAAAACAAACAGGTAAAGTCGTCCAAGTGTTCCTCAGGGATGCCCTTCCCCCCCCGCCATTATGGGTCAAGGACGCCCATATGTAAGGCACGCCCAAGTCCCGCCTCCGACACGCCCCCTAGGGAACTTTGCTCATCCCCACGACGGAAAGCAGTTGGGGATGTCCAAAATCGGCTTTCGATTATGCCGATTTTGGGCGACCCTGTGAGGACGCCCATCTTCCGATTTGTGTCAAAAGATGGGCGTCCTTCTCTTTCGAAAATAAGCCTGTTAGTGTACACGGTAAGGTATGACATGGAATGGACCAAATACCAGGGCCCAGTTCTATAAACTCACTGAAGTATTATGCCTGCTTTTAATGGGATCATAAGTCCCTACAAAAGGAGTAAGAAAAATAGCAGCCCTTCTTGTAGATTAAAATGCATTCTAGAAATTAAAAAACTTACATAATTATATGTGTCCTTTTTTTAAATCCTGCTATATACTACTAATTTCTAAAGTGCTACTAGACGTACGCAGCGCTGTACACTTGAACATGAAGAGAAAAAAAAAAATATATATATATATATATATATATATATATATATATATATATATATACATACATACACACATACAGTGGGGGAAATAAGTATTTGATCCCTTGCTGATTTTGTAAGTTTGCCCACTGACAAAGACATGAGCAGCCCATAATTGAAGGGTAGGTTATTGGTAACAGTGAGAGATAGCACATCACAAATTAAATCCGGAAAATCACATTGTGGAAAGTATATGAATTTATTTGCATTCTGCAGAGGGAAATAAGTATTTAATCCCTCTGGCAAACAAGACCTAATACTTGGTGGCAAAACCCTTGTTGGCAAGCACAGCGGTCAGACGTCTTCTGTAGTTGATGATGAGGTTTGCACACATGTCAGGAGGAATTTTGGTCCACTCCTCTTTGCAGATCATCTCTAAATCATTAAGAGTTCTGGGCTGTCGCTTGGCAACTCGCAGCTTCAGCTCCCTCCATAAGTTTTCAATGGGATTAAGGTCTGGTGACTGGCTAGGCCACTCCATGACCCTAATGTGCTTCTTCCTGAGCCACTCCTTTGTTGCCTTGGCTGTATGTTTTGGGTCATTGTCGTGCTGGAAGACCCAGCCACGACCCATTTTTAAGGCCCTGGCGGAGGGAAGGAGGTTGTCACTCAGAATTGTACGGTACATGGCCCCATCCATTCTCCCATTGATGCGGTGAAGTAGTCCTGTGCCCTTAGCAGAGAAACACCCCCAAAACATAACATTTCCACCTCCATGCTTGACAGTGGGGACGGTGTTCTTTGGGTCATAGGCAGCATTTCTCTTCCTCCAAACACGGCGAGTTGAGTTCATGCCAAAGAGCTCAATTTTTGTCTCATCTGACCACAGCACCTTCTCCCAATCACTCTCGGCATCATCCAGGTGTTCACTGGCAAACTTCAGACGGGCCGTCACATGTGCCTTCCGGAGCAGGGGGACCTTGCGGGCACTGCAGGATTGCAATCCGTTATGTCGTAATGTGTTACCAATGGTTTTCGTGGTGACAGTGGTCCCAGCTGCCTTGAGATCATTGACAAGTTCCCCCCTTGTAGTTGTAGGCTGATTTCTAACCTTCCTCATGATCAAGGATACCCCACGAGGTGAGATTTTGCGTGGAGCCCCAGATCTTTGTCGATTGACAGTCATTTTGTACTTCTTCCATTTTCTTACTATGGCACCAACAGTTGTCTCCTTCTCGCCCAGCGTCTTACTGATGGTTTTGTAGCCCATTCCAGCCTTGTGCAGGTGTATGATCTTGTCCCTGACATCCTTAGACAGCTCCTTGCTCTTGGCCATTTTGTAGAGGTTAGAGTCTGACTGATTCACTGAGTCTGTGGACAGGTGTCTTTCATACAGGTGACCATTGCCGACAGCTGTCTGTCATGCAGGTAACGAGTTGATTTGGAGCATCTACCTGGTCTGTAGGGGCCAGATCTCTTACTGGTTGGTGGGGGATCAAATACTTATTTCCCTCTGCAGAATGCAAATAAATTCATATACTTTCCACAATGTGATTTTCCGGATTTAATTTGTGATGTGCTATCTCTCACTGTTACCAATAACCTACCCTTCAATTATGGGCTGCTCATGTCTTTGTCAGTGGGCAAACTTACAAAATCAGCAAGGGATCAAATACTTATTTCCCCCACTGTATATACACACACACACTGAAGGCCCTGTGTTGCCACACTTGGGCAATAATTTTAGTGTGCGCACGTTTCTTTAAATCTGACAGGAAGCCACCTGAGAGCCACTTGAGAGCCTTCACCTCATTTCAACCCAGTCCCTTTTAAATTTAGAATTGTTTTCATGCTTACTTTACAAAGCCTGTTGCCCTTGGAGATTGTGTCCAATGGAAGAGTCACAACCCACTTAGCCACAGATTATAAAAGCACCAGATAATTCACACACGTGAGGAGACATGCAGGTTTGCAAAAAATCCTATTGTAAAGTCACGTTATCCTTTACCTACACAGAATTCCTAAGGTAAAAAAGGATCACTTACTCAAACTAAAACTCATAATCCAGCATCACTAATGACTAAAGATATCACACTAAACCAAATCAGACTATCATTAATGACTAAAGGTGTCACACTATCTTACATAGCTGGAATTGGAATGTACAAGGGTTCATTTTGAAAACTAAGTAGAGAGGACCAAGTTACATACTTTACATCCCCCTCCCCCCCTGCTCAAATAAGTGCAGAGGTGTAACCAAAACCTATTCTTTAATTGTGCCCGGGGTTAACATGAGTAGGCAAAAGACAGTACAGATGTTGATATGCCTCTAGTTCTCTCATAAACCTGTTCCACTGCCACTGACCGAGTGGGCGTTTCCAAACACAGCCCACCTGGACCCACCTATGGAGCTCATATACACATGCATTTAGAAAACATCTAGTTTGCAAGTTGCTTTTCTCTCAATCTGAACAAGCCCAGTGGCGTAGCGGGGGCGGCTGCCACCCGGGGCGGATCGCCGCTGCACCCCCCCCCCAGGTGCAGACCAACATGACACCCCCCCACCGGCGTGGACCCCCCCCCACACTGTCCCCACCTGTCTACAAGCTCCATCCATCTGCAGCGCTGCTGTAAAAATTGCTTCGTCGGCCCTTCCCTCACTCACTCTGTCCCGCCCTTGAGGAAATAGGAAGTTACGTCAGAGGGCGGGACAGAGTGAGTGAGGGAAGGGCCGACGAAGCAATTTTTACAGCAGCGCTGCAGATGGATGGAGCTCGTAGACAGGTGGGGACCGTGTCGGGGGGGAGGCGCTGCGCCGGGGGGGGGGGGGGTGGATGGATGCACCCCCTCCACTCGTTGACACCCGGGGCAGAACGCCCCCACTGCCCTGCCCTTGCTACGCCACTGAACAAGCCTAAATAAATGTGTTTTTATTTAATCTGGCTAGAAGTATGCTGTGAATCTCATCTGCATATTTTTCTGTTTGACACTTGAGAAGGGCAGTTTTCAGTCATGCCAATTCACAACTGCTATTTACCTGTATAAAGGGCTTGGAAATTAGATAAACCCTTGTATCTAGCACCATTACTTTCTAAAAGTAAGGCCTAAACTTCAAAGCACAGCCTTTCACCATGAAGCAGGGCAGCCTAATTCATTGGGACATGCTATGTTTTGAACCTTTGCTGAGTCCAGCTTCGTCTGTTGGGCCCAAAGCAGCAACAGTAAACTTGGAAAATGGCATGTGCTCACCTTGAGCTGGCAGTGGGAGCTGTTACTCCACCTATTTACGAGATTAGTTATTCTTTGCAAGCTTCAAACTAGTCAAACAGCTGCCTGCTGCATTGGAAAAGTCATGACAGGGGTCAATGTATTTGTTTATTTTATTTATCACATTTGTATCCCACCTTTTCCCACTGATAGCAGGCTCCAAGTGGCTTACAAAAATATTGTAGTAAGTTACAATGCAAGAAGTACAATTTTTCAAATTTAGCAGAATAAGAAAAATAAGTTAAACGATGGGTATTGAAGTAGATTATAAATAATCAGTAGTAAATATGAAAGATAAGATGTACCGTATTTTTCGGACTATAAGACGCACTTTTTTCCCCCAAAATTTGGGAGGAAAATGGGGGGTGCGTCTTATAGTCCGAAGGTAGCGTTTTTGGACCGCCGTCCCGTACTTACACGATTCCATGTTCCCTGGTGGTCTAGTGACGTCGGGGCAGGAAAGAGCCCCCTCTTTCCTGCCCATCGCGCTGCTCTCCGTGCTCCTCACTGCTTTTCTGACGGTCTCGGCGAGACCGTCAGAAAGCAGTGAGGAGCACGGAGAGCAGCGCGATGGGCAGGAAAGAGGGGGCTCTTTCCTGCCCCGACGTCACTAGACCACCAGGGAACATGGAATCGTGTAAGTACGGGACGGCGGTCCAAAACTCGGACAAGACGCACCGGAGCACCTAGGTTTTAGAGGAGGGAAAAAGGAAAAATTTTTTTTTCCTATTTCCCTCCTCTAAAACCTAGGTGCGTCTTATGGTCCGGTGCGTCTTATAGTCCGAAAAATATGGTAATTAGAGTCTATTGGATCTTATAATAGTAAGGGATAATTCTGATTATGTTGAACCTGGGGAATAAGCCTTCTTGAACAATACTGTTTTCAATGATTTCCTAAAGTTTAGGTAGTTCTGGGTAGTTTTTGTTAATTTGGGTAAGGCGTTTCACAGTTGAGTGCCAATGTAGGTGAAGTTTGAGGCGTAAATTGATTTATACTTTAAGCCATTGCAGTCTGGGTAATGTAAGTTCAGATAAGATCGCGATGAACTGGTTCTGTTTCTAGGTGGTAAATCAGCCAATTCAAGCATGCATTCTGGTACCTCACCGTAGATTATTCTGTGGATTAATGTACATATTTTAAAGGCTATTCGTTCTTTTATAGGGAGCCAGTGCAGAATTTCTCAGGGTGGTTTTGCAGTTTCAAATTTAGATTTTCCAAATATCAGTCTTGCTGCAGTATTTTGGGCCGTTTGTATTTTCTTGAGCAGTTGTTCTTTGCATCCCGCATATATAGCGTTGCAGTAATCCATCTGGCTCAAGATCATGGATTGTATCACATTGTGGAAGACTTCACGGGGAAAGAAAGATTTTATTCGCTTGAGTCTCCACATTGAGTAGAACATTTTCTTTGTGGTGTTGGTCACTTGAGACTCCAGTGTTAAGTATCAATCTATTGTGATCCCTAGAAGTTTCAAATTATCCGAGATTGGCAGTGAAAGGTTGGGGGTATTTAAAGTGGTGGGATTATAATTGTTATATTGAGACGATAAAATGAGACAGTGGGTCTTTTCGGCGTTTAGTTTCAGATGGAAGGAATTTGCCCATTTTTCCATTGTGGTCAGGCCAAGAGTGATTTGATTGGTAATTTCTTCCAAGTTCTTGCTGAAAGGTATATATATTGTTATGTCGTCTGCGTAAATAAAAGGATTTAAACCTAGTCTGGATAGGGCATTAGCTAATGGGGGTCATCATTATATTAAATTGTATAGGGGACAGTGGCGATCCTTGAGGGACTCCGCAGGTTGCATTCCATGATGATTTTACTTTCACACAATAGGATCTAAGTGAGAGGAAGCCCTTGAACCATTCAAGTACAGGTCCACCTATTCCAAAAAGATGTTATGGTCAATCATGTCAAATGTGCTGGACATATCGAATTGCAAAAAGGAGTATATTCTTTCCAGCAGCAATTTGTTGTTTAAACTTGGATATAAGGGTAACCAATACCATTTTTAGTACTGTATAGGGAGCGAAAACTGGATTGAGAAACATGTAAGATGGAGAATTTATCCAAGTATTCCACGAGTTGTTTGGCTACCATGCTCTCCATTAACTTTGTTAACAATGGTATGGAGGCAATTGGGCGATAGTAATGTCACTTGATTTTTTTTTTTTTATTATCATCTTTGGGAATAGGGGTAAGGAGTATGTTTCCATATTTTTTGGGAAAAAGCCAGATATAAGCATAAAATTTAGACTTGATATGATATCTTGAATAAAGCATGGAGGGGCGGATTTAAGTAGGTAGTTCAGACAAATATCTAATTTGCAGAAGGAGTTTGAAAATTTACTAATTGCTTTGGTGATTTGTTTTATGGAGAGAGGATTGAAATGCAGCCAAGTGCAATCTGCTGGGTGGTCTTCGGAGGTTGACTGAAGGAGATTAAGGAAGTCATCAATGTCAGAGTTTTGTAGGGTGAGAGAGTTGTGTAATTTTAGAATTTTCTCTTTGAAGTAGTTAGCCAATGAATTTGCTGATGGAGAAGCTGAGTTTGGGGATGTTACTTGGTTTATATCTAGGAGATTGTTTACAATTTGGTGTAATTTCTTTGGGTTTGAGTAATCATATCCAATTTTTGATTTATAATATAGCTTTCGTGCTTGTTTTGTAGCATATTTGTTATTTCCTAAGGGCTAGTTTCCATTCTGTTAATGTGAGTTCATCTGCTTTTTTCCCCATTTGTGTTCCATTTTCCTGGTTATTGATTTTAGGGACTTTAATTCTTCATTATACCAAGGGGTAGATTTGGTCTTTTTTTTCTCATTTTTTAAAGGAGCTATTTCATCTAATATATTTTTGCATCTTTTGTCCCATTCGTCAAGGAAGTAAATGGAGTTTGCATTAGTAGTCCACTTATCAAATAGTTTGGACCAGAACTCTTTTGGATCTGTTTTAACTCTCATGGTGATGGTTGTGTGTTGTTGTGCACAGTGATGACCTTTTTTTAACCATAACATTGATAGTTTTAATTTAAAGTGATCATACCATGGGACTTCGGACCAGCATGTGTCTGTTATTTTAAAATTCTGGTCTGTGATTTTTCTGATGGAACAAAAGTACAGAGTATGACCTTTTATGTGTGTAGGTCTGCAATTGGGCCATGAATAGTCCCATGAGAGGAAAAAAATCTGCACTCTTTTGTTGATGGGGAATTCACGTTTTCCAGATGTAGGTTAATATCTCCTAATATAAGTAAATTTGAGTTAGATACACTCATATTTGAAATTAAATCAGTGAGAGTGGGGAAGGATTCATTCCAATTTCCAGGTGGTCTATATAAAATTATACATGACAGTTGGTCTAGTAGGGATTTTTCTTGGATTCTTATAGATGCAATTTCAAGGCTATTGTAGATAATTTCATCAATAATTTCGATCAGGAAGTTGGAGTGATAAATTATGGCTACTCCTCCACCTTTTTTGTTTTTCCTGATCCAGTATAATATTTTATAATTTGGGGGACATAAATCTAGTAGATTTGGATCTTTTTGATAAGCCAGGTCTCAGTGAGGATAAGCAGGTCTAGGTTGTCAGAAGCAATCCAGTCGGAGATAAATATATGATAAGTATATGATAAATATAAAAATAACTACTCATAAGAAAAAGATTTATTCACAGTGATATACGCATGTGAAATGGGTGTTGCTCATGCACACACAAGTCCTACAAATCCGCCACAGAACTTCACTGGGTGTAGTTGCAAGTACTGTTCTTATCAGAGGACACGGTGTAGCTCAACTCCTCAACCCTGAGGCAAACACTGAGCCAAGCATCTTAGATGCTTCATACTTTAATCACATCTAAAATCAACTACACAAAATGGTTTTCAGATGACTCATAAAGGGTCAGCTACTCCACAAATTCCACAATTAGCACGCTGTCCTATAAATTTTTCCCGCAGCCTTCCTTCACAGCAGTGGCATAGGAAGGGCAGGGCTCCGCTACCGCTGCTCCCACCCTACCTTCTTTTTAAAAAAAATCAGTAAAGCGGCGTGGCAGGCAGCGCGTCTTCGCGTCTGCCCTGCTTGTAAAACAAGTAGATCTCGTCGGGCCTTCGCTCACTGGGTCCCGCCCTCCTCTGAGGTAACTTCCTATTTCCTGGAGGGCGGGACCCAGTGAGCGAAGGCCCGACGAGATCTACTTGTTTTACAAGCAGGGTAGACGCGAAGCCGCGCTGCCTGCCACGCCGCTTTACTGATTTTTTTAAAAAAAGAAGGTAGGGTGGGAGCAGCGGGAGCGGAGCACCCCCCCCCTCCCACCTGCTGTCGTCTTGACGGAGCTGGTAGTCGGGTCGGGTCAGGGGGGCCCTAATGCAAGGCATGTGGATGAAGGGAGCTGGAACTGGGGGCTGAAAAGGAGACAGGGAGAAGTGGCTGGGGCTGAAGCTCGGGACTAGTGAGAGAAAAAGGCTGGGGGCCGAAGCTCGAGACTGGTGGGAGAAAAGGGCTGGGGCTGAAAAAAAGGGGCAGAGAGAGGGGACAGATCCTGGATGGAAGGGGGAGTGAGAGGGAGGGCAGACCCTAGATGGATGAGAGAGGGAGGGCAAATGGTGGATTGAGCAGACAGAGAGAAAGGGCAGACAGTGGATGGAAGCGATAGAAAGGGCAGACAGTGAATGGAAGGGGGAGATAGAGAGGGCAGACAGGGGCAGATGGTGGATGGAAGGGGCAAAGATAGAGGGCAGATGTAGATGGAAGGAGCAGGGAGAGAGGGCAGACATTGGATGGAGGGGACAGCAGAGAGGGCAGACATTGGATGGCAGAGAGAGAACAAAGACAGATGCTGTATGGAAGGAAGGAAGACAGTGAAAAGAAGATGAGGAAAGTAGAAATCAGAGACAACAAACTGTAAATAAAATATTTACTTTTATTTTTTTGCTTTAGGATATAGTAGTATTGTAGCTGTGTTAATAAATGTTTATAATAGAACATGTAAACAAGGTAATCTTTTTATTGGACTAATTTTAATACATTTTGACTAACTTTCGGAGAACAAAACCCCCTTCCTCAGGTCAGGATAGGATACTGTAACAGCACTATACTGTATTGACCTGAGGAAGGATGTTTTGGCCTCTGAAAGCTAAATGTATTAATCTAATAAAATGGTATTATTTTATTTTCTATATTTGTTTTATTTCTATTTGTTAATTTGTAAAGTGGTGATTGGTTCTTGTTAGTTTTTTTCAAATTTACATCTGCAGTCTTTATATTTTGTACAGTACTAGGGGACATTTTCTGTTTCTGTGGTGTTGCATTGTATGCAGAGTCTGGCATCTTAGGGGTTCAGTTTGATTTTTGTCTAAATAGAAAGTTTATTATTACTTATTCTATAGTGGAATAGGGTGTATCTGTGTGTGAAAAAGTCATGGCTTTCAGTTGGCATTGACTGTGCAGGATTGACGATCTGTACTGTTCTGTCTGGTTTCGTTTTACAATAGGTGAATAGATGTTCTAGTGCTCACTGTAGTGTTTAAGATGCTTTCCTTTTCCTTGTGTGATTCGTAGAAATGACTGCTTATGGTATGGTAGAATTGCTCTATCGGTCCTGAGTGTTTTGTATTCTCGGCATGCCTAGTACCAGAATTTGGAAGGGGGTGTTAAAAAATGACCAGCCCCGGGTGTCAACTACCCTAGCTACGCCACTGCTTCACAGTAACTTCTCAGAAGTTGCTACCAGAGTTGTAGTCAGCCCTCTGATTTTGGAAGGCAATGTATTCCCCCTCCTTCCTCCCCCCCTCCTCATATAAAAGTTAGTATCTTTGCTGGCATGGATGCCGAAGCCCTGTCAGCCAAAGAAATTCCCTCCTAACAACTCCCCTCCTCACACTGCTTCAGAAACATACAGTATTACTGACCTTATCAGAAGGGAAAGGATATGGGATTTGATATACTGCCTTTGTAGTTACAACCAAAGTTGTTTACATGTTATATACAGGTACTTATTTTGCATCTGAGGCAAAGGAGGGTTAAGTGGACTTGCCCAGAGTGACAAGAAGTTGCAGTGGGAATTGAGCCCAGTTCCCTGGTTCTTGGGCCACTGCATTAACCACTAGGCTACTCCTCCACTCACCCTATTAGAGAAGGGCCATTCTTTTCCAGCCTTACTGGCAGCTAGGCTTCTCCTTTCACGTGGCTATCTACTCACTGACAAATATTTTCCCTTTCTTGTTCATTAAGATCCCACTCTGCTTCTAACCTTCACCTGGAACAAGCAAAACCTTTTAGCTAAGGATTCCATTTCTAGTGTACATGTCCCATCACTGAACTGGGACTCTTAATTCACCACTTCTGTTCTGAGAAGTGCAGCCTTTCCCTCCTTCCTGGGGTGGCCTTCTAGTCCAAGGGCAGCTCTTACCTGGCTTCAGTGCCAATCTTTTTCCCTATTAATCTCTAATCCTTGGGGTTACTTCTTACCTTCCATTGGATTTCTAACTTTTTAAATCCCTGAAGCATCCAAGTTTATCTATACTTCTCCTCCCCCCTTGTTTTCTTCCATTTGGATGATAACTTTGGACCCCCCCACCTTCCCCAGACCTCAATTACTCATTGGGGAGGGGAGCTCTCTATGCCGTCTGGTGCTGTCCTCTCTCCCAGGACTAATAGATTACTGTGAGGGCAGGAAATCCCACTACCACCTGCCTGCAGCTAAAACCTGCAGCTCAGTCCAAGAGTTCCTTTGCCTCTGTCCCTCCTCATGTGCAACTTTCTTTAAATCAATCACCTTACTTTCTAACTCTTCCTACTTTCTTACCCTTCTATATGTTACATCTTTGCTTTACCCTTCGCTGTCATCTATGTTCTATTATGTATTGTGTCGACATTGTAATTAGTATACCATGCCATACTTTGTATTGTTTTTGAATATTTTTACTGCTGTAATTGTCTATTGCTCATACTTGATCTATTCTTACTGTACACCGACGAGTGAATTCCTTCAAAAAGGCAGTAAATAAATCCTAATAAATAAATAAATATTAACCCTGCACTTAGGGCTTCTCATCCACACTCTTAGCACTCCTCCTGGAAATTTCTCCTTCCCTTCTTCTCTGCTAATGTTCCTACTGGGCTTCACTCTCCTTTCTTTTAGGAGTTTTGCCCTCTTGTTTCAGCTCTCTCCCTCCCTTTACCCTCTACAACTATTTTGCCCTCTCCTCCCTAGCAGCATGCCCTGTTAATTACTTTCAGCAGGGGAAGGTGCAGCTGCACCTGCTCCTCCTGTGCTCATTTGGCAAATTTGAAAAGTCTCAAGCCTTCTAGGGCACATAATTCAACTATATAAAGCGTGGTACCTGAACAAAAAAGCACCACGCCCAAATAAGGGCCCACCCCCGATATCTTACCTGTTCTGCTCCTGCAACTGTCTTTTGCGTTTCACTGGTTTTGAGCTAAGGTATGTCTCTCCCCTTTGCCACCCCCAGTTTCAATGCTCACTATCCGGAATATCTCCCTCTTCCTCCTGCCTGCGTGGTCCAATCTCTTGCTCTCTCCCCACCCCCCAAATCCCCCCCATGTTGATCCTGCAACAGGGGATGCATGGGAAGGAAGAGTATGAGATAAATTTCTAGACCATGGGAAGGGAGAGAGATGTGATGCCAGAATACAGGGCAGGAAGAGAAAGATGCTACACATGAGGGAGCTGAAGGAAGAGAACTCAAATGAGGGAGAGAGAGAGAGAGAGAGAGAGAGGGACAAGAGATGCTAGACTTACAGAGGAAGAAGGCAGTTTTTACAATACTTATTTTGGTGAAGGACTATGGGTTATTTTGTTAGGGGCCATTTTGTCCAGGCTGTTATGTCAGGGTTCCTGGATGCACAAGATGGATATTGTTTTACTATCTGTTCCTTGTAAAGCTTCAAGCTACAAAGCCTTCTTGCTTCTCATTAGATGTTTATATACACACAATTACTAGAATTTGCTATTTAATGTTAAAATCTACCCCTCTCTAGACCCCCGCAGGACCCTTGCCCACAGAGGGTTTGTTCTTCTAGGATCTTGTTGATCATCCCCTCCCTAAATTCCAGCAAAACCCCATTCCATGGTGTTACGAATCGGGGTTCTAAGGAGCGCCTCCGGTCACGGCGGCGTGGGGGGGGGGGGGGTGACAGAAGGCGTAGTTCAAATCTAATTCCCATGACCACAGCTTTCTGTCTCTGTGGATCTAAGTGAATCTTTGGTCATCTATGTTCCCACATGAAATCTATATGAGTGAGAGTGAATTTTTACTTGTGCATGTGTAAGATAAGTATAGGAGAAAGGAGAGATTAAAACAGAGACTGGAGCAGTTTAGTGATAGAAATAGTATTTTATTCTCACCCAAATCAGGACTTCAAGTTGGTACAAACATCAGACAGATTCTGGGTTCAACCGGCCAGAGCTTCGCCTTCAGAGATTTGGTGGGGAAAGAATCCGATTTTAGCTCAGCTCTGCATTTCTTATATAGTATTTCGTCCCCATACAAGTCAATTGGAGAGAGACTTTTTTTCTAATCTTTCTTCATACTTAACCGCAGGTCAGGTGCCCACCTGCCCCTCCTCTCAAAGATTTCTTCATAGTGCCAATTTCAACACTTTTAAAACCTCTTTCCTAATACTGAGAGAGATCTGTGTCTTTCTATCTTGTGACTCTGGGAGCCATGTTATCATGACAGACTCCATTTTATGAACCAATCTTTTTCCATTTTTGTCATTATTTCCTTCATCTTAAGTGTTACACCTAATTTGACAGTTGTACCAGGTTTCAATAAGACTCACCAAGCAGTCCTGCTCTTGCAGGCTCTCAGCTATAAGGCCATCAACTGGTTATCAGGCCTAGTCAGTGTTTTTCAACTGTTTAAGCTATGTAACTTGGCCCACCACTATTCCAGTGGACAGGTCTCAAGCTGGAACACATATTAACATTCCCCTCTTCACCCTATCTCATAGGGTGACACCAGGGTTAACGTACCATGGTACCATCCATTCCAGAAGGTATCCTATAAAACTATCGAATTGGAGAGTCTAATTGAAAACCGGTATGGTCAGAATTTTGGAATTCAGGTCACAACATAGACACTACTTTGGTTATTCTAATCCTTCTTGGGGCTTACCCATATCTGCGATTAAGTAACATACTATGATTACAACAATAATATCTTTCAACCTATTAATATGCAGGTTTAATCTTACTCTTACATATGTATGTATATATATTGCTAACAATCATTAATTCTTTGGTTATATACTGATTATATTTTGAGTATACATTTGCATTGATTACATAGTCATATTGATTATTGATCACATCATTTTATAAAGCTTTACGTTATTATATTGCATCCCTGTGTGCTTTTAATTGATTATACAGTCGCTGACATTTCTACATCGTCTCTAGCATTTGCATAGCGATTGGTCCATCTCATAGGGAGATAGTCCAATGTGTTATCTCCTGTGGTATTGGGAAGGAGATTTTCGTACAGGACATATTGTCCTGTGGTTGTTTTCTTGGTTATGGCAGTTTCAATTAAGCGTTCTACTAAGCCTCTAGCACAAGGGATTATGCAGCATCCTACTAATACAAAAATTGCTACCACTATGATTATGGTGGTGGCTGCAGAGATGATAAATGTCTTCCATTTACCAAAGACTTTATCCATCCAACCAGTCCAAGATGTATCAACACCAGAGTTCTCAGCCAATTCCTTTGACAGTGAGGTAAGGCCTTTCAAAGCTCTGGTAATTGATCCATCTGGAGCAGTGTTGTTGGGGATAAAGGTGCAACACTGTGTACCTATTTTGCGGCACACGCCGCCATCGGCCGCTAGCATCTGGTCAAGCACTAATCGATTTTCTAACGTCATTCTGCTAGTGGCGTCTAACTGCGCTGCAATTCCTTGAACCGCATCTCTAGTATAATTTACAAATCTCTGCTGGTTGTAATATATGTAGTTAATCCAATCTACGTTCTTGTTGATAGTCGACCACCAAATGAAGGCAGATTCGAATCCTGCGGCAATCTGGTTTCTGGCTTTGAACTCATCAGGGACCCCTCTTGGAACCCCAATTGCATCTATATAGACCCGATCATCAAAAGATCCAGGCATTGCATGTCTCTTCACTCGTGAGGAAGAGCTGCTATGAGGAGGAATCAAAGATGCTATAATGATTGGAATTACCAATTTGACTAGGGCACATCGACCTGTCCAACTTCTGTGAAGTGTATGGTGGATAATGCAGGTTCCACAATACCACCATACATCGGCTCTAGCCTGTGAAAAGTCTGTGAGGTTCAGACCTCGCAGAGCCCCTCTTTCTAGGGTGGTATTGCAATTGGTCAAATTTCCCAGAAACCGTGTATTTCTAACTCCATATCGTTCCAGTCATGTATGATATCTTCCTAACATTAACCAGGAAGCTTTCAAGTTGTTAGACAGCTGACTTAAAAAAACTAAATAAATAAAACCTTGCCAGGTACTTGTGACCTGGATTGGTCACTGCTGGAAACAGGAAACTGGGCTTGATGGATCTTTGGTCTGGCCCAGTATGGCAACGCTTATACTCTTATGTAAAAGGCTAAGTTAAAATACAGATAGCAACGTTGAATCCTTCTGGATAGAAATTCCATGTGTAAAGGGGAGTATACAGGGCTGTACTACTGTCCACCAGGACAGAATGAACAGATATACGAACAAATGTTTACTGAAATCAGGAAAGTTGTAAATTGGGCAACATTATAACAATGGATGATTTCAACTACCCCAACATTGACTGGATAAATGTTACATCAGGAGTGCTAGGGAGGTAAAATTCTTAGAAGTAATAAGTGATTGATTCTTGGAGAAACTGGTCCAAGAAGCAACAAGAGGGAGAGCTATTTTAGATCTAGTCCTTAGTGAAATGTAGAGCATGGTATTAGAGGTAAAGATGTTGGATTTGTAGGAAACAGTGATCATAATAAAATTAAATTTGAGCCAGTATCTGGAGTGAATTCACTAAAGAACTCTACTGTAGCAGCATTCAATTTTAGAAAAGGTGACTGACAAAATGAGGGAAATGGTTTAAAAGAAGCTGAAAGGGTCAGCCACAAAAGGTTAGGACTTTAAAATCATGCTTCAGTCTTTATGGAAGATGTAATATCTACCTATATCAGAAATGGTTTTCAAGGGTGACAATGCAGAGGAACTGAAAAATCTCAGCGAACCTGGAAAACATACAGAGCCAAATTGACAAGTTAAAGTGATAAAACCACCTGGACTGGATGGCATACACCCCAGAGTACTTACAATTCAAAACATGAAATTGCTGATGTTCATGATCTGTAACCTGTCCTTAAAAAGTCATCCGTAGTACTTGAAGACTAGAGGATGGCCTACACAGATTTTAAAAAGGGTTCCAAGGGTGATCTGGGAAATTACAGACCGGTAAGCCTAACTTCCGTGCTGGGTAAAATCATGGAAACTATTATAAATAATTAAAATTACAGAACACAGACAAACATGGTTTAATGGGACAGAGTCAGCATGGGTTCAGCCAAGGGAAGTCTTGCCTCACCAATTTGCTTCATTTCTTTGAAGGATTAAAAAAACATGTGATTAAAGGTGAGCTGGTTGATGTAGTGTACCTAGATTTTCAGAAAGCTACTCATGAAAGACTCGATAAAATGAAGATGTCATAAAATAGGAGGCAATATCCTTCTGTGGATTAGAAATTGGCTAGAGAGAAAACAGAGGGTACGGTTAAATGGTCATCATTTTTCTCAATGGAGGAGGGCTAATAGTGGAATGCCACAGGGATCTGTATTGGGACCGGTGCTATTTAACATTTATAAATGATCTGGAAGATGGGTCACCGAGTAAGATGATTAAATATGCAGATGACACAACTATTCAAAGTAGTCAAAACATACATTTATGAACAATTGTATAAGACCTTAGGAAACTGGAAGACTGGGCAACCAAATGGCAGATGAAATTTAATGTGGACAAATGCAAAGTGATGCACAATGAGAAGAATAATCTGAATCAGTTACCTGATGCTAGGGTCCACCTTAGGAGTCAGCACTCAAGAAAAAGATCTAGGTGTCATTGTAGACAATACACTGAAATCTTCTGCCCAGTGTGCAGTGGAAAGCAAACAGGATGATAGGAATTATTAGGAAAGGGATGGTAAATAAGAGAAAGAATATAATGCCTCTGTATTGCTCCATGGTGCGACACCTTTAGTATTGCATTCAATTCTTGTCGCCGCATCTCAAAAAATATATAGTGGAATTAGCAAAGGTTCAAAGAAGAGTGACCAAAACGATAATGGGGATGAAGTTTTCCCACATGAGGAAAGGCTAACGAGGTTAGGGCTCCTCACCTTGGCAAAAGATGAATGAGGGGGGATACAACTTGAGGTCTATAAAATCCTGAGTGGTGTGCAATGGGTAGAAGTGAATTGATTTTTCACTCTTTCAAAAGTACAAAGACCAAGGGACACTACATGGAAATAGGAGGAAATTTTTTTCACTCAAAATAGTTAAGCTCTGGACTCGCTACCAGAGGATGTGGTAACAGTGGTTAGCGTATCTGGGTTTTAAAAAAGATTGGACAAGTTCCTGGAGGAAAAGTCCTTAGTATATTATGGAAACACACATGGGGGAAGCCACTGCTTGCTCCAGGATTGGCAGCATGGAATGTTGCTACTAATTGGGTTTCTGCCAGGTACTTGTGACCTGGATTGGCCACTGTTGGAAGCAGGATACTGGGCTAGATGGACCATTGGTCTGACCCAGAATGGCTATTCTTATGTTATACTATAGAAAGCTAGCTTACACTGGCATTTATGCGCCCAACATATTTCTGGAAATGGCTGATAAGACCACAATTTGATTTGATTTTGAATATTAAATGTCTGTCTGCATGTGGCTTTTTTGAAAAACAAGCCTTTTACAGTCCTTCCTTCAACTGACTTTGGGTTTTTATTACGACAATGCTTTGAAGTTTGACAAACAAATTCATCTGGTAGTCAAGGCTTGTTATTCTCAACAGAGGCAAAATTTGACAGCTTAAACCGTTGTCAAATTTGGTCAAGCTACTCCATGCATTTATTACAAGTAGAACTGATCACAAAGTGTCTTAAGTTACTTAAGTAAAGGAGGTATCAACATATATATTTGCTTTGTATTTAATAACCTGTATTTCTGAGCATTCAGTACTGTACCAGCACCGTCACTAAATCCACTAACTGATGCCTATTGTATGAAATTCCACTTCACAGCACAGTACACAAATGCCATCATACCAAGCTAATAAAGGCTGCAAGTGTAAAAAATATTTGTTCAGTCAATGTTTGTATTAGCGTGTGTACTTGGCTACCACTTGGCAGTACATGGAATAGGTCAGAAAAGTTCCTGTTTGGTTGTTACCTTTATAGGACAGTTGAAGCCTAAGTACATTCCCCTTGGAAGATGTGCTAATCCCAACGAGATTCCAAAGCAGCCACCAGTACCGGTTGGGGGGAACTAAATGAAAGATATAGACAGGAGGAAGGGGGATATTTCGGAAATGGTTGACAATATGTATTTGTGGTTGGGTAAACTGAATAAGGCTTAAATGGACTGTGCTTGATATAACGGGCAGTACTACTTACCATCCATAATACTAATGGAATATAACATAGGGGCACCAAGGGGGGAAAGGGGATACCAATGCATAAAAACATTTTTTGGACTGTTGTGTTAGCACATGGGATAATACAGCCTGGATGTCATTGTGATGAGATTGATTTGTAAGAAGGATGGGGGAGAGGGAGGGGGAGGGGTGGGTTGCTCAGGGATAAAAGGAAAAAAAGTCAATTGATGATAGGCGAAGGATTGACAGATGTTGGCTGCCCCAGTTTTATTGTCGTGTTGCAATTTTATGTCTGTATTGCTTGAATTCCATGTCAATAAACAGATTTAAAGTAAAGGACAAAAAAAAAAAAAAAAAAAAAAAAAAACTTACCAATAGTGATCTTTTTTCAAAAATAAAAGAATACTGTCACCAAACTTCTTTTCAAACTAAGAAGAAAAAAATCATAAAAGTTATACAGGACTTACAATTATTTATTTGTTACATTTGTACCCCACATTTTCCCACCTATTTGCAGGCTCAATGTGGCTTACATAGTACCGTGAGGCGATAGCCACCTCCGGTGATGAAACAAATACAGAGTGATGTTATTGTTAATGAGATAAATATGTTACAGACACATTTGAAATCATAGAAAGGGAAGTTATATAGTGTTCATTACAAGTTTAGGTTTCTTTGTGTTGCTGGATTCAGGCACTTAAGTTGGGTCAGTGGAGCATGCTATACAATTTAGGCACACATTTCATAGAATATGACAGAGTAGATTCGTGTGTAAATCCAAAGGAGTGCCAATTAACACTAATTACTGATTAACAGCTCATTAGTTTGCACATAGCTGCCCACATTTGGGCTCCCAAATATGGATGACCTATATAGAATTCAGGGGTCTTTGTTTTACACATGTTGTGGTTTATGATCTACTCAGGGGCAGACTGACAGTGAACTGGTCCCTGAGGCATTAAGGGTCATGGGCCCCTAATTACCTATCAAAAGTGATTAAATTAGATGAAAGCTATGAGAGTGTGCCCCCCCCCCCCCCCCCCCCCCCCACTGCTGTGGGCCCTCGGGCACTGCCCTATTGTTCCAATGGTCAGTCCTGTTTAATCCAAGGTAGACTGCAATTATAACACCAGGTGAACACAGTGGATCCAAAAAAAAAAAGTCCTCTCTCATGTAATGTCTTCATTAAAATCAATATTGATTTTAATAAAGACATTGTTTGGGAAGACATTACATGAGAGAGGACTCTTTTTTGGATCCACTGTGTACTTGGTGTTCTTCATTTCTCCTGTGGAGAAATCATCTTCTGTGGTTGTTCTGCAATTATAACATACAAAAGCCAACAAATAAATTAAATGAAATTCTACAAACATCTCAAACATAAAACACCAAAAAGGAAGTGGACAACCAAAACATTCTGACTCTGCTTCCTGGTCAATCCTGTTCAACTCGCACATCTGTGTGTCTAGCTTGTTCCATAAGCAAACAAATAAATAACTCTAACTGCCTTAAAGAGATGAAAGTATCAGCCTGTGTTCTAATATAAGATGGCAACTGATTCCGTTCCCACAGTCCAGCAATTGAAAAAGGCTTGTGTAAGCCCAAGTGCACAGTGAAATATATAGACGATCACGGTGTCAAACTGTATTGGGATAGAATATATTACTCAGAATGTTTGGGCTATCACAGCATGAAAAATAATTGTGATGAATAAGATAGCAAACTGATGCCGGGTAATTGTCAAAGGAACGGAGGAAAACCCCATGGGTAGTGTTGCTGTTTAGAACAAGGATTAAAACTGAGTATGAAAAAAAAAAAAACTTCAATGCATTAGCACACCACAAAGGAAATGCCAGTCAAATAAAAGCAAAAAAATTCTCATAGGCAGTGCTGCCAGCCAGCCAAACAAATTTAAAAACAGCAAAATGAGGGGACAAAAGTGTTTCAGTGCATTAATAAACCGCAAAAGAAAATGCGGATAGACGGAAACTAAGCGTGAAAAAAGGCAGGAACACACGCATCCCACATTAAAAGAATTAGTCTGAAGAAATCTCTCACCAATACCACTCGATTTATACATAAGTACATATACAGTGGGGGAAATAAGTATTTGATCCCTTGCTGATTTTGTAAGTTTGCCCACTGACAAAGACATGAGCAGCCCATAATTGAAGGGTAGGTTATTGGTAACAGTGAGAGATAGCACATCACAAATTAAATCCGGAAAATCACATTGTGAAAAGTATATGAATTTATTTGCATTCTGCAGAGGGAAATAAGTATTTGATCCCCCACCAACCAGTAAGAGATCTGGCCCCTACAGACCAGGTAGATGCTCCAAATCAACTCGTTACCTGCATGACAGACAGCTGTCGGCAATGGTCACCTGTATGAAAGACACCTGTCCACAGACTCAGTGAATCAGTCAGACTCTAACCTCTACAAAATGGCCAAGAGCAAGGAGCTGTCTAAGGATGTCAGGGACAAGATCATACACCTGCACAAGGCTGGAATGGGCTACAAAACCATCAGTAAGATGCTGGGCGAGAAGGAGACAACTGTTGGTGCCATAGTAAGAAAATGGAAGAAGTACAAAATGACTGTCAATCGACAAAGATCTGGGGCTCCACGCAAAATCTCACCTCGTGGGGTATCCTTGATCATTAGGAAGGTTAGAAATCAGCCTACAACTACAAGGGGGGAACTTGTCAATGATCTCAAGGCAGCTGGGACCACTGTCACCACGAAAACCATTGGTAACACATTACGACATAACGGATTGCAATCCTGCAGTGCCCGCAAGGTCCCCCTGCTCCGGAAGGCACATGTGACGGCCCGTCTGAAGTTTGCCAGTGAACACCTGGATGATGCCGAGAGTGATTGGGAGAAGGTGCTGTGGTCAGATGAGACAAAAATTGAGCTCTTTGGCATGAACTCAACTCGCCGTGTTTGGAGGAAGAGAAATGCTGCCTATGACCCAAAGAACACCGTCCCCACTGTCAAGCATGGAGGTGGAAATGTTATGTTTTGGGGGTGTTTCTCTGCTAAGGGCACAGGACTACTTCACCGCATCAATGGGAGAATGGATGGGGCCATGTACCGTACAATTCTGAGTGACAACCTCCTTCCCTCCGTCAGGGCCTTAAAAATGGGTCGTGGCTGGGTCTTCCAGCACGACAATGACCCAAAACATACAGCCAAGGCAACAAAGGAGTGGCTCAGGAAGAAGCACATTAGGGTCATGGAGTGGCCTAGCCAGTCCCATTGAAAACTTATGGAGGGAGCTGAAGCTGCGAGTTGCCAAGCGACAGCCCAGAACTCTTAATGATTTAGAGATGATCTGCAAAGAGGAGTGGACCAAAATTCCTCCTGACATGTGTGCAAACCTCATCATCAACTACAGAAGACGTCTGACCGCTGTGCTTGCCAACAAGGGTTTTGCCACCAAGTATTAGGTCTTGTTTGCCAGAGGGATTAAATACTTATTTCCCTCTGCAGAATGCAAATAAATTCATATACTTTCCACAATGTGATTTTCCGGATTTAATTTGTGATGTGCTATCTCTCACTGTTACTAATAACCTACCCTTCAATTATGGGCTGCTCATGTCTTTGTCAGTGGGCAAACTTACAAAATCAGCAAGGGATCAAATACTTATTTCCACCACTGTATATATATATATATATATATATATATATATATATATAGATAGATAGATACACACATATGCATACATACTGCCTATATATATATATATATATATATATACTGCCCAAGGTTCGATTCCCACTGCAGCTCCTTGTGACTCTGGGCAAGTCACTTAACCCTCCATTGTCCCAGGTAGAAATAAGTACCTGTATATAAAGGGTATGATACATACCTGTAGCAGTTGTTCTCCGAGGACAGCAGGCTGATTGTTCTCACGACTGGGTGACGTCCGCGGCAGCCCCCACCAACCGGAAAGAAGCTTCGCGGGACGGTCGGCACGCAGGGCACGCCCACCGCGCATGCGCGGCCGTCTTCCCGCCCGTGCGCGACCGCTCCCGCCAGTTGAATGACTAGCAAAAGATGAAACACACAACTCCAAAGGGGAGGAGGGAGGGTAGGTGAGAACAATCAGCCTGCTGTCCTCGGAGAACAACTGCTACAGGTATGTATCATACCCTTTCTCCGAGGACAAGCAGGCTGCTTGTTCTCACGACTGGGGTATCCCTAGCTCTCAGGCTCACTCAAAACAAGAACCCAGGTCAATGGAACCTCGCAACGGCGAGGAAACAACAGGAATTGACCTACGAAGAACAACTAACTGAGAGTGCAGCCTGACCAGAATAAATTCGGGTCCTGGAGGGTGGAGTTGGATTTACACCCCAAACAGATTCTGCAGCACCGACTGCCCGAACCGACTGTCGCGTCGGGTATCCTGCTGGAGGCAGTAATGTGATGTGAATGTGTGGACAGATGACCACGTCGCAGCCTTGCAAATCTCTTCAATAGTGGCTGACTTCAAGTGGGGCCACTGACGCTGCCATGGCTCTGACACTATGAGCCGTGACATGACCCTCAAGAGTCAGCCCAGCCTGGGCGTAAGTGAAGGAAATGCAATCTGCTAGCCAATTGGAGATGGTGCGTTTCCCGACAGCGACCCCTAGCCTGTTAGGGTCGAAAGAAATAAACAATTGGGCGGACTGTCTGTTGGGCTGTGTCCGCTCCAAGTAGAAGGCCAATGCTCTCTTGCAGTCCAATGTGTGCAACTGACGTTCAGCAGGGCGGGTATGCGGCCTGGGGAAGAATGTTGGCAAGACAATTGACTGGTTAAGATGGAACTCCGACACCACCTTCGGCAGGAACTTTGGGTGAGTGCGGAGCACTACTCTGTTGTGATGAAATTTAGTATATGGAGCATGAGCTACTAGGGCTTGAAGCTCACTGACCCTACGAGCTGAAGTAACTGCCACCAAGAAAATGACCTTCCAGGTCAAGTACTTCAGATGGCAGGAATTCAGTGGCTCAAAAGGAGGTTTCATCAGCTGGGTGAGGACGACGTTGAGATCCCATGACACAGTAGGAGGCTTGATAGGGGGCTTTGACAAAAGCAAGCCTCTCATGAATCGAACGACTAAAGGCTCTCCAGAGATGGCTTTACCTTCCACACGATAATGGTAAGCACTAATCGCACTAAGGTGATTCCTTACTGAGTTGGTCTTGAGGC
Organism: Microcaecilia unicolor; assembly: GCF_901765095.1. Classification (NCBI taxonomy): domain Eukaryota; kingdom Metazoa; phylum Chordata; class Amphibia; order Gymnophiona; family Siphonopidae; genus Microcaecilia; species Microcaecilia unicolor. The sequence continues at coordinate 594,191,708 of NC_044031.1, forward strand.
CAGACTCTGATAAGTGCAGAAGGTATTCAAGCAGGTTCTGTGCAGGGCAAGAACGAGGTTCTAGGGCCTTGCTCTCACACCACACGACAAACCTCCTCCACTTGAAAAAGTAACTCTTTTTAGTGGAATCCTTCCTAGAGGCAAGCAAGACCCGGGAGACACCCTCAGACAGACCCAACGCAGCGAAGTCTACGCCCTCAACATCCAGGCCGTGAGAGCCAGGGATTGAAGGTTGGGGTGCAGCAACGCTCCGTCGTTCTGCGAAATGAGAGTCGGAAAACACTCCAATCTCCACGGTTCTTCTGAGGACAACTCCAGAAGAAGAGGGAACCAGATCTGACGGGGCCAAAAGGGCGCTATCAGAATCATGGTGCCGCGGTCTTGCTTGAGCTTCAGTAAGGTCTTCCCCACCAAAGGTATGGGAGGATAAGCATACAGGAGGCCGGTCCCCCAATGAAGGAGAAAGGCATCTGACGCTAGCCTGCCGTGTGTCTGAAGTCTGGAACAGAACAGAGGCAGCTTGTGGTTGGTCTGAGAGGCGAAAAGATCCACCGAGGGGGTGCCCCACTCTCGGAAGATCTTGCGTACCACTCTGGAATGGAGCGACCACTCGTGCGGTTGCATGACTCTGCTCAGTCTGTCGGCCAGACTGTTGTTTACCGCCTGCCAGGTACGTGGCTTGGAGAAGCATGCCGAACCGACACGCCCAACGCCACATACCGACGGCTTCCTGACACAGGGGGCGAGATCCGGTGCCCCCCTGCTTGTTGACGTAATACATTGCAACCTGATTGTCTGTCCGAATTTGGATAATTTGGCAGGACAGCCGATCTCTGAAAGCCTTCAGTGCGTTCCAGATCGCTCGGAGCTCCAGGAGGTTGATCTGCAGATCCTTTTCCTGGAGGGACCACAGACCCTGGGTGTGAAGCCCATCGACATGGCTCCCCACCCCAGGCGAGATGCATCCGTCGTCAGCACTTTCGTGGGCTGCGGAATTTGGAATGGACGTCCCAGGGTCAAATTGGTCCGTATGGTCCACCAGAGCAGTGAAGTGCGGCAACTGGTGGAGAGGTCGGATGACATCCTCTAGATTCCCGGTGGCTTGGAACCACTGGGAAGCTAGGGTCACATTGAGCAGATCTCATATAAGACGAGCCATGGGAGTCACATGAACTGTGGAGGCCATATGACCCAGAAGTCTCAACATCTGCCGAGCTGTGATCTGCTGAGACGCTCTGGTCCGCGAAGCCAGGGCCAAGAGATTGGTGGCCCTCGCTTCGGGAAGGTAGGCCTGAGCCATCTGGGAATTCAGCAGCGCTCCTATGAATTCCAGAGACTGAGTTGGCTGGAGATGGGACTTTGGGTAATTTATCACAAACCCCAGCAGCTCCAGAAGTTGAATAGTGCACTGCATGGACCGGAGGGCTCCTGCCTCCGAGGTGTTCTTGACCAGCCAAATCGTCGAGATAAGGGAAACACGTGCACTCCCAGCTTGCGTAGGTAGGGGCCGCTACCACCACGAGGCACTTTGTAAACACTCGTGGGGCAGAGGCGAGCCCAAAGGGCAGCACACAATACTGAAAGTGCCGTGCGCACCAGGCGGAATCTGAGATACTGTCTGTGAGCTGGCAGTATCGGGATGTGAGTGTATGCGTCCTTTAAATCCAGGGAACATAGCCAATCGTTTTTCTGAATCATTGGCAGAAGGGTGCCCAAGGAAAGCATCCTGAACTTTTCCTTGACCAGGAATTTGTTCAGGCCTCTCAGGTCTAGGATGGGACGCATCCCCCCTGTTTTCTTTTCCACAAGGAAGTACCTGGAATAGAATCCCTGCCCTTCCTGCCCGGGTGGTACGGGCTCGACCGCATTGGCGCTGAGAAGGGCGGAGAGTTCCTCTGCAAGTACCTGCTTGTGATGGGAGCTGAAAGACTGAGCTCCCGGAGGACAATTTGGAGGCAGGGAGGCCAAATTCAGGGCATATCCGTACCGCACTATTTGGAGAACCCACTGGTCGGAGGTTATGAGAGGCCACCTTTGGTGAAAAGATTTTAACCTCCCTCCGACCGGCAGGTCGTCCGGTACGGACACTTGTAGGGCGGCTATGTTCCCATGGATCCAGTCAAAAGCCCGTCCCCGGCTTTTGCTGTGGAGGCGCAGGGGGCTGCTTAGGCGCACTCTGTTGACGGGAACGAGCGCGCTGGGGCTGTCCCTGTGCCTGACGAGGCCTTCGGGCCGGCTGGTTGTACCTACGCTTCTCAAAAGAAGAGGGTGCAGCCTGCCGGGCCCGGGAAAAACGCCCGCCCGCGGGGGCGGGTGCTGAGGCGCCCGGTGGGAGAGCTTGTCGAGAGCGGTTTCCCGCTGATGCAGTTGGTCAACCATCTGCTCGACCTTCTCGCCAAAAATATTATCCCCCCGGCAAGGGACGTCAGCCAGTCTCTGCTGGGTGCGGTTGTCCAGGTCAGAGGCACGCAGCCATGAGAGCCTGCGCATCACTATACCTTGGGCCGCAGCACGAGATGCCCGTCACAGGTGTCCAAAAAATCCCCCTGGACAGGAACTTTCTTCTGCAACGCCTTCAGCTGCCTGACCACCTCCTGATAAGGCCTGGACTGCTCCGCGGGAGCTTATCGACCAGGGTCCGCCAGCTGTTGCACATTGGTCCGCATGTGGATTTCATATAGAGCAGGTAAGATTGGATGCGGGTCACGAGCATGGAGGATTGGTAGGCCTTCCTCCCAAATGAGTCCAGAGTGCGAGACTCCCGCCCCGGGGGCGCCGAGGCGGTATCCCTCGACTGCGTGCCCTCTTGAGAGCAGAATCCACGACCGCTGAGTCATGGGGCAACTGGGGCCAGCATGAGCTCTGGGTCAGAGTGGATCCTGTACTGGGACTCTGCTTTCTTGGGAATGGTGGGGTTAGTTAGTGGTCGCACCCAGTTCCGAAGCAGCGTCTCCTTCAGGACATTGTGCAGCGGTACCGTGGAGGACTCTCTAGGTGGTGATGGATAGTCCGAGGACCTCGAGCATCTCGGCCCTCGGCTCTTCCACAGAGACCACGGGAAAGGGAATGCTTATGGACATATCCCGCACAAAGGAGGCAAAGGAGAGACTCTCAGGAGGTGAGAGCTTCCTCTCCGGTGATGGCGTGGGGTCCGAGGGAAGGCCCGTAGACTCCTCTGAGGAGAAATATCTCGGGTCTTCCTCTTCCCCCCACGAGTCCTCATCCTCGGTATCGGACATTAGCTCATGTAGCTGAGTCCGGTACCGGGCCCGGCTCGACGTCGAGGCACCGAGGCCTCGGTGTCGTCGAGCGGTGGACTCCCGCGCCGCGGGGACGGAGCTCCCTCCATCGACGTCGACGGGGACTCCACCTGCTTGCGGTCGAGACCGGCACCGCAAGCGGCGGCGGTGTCGACAAGCCCCGGCGCCGGGCTAGAGCTCGCCGGCGCCACAGTCATCGGCGCCGGGGCGCAAGCACCCCCGACGCCGGCACAGCCTGGCGCATCAGCCCTCTCAGGATCCCCGGAAGGATGGCTCTGAGGCACTCGTCCAGGCCCGCTGCCGGGAAAGGCGGTGGGGCCGGTAAGGGTGTCGGTGCCAGAAGCTGCTGGGGGCCAGGAGACGGCACCGAGGTGCCGGAACCCCGACGCGTCGTAACCTCCACCACCGACGGAGATCTCTCCTCTCTACGATGACGCTTCGGCGTCGACTCCCCTTCAGGGTGCACCGGAGGGCTCCCGGTGACGGCGCTTCTTGTCCTTTTTTTCCGGTGCACGTCACCGGCGCCGGAGGGCATGGAGGAGGAGGAGGTCGATCCCCCTCGGTCTCGAGGTACCGGGTCCGACAGGGTTCGGTCCCGTGGCTCACGAGCTGAGGGAGTGACCGGGGCCGACAGCCCACGCGGCCTCTCAACCCCACTCTCACCGGCGGACCGGCGGGCCGACGGGACCTGTTCTCCTGGGGTCGCTGCCATCGGTGCCGATGTCTCGGGCATCGATACCGGTACCGAAGATCCGGCCTTCGATACCGATGCCGTCGAGGTCTACGTCGAGGGGCCGGCGCAAGTTCCAAAAAGACGGTCCCGCAGAACTTGCCTCGCAACCTGAGTCCGTTTCCGGAGACCGAGACACAGCGCACACGACTTGAGATTGTGCTCCGGCCCGAGGCACTGGAGGCACCAAGCGTGGGTGTCGGTCTGCGAGATCGGCCGGCCGCAGCGACCACACTTTTTAAATCCACTCGGGACCTTCGAGGACATCGACGGAAAAATCGCGTCGGCGAAGTCAAAGTCGGCAATGGTGGCTAAAATCACACCACGAAAAAACTAGCCGACCGATGCGGCCACTAGGCCGCAACGAGGCGTCCCCGCTGGAAGCGAGGGAAAAGGGGAGCGCGTGCTCCACACGCGCAGTCTTTTTTCTTTTTTTTTTTTTTTTTTTTTAACAGAGAAATACTAAAGGAAATTAATTAAACGAAGCGCGATCCGCGTATACGCGATCGCAAGAATCCGGCGGCTGAAGTAGAGAGAGCGGCAAAGCACGACTCTCTCCAGGCGCGGAAAAAAAGGAACTGGCGGAGCGGTCCGCGCACGGGCGGGAAGACGGCCCGCGCATGCGCGGTGGGCGTGCCCTGCGTGCCGACCGTCCCGCGAAGCTTCTTTCCGGTTGGTGGGGGCTGCCGCGGACGTCACCCAGTCGTGAGAACAAGCAGCCTGCTTGTCCTCGGAGAATATGTAAACCGCTTTGAATGTAGTTGGAAAAACCTCAGAAAAGGTGGTATATAAGTCCCATTCCCTTTCTACATAATTATGGACATTTTGGATGATGATTCCACCTCCCTTTATCCGCTGGTTTGATGATGACATGTTTTCTAATGTATAAAGAGAGAATTCCTCATGGTCGAACATCCCATTACTTCAACTATATATATGCTGCCTAAGGTCCATAAATCACTAACCAAACCACTAGGAAGACCTATTGTCGCCACTATTGGTTCCCTAATAGACCACTATCTAAACTTGTTAATGTGTTTTTAAGGCCATTCTTTCTGAAGGTTACATCCTATATACGGGATGCTTCTCATGCAATTCAACTTCTACAAGAATTTGATGGAAACATGGAAAACATTATGTTGGTCACATTCGACATTGAAAGTTTGTACACCAACATCCCTTAGGATGAAGCACTGTCTATACTCACCGATGTGTTAACATGATCATACAGAAGCCCTGAGAGTTCTCACTTTTTTCATCATCCAACTGGCAACCTTGGCATTGAAAGAAAACTTTTTTCTGTTTTCAAGGACGATACTACAAGCAAACAAAAGGGTAGCAATGGGAGCACCATGGCTCCTGACATTGCTAGCCTATACGTCGCACACTTTGAACAAGAATTTCTACACTCACATCCTTATAAAGAAGAAGTCAGATTATGGAAACGATACAGAGACATTGATGCTTGGATGGGGAAGTGTTGAGAAACTTCATTATTCTATGCATGGCTGAACACACTGGACAACAATTTAAAATTCACATTACAACCATACTAATACCCCATTTTTGGACATCAATATTACCAAGAACACATGGTTTTGACACCACAATATACAGGAAACCAACAGACAAAATCTTTATTTGCATTTCAACAGTTTCCACAGCAAACGCTTGAAGGAGAACCCTCTTGATTATTTTGAATCCCAGACTAAACGTTTTGTGGAAAGAGGTTACCCTATGCATTGCATTAGACAAAGTTTTCTGAAGGCAAAAGCAGCAAAAACAGATTAATTGCTCCAACCATGAACCAATAGGACTACGCCAGACATTGTGTGCAGTTTAGATTTTCTAATCTGTCTGTGATATTAAAAAGATACTCAAAAACTGGCTTATCCTGGAAGGTCATGTTTTCATAACAAGAAACTTACCGTGGAACCTCACTCGTGGATGAAACATTAAAGAAATCATAGCTCCATCTGCTTTACCAGATCTTATTGCACACATGCACCATGACACTAATCGTTTAGCCGCGGACCATTATCCCTGTGGCAGTTGCTCTGTTTGTTCCTCATCCTTGGCATTTGTGAATTTTGACACCCTCGTACTGGCAAAATATATCCACTTCTAAACACTGACAGCAAAACTAAATGGGTTGTTTACATTATCATCTGTCCTTGTTCATTGCTGTATGTGGGAAAGACCATGAGAAAAACTCAAGACACACGATTGAACATAGGAGTAATATACAGAGGAATAATCTCACTGTACCAGTTCAACATTGTACTGAGTTTTCACATTCATTCTTGGAACAAAGATTCTTCGCATACCAGGTTATACATCATGGCGTGGAGGTGATTTGGATTCACTGTTACTACAGAAAGATTTTTGAAATGGACACACTTGTACCAGCAGGTCTTATTATGAGAGAGACCTGTTTTTTAGATGTATCATATAGGTAGAATTGTGGCTGACATCATTTGCCGTTTTGTGTTTTGAAGTTCAAAGCAGGTTTTTAAATCGCTTGGCTGGCCGGCAGCAAACCTATGAGAATTTTTTTTGCTTCTATTTGACCCGCATTTGCTTTGCGGTATGCTAATGCATTGAATTTTTTATTTTATTTCATACTCACTGTTTTTAATCATTGTTCTAAACAGCAGCACAAACCCATGGGGGTTTACTCCATTCCTTTGACATAACCTGGCATCAATTTGCTAGTTTTCAGTCATCATAATTTTTCATGCTGTGATAGCCAGAACATCTGAGTAATATATTCCACACCAATATAGTTTATGACACCGTGATAAAGTCTATATATTTCACTGTGCACTTGGGCTTACACAAGCCTTTTCCAGTTCTAATGTGAGGCCTGTATAACTTATGGTTTTTCTCTTAGTTTGAACAGACGTTTGGGTGACAATATTCTTTTAATTTTTGAAAAAAAAAAAAAAAAGATCACTATTGGTGTGTAAGGTTTTTTTTTATACATTGTGGTGGTCAAGTATTTTCTAAATCTCACCTAGTTGTGTTTGGTGCACTGTCACTATTCCATTGGTTCATAAAACGACCATTAGATCCTTTCATGTGGTGATGGTCATAAGACCATCACTATAGTCATTTAATATTCAAGATATATACATTTTATATCAGTTAACGTACATAGTTAATATTCTTCCTTCACATTTTTTTATGTTTTTAGTAATGCATCTTCTTTTTGCATCATGTTTTAATGTTTGCTTTAAAATAGGTAGCTTATTATTTACATTTGTTTTCAATACTATTTGTTTTCCTCTCTGTAAAATATGTATGTAGCAATGTCCACCTACTAATTTTTGGAAGTTTGTCTGAACATATATACATATAGTCTTATGTTTATTTGCTTCATTATATATATTTTATATATCATTCGGTTTATTTTTATGTGCTAATTTTATTTGTGTTTAATGCAGACTCCTGAGAAACACGGCCCGCGTCGGGTCTATATTGAATATCCATTTTGCTAATTAAAGGAACTGTGTCCCGTTTCTGAAGGCTCTTGGTGCTTCTTGTTGCATTTTGTATTCTGCACAAAAATTACCATAACCTATCTGCAAAGTCCTCAAAGTCCCTCAAGTAATGGTTTTTTTCCAGGCCCTAATTAAAGTTACATACTGTAACCATACAAAATGATGAACTGATCCTGTCCTTCTAGAGAAGAATCTGGATGAACAGGAATAGTCTGGTATGGCACCCGCATGATCATATAGATTATGTGCCTGAATTGTACCTTCTAATCTGCATAAATCAGAGTTTTTACTTCGCTCTCCTTACCATCCCCACCCCTCTGTTTCCTCTAATTGAGGTTATTTATTTATTACATTTGTATCCCACATTTTCCCTCCTTTTGCAGGCTTGATGTGGCTTACATATAACCGCGGTGTTAGCCGATTACGGTTTCACCAAATACATAGTATGAATGAATACAAAGTGATAATGTGGTATAATGAGGTATATGTATGGTAGGAAACAGTTGGGGGGAACTTAGAGAAAGGGGGGAAAAAAAAGAGTCAGGTAACGTCCATTGCAGTCTTTGGTTTTGTTGTGTCAAAAGTGACCGGTATTTTATTTGGGTCAGTGGGGTATGCTCTTCTGAACAGGTCTGTCTTTAGTGCTTTCCGAAAATTTAGGTGGTCGAGCGTAGTTTTTACTGCTTTTGGCAATGCGTTCCATAGTTGTGCGCTTAGGTAGGAAAAGCTGGTTGCATAGGTGGATTTGTATTTGAGTCCTTTGCTACTTGGGTAGTGGAGGTTTAGATATGATCGTGCGTGCAGATTTTGTGGAGTTTCTGGTTGGCAGATCGATGAGGTCTGTCATGTAGCCCTGTGCCTCGCCGTAAATAATTTTGTGAACAGTTGTGCAGATTTTTAAAGTGATGCGTTCTTTGATTGGTAGCCAGTGCAATTTTTCTCCGAGTGGTTTGGCGCTGTCGAAACGTGTTTTTCCAAATATAAGCTTGGCTGCTGTATTTTGTGCAGTCTGAAGTTATGGGCACGATGGTGTCAGTTGCTGTTTTTAATTCTGTTTCTAGTTTGTGTGCCGTTTCTACTTATGGAGGAAGATTTTGTCTATTTGTTGTACTAGGACATGATGCCCTTGTTATGATTGCATACTGTATATTTCTGTATGTATGTGCATATATCTACATATTTATTCTAGTAGATAATTTGTTCTATTATAATTTTTCATGGCTAAAAATATTCTTTTGCTAAACATGAATGGGATATCCCACCAAAAAAAAAAAAAAAACCTGCTATATTTTAAGAAATTTCATCCAGACTTTGTTTTAATTAAGAAATGCACCTTTTAGCATCAGAAGCCAAGAAACTGAAACAAGATTGGGTACATGATTTTTTTTCTCCAGCTTCTGGGAAGGGAATGGTGTTGCTAGTATTTTGGCCAAAACCCTAAACATATACACAGTTTCTTTGCAATTACATGATTCTGTTGGTAGATGGCCAGCAAAAATATGCATTACTTAATGTTTACACACCTAATGTAGATCCTGCCCGCGGGCAGAGAAAGAGTTGCACACCTCTGGCAAAGATAGAAATGCACTGAACAAGCAGAGAAGAAGCAAAGAGTAACAGACAGAGGATGAGCAGTGCCCCACTGAAAGAGCTGGATGTTAGAGGTACCTGCAGAACTGATGCTGCGGTAGCAATGGAACTGTGTATAAAACGCAGACAAGGAGCTGCGCTCCAGACGCCAGCAAGGAGCAGCACTCCACATGCCGACAAGGAGCTATGCCTCCTATGCAGACATGAAGCTGTGTAGCACCTGCAGTCACAGAGCGGTGCTCCACATACCACCCTGGAACTTCACCCAATTTGCAGAGAAGAGTTGTGCTAAACAGTCAGTGGAGCTACGCTCTGCACGCAGACAGGGAGCTGCGTTCCATACACAAAGAGAGAACTGCATGCCACACACTGACAAGGAGCTGCATTCCACAGGTAGACACGGAGCCGTGTTCTACACGCAGACACAAGACTGCGCCCCACCCTGAGACCTGCAGAGAAACAACTACACTCAACATGTGACAATGGAGCTGCGTTCAACATGCAGAGAAGAAAGGTTGCAGAATAAGCAGCGAAGGAACTTCACTCAATATGCCATGATAGAGCCGTGCCCAACATGCAGTGATGGAGCCGTGGAACTGCATGGAATGATGCCCAACATGCGGCAATGGAGCCCTGGGGAACAGCCAGAGAAGAAGGTGCTGCCAGGAGGCCAACAGGAAAGGAGTACATCTTGTGGAAATGCAGACCTGGCGCTGCACTCCCCTGGCCCAGCGGGACTAAAACTACAAGAAGAGAAAGCCCCGTGCCCCAAGAGACACTCTCAGCCCCCAAGTGGTCTCTGAGCCACAATGACAGCCCTCCTAGGCAACCGACAACGTAGTTAAAGAACTCCCGCCAAGAGGGAGGTAAGCCACAGATCTGGAACCCTCAGACCATAGGGAGCAAAATGCAGCCGTAAGGCAGTGAGGAAGAAAACACCCGCCAGGCCAGGAACAAAGAGGATGCTGGCCACTAACACCAAACTGAGGAAAAAAACCAGCTAAGGGAGAGTAAAACTCCACTCCTAGAACAGAACCACTTCCCTGCAGAAAAGTAGAGAAAAGCGCAGAGCTAAGAAGCAATAATCCAGATGCACAGCAATAGATCTGCTCAGCAGGAAAGAACTGGACGAAAATGGTGTTAAAGGGGCGATCAAGGAGGACAAAGCCGTAGCGGAGAAATTAAATGAATTCTTTGCTTCGGTCTTCACCGAGGAGGATTTTGGGGGGGACACCGGTGCCGGAAAGATATTTGAAGCGGGGGAGTCGGAGAAACTAAACAAATTCTCTGTAACCTTGGAGGATGTAATGGGTCAGTTCAGCAAGCTGAAGAGTAGTAAATCACCGGGACCTGATGGTATTCATCCCAGAGTATTAATAGAACTAAAAAATGAACTTGCGGAGCTACTGTTAGAAATATGCAATCTGTCCCTAAAATCGAGTGTAGTACCGGAAGACTGGAGGGTAGCCAATGTTACTCCGATTTTTAAGAAGGGTTCCAGAGGAGATCCGGGAAATTATAGACCGGTGAGTCTGACGTCGGTGCCGGGCAAGATGGTGGAGGCTATTATTAAGAATAAAATTGCAGAGCATATACAAAAACATGGACTGATGAGACAAAGTCAGCACGGATTTAGTGAAGGGAAGTCTTGCCTCACCAATCTAATGCATTTTTTTGAGGGGGTAAGCAAACATGTGGACAATGGGGAGCCGGTTGATATTGTATATCTGGATTTTCAGAAGGCGTTTGACAAAGTGCCGCACGAAAGACTCCTGAAGAAATTGCAGAGTCATGGAATCGGAGGTAGGGTATTATTATGGATTAAGAACTGGTTGAAAGATAGGAAGCAGAGAGTAGGATTGCGTGGCCAGTATTCTCAGTGGAGGAGGGTAGTTAGTGGGGTCCCGCAGGGGTCTGTGCTGGGTCCGTTGCTTTTTAATGTATTTATAAATGACCTAGAGATGGGAATAACTAGTGAGTAATTAAATTCGCCGATGACACAAAATTATTCAGGGTCGTCAAGTCGCAGGAGGAATGTGAACGATTACAGGAGGACCTTGCAAGACTGGGAGAATGGGCGTGCAAGTGGCAGATGAAGTTCAATGTTGACAAGTGCAAAGTGATGCATGTGGGTAAGAGGAACCCGAATTATAGCTACGTCTTGCAAGGTTCCGCGATAGGAGTTACGGATCAAGAAAGGGATCTGGGTGTCGTCGTCGATGATACGCTGAAACCTTCTGCTCAGTGTGCTGCTGCGGCTAGGAAAGCGAATAGAATGTTGGGTGTATTAGGAAGGGTATGGAGTCCAGTGTGTGCGGATGTTATAATGCCGTTGTATCGCTCCATGGTGCGACCGCACCTGGAGTATTGTGTTCAGTACTGGTCTCCGTATCTCAAAAAAGATATAGTAGAATTGGAAAAGGTACAGCGAAGGGCAACGAAAATGATAGTGGGGATGGGACGACTTTCCTATGAAGAGAGGCTGAGAAGGCTAGGGCTTTTCAGCTTGGAGAAGAGACGGCTGAGGGGAGATATGATAGAAGTGTATAAAATAATGAGTGGAATGGATCGGGTGGATGTGAAGCGACTGTTCACGCTATCCAAAAATACTAGGACTAGAGGGCATGAGTTGAAGCTACAGTGTGGTAAATTTAAAACGAATCGGAGAAAATTTTTCTTCACCCAACGTGTAATTAGACTCTGGAATTCGTTGCCGAGAACGTGGTACGGGCGGTTAGCTTGACGAGAGTTTAAAAAGGGGTTAGATAGATTCCTAAAGGACAAGTCCATAGACCGCTATTAAATGGACTTGGAAAAATTCCGCATTTTTAGGTATAACTTGTCTGGAATGTTTTTACGTTTGGGGAGCGTGCCAGGTGCCCTTGACCTGGATTGGCCACTGTCGGTGACAGGATGCTGGGCTAGATGGACCTTTGGTCTTTCCCAGTATGGCACTACTTATGTACTTATGTACTTACAGAAAAAAAAAGGAAGGAGTGCCAAATGTGCCAGGAGAGAGGCACCTGAAACTAGAAAAGGCAAAATCCACCTGTGCCAGGCTAAAACTCCTGCCCGAAAGCAAGGAAGAGCTGTGGCAAACTAGTCCAAAAAAGGCACATTCCCATAAAGAGACACTGAACTGAGTCCAAGCGAAAGACTAGCAAGAATGGCGCTCCCGAGGGTACTCAGAAGAGGGATTTGAGCTAGCAGTTGCACACCAAGGGCAACTCGGACCCCTGCCAGAAGGAAAGTACCCTGCAGACAAAAGGGATCCATGGAGATGAGAGAACCAGAACTTCTGTAAGGAAGGGAGGAAAAACTGCTGCCAAAACAAGAATCAAATAGCAGAGGCGTCTGAAGAAAGATGCCTGAAGCAGCGGAGACCAGACGGTCTGAAAAAGAACTGACCAACAGCCGCCTAAGGTTGACAAGAATGAGAAAAAATAGCCCTGGACTAAAAAGACCAAGCCTGCAGCCAAACGGAGCTAGCGAGAGACTTCCTCCACTTTGGAAATGGTATAAGTTCCAGCAACGGGGCCACCCTCTGAACCAGCCGCTGTCTAGGACCGTGAAGAGGAGAAAAACTACTGAGTTTTGTGATCCAGACACAAGCTGTGCCCCACAAAAAAAAAAAAAAAAAAAAGCAATCGGTACCAGCTCGGAAGGGTCCAAGAATCAGACACCGGCCAGCAAAATTCAAAGAAACTTTGCAAGCGGCCCCCTAGGACACACTGCCAAAGGCGGGAAAATAAATCAGGCAAGAGAAAGAAGGAAAAACGGTTTTGTTTTTAAATAATCTTATTCACTAGTGAAAAGAATAAATAAAAGGTTTACCTCAGAGGCAGAAAAGGAGGGAAACACAAAGGTTTTTTTTGTTTTTTTTAAACCTTCTTCACTAGTGACAGGAATAAATAAAGGCTTACCTCAGAGGCATAAATTCAGATATACCTGCCACCACAGAAGAGAAAACCCCCACAGGGAGACAAGTTACTCCATGCCACAATCAACCATCACCCTGCTAGAAAGACAGCCAGGGAGGGTAGAGGAAGGGAAGGGAGGGAACCAGGGTCACTGGATATCACCCTAACTGGCAGATGAGGAACTCAGGACCACTGAGTATCATCTAAAACTAGCCCCAATACGGCTACCACTACACCCCTGGCTCCACTGTCACCAGAAGAATCTGAGACAGAAGCTACCAGCCAGCAATCCAGGGCAGCTGCATGATCCGTCCACCATCCGCTAGGAGACAGAGAAAATACTGAACATTCCAGGCTGCACGATACCCTTAAGGGGCGGCTTACTTGGAACTATTTTCTCTGTCTCCTTCCGTATGGTAGATGGACACAACCCATTAGTCTGGACTGGACTGGTATAGATGACAAGGAAGCTTCTATTGAACCTCTCTGATCTTGCATGTGTTGTGTTACACTATCCTTGAACATGTCTTTCTGCAGACATATTTAAAAAGTTGGAGGTTTAATTCCTCTTATTCAAGATGAAGAATTTTGTAGATCTATTATCAAATGGTCTACAGAATTCTTTCAGAATAAGATTACTCCTGAAGTGCCCTTCACTGTTATCTGGGATGCTTATAAGGCCTACTTAAGGGTAAAATTATAAAATTCAACTCTTTCAAAATAAAATTTAAGAGGAATTTAGTAGATTATAATCTGAAATGAAGAAACTTGAAACTGAATATTCTGCAAAACCAACTTCATTATTAGAGACCATTCAGAAATTGAGATTCCAATTTAATCAAATACTAGGTAAATCAGCTGATTTGATGCTGTTCACCCAACAAGCCACTTATTATACTGGTTCTAATAAAGCTGGAAAGTTAACTATTTTTTAAAATCCAAGAGAAAATCCACGCACATTTCTGCTATACAAAAAAAATGCATAAAAATACTATCACCAAGCATAAGATATTTTGCATTATTTTGTGGAGTTCTCCTCTTATATATAATCATCTAGATCGCCATCTCTCAAATTTCTGCTTTTCTGATGAGTTACAGAAACTAAAATCTTCCCCAATCAGCTATTGACAAATTAAATGTCCCCATAACTATACCGGAAATTGTATCTGCCATTTCCTCTTTAAAGTCAGGTAAAGCACCTGGATACAATGGCTTTACCATTAAACATTTTTCAGCTTTGTTGGCTCTTAAGCTCTTAGTTATATGATTTACTTTTTCCATTATTCAAGAGCATTATTACATTCTCAGAAGCTATTATCATTACGGAAACACCTGGTAAGGATCCCATGTTAATATATGCAAAGACTCTGGCAGAAAGATTATAGGTTCTTTTAAACACCCATCCCAATCCAGTTTTATCAAGGGCAGGTTGGCCTCCGACAATACCAGAATCTTTTCTCATTTAAATTACTCATGAACGAAAAATGATTGACCCTGCCTGTGTAATTTTATTAGATGATGAGAAAGCATTTGATTACACAGAATGGAAATTTATTTTCTCCGTGTTGAAATGGTTTAATTTAGGCAATAAGCTAATCAAAATTCTATATTCGAATCCTCTCATCGGTCTCTCACCAAGCATGTCCCCTCTTCTCACCCCTACTTTTTTTATTATCACTCTTGAACTATTGTTAATTGCTATTAGATCTTCCCCTAATATACACGGCACTCAAATAAAATTTTGGCATATGCTGACAATGTACTATTGTACATTACCGTACCTCCCCTAGTCTGTGCTAGCCCTTTCTTTCTGGATATATCAACTGGACTGAAACAAATTTTCCCTTTAAATACACATTGCACACGTAAGAATTATATTGTTATGCTGGTGTAAAAAGGTATTAAATATTGAGGCCTTACATCTAACTCCACATTACAGGAAACCTTGCAAGAAAATATGGCTAGCGTTTTGAGCCTATTAAGAATCTTCCTGCCAGAAATGGAACCCTTTATTCTTCTCTTAGTGATGAAAATTTAGAGAGGCTATAAAATGTTGCCATCTCCATTAGTTTCATATTTACTTAGCATGTTTCCTCTTCAATTTCCCAAGTACTTTTTTTTTTCTTTTAACCTCATTTTTATGGAATGGCAAGCCACCCCTGTATAGCCCTCAAAAACCTCAAAACCAATAAATTCAAAGATGGGGTTAGATACCCAGGTTTTTGAACTACATAGTCAGGCTTTTCTTTAGACATCAGCTGGTGGTGGATAAGTGATGTAGATAATTCCTCTCCACAATTATATCCTATTCCTCTGAAATTTAGGTTTGGTACTACTGGATCTTGATACGCCTAATATTATGTATGGCAACCTATTAGTTATTCAATTACAAAAACATCCCATCATGCATACAATTCATGCCCCTTTATGTAAGTACCGTATTTTTCGGACTATAAGACGCACCGGACCATAAGACGCACCTAGGTTTAGAGGAGGGAAATAGGAAAAAAAAAATTTCCTTTTTCCCTCCTCTAAAACCTAGGTGCTCCGGTGCGTCTTGTCCGAGTTTTGGACCGCCGTCCCGTACTTACACGATACCATGTTCCCTGGTGGTCTAGTGACGTCGGGGCAGGAAAGAGCCCCCTCTTTTCTGCCCATCGCGCTGCTCTCCGTGCTCCTCACTGCTTTCTGACGGTCTCGCGAGATTCAAAATGGCCGCCGAGAATCTCGGCCATTTTGAATCTCGCCGAGACCGTCAGAAAGCAGTGAGGAGCACGGAGAGCAGCGCGATGGGCAGGAAAGAGGGGGCTCTTTCCTGCCCCGACGTCACTAGACCACCAGGAAACATGGCATCGTGTAAGTACGGGACGGCGGTCCAAAACGCTACCTTCGGACTATAAGATGCACCCCCCATTTTCCTCCCAAATTTTGGGGGAAAAAAGTGCGTCTTATAGTCCGAAAAATACGGTACTTAAGTGTTGCCATCAAGCCCAGCATCCTGTTTCCAACAGTGGCCAATTCAGGTCACAAATACCTGGCAAGATCCCAAAACAGTACAATACGTTTTATGCTGCTTATCCAGCGATATTAAGATAAGTCAATTTTCTGCATCATAATCAAGCTCATTGCAGCAGTGCTATAGTTTTTTTCTGAACTTTAGAATTTCAGCGGTACTGCACATAAAAAAAAATATAAAAAAACATTTACTAATGCAAGCACAGTGATGTTTAAAGACATGTGTATATATAGAACACAGCAATAGGATATTTACAGCAAGTTGCGTGCACTACTGGAGGTTGGGGGCAGTCTATGATTATAAAAAAAGTCACAATTGCAGAGGCTTGATATAAGCATGACATTGAGTGCATGCGTGACGGTATGAGACGTACTCTTACAAATAGCACATTGCTGTTAGAAATAAGCAGTGAATTTTCCCAAGTCCATCTTAATTACGACTTATGGACTTTTTTTTTTTAGGAAGATATCAGAATTTTTTTAAAACCCTACTAAGCTAACTGCTTTTACCACATTCTCTGGTAATTACACATTGAATGAAGAAGTTTTCTCTGGTTTTAAATATATTAAATAGCTTTATTGCTATTAGAATGTAAGCTCTTTGAGCAGGGACTGTCTTTCTTCTATGTTTGTGCAGTGCTGCGTACGCCTTGTAGCGCTATAGAAATGCTAAATAGTAGTAGTAGTAGTAGACCTCTTATACCTCCCTTCAGCCATCTCTTCTCCAAGAAGAGTCCAAGTCGCTATAGCCTTTCCTCAGAGAGATCATCCCATCGTTTTTATCATTTGTCGCCCTTCTCTGCAATATATATATATATATTTTTTTCTTAATTCAGCTATATCCGAGATACAGTGACCAGAATGGCTCACAGTATTCAAGCTGCAATTACACCATGGAGCGAGACAAAGGCATTATAACACTCATTTTTGTTTTCCATTCCTTTTCTAATAAATTTCTAATATTCTATTTTCTTTCTTAGCTGACACTACACACTGAGTACAGAGTTTCAACGTTATCAATATATAAAGAGGAAAGGTCCCACTGAACTTTCTTTCTGAGAAGTTCTGAGAGAAGAGGACATTTTTCTGGTAAGTGAACACTATTTTGCGTTGTGTTTTGGGAACTTAAAGATTGGGGTTTAAAAGGAGGAATCGTAGGTTAATGAGGCAGAATAAAAATATAAAAAAGCAAATTTTATCAACTGATCTCCACAATCTTTTCCCCATAGTTTTAAAACTTGAACTTTGTACAACAGCATTAACAGATGATCCTGCAGTGCCTGCTAGAGGCTTAGCTTAGGAACTGGACAACATTCTGAGGAAGGGGAAGCCTACTCCGAAAGGATGGCCTCCACCTTAAGGGTGGGACCAGGCTGCTGGCATTGGCATTTAAAAAGGAGATAGAAACTGGGGAAGGCAGTCGCTCAAAAGCGCATGGTTCGGGATAAGGTATCTTTCAAAGATATCACCAAAGCAAGGAAGATAGGGTATCCAGATAGTGAGGTTGAAAAAGAGACCTAGTAGATCAGGTGTCCTTAAATAAAAATCAGACAAAAGATTTCAAATTAATACTGTCAAGTACTGAGCATATAAATAGGAACATAGTTTGAAGTGTCTATATGCGAATGCCAGAGCCTAAGAAATAAGATAGGAGAGAGACTATATTGCACTAAATGAAAAACTAGATATAATAGAGATCTCTGAGACCTGGAGGAAGGAGGATAACCAGTGGGACACTGTCATATCGGGGTACAAATTATATCGTAGTGATAGGGTGGATCGAATTAGTGCGAATTGGTGAGGGGTAGCATTGTATGTTAAGGAGATCCTTGAATCAAATAGATTGAAAATTCTGCAGGAGACAAAAAACACATCTTGGAATCACTATGGATTGAAATTCCATGTGCAAAAGGGAAAAAGGATAGTGATATGAATGGCCAGGATGAACAGACGGATGCAGATGACTGGGACTTGGTGATCCAATAAAGGTTGAGGAACAGAACAGGGAATTATTGATAAAAGATGGAGTGGGAATTTTGAGGGATAGTGAGTACTTGGCAATTGGTAGTTAGGGATATGTTGATAGGTTGGGAAAAAGTGAACGTGAAATGAGAGATAGAAGAAGAGAGGCAAGAAAAGGGGATGAAGTCTGGGGAAAGGTTGAGACATAATATGAATGACCTGGAAGACTGGAGAAGGTGAGAGGCAATGAAAAGGGGATGGGGGTACAAGTCTGACATGGTTGAGTGAGGGTGGAAATGGGGAAAGAGGCATGGAGTATAGGGTAAGAGACAAGAATGGTCTGGAGGCAAGGGAAGGAAAGAGACAGATGGAGCTGGTGAGAGGATTGGAGCCAGTGGAGGGTAGATGAGGGTGCATACAGAGGATTGAGGGGGAGGCAATAGGAATGATGGAGAGAGAATAAGAACATAGGAAAAATAGGTAGATGAAAAATGAAAAGTAAAGTAGAGGGTAAGAAAGGGAGAATGAGTGTAAAATCCAACGGTGGATATAAATGCAGAGAACAGAAAAAGTGCGTATGTGTGTGGGGTGTAGAAATCTATATAAATAATTCTCACCTCCAACGTTCTGAACCTCACTGTGTGGCAGGGAAACACTGAAGCCCTGTAGTCTTCTAGGTTGTCAGCACCACTCACTCTCACTCATAGACCCGCCCTCAGCCACGCCCCATCCACACAATTCACAACCCCAACATTCTAAATGTAAATTTGTAGTTGCAAGATCTCATGAGTGTCTGTCCTGCCCTCCTGTCACAACGTGGACGACGTGGAGGGCGGGGCTATGACACTAAGCCAGTCGCCAGTTCCACCACCCTCCGACGCTCCCCCTCCGACGCTCCCCCCCCCCGACGCATACCGAGAAACAGCCAACTACGCAGGGCCTCCACCCCCCCCCCCCCACGCACAGCATCTGAACGAGGGTGCGTTTTATTCTCAGCCATGAATGCCTGCCCCGCCCACGCGTCAAACGTGAGGATGTCGTGGGCGCAGCAATGCCTAAACAAATCCAGGGTGGAAGAAAAACAGACCTCCAGAAGAAGACCCCTCAGAGACAAAACCCCGCCCCCATCCGCAAAAACGGAACGACTCACAGACAGGAAAAAGAGGGAGGGCGCCGGCAGATGAGGGCTCAGGCTGGGGTCACGGACAGGGTCCACTGGCGACTCGCAACGGGGGAGGGAAAGAGCACTGGGTCAGACTCCAGCGCTGCCAGCAAACAAACCTATGACATGCCTCAGGAGTATAACCCACAAGAGTGGAAGACAGCCACCCAACACCACACTAAGCAAGAAAGCCCTTTGGTTAATCTCAGTTTCCACTCCAATACGCAACCGTCATTCCAGTACAAAAAAAAAAAAAAAAAAAACATAGCAGCTGCTGCTGCTACAAAGAAAGGGGAATCAGACAAACCCTGAAACTGGGAGGGAGGGAGGAAAGGAAGGAAAGGGGGCACCTTACAACTTGAAAGCTAAACTATGGAGAGGGGGGGAGGGGGTACCAAATAACAGAGAGGGGGGGTCCCTAAGACCAGAGATGGGGAAGGGGTTTCCCTACCACCAGAGAGAGAGGGAGGAAGGGGGGGTCCCCCAAGAACACAGAGGGGAGGGGGAGAGAATCCTCAAACCAAAGGGGAAGGGGTGTCCTGAGACATGAGAGGGGGGGGGGAGAGGGAAGGACACTGTCTCACATACACCCACTCTCACAGACAGTCGCAACACCCTCACTTTGTCACACACACTTGCACATTCACATCTCTCCTCACACAGTCACTCTCAGATACTCTCCCAAACATACACACACAGTGGAAAACCTTGCTAGCACCCATTTCATTAGAACCAGAATGGGCCTTTTTTACTAGTATAAAATAAAAGATTAGTGCCAAACAGATGTAAGGAAGGAAAGGAAGAACACAAGAGGAGAGAAGAAATGGAAAGACCTGGAAAATATTTGGGAGGAGTCTGGCACATAGAAAGTGGAAGAGACTGGGACCAGCCTCATTAGAAAAATAAAAATTCCCAAAAGGTAGAAGACACATTTTTTCTTTAAATATTTTAATGATTGAGCTATGCTTACTTTGTAAAATGTACATTTGTTTTCTATTTTTATTTGCAAAGTACAGGAGGCAACACATTTCTGTTTCTCTTTACCAATATCGCCCTGCTTATAGAGTCTGGATTTCTTGGGGAGGGGGTCTCCATTCATTTTTGTTGGTCCCTATTTTATATCATGTGAGGGTCTGTCCATATCTACATGTGCAGCTGAGGGGAAGGATTCTGCTAGTGTGTGGCATTTTAGAATCCAACAGTCCCAGCTTGTTCCAGTTTCCTAGTAGGCAGGTATATGATAGGTTGAAGTATCTTTTTGCAGGGTTTTATTGCTATTTCATAAACTGTCTGGCTCTATTTGAAAGTAGTATCTGGGGCAAGGGCTGCCTTTGATGGCCCTTGTCACCAAAAATAAAATGTGCTCAGGACTAATGGGCTCCATAGCCTGTAGAGTCACCACACAAACAAAAAGCCCATCTGATATAAAGAAAGTTATACCAGTGGAAGGAGTGTGCCTGAAGTGATGGTCATAATTCAAATAATTTTACTTGCAATTAAGACAAGCTGCTGCTCTGGCCGGTCCTGGGACCTCTGCTACCTCCCGCCTCTTGATACTTCCAGTTCTTTGTAAGTGGGATGCAGCAGAGGCAGCCTGTGTTAATCATTGCTGGCCACAGTCACTGCACCTGAGTGACAATACCGGCACTGCGCCCAACAACAACCAGCGCCTAACTTAACAAAAGTTGGCTCCCCCTGACGTCAAAACCTGGCCACGCCTCTGATCCACAATAGAGCACTACCTCCTTTGCCATGACCTTCTAGTTTCTTTGGCAGTCTGTTAAATGTTGCTGAAAAAGCCTGTCTGGGGCTAATCAGGCTATCTAAAAGGCAAGGAGCCTCTCCTAATCATTTAGACTGAGGGATTTGTTTTGAGAAATACATGTTTTATAGTATGGACATAGGCGTAGTTTGACTGTTTCATTTGGGGGGGCAAAGAATGGGTGGAGCATATTAGCATATCATTTGCATATATACATATGCAAATGAATTGCTAATATGGAGGAAGGAAATGAAATTTACAGGCAAAATATCACAGATGCACATTTCAAAAAGCTGACATTTCATTAATAATTATGAATAAATACTTTTATTTACCTTGTTGTCTGATCATTTAGTTTTTCTATTCGCTTTGATCCCAGTGTCTTCTGTTTTATGCAGTGGTCTTCTTTCCAGTAGGCTTCCCTCTGCTCCCCACCCTCCCAGTCCCATCCATCTCTTGCTCCTTCCCTCTGCTCCCCACCCTCCCAGTCCCATCCATCTTCTGTTCCTTCCCTCTGCTCACCATCCTCCGTCCCATCCATCTTCTGCTCCTTCCCTCTGCTGTGCCTGACCTCTCCCAATCCCATCCATCTCCTGGTCCATCGCTCTGCTCCCCACCCCTCGCAGTCCCATCCATCTCTTGCTCCTTCCCTCTGCTCCCCACCCCTCCCAGTCCACCCATCTTGTTCCTTCCCTCTGCTCACCATCCCTCCCAGTCCCAACCATCTCTTGCTCCTTCCCTCTGCTCCCCACCTCTCCCAGTCCCATCCATCTTCTGTTCCTTCCCTCTGCTCACCATCCCTCCGTCCCATCCATCTTCTGCTCCTTCCCTCTGCTGTGCCTGACCTCTCCAATCCCATCCATCTCCTGGTCCATCCTCTGCTCCCCACCCCTCGCAGTCCCATCCATCTCTTGCTCCTTCCCTCTGCTCCCCACCTCCCAGTCCCATCATCTTCTGTTCCTTCCCTCTGCTCACCATCCCTCCGTCCATCCATCTTCTGCTCCTTCCCTCTGCTGTGCCTGACCTCTTCCCAATCCCATCCATCTCCTGGTCCATCCCTCTGCTCCCCACCCCTCGCAGTCCCATCCATCTCTTGCTCCTTCCCTCTGCTCACCTCCTCTCCCAGTCCCATCCATCTCCTGCTCCTTCCCTTGCTTCCCACCCACCCCCATCCATCTCCTGCTCCTTCCCTCTGCTGTGCCTGACCTCTCCCAATCCCATCCATCTCCTGGTCCATCCCTCTGCTCCCACACCCCTCGCAGTCCCATCCATCTCTTGCCCCTTCCCTCTGCTCACCTCCTCTCCCAGTCCCATCCATCTCCTGCTCCTTCCCTCTGCTCCCCCCCCCCCCCGGACCCATCCATCTCCTGCTCCTTCCCTCTGCTTCCCACCCCTCCCAGTCCCATCCATCTTCCCTCTGCTCCCCCCCCCCCCCGCAAGGTCCAAGGATGGTGACTCCGTTTACCCCCTCTCTTCCTCCCTCCCTCTCTCCGGTGCAGGCAACAATCTTCAGCTTTTTCAGCGTTCCTGGCAGCGGTAGCGATGTACACGCTGCCTTCGGTCTGCCCCGGAAGCCTTCTCTTCAAGTTCCTGTTCCCACCTATGCGGGAACAGGAACTTGAAGAGAAGGCTTCGGGGCAGAGCCAAAGGCAGCGTGTACAACGCTACCCGCTGCCAGGAACGCTGGAAAAGACTGCTGCCTGCGCCGGAGGGAGGGAGGGAGGAAGAGAGAGGGGCATAGGCGGTCGGCTTATAGCCACAATTAACACAGAAAAAAAATAAGTAAAAATAAAATAGTCACAATACCTTTTATTAATTTAGATATTAGATATGTATCATATGTCAAAGAATAAAGTGGTGCTCAAAGCATATACTAACCACAATCGCTCAACTGCAAACACTATGCACAAATTTGTGCAAAAACATACTCAAACCTTACTGTACCATAACACTAGGCAGACCCTAATACACCAATATACCACCCATATAGAAAATGCAGACCGTCAACAATATGAAACAAGGGATCATAATATCACAATTCTCATGTAGAGCACAAAACACCCTTTTAGGTGGATAGTGTTCACAATGAGCTCCTTTTATTAACAACTATATGTAGATCCTTCAAGAGGTAGTGTGTCATGATTTAGGCTCTAAAACCCTTTCCGATGTTTTGGTGCCACCTCAGTAATGCCAATACACCATCTCTCCACTGCAAAACACTATACACAAACTTGTGCAAAAAACACACTCATAACCTTAGCAAACCATAACAGCACTAATTCCAAGGACAGGATGAGCTACAACCTTATGTGTGGAAAAGCAGCACTGTAATTACACCGGGCTCTAAAACACCAGTACACAACCTATTGAAACAAAAAAAAAAAGGGCTGTAAATACTACACACTAGTAGAATACTGCACCTTGATTACACATGAAAAACACATGACACAACAGATATGAAGGCAAAACTGGAAAGTTACCTCAAGAAGTCAGACTCAGCATGCAGCAATACTAGAAAAATTGAAACTTACATGCAAATATCACAGATGCACATTTCCAAAAGCTGACATATTCCAGTTAATAAATTCTGAATAAAATACTTTTTTCTACCTTTTTTGTCTGATCATTTAGTTTTTCTATTCTTTGGTCCCAGTGTCTTCTTTCCATTTGATATTTTTTCTCTCAACATGTCCACCATCCTCCTGTGTCCTTATGCGTCCTGTACCATCTGTAGCCCTGTCCTTATCCTTTCTCAGTTTCAGCATCTGCCCTCAAAGTGTTCCAATCCAGCCCTTAAATTCAGCAATTTCCCCTCCATCCAAATCCAGCATGTCTCCCCTCCATCCATGTGCATGACTTCCTCTGTCTTTCCTTCCCTCATCCATGTCCGGCATTTCTCCTCTCTCCCTTCTACTCCATCCGTTGTGCATCTCCTTCTTCCCTCCCCTCCATCCATCCATGGTCTTTCTCTTCTACCCTTCCATCCAGTGTCATCCCTCTTTCTCTCCTCCATCCTTCTACCCATTACCCTCTCCCAATCCTTCCGTTATTGTCTCCCTCTCCTTCCATTCCATTGTCTCCCTCTATTCTCCCCTTCCTCTAAACAGTTCTCTCTCTCGACCCTTTTCCATTCAGCATGTCCTCTCTATCCCCATCCTTCCAGTGTCTTTACCTCTTTCCCTCCCCTACCCCTTACGTCCAGTGTCTTCCCTTTTCGTTTGCCCTCTCCTTCCAGCATTTTCCCTCTTTCTCCCTCCTTTCATTCAGCATTTTCTCCGTCTGACAGCTAGGGTTGCCCCCAGTTTATCCCAGCAGCTTCTCTCTCTCTCTCCCCATCTTCCACGAATCTCTCTCTCTCTCCTCTTCCATCCAGCATCTTCTCTTCTGGCTCTCCCCTGCTCTCTTCCATGTCCCCTCTTTTCGCGCCCCATCTCTCTCTGGCTGTCCCCCTGCTCTCTCTTCCATGGCCCCTCTTTTCGCTCCCCATCTCTCTATGGCTCTCCCCTGCTCTCTTCCATGTCCCCTCTTTCGCGCCCCATCTCTCTTGGCTCTCCCCTGCTCTCTCCTTCCATGTCCCCTCTTTCTCTCCCCATCTCTCCTGGCTCTCTCCCTGCTCTTTTGCATGTCCCTGGCTCTCCCCTGCACTTTTCTACTTTCCTCTCTCTCTCCTCCAGCGTCCTCATGCATCCTACCCTTCTCTTCCCTTCCCCTTCTTGCTCCCATCACTCTCACTCCCTTTCTCCACCCCCCTTTTCCTATCCCTGCCATTGCTTTCCTTCCTCCCTCTTTCCCCGTAGATGTGGCACCTCACATCCTCCTCTCTCCACCCCCTTTCCCTTTGGTCTAGCAGCTGGCTGGCATGATGCATCGCTCTTCCCCCCCCCCCCCCCGGACTAGGTCGGTATCGCTTTCCCCTCCGCTCCTGTCATGTCTTTGAACGTCGAGGATTCCTTCCGGTAGCAGCAGAATCGGCAATGATGTAAGCGCTGCTTTCAGCCTGCCCCAGAAGCCTTCTCTGGACAGCGTCCTCCTACGCGGGAAACTGTACAGAGAGTGCTTCCGGGGCAGGCTGAAAGCAGCGCTTACATCATTGCCGATCTGCTGCTACCGGAAGGAATCCTTGACATTCAAAGACGACGTGACAGGACAGGAGCGGAGGGGGAGAGCGATACTGCAGTAGTCGGGGGGGGGGGGGGGGTGGACGGTAATGATCGCGGGTCCACGGGAGGGAGGGAGATGTTCAAGCAGCGGGAGCTGCACCCGGGGTGGTCCAGTCTGCCCTGCCCTGCTGCACTTCTGGCTGGGGAGGCTTAGCCTCCCCAAGCCTCTATACCGGGCGCCTATGGAGAGGGGTAGACGTACACGCCTCCTCTCCATCCGCTTGGCTTCCCTGCCCTCTCTGTCTGCGTCCCGCCCCGAAAGGAAATGACGTCAGAGGAAGCGGGACGCAGATAGAGAGGGCAGGGAAGCCAATGCGGATGGAGCGGAGCGCGTGCCTGCATGTGGTTTTTTGTTTTTTTTTTAACTAATGGCGCGTGCGGCGCCTCGCGTCGTTTGGGGGGGCATTGCCCCCCCCTCGCCCCCCCCAGTCTACGCCTATGCAGTATGGACTTTTTATGCTACCAGAGGTCCACGTCCCTTACATTACCCTGTTCATACTTTGCATATTTCAGTTTGTAAAACTGATGTTCATGCTGGACATAAGTCAGTAAGTACTAGTACATTTAATTCTCTAGAGCAGGCTATGTGTCAGCAGATCCTGTTCTAAACTACATGAAAAATGGATGTCCATATTCTGAGTTGGATGACCTTACTATAATTGCACTATTTCCTCAGAATTATAGAAAGCACCTCTTAGAAGTATTTTGAACGCAAAGTCTCAGCTGAAAGTAATCATAACACAAAACATTTTTAAAATAGGCAGTTCAGTTTAACCCGGTCTTTCCTTTTCCCCAAGTTTTATGGCAGTTTCCCAGCAAGTGCTAAGAAACCACAAACATATACCCCGAATTTTAGCACAGGTAATATGAATAGAGGTCTATTATATTTTGAGTACAATAGATACTGTTGGGAGGAAGTGTAAACTCAATTGAACAGATAAAGGTACGTTTTGATGCAGAAAAATATTCGAAAGAATTTTGTGAAACATGTGAACTTATCTTCTGGCAACCTCCTGGAGCAGCAATAATCTCACTAAATGTAGTCCTGTTAACTGTTTCTGTCTTCTGTCATGGAAATGGGTGAGAATTCTGAAGGCTGTAAGATTAGACATGTATTTCTGTAATTTTCAAATAGTGTGTGTAGAATTCTGTATACTCTTGGGGAAAGGTGCAAATCTGTAGAACCTAGAACAGCCTAAGCATTACAATCTTCTGTACTGCTGACCTTGCCTTGCCCCCCCCCCCCCCCCCCCCCAAGCATTGTCTCAACAGTCTAATTGTTGTGGTGTGCTATTTACTTCTCCCCAGTTCCCTTTGCTTGTCCACTGCATAGTTTTAATAAACTGCTATTCATACAATACAGCAAAACAGTCCAGAGAAAGAAAAACATGGGACCAAGAGTTCACTGGTAGAAATTTACACCTTACCTCATCTAAAGCACTGCTGTTAAGTGAAAAACCCCAGATCTAGTGATAGGAAATCTGGAAGGTCCCTTGCACAGTGATTTAAGAATGTGAAGCACACCATGGTCAGACAGGAAACAATGCACTGAAATGGAAGCAGCTTAAAGTTCCAGTCCACCAACACTGAAAAAAACAAAAGAAAGCGAAACAGTTAAAAAAAAAAAACCCCACAACGGGTAAACACAGTTATACTCTTGCTTTAAGAGCCTGCAAACAAAACGATTCACGGACTAGCAAACTCATTACAATAGTAAGCATCTGAAGAGATGTATCGAAGTTATTCAACATACATATAGAGCAGCATCTATTCCCATGTCCGGTACACTGGAAAATAAAAAGTCATACAGCACAAACATTTCCCTGCATGTGAGCTGTGCCAAACTACCTCTTCCAGCAACCAGACTTTCCTGATGGTCACAAAGTTGAGCAATTCTTGTCAGCTACTCTGTATCACTATCCTCCAATCAAAGCTGCCAAAATCCTAGGGTTGGGAGGTGAAGGAGTTGCCTAATGGTTAGGTTTCTTGGTGACTCTGGGTAAGTCATTTAACACTCTACAGCCCCAGGAACAAAAAGAAAAGCCTTAGACTGAACCCAATAGGTACAGAGAAAGTAACATAAAATATGTAAACCACTTTGATTATACCACAGGAAGGCACCATATCAAATTCTATTACCCATTACAAATTAGCATCTCAAAAGGGTGCTCAGAGCAATACATACTCTTGTTTGGAATCCAATTTATACCTTGCTGAGCCGGCACAACAGTTATGTCCTACCAGGGGCGTAGTTATGGGTGGGCCTGGATGAGTCTGGGCCCAGGCCCACCCAGTCTCAGTCGAATCACCAGTCAGGTTCCTAGGGTGTCACTGTAGTGCTCATTAGCTCAGCGTTCAGCACATGCAACAGGAAGTGCCCTCATCTGGAGAGCCTGTTGTCAGCAGAAAGCAGCAGCTCCAGTGAGTTTTTTTTTTGTTTGTTTTAACTCCTAACAATTAAGCAACAGCCCTCCTGTCATGCCTGTCATTTGCTGCTGTAGGGGGGGGGGGGCGGCTCTGCTCTGCAAGGCTACGCTGTTTTTCCTATGCTCTCTGTCTCTGCAGCAGCTCTGCTCGTACTGCCTGTCCACCCCCCACCCCCGCGAATCAGACTGGCACATCTTGGGTCTCTACTATTAGTGACCCTCCAGGACACAGAGAAACAATGTCCGAGCCCAGGACACAGAGAAACAGTGTCCAGAGCCTCACTGCTGCCTTTAAAAAAAGTAGGACTCCGCCCCTGTCTCCATGCATATAGACTACTGAAATGCTTTGATGTTTCGCTCATATATACTGTCATCTACCAACATTTGCTTATTTCCAATCTGACGAAGGGCAACCTTCGAAAGCTAATCAAGAAATGTATTAAGTTATGTCCAATAAAAAAGGTGGTATCTTATTTTCTTTTCCATGTTTTATTTTATTCCATTGATTACAGGTTTAAAAAAAAATCTGAAAACTAGTCTCTATTTCATGCTGTTGGGAGGGCGTGGGCTCTGCAGTACCAAGGTTAAAACATTTTAGGGTGGAGGATTGGTAAGGCCAGGGAAGGCAAGACTGATGCCACACTATAGGGTAGGGGGAGGGCAGGACTGATGCCAAACTATGGTGGATGGGAGGTAGGGCAGGGCAGGGCTATGCTGTGTCTTACAGGATGATTCAGAGATTGCAGGTTACCCAGTTCCAGGCTGGAAATTTGGGACAGTCCTGGATTTCTGACACCCCTAAGGGTGTCCTACCATCCCCTCCCTATACTGCCCTGGGGTCTAGTGACCTCTTTGGGGCAAGAAAGAGCCCCCCTCTTTCCTGCCGGAGCGCCTGCATACTGTTCCTTGCTGACTCCAGTCCCGGCACAGATTAAAAATGGCCGCCGAGCGTTGAAGCGGGCCATTTTGAATTGGTATGTAACGTCTAAACAAATTTAGTCTATGTTGAGGCATATGCACTAAATATGTAATACTTGGTAGCAATGAAACCGTGATGGAATATTCACATAGTAGGCAGACAACAGATTTGTTTTCCACTGAAAATAATTAACTTTTTATGAACTTAGCAGCTAATATGTGCTGCTTGCTATTTTGTATTTGGCAGTGTATTGTTTGCCTGCATAATAAAATCACAGTTGCAAATATTTTTTCTGCCAGGAAAACAGGAAGTAGGGCAACCTGGCTTTTCCAAACACCAAAGGAGAAGTGTATATGATTCCAAATCTTATTAAGAAATACCAAAACGACTTGACACAGCTGCTGTGTTTCGGCGCTGGGCGGCCTGCCTTAGGAATTAAAAAGCACAATATCCTTCTGGTGTCGCCAAAACGGTCCAAGTAAAGCACCAAACACAGCAGCTCTGTCTAGTCATTTGGTATTTCTCAATAAAGATTTGGAATCATGTACGCAGGGCTTTTTTGAGGGGGGTACTGAGTACCAGCACCTTTTCTCCATTGCCTGCTAAAATTGACCCAAGGACCCCCAAGTTTTTAATTAAAGAGTTCAGGCTCCACACACCCAATTCTGCCCTGTCATAGATTCTGTGACTAGTTGCAGGGGGCCTGGCTATTGTGGGATGAGTCCCAAAGTGATCACCCCACCCCTGAAGGGTGGACTAGCATTTGAGTACCGGCACCTTTTTGGCTAGAAAAAACACACCTGTAATACGTCTCCTTTGGTGTTTGGAAAAGCCAGCTTGCTCTACTCCTGTTTCCTGCCTGACTGATTCTCATAGGGATTGAGCATACCTCCACTTTTGGCAGGTGTCTGTCCCAAATATTTTTCTGCCAAAGCTTTAACTAACAAAAGCACATGATTTCCTACTGGATCACATTCATACATTTGTCCTGCCAAGCAAAGAATATAGTCTGTGTTAAGAAGCTTCTCAAACAGAACTGCACTATTTCAAAACAAGAAACCTGAGGAAGCGAAGCTGCTGGGCTAGCTGGATTTGAAGTCAATATGTGTAAATTGAGGGTTCTCAAAAAGTCTGACTATACAAGTTACTGTTATAGGAGGAAAAAACCTCAAGAAGCTCAAAAGGTTGCTAAAAGCAATTTGAGCAGGACTGCTTCATCATCGGCTTTGAAACGGCATTAAAAAAAACCTCCATTACATTTCACCTGTTATTCAAGGTGCTCTGCTCTAACAGTATTGTTCTATAACTCTATCCACAACAGTAATCCGACAAGTTGCTTAGCTTCGAGTTGATCTTCCTTTAGCTCTTCACGCTCCTCTCAATTCAACTAACAGATCGTAACTAACTGTGGCCAGCATTTCGTCACCTGTATCAGGCTTCATCAGTCATATTCTGAGTATCAAGAGAGCCTGGTGTGTTTCTTCTCACCCGATGTAGTCAGACTCTTTGAGAACCCTCAATTTACTATTTATAACATATTGACTTCATATTATAGAGAGCTCTACCCTATATTTTGTTTTTGAACTAGTTGGATTTGAGACATGTCATCTAAACAAAATTTCACACAATATAAGTTTCAGTAACATCTGTTGAGGGAAAAAATAAGGCCACCTTTACTTTTCTGTGTTATCAATAAACACAGTTCGCTGCCACTATCATTACTCAAAGTGTTTATGCAGGTCTCACAAGGGAAAATTAGGTTCTTACCATGATAATTTTCTTTCCTTTAGACATAGCAGATGAAGCCATTATGTAGGGGTTGTGTCCATCAACCAGCAGGGGGAGATAGAGAGCACTCAACCTTTCACAGTGCCACATGGCCAGCTAGCTCCACTGCCTCTTCAGTATTTGAAGCTTCCAAAGCAGTATGGCAAACCGCAATGGGAATAACATGAACTTTCCTCACAGTGAACGATGGCCCCTTAACAAGGGCATGAACTCAAAAAAAAAAAGGAGGGAATGAACCTCATCCTCCTGGAGGGAATAAACTCGTCCTCCACTTTGTATAAACGAAAGGAATACTTGCATCCTCCTGGAGGGAATAAACTCATCCTCCCAAAACATGAACTGAAGGGAATGAACTCATCCTCCTCCTAGAACTGTAACAAGAATCCTGAAGACTGTTTTCTGACTCCCCAAGGAAGGAATATAACTTCAGGAAACAACAGCACCTAAAATCAGAATCACTGCAATACAGACAGACAATCACAAAGGGAGGGCTCATGGCTTCATCTGCTATGACTAAAGGAAAGAAAATCATCATGGTAAGAACCTAATTTTCCCTTCCTTGTCGTCATCAAGCAGATGAAGCCATTACGTATGGGATGTAACAAAGCAATCCCTAAATAGGGTGGGAACAAGCCACACCACGCGCTAGCACCTGTGCTCCAAAACACGCATCCCTCCTGGCAGCCACATCCAGCCTGTAATGTCGGGCGAAAGAGAGCTTAGAAGCCCATGTTGCAGCAAAAATACATAGTAAAAATTTTTTTAGATACATTAAAAGCAGGAAACCGGCCAAAGAGTCGGTTGGGCCGCTGGACGAAAATGGTGTTAAAGGGGCGATCAAGGAGGACAAAGCCGTAGCGGAGAAATTAAATGAATTCTTTGCTTCGGTCTTCACCGAGGAGGATTTGGGGGGGACACCGGTGCCGGAAAGAATATTTGAAGCGGGGGAGTCGGAGAAACTAAACAAATTCTCTGTAACCTTGGAGGATGTAATGGTCAGTTCAGCAAGCTGAAGAGTAGTAAATCACCGGGACCTGATGGTATTCATCCCAGAGTATTAATAGAACTAAAAAATGAACTTGCGGAGCTACTGTTAGAAATATGCAATCTGTCCCTAAAATCGAGTGTAATACCGGAAGACTGGAGGGTAGCCAATGTTACTACCGATTTTTAAGAAGGGTTCCAGAGGAGATCCGGGAAATTATAGACCGGTGAGTCTGACGTCGGTGCCGGGCAAGATGGTGGAGGCTATTATTAAGAATAAAATTGCAGAGCATATACAAAAACATGGACTGATGAGACAAAGTCAGCACGGATTTAGTGAAGGGAAGTCTTGCCTCACCAATCTAATGCATTTTTTTGAGGGGGTAAGCAAACATGTGGACAATGGGGAGCCGGTTGATATTGTATATCTGGATTTTCAGAAGGCGTTTGACAAAGTGCCGCACGAAAGACTCCTGAAGAAATTGCAGAGTCATGGAATCGGAGGTAGGGTATTATTATGGATTAAGAACTGGTTGAAAGATAGGAAGCAGAGAGTAGGATTGCGTGGCCAGTATTCTCAGTGGAGGAGGGTAGTTAGTGGGGTCCCTGCAGGGGTCTGTGCTGGGTCGTTGCTTTTTAATGTATTTATAATGACCTAGAGATGGGAATAACTAGTGAGGTAATTAAATTCGCCGATGACACAAAATTATTCAGGGTCGTCAAGTCGCAGGAGGAATGTGAACGATTACAGGAGGACCTTGCGAGACTGGGAGAATGGGCGTGCAAGTGGCAGATGAAGTTCAATGTTGACAAGTGCAAAGTGATGCATGTGGGTAGAGGAACCCCGAATTATAGCTACGTCTTGCAAGGTTCCGCGTTAGGAGTTACGGATCAAGAAAGGGATCTGGGTGTCGTCGTCGATGATACGCTGAAACCTTCTGCTCAGTGTGCTGCTGCGGCTAGGAAAGCGAATAGAATGTTGGGTGTTATTAGGAAGGGTATGGAGTCCAGGTGTGCGGATGTTATAATGCCGTTGTATCGCTCCATGGTGCGACCGCACCTGGAGTATTGTGTTCAGTACTGGTCTCCGTATCTCAAAAAAGATATAGTAGAATTGGAAAAGGTACAGCGAAGGGCGACGAAAATGATAGTGGGGATGGGACGACTTTCCTATGAAGAGAGGCTGAGAAGGCTAGGGCTTTTCAGCTTGGAGAAGAGACGGCTGAGGGGAGATATGATAGAAGTGTATAAAATAATGAGTGGAATGGATCGGGTGGATGTGAAGCGACTGTTCACGCTATCCAAAAATACTAGGACTAGAGGGCATGAGTTGAAGCTACAGTGTGGTAAATTTAAAACGAATCGGAGAAAATTTTTCTTCACCCAACGTGTAATTAGACTCTGGAATTCATTGCCGGAGAACGTGGTACGGGCGGTTAGCTTGACGGAGTTTAAAAAGGGGTTAGATAGATTCCTAAAGGACAAGTCCATAGACCGCTATTAAATGGACTTGGAAAAATTCCGCATTTTTAGTATAACTTGTCTGGAATGTTTTTTACGTTTGGGGAGCGTGCCAGGTGCCCTTGACCTGGATTGGCCACTGTCGGTGACAGGATGCTGGGCTAGATGGACCTTTGGTCTTTCCCAGTATGGCACTACTTATGTACTTATGTACATGAAGAGATAGTGCTCCAGTTTCCGCCCAGAAAGAGGAAATCGCTCTTGTGGAATGTGCCTTAAAGGCTTCAGGCGGAGCCTGGCCAGACAGCAGATTATGCTGAAACGATAGCTTCTTTGAGCCAACGGGCAATAATGGCTTTAGACGCTGAAGACCCTCTGCGAGGACCTGCAAACAGCCCAAAAAGATGATCAGAGGTCCTGAAAGAATTTGTAATTCACAGATACTGCAACAGAGTCCTGCGCACATCCAAAAGGTGCAACTGCCCAATGAATCTGGAAACAACTCCTCAAAAAAGGAAGGAAGAAAAACAGGCTGGTTTAGGTGAAACGCTGAAACCACCTTAGGCATGAAGGAAGGCACGGTCCGAACCGTGACCCTGACTCTGAGAATTGCAGAAAAGGGTCTCCACAGGACAGCGCCTGGAGCTCTAACACCCGTCTCACCCGAGGTAATGGCCACTAAAAAAACGACCTTCAGTGTCAAATCTCTCTCTGAAGCACGCCGAAGTGGTTCAAAGGGAGCCCCCGAAGGGCCTTCAATACTAACCCCAGGTTCCAAGCTGGACAAGATGCCCGCACAGGAGGACGGAGCCGAAGCACACCTCTAAGAAACCGTGCCACATCTGGATGAGCAGCTAAGGACACGCCTTCAACCTTGCCACGCAGGGAGGCCAATGCTGCCACTTGCACCTGCAGGAAATTATAGGCCAAGCCTTTGTGTACACCATCCTGCAAAAAGTCCAGAATCGGCGAGACAGGAGCCCGCAACGGAGAAAGTGCTCTTGAAACACACCAGACTTCAAACTGGCGCCAAATCCTGGCATAAGCCACGGAAGTGGAGCGCTTATGGGCCTGCAGGAGTGTGGAAATTACCTTATTTGAGTAGCCTTTCTCTCTCAATTGCGCCCTCTCAATCGCCATGCCATAAGACCAAAGCGGCAGGCGTCCTCCATGGCCACCGGACCCTGTGACAACAGGTGCGGAACCAGAGGTAATGGAAAGGGAGCCTCCAACAGCATCTGTCGGAGGTCCACATACCAAGGCCTCCTGGGCCAATCCGGGGCGATGAGCACCACTTCTCCTGGATGCAGCCGAATCCGCAGGAGCACTCGCCCTATCAAGGGCCACGGAGGGAAGACACACAGCAAGCCCAGGGGCCAGGGTTGAGTCAAGGCATCCAACCTGGCAGAGCGAGGATCCCTCCGTCTGCTGAAGAAGCACGGGACTTTGGCATTGGAACTGGTCGCCATAAGATCCATCACTGGCTTGCCCCATTTGGCACATATCTGCAGGAATACATTGTCTGCTAGTTCCCACGCCGCTGGATCGATCTGATGCCTGCTTAGTCGGCTTGCACGTTGCTCTTACCTGCAATGTGAGCTGCTGACAGGGACTGTAGATTGTAAGGAGTATGTAAAAGGAAAGAGGCTAGGGAGGAACCCCCAGCTACCAGAAGGGGAAAGAAGCCCCTGGGAGGCTCCGCTCTGGAAAAAGAGGACTTAAGAGTAGAAAACTACAACTCCCAGAAAGCCCCGGGAGAATCCCGGGAAAGGGGGAGGAATACGCTGCATAGCCCGAAGCTCCACAAGAGGGCAGGACCGAAAAGGGAAAAAGCTGTTTCTCCTCCCTGGTGGAGGAGATGGTGGAACAAATGGGCGGAGAAAGAAAAACCCCTGAGCCCGATTAATGAGAAGGAAGTGAATCAGCTGGAAGAGGGGTGGGGACAAGAGAAAATGGACTGGGCTCCTGCAGAGCAAGAGGGACCAGAGAGGATGGAGGAGGGAGAACCAGAGGAGGTCTCAGAGGAGCCAATTGAGCTGTTGGCTCTGACTCTCAGCCAGAGCAGAGGTATAAGGGATATGCCCGGGTCAAGCGGGAGGAGGTCAGGAGAATAAAGCTGACCAAGAGGGTGGGACCCGAGGCTTTGAGCCCGCACAAAGCCTGGCAGAAATTGGAACAGTGTTTAAAGTTTGGTTAATTGAACTTGCTCTGAAAAGCCAAGCAGGGATGAACTGTATTTAAAAGCTTGGTTATTTGAACTTGGCTCTGAAAAGCCAAGCAGTGAGGGACTGTATTTCAAAGCTGGGTTAATTACACTTGGCTCTGAAAAACCCAGCAGTGCAGGACGGGGTTTAACAGATTGGTTAATTAGGCCGAGTTCTGAAAAGCCAAGCAGGACATTTTGGGACTGTGTTTGAAAAGCCTGGCTACATTTTGGGACGTGTGTTTGCAAAGCCTGGCTACATTTTGGGACTGTGTTGAAACAGCCTAGCTACATTTTGAGACTGTGTTTGAAAAGCCTGGTTTCCTTTTTGGGCCTGTGTTTGAAAAGCCTGACTACATTTTTGGACTGTGTTTGAAACAGCTTGGCACTATTGAGCTGTGAAGGAGAAAAGGCCGGGCTGTCAATTGAACTGTGGGGGAATAACCTGTATATATTAAGTTGTAGGTTGCTGGGCAGCCCCAAAAAGGGGTCTGCGGAGGAAAGAAAGAAAGAGAAAAGGAAGTAAAAGGAAGCTCGGAGCTGGGGAAGTGGCAAGGCTTTTACAGCCTGGACCAGCTCGAGACTTTCTACAAGATGCAGCTCGGCCCAGTGGCAAATTTGTTCGGCCTGCGCGGCTAGAGCTCTGCACTGAGTGCCGCCTTGTCGATTTATGTAGGCCACTGCTGCCGTGTTGTCCGACATCACTCAGACAGCCAATCCTTCCAGGGTCACTTGAAAGGCCAGAAGAGCCAGAAACACCGCTTTCAACTCCAAGCGGTTGATAGACCACTCCGACTCGTCGGGCGTCCACAGACCCTGGGCATGCTTCCCCTGGCAATGTGCGCCCCAGCCCTTCAGGCTGGCATCTGTCACCACTAGGCACCAATCAAGGAGCGCCAGCGGCATTCCCCGCCGCAACATGCTGTCCGAGAGCCACCACTCCATACTGAGGGGGGCCGCAGGGAGCCAAGAAAATCTGCACTGATAGTCCTGAGATACTGGAGACCATCGTTGAAGTACAGAATACTGTAGAGGCCTCCGGTGCGCTCTCGCCCATGGCACCACTTCCAAGGTGGCCGTCATCGATCCCAACAGCTGGACAATGTCCCAAGCTCGCGGGCAGGGCATCCTCAGGAGCAGACGGACCTGATTCTGAAGCTTGCACCGCCTTTGCTCGAGAAGAAACACACAGCCCGAGGCTGTGTCGAACCTGGCCCCCAAATATTCTAGAGATTGCGAGGGGGGGTCAGGTAACTTTTGGCCATATTGACGACCCAGCCTAGAGATTGAAGGACTGAAACCACTCTGGCTGTAGCTAGATAACTCTTTTTCTGGTCTGCTCTGATGAGCCAGTCATCTAGGTATGGGTGAACCCGGATACTCTCTCGCCTGAGAAAAGCAGCTACTACCAGAATTACCTTGACGAAGATTTGGGGAGCTGTGGCGAGGCCAAAAGGCAAGGCCCGAAACTGGAAATGTTTTCCCAACACCGCAAACCGCAGAAACTTCTGATGCGGGGGCCAAATTAGTATGTGCAAGTAAGCTTCTTTCAGGTCCAGAGACGTGAGAAACTCTCCTGGCTGTACCGCCGCAATGACGGAGTGCAGGGTTTCCATGTGAAAATGCCGCACTCTTAAGAACTTGTTTAGCTCTTTTAAGTCCAGGACCGGGCGAAAAGACCCGCCTTTTCGTGGCACCACAAAGTAAATGGAGTAGCGGCCTAGACCTTGTTCGGCGGGAGGCACCGGGGTCACAGCCCCTATCTGGCACAGACTGTGCAAAGTCTCCTCTACTGCCGCCCGTTTGGCAGCAGAACCGCATCGGGACTCCACAAACATGTCTCTCACCGGGGCATCGAATTCTATTCGGTATCCGTCTCTGATCAGGTCCAAGACCCACTGATCTGCGGAGATTTTGGCCCACTCCTCGAAAAAGAGGGAAAGTCTTCCTCCGATGACAGGAAACGAGGAGGGGGCCGGTGCACCATCATTGAGAGGGTCGCCCCTGAACTCCCGGCCTTGAACCGGCAGCTGCGGAACGTTTGTACGAGCGAAAGGAGTTTCTCTGCTGAACGCAGGCACGAGAAGTGAACCCAGCAGCACGCCCCGGGCGGTACCTTCTAGCTTCATGGAAGCGAGATCTGTAAGAGGAGCGGACCGCCTGACCCTTAGAGGAAGGCTTCGGCCTATCTTCGGGCAAGCGCTGAGGTTTGGAATCCCCCAGGCCTTTAACAATGTTTTCCAGCTCCTCACCAAACAGGAGAAGGCCTTGAAAGGGCAACTTCACCAACCTTTGCTTAGAGGCCATGTCCGCCGCCCAATGTCATAGCCAAAGAGTGCGGCGAGCCGCCACTGCTACAGCCATTTGTTTACCCGAAGCTCTGACCATATCATAAAGGGCGTCAGCCAAAAAGGATAAGGCCGACTCCATCCGCGGAGCCACTTCAGATAAGGTCTCCGCTTCCATCACCGGGCTGTTCACTGCCCACTGTAACCAAGCCAAGCAGGCTCTAGCAGCATAACAACTGCATGCAGACGCCCGAACAGCGAGACCTGCCAAGTCAAAGGACTGCTTCAGGGCTGAATCAAGCCTGCGGTCTTGAATATCCTTCAAGGCAACACCTCCTTCAACAGGGAGGGTAGTTCTCTTTGTCACAGCCGTGACCAGGGCATCCACTTTAGGCATTGCAAAGAGAGCCAAATGTTCCTCACTCAGAGGGTATAATTGCCCCATAGCCCTGGCAACCTTCAAAGGTCCCTCGGGGTCAGCCCATTGAGCCGAAATAAGCTCTTGGATGGAGTCATGCAAAGGAAAGGCTCGAGCAGGCTTTCTGGTACTAGCCATCCTTGGATTAACAGAGGAGGCTGTGCCACTCTCAGGATCTTCAATCACGAGGGCTTGTAAGGCATCTGAAATAAGCGCTGGCAGCTCCTCGCGGTGGAAAATCCTCACCGCAGACTATCATCAAGCTCCTGTGGCAATTCTGCAACCAGACTCTGGCTCCTCAGCCCAAGAAGTTCTGCCAGACCCCTCAGAATCCTCATAGCCTGACCACGGATGGGGGGGGGGGGGGGGGGGGGGGGAGGGGGGGTGTGCCACACTCAGAAGGGCAATTAGCCCTTCTGCGTTTATCAGAAGGATAAGAAACAGGCAAAGCCAACTCCAAAAGGCCAGGATCCACCGGGGGGGGGGGGGGGGGTGGGGCAGGCAGAGGGTCCGAAGATCCCTGTGGAAGAGCTCTTTTAAGCATGTATGCCCTATGCAGCATTAAACAAATCAGGGGAGAAAACCGCTCCCTGACCGCCCGGATCCTGCCCAGGGCTATCAGCTCTATTATTAGCCTCACTCAGAGGACCCCCCCCCCCCCGATTCAGGGCTCTCCGTCGCAACGGAGGCCGCGCCATGTGGAAAATCCAAAATGGCGTCCGCTGCCCGCTCCGAGCGCGAAAGATCACCGCTCGCCATGCTTGGGGCCGGCTCTACCGTCTGTACAGCACGAATTACAGAGCCCCGCTGATTTGCATTTGCCACATTTAGAATCAGCGCTTTACAGTCCTCCGCAGCCATCGCCGAAAACGGCGGTAAAATTCAAAAATGGTGGTTCGCGCCAAAAATGTCCCGATCGCGGGCCCATCCTGGAGGAGTCAGAAAACACTCTTACCTCACTAGACCGAGTATCACAGCTCCGGTCCTGCAGAAGAATCTCAAGAAAAAAAACCTCTTTTCCAAGATCGCTGTGCTAAAGCGTGACGAGACTAAATTATTAGAGGTAATAAAATCACTCCGGAGGCCTCAGATAAGTGGGAAAGGCGAACCAATGTGCCTGCATCCACTGAGTGGGAAAGGACAGGGAAAAGCAAGCTAATATGTCCAAATCCACGGGGCATGGGTAAGGCAGGGAAAGGGCTGACCTATGTGCCTTCAAAGTGAAGCTGCTATAGCCTCTAACACACCCGGCTAACAACTAGCAAGCCAGGAACCACCCCCAGGCAGATTTTGATGGAGCTCGAAGAAGCTGCAGCCACCCTGCTTGGGGAGATAGAGAATACTGAAGAGGCAGTGGAGCTAGCTGGCCATGAGGCCACTGTGAAAAGTTGAGTGCTCTCTATCTCCCCCCTGCTGGTTGATGGACACAACCATACGTAATGGCTTCATCTGCTTGATGACAAGGAATGTAGAGATATTTGCAACTTAAAAACAACATATACAACCATTTTTTCTGAACACATGGGCAAGTCTTCGGATATAGGTGTAATCATGGTCTGGCATTAAACTTACCAGGATCAATGAGATTGTGTCCATTGATAGAATTGTTAAGGACTGATGCTGAGGGTGGAACTTCAGCTATAATTGCTTGATACAGTTAAAATAGGAACAGTTTCCAGAGGCAGGCACTACCTTGGAGACTACCTTGCAGATTATACAAAAGTATTTTTGTATATGCAGCAATGAAATGCCTAGCTGATGGGTTGTTACAGCCCCCGAGATGCTGAATTTTGACAAAAAAATAACTTACATGATCTAGGCTTACTTTAAAGGCACACAGGAATCTCATTTGATATGCAGGTTTACCAATCTTGAAGTCATAGAGCATCAACAAACTGTCAATGCAAACTATAAACCCTTTGAATCCAGTTTTATGAACTGGGTCTAACAGATAATCTGGATGCCTTCAAAGACGTTATATAAGACCGTGCAATATGTAAATGGACTTCCTATCGGCTATGTTGCCGATTACAATGGAGACTTGGAACCTCAACATTTCAAATTTTGTGATGTCAGCACATCAAAAAGAAATTAAACACAGTCACCTCACAGCCAACAAGCTGAGAAATGATTCACTCTGGTCTTACAAAAAACATCCCATCAAGCTCTGCATCACCATTTGGGAAACATAAATGTTGTTCAGCTCCAACTCTTCTATTGCTGCTTTCCCTTAGTCATCATTATTTCCAGGACACATCTATATACAAACACACAGCAGAGAAATGAAGATTAACCCCTCTCCCCCCCCCCCCCCCCCGACTCACAAAAGAAAAAGTGTGAGAGACTTCAGCTACCTGACTGCGGGGAGCAAAAAACCCCAGCTTTTGTTGTGCCAGTTTTAAAAGTTAGCCGACAGCCTAGCTGGCCACCTTTGTTTGGGGGGGCCTGGGCCCCCGAGGCCCCCCTGTAGCTACGTCACTGCTACAAATACCTACAAAAGAAGTTCAATGGCATACCAGGAATTAACTGCTTCCTTTATGTTCTACAACAATATCAAAACTTAGTTTCTGTAGGGAGCCAATGCACTTTAAGGAGAAATTAGGTCTTACCTGATCATTTTCTTTTCATTAGTCCTTCCCACTATTCCAGAACCTGTGGGATAGTTGTGTCCAACCACCAGCAGGTGGAGATTGAGAACCGAAAACTGAGTTGAGACATCTTTTGGTATCCAGTCCAGCTCCTCAGTATTTAGGTAAGCAAGCAGTAAAGTATAAACTCAGAATATACAACCTTAAACCAACTTGCTAACCCAACACTAACCAGAAGAGCAAGCATGTGTGGACCTCTTGTAGAGAACAAGAGATATTCAGCAAGCTCCATGCACTGTGACATTGTTATCTGACCCATTACTTCACACGGACTAAACATCTCAAACCTCTGGCGGGCCTCTGGAATAGTGGCAAGGACTAATGGATAGAAAATTATCTGGTAAAACCTAATTTGTCCTTATTACATAGCTTCCCACTATTCCAGAACCTGTGGGATGTTTAAAAGCAATCCCTAGAGTGGGTGGGATCCTGGTGCAACTGCCCTGAGGACCAAAGCCCCAAAACTGGCTTCTAAGTATGTTGCAATGTCCACTGTGCACGTGCATGGCAAAGATATGCAACATTGACCATAGTAACTGCCTTGCAAATATATTATTATTAGTTTACATTTGAATTCCACATTTCCCCACACATTTGCAGGCTCAATGTGGCTTACATAATACCGTGAAGGCATTTGCCAAATCTGGTACAGGATAGGTACAAAATGTTGTATTGGATAGGGAAGATAAGATTCAATCAAGTTGGGTTGAGGTAAAGAGTTCATTAATGTCCAATACGATCTTTAATAGTGAAGTGTTGCAGGGTTGAGTCATTTAAGTTGGGTCATTCGGATATGACCTTCCAAATAGATGAGTCTAATGACTTTCTGAATTTTAGGTAATCAGAAGTTGTTTTCATCACTTGTGGCAATGCGTTCCACAGGCGCGTGCCTATGTAACACAATTGAGGCCGAAGCAACGAAGGGCTGGAGGCAGGGATTTAAATATTGAAGGAATCAGGCTCAAACATGTGCAGCTGATCCAAGATGGCTGCTCTCATCAGCAGAGAAGCTCTACGTCCAAATATGGGCTTCCTTCCTGAAGCTGCCCAACTCGAAGATGGCTGCCACAAGTTGAGATGCCCAACCCAAGATGGCGGACCTACCCTGAAGAGCCACATCCAAGATGGCCAGCTACCTCCGCTGGCACGCGACTCGCCGGCAAATCGGTCGCCTAGGCCTGGAACCAGGTGAGGGACGTAAAGCGAATGCTACATACCTGTAGAAGGTATTCTCCGAGGACAGCAGGCTGATTGTTCTCACTGATAGGTGACGTCCACGGCAGCCCCTCCAATCGGAAACTTCACTAGCAAAGGCCTTTGCTAATCCTCGCGCGCCCATGCGCACCGCGCATGCGCGGCCATCTTCCCGCCCAAAGCGGCTCGTGTTCATCAGTCCCATATGTAGCAAGACAAAGACAAGGGAAGACACAACTCCAAAGGGGAGGCGGCGGGTTTGTGAGAACAATCAGCCTGCTGTCCTCGGAGAATACCTTCTATAGGTAGTAGCATTCGCTTTCTCCGAGGACAAGCAGGCTGCTTGTTCTCACTGATGGGGTATCCCTAGCCCCCAGGCTCACTCAAAACAACAAACATGGTCAATTGGGCCTCGCAACGGCGAGGACATAATTGAGATTGACCTAACAATTATCCAACTAAGAGTGTAGCCTGGAACAGAATAAACATGGGCCTAGGGGGGAGGAGTTGGATTCTAAACCCCAAACAGATTCTGAAGCACTGACTGCCCGAACCGACTGTCGCGTCGGGTATCCTGCTGCAGGCAGTAATGAGATGTGAATGTGTGGACAGATGACCACGTCGCAGCTTTGCAGATCTCCTCAATAGTGGCTGACTTCAAGTGGGCCACTGACGCAGCCATGGCTCTGACATTGTGAGCCATGACATGACCCTCAAGAGCCAGCCCAGCCTGGGCGTAAGTGAAGGAGATGCAATCTGCTAGCCAATTGGATATGGTGCGTTTCCCCACAGCCACTCCCCTCCTGTTGGGGTCAAAAGAAACAAACAATTGGGCGGACTGTCTGTTGGGCTGTGTCCGCTCCAGATAGAAGGCCAATGCTCTTTTGCAGTCCAATGTGTGCAGCTGACGTTCAGCAGGGCAGGAATGAGGACGGGGAAAGAATGTTGGCAAGACAATTGACTGGTTCAGATGGAACTCCGACACTACCTTCGGCAAGAACTTAGGGTGAGTGCGGAGGACTACTCTATGATGATGAAATTTGGTGTAAGGGGCCTGGGCTACCAGGGCCTGAAGCTCACTGACTCTACGAGCTGAAGTAACTGCCACCAAGAAAATGACCTTCCAGGTCAAGTACTTCAGATGGCAGGAGTTCAGTGGCTCAAAAGGAGGTTTCATCAGCTGGGTGAGAACGACATTGAGATCCCATGACACTGTAGGAGGTTTGACGGGGGGGCTTTGACAAAAGCAAACCTCTCATGAAGCGAACAACTAAAGGCTGTCCTGAGATAGACTTACCTTCCACACGGTAATGGTATGCACTGATTGCGCTAAGGTGAACCCTTACCGAGTTGGTCTTGAGACCAGACTCAGACAAGTGCAGAAGGTAGTCAAGCAGGGTCTGTGTAGGACAAGAACGAGGATCTAGGGCCTTGCTGTCACACCAGACGGCAAACCTCCTCCATAAAAAGAAGTAACTCCTCTTAGTGGAATCTTTCCTGGAAGCAAGCAAGATGCGGGAGACACCCTCTGACAGACCCAAAGAGGCAAAGTCTACGCTCTCAACATCCAGGCCGTGAAAGCCAGAGACCGGAGGTTGGGATGCAGAAGCGCCCCTTCGTCCTGTGTGATGAGGGTCGGAAAACACTCCAATCTCCACGGTTCTTCGGAGGACAACTCCAGAAGAAGAGGGAACCAGATCTGACGCGGCCAAAAGGGAGCAATCAGAATCATGGTGCCTCGGTCTTGCTTGAGTTTCAACAAAGTCTTCCCCACCAGAGGTATGGGAGGATAAGTATACAGCAGACCTTCCCCCCAGTCCAGGAGGAAGGCATCCGATGCCAGTCTGCCGGGGGCCTGAAGTCTGGAACAGAACTGAGGGACTTTGTGGTTGGCTCGAGATGCAAAGAGGTCTACCAAGGGGGTGCCCCACACCTGGAAGATCTGGCGCACTACTCGGGAGTTGAGCGACCACTCGTGAGGTTGCATAATCCTGCTCAACCTGTCAGCCAGACTGTTGTTTACGCCTGCCAGATATGTGGCTTGGAGCAACATGCCGTGACGGCGAGCCCAGAGCCACATGCTGACGGCTTCCTGACACAGGGGGTGAGATCCGGTGCCCCCTTGCTTGTTGATGTAATACATGGCAACCTGGTTGTCCGTCTGAATTTGGATAATTTGGTGGGACAGCCGATCTCTGAAAGCCTTCAGAGCGTTCCAGACCGCTCGTAACTCCAGGAGATTGATCTGCAGATCGCGTTCCTGGAGGGACCAGCTTCCCTGGGTGTAAAGCCCATCGACATGAGCTCCCCACCCCAGGAGAGACGCATCCGTAGTCAGCACTTTTTGTGGCTGAGGAATTTGGAAAGGACGTCCCAGAGTCAAATTGGACCAAATCATCCACCAATACAGGGATTTGAGAAAACTCGTGGACAGGTGGATCACGTCTTCTAGATCCCCAGCAGCCTGAAACCACTGGGAAGCTAGGGTCCATTGAGCAGATCGCATGTGAAGGCGGGCCATGGGAGTCACATGAACTGTGGAGGCCATGTGGCCCAGCAATCTTAACATCTGCCGAGCTGTGATCTGCTGGGACGCTCGCACCCGAGAGACAAGGGACAACAAGTTGTTGGCTCTCGTCTCTGGGAGATAGGCACGAGCCGTCCGAGAATCCAGCAGAGCTCCTATGAATTCTAGTCTCTGTACTGGGAGAAGATGGGACTTTGGATAAGTTATCACAAACCCCAGTAGCTCCAGGAGGCGAATAGTCATCTGCATGGACTGTAGAGCTCCTGCCTCGGATGTGTTCTTCACCAGCCAATCGTCAAGATAGGGAGAACACATGTACTCCCAGCCTGCGAAGCACCGCTGCTACTATAGCCAGGCACTTCGTGAACACTCTGGGCGCAGAGGCGAGCCCAAAGGGTAGCACACAGTACTGGAAGTGACGTGTGCCCAGCTGAAATCGCAGATACTGCCTGTGAGCTGGCAGTATCGGGATGTGAGTATAGGCGTCCAAGTCCAGAGAGCATAGCCAGTCGTTTTCCTGAATCATGGGAAGAAGTGTGCCCAGGGAAAGCATCCTGAACTTTTCCTTGACTAGATATTTGTTCAGGGCCCTTAGGTCTAGGATGGGACGCATCCCCCCTGTTTTCTTTTCCACAAGGAAGTACCTACTACTACTACTACTACTACTATTTAGCATTTCTATAGCGCTACAAGGCATACGCAGCGCTGCACAAACATAGAAGAAAGACAGTCCCTGCTCAAAGAGCTTACAATCTAATAGACAAAAAATAAATAAAGTAAGCAAATCAAATCAATTAATGTGAACGGGAAGGAAGAGAGGTG
The DNA here is from genome assembly GCF_901765095.1 of Microcaecilia unicolor. NCBI lineage: Eukaryota > Metazoa > Chordata > Amphibia > Gymnophiona > Siphonopidae > Microcaecilia > Microcaecilia unicolor. The sequence continues at coordinate 594,236,450 of NC_044031.1, forward strand.
GGTAGGTGGAGGCGAGTGGTTACAAGTGGTTACGAGTCAAAAGCAATGTTAAAGAGGTGGGCTTTCAGTCTAGATTTAAAGGGCAAGACGTAGGGGCTCAGGAAGTTTATTCCAGGCGTAGGGTGCAGCGAGACAGAAGGCGCGAAGTCTGGAGTTGGCAGTAGTGGAGAAGGGAACAGATAAGAAGGATTTATCCATGGAGCGGAGTGCACGGGAAGGGGTGTAGGGAAGGACGTGTGTGGAGAGATACTGGGGAGCAGCAGAGTGAATACATTTATAGGTTAGTAGAAGAAGTTTGAACAGGATGCAAAAACGGATAGGGAGCCAGTGAAGGGTCTTGAGGAGAGGGGTAGTATGAGTAACGCGACCCTGGCGGAAGATGAGACGGCAGCAGAATTTTGAACCGACTGGAGAGGGGAGAGGTGACTAAGTGGGAGGCCAGCAAGAAGCACATTGCAGTAGTCTAAACGAGAGGTGACAAGGGTGTGGATGAGGGTTTTGGTAGAATGCTCGGAAAGAAAGGGGCGGATTTTACGGATGTTGTAAAGAAATAAACGACAGGTCTTGGCGGTCTGCTGGATATGAGCAGAGAAGGAGAGAGAAGAGTCAAAGATGACCCCAAGGTTTCGAGCTGAGGAGACAGGGAGAATGAGAGAGCCATCAACAGAAATAGAAAATGGGGGAGCGGGGAGGTGGGTTTGGGGGGGAAAATGAGAAGCTCGGTTTTGGTCATATTTAATTTCAGGTGGCGTTGAGACATCCAGGCAGCAATGTCAGACAAGCACGCTGAAACTTTGGTTTGGATGCAAGGTGAGATATCAGGGGTAGAAAGGTAGATTTGGGAGTCATCAGCATAGAGATGGTAGGAAAAGCCATAGAATCCCAGCCCTTCTTGCCCGGATGGCACGGGCTCGATCGCATTGGCGCTGAAGGGCGGAGAGTTCCTCTGCAAGTACCTGCTTGTGCTGGAAGCTGTAGGATTGAGCTCCCAGTGGACAATTTGGAGGTTTCGAGGCCAAATTTAGGGTGTATCCTTGCCGGACTATTTGAAGAACCAACGGTCGGAGGTTATGAGAGGCCACCTTTGGTGAAAAACTTTCAACCTCCCCCCGACCGGCAGATCGCCCGGCACTGATACGTTGATGTCGGCTATGCTCTTCTGAAGCCAGTCAAAAGCTCGCCCCCTGCTTTTGCTGGGGAGCCGTGGGGCCTTGCTGAGGCGCACACTGCTGACGAGAGCGAGCGCACTGGGGCTTAGCCTGGGCCGCAGGCTGTCGAGAAGGAGGATTGTACCTACGCTTACCAGAAAAGTAGGGAACAGTCTTCCTACCCCCATAAAAACGTCTACCTGAGGAGGTAGATGCTGAAGGCTACCGGTGGGAGAACTTGTCGAAAGCGGTATCCCGCTGGTGGAGCTGCTCTACCACCTGTTCGACTTTCTCTCCAAAAATGTTGTCCGCTCGGCAAGGGGAGTCCGCAATCCGCTGCTGGATTCTATTCTCCAGGTCGGAGGCACACAGCCATGAGAGTCTGCGCATCACCACACCTTGAGCAGCAGCCCTGGACGCAACATCAAAAGGTATCATATACCCCTCTGGCCAGGAATTTTCTGCACGCCTTCAGCTGCCTGACCACCTCCTGAAATGGCTTGGCTTGCTCAGGAGGGAGCTTGTCCACCAAGCCCGCCAACTGCCGCACATTGTTCCGCATATGGATGCTCGTGTAGAGCTGGTAGGACTGAATCTTGGCCACGAGCATAGAAGAATGGTAGGCCTTCCTCCCAAAGGAGTCTAAGGTTCTAGAGTCTTTGCCCGGGGGCGCCGAAGCATGCTCCTTAGGACTCTTAGCCTTCTTTAGGGCCAGATCCACCACACCAGAGTCGTGAGTCAACTGAGTGTGCATCAGCTCTGGGTCCCCATGGATCCGGTACTGGGACTCGATCTTCTTGGGAATGTGGGGATTAGTTAAAGGCTTGGTTCAGTTCGCCAGCAATGTCTTTTTTAGGACATGATGCATGGGTACTGTGGACGCTTCCTTAGGTGGAGAAGGATAGTCCAAGAGCTCAAACATTTCAGCCCTGGGCTCATCCTCCACGACCACCGGGAAGGGGATGGCCGTAGACATCTCCCAGACAAAGGCCGCAAAAGACAGACTCTCGGGAGGACAAAGCTGCCTTTCAGGGGAGGGAGTGAGATCAGAAGGAAGGCCATCAGACTCCTCGTCAGAGAAATATCTGATGTCCTCCTCCTCCTCCCACGAGGCCTCACCATCGGTATCAGACACAAGTTCATGAACCTGTGTCTGAAGCAGTGCCCGACTCGACTCCGTGGAAACACGGCCACGGTGGAGCGTCGAGAGGTAGATTCCCTCGCCAGCACCGGCGAAGCTCCCTCCGCCGACGTCGTCGGGGACCTTTCCTGGGAGGCGGCCGCAGTCAGTACCGCTTTGTCGGAGACCTCACCCCGGGCAAGGGACCAGCCGGCGCCTCACTCGACGGTACTGGTGGCGCAAGCACCCCCGTTACCGGAGGGGAAGGTCGCAACAGCTCTCCCAGGATCTCCGGGAGAACGGCCCGGAGACTCTCGTGCAGAGCGGCTGTGGAGAAAGACATGGAAGCCGATGCAGGCGTCGAGGTCAGAGTCTGTTCCGGGCGTGGAGGCTGTTCCGGGCTGTCCAAGGTGGAGCGTATCGACACCTCCTGAATAGAGGGTGAGCGGTCCTCCCGGTGCCGATGCCTACTGGGTGCTGACTCCCTCGGCGACCCAGAGCTCTCGGTACCGATGCGGGAAGGTGACTGGTGTCGATGCTTCTTTGATTTTTTCAAACGAAGCATGTCACCGGAGCTTCCTGGTACCGATGAGGAGGACATAGAATCCAGCCGTCTTTTCCTCGGGGCCGAACTTCGGTCTCGGGGGGGCTGTACCGCAGGAGCCCTCAGGGTAGGGGGAGACCCACCCGAAGGCTCACCGCCACCAGCAGGGGAATGGACAGCCCTCACCTGCACTCCAGTTGAAGCACCACCGTCCGACGACATCAGCAACAGCGGAGGTCCCGGTACCACCGACGCCGACGCAGCCGCAACCTTCCGATGTATCGGTACCGACGATGCAGAAGATCGATACCTCGATGCCGTCGATGCCGAGGTCGAAGGTCTTGATGCTGTCGACGTCGATGCACTCGATGCCTCCGGTGCCGTTGTCGACGAAGAGCCCGAGAACAACACGTTCCACTGGGCCAATCTCGCTACCTGAGTCCTCTTCTGTAAAAGAGCACAAAGACTACAGGCCTGCGGGCGATGCCCAGCCCCCAGACACTGAAGACACGACGCGTGCCTATCAGTGAGCGAGATTACCCGGGCGCACTGGGTGCACTTCTTGAAGCCGCTGGAAGACTTCGATGACATGGGCGGAAAAATCACGCCGGCGAAATCAAAATTCGCGATGGTGACGAAGGGCACCAAAATAAGGGAGAGAGAAAAACCCGTACCGAGGCCACAAAAAAGGCCTACCCCGAAAGCAAAAGGAAACTTATGTCGGGGAAACAAAACTAGACACATGGGAAGGGACAAAGACAGAGGTCTTTCTTTTTTTTTTTTTTTTTTTTGCGAAATCTCAAAGACGCGCGAGGGTCAACTTGAGGGACGCGAAACGGCGGTAAAACACGACCGTCCCGAGCGCGGACAAAAGAAGACTGACAAACATGAGCCGGTTCGGCCGGGAAGACGGCCGCGCATGCCCAGTGCGCATGGGCGCGCGAGGACTAGCAAAGGCCTTTGCTAGTGAAGTTTCCGATTGGAGGGGCTGCCGTGGACGTCACCCATCAGTGAGAACAAGCAGCCTGCTTGTCCTCGGAGAATAGCTTTATGCCTTGTAGAATAAGCCAAGGCCTGAAGAACCTGTTTCCCTGCAAGCAATTAAGCTGACGTGATAGTCTTCAGCCATCTAGCAATTGTAGGCTTAGAAGTACAAGGCCAAGCCTCTGCTTAACAAAAAGCAAAGTCTGCTTAATTTGCAAAACTCATTTGTAACTTCCCGGTATTTAATGAGACCTCGAGAAGCTCCAAGGAAGGAACACCGAGCCTCTTCATCCTCTCTGCAAAAGGACAGAAGCTCCACAGACTGGTTGAGATGAAATGCCGATACCACTTTTGGAAGAAAGGAACCAAATATAGGAGACCCCTGCCTTTGAAAAGCAGAGAAAGGGATCCCGACAAGAGCCTGAAGCTCCAAAACCCTACATGCTGATCCAAAAGCCACCAAGAACGCTGTCTAGTGTAAGATCTTTCAAGGATGTCTTCCCAAATGGCTCAAAAAGAGGCTTCTGAAGAGTCTGGAACTAAATGTTCCACTCTGGACACGGCAAATGAAAGGGAGGCCACAAGTGGCCCACTCCCTGCGAGAACTGAATGATATCTAGGTGAACAGCAAGAGATGTCTTCTGTAGTAAGCCCCTGAAACAGGCCAAAGCCACAATCTGAACTTTTAGGTAACCCAATGCTAATCCTTTCTGAAGACTTACCTGGAGAAATTCTAGGATGTGCGTGATCTGAGCAGAGACGGAAGAAAGTCTGCGCTCAGAACACCAGCCCTTGAACATCCTCCACACCCTCTCATATGCCATGGATGTAGAGTGTTTCTGAGCCTGAAGCAAGGTATCAATGACAATCATATTCCTCATCTCAGTTGAGCCCTGAGCCCTTTCAGTGGCCAAGCCATAAGACCAAAGGGGCATGGATTGTCTATGAGCACCACCAGACCTTGCTTCAGTAGGCCGTGTGTACCTACGGAAGACGGAAAGGATCCCCCGTCCAGTCGTCGAATCAGGTCCACATATTTTTATTTTATTTTTATTACATTTGTACCCCGCACTTTTTCCCACTCATGGCAGGTTCAATGCGGCAGGCAATGGAGGGTTAAATGACTTGCCCAGAGTCACAAGGAGCTGCCTGTGCCGGGAATCTAACTCAGTTCCTCAGGACCAAAGTCCACCATCCTAACCACTAGGCCACTCCTTCACTTCTATGGCTTCTATGGTCAAGCTGGGGCTATGAAAATTGTTAGACCCCGATCCTTTGACATGTGGCCTACCATAGGCCAAGGAGGGTAGACGTACAGTAATGTCTCCCCGGCCAGGGCTGCAGTTGGGCATTGATCCCCCATTAAGCCCAGTTCTTTCTGGCAGCTGAAGAACTTGTCACTTTGGCATTCCTTTGTATTGCCATCAAGTCCAGAAGCGGATAACCTCATCAGTCCACTATCAGCTGAAAACCTTGGCTCGACAGTTCCCATTCTCCCGGGAACAAGGAGTGCCTGCTGAAAAAAGTTCACTTCCACATTCAAGGAACCAGTGATGTGAGCTTCCGACAAGCAGAGATTCTCTGTCCAACTCTTGAGGGAGGCTACCTCCACCGCCATCGAACAGTTGCGTGTCCCACCTTTCTTGTTGATTTAAGCCACTGCCGTCGCAATGTCAGAGAAAACTGCCTGGGGCCCCCACCAGAAAGGGAACAAAGTCACATAAGACATTCCACACCGCCATGAGCTCCAAGCGATTTATTGACCACCGAAACCCCGATTCCACCCAGGTATCCTGTGCCAGATGGAACTTGTAATGAGCTCTCCAACCCAACTTGCTGGTGTCAGCTGTCCCCACCTCCCATTGAATTATTGGAAAGGGAGCTCCGATGGTCAAATTCCTGGGCGACGACCACCACTGCATACTCTGTCTAGCAACTAGCAGGCAAGTAAGATAAAGGTCATACTTCATACTGCAACATTCTTGGTGCTACGGTGAGACTGAAGGGCCTGAACAGGAAGTGACAGCCCAGCACCACAAAGTGTAGAAACCTCTGATGCAGAAGCCATATGGGTATATCCAAGTACATCTCCTGTTTGAACCAAGGCTGAATGCTCTTAAGTGTTTTCATGCAGACCTTTGAGATCTAAGGCCAGACAAAAAGGTGCCTTTCTTCTTTGGGACAGTGAATTGGCCGCGTATCTGCCTTGTCCCTGTTCAGCCTAGGGAACTGGAACAATAGCCTGGAATGCCAGCAAGGGATCTATAGTGGCCTCATCAGACTGCCTTGGTTCCCTTTTGACATGGAGGAGATCTCAAAAAGAGAGGAGCGACTGGGCAGAACAACTCCAACTTATAACCTTCTGTAAGAATATCCAGAACCCTTTGGTCTGAAGTAATTTTGGCTCACACTTGTAATACTAAGATGCAGACAGCAGTCCAGCAGCAAGGGCGGTGCTATCCAGTCTTTTACATTGAGTGTCACATGTAAGATTATCTCCCAGTCGGTGAGAGGTTGTGCGTGTGCTTGATGCAAAAAGCTCTTTGCTCTCAGAGAACGAGTTCAATCTCTTGAGGCTAGAGTAGTAGACTTGAGTTGAGGGAGACAGATGTACATACAGGAGGTCTACAGGGACGTTGTAGAGAAGTCCCACCTCCAGTCTGCCAGCCCCTGTGCTGCCTGGAGGGGGGGGGGGGAAGTCTAAAAGGAGATTACCCCGGTGAAGCCGGAAGTAATCCTGTAGCCAGGACCAGCCCACCAGGGGATGCAATATCCTCTCGCACACAGGATGTGTCTTTAGAAGCTTCTGCCCAGGAGGGAAGGGTTAGGATGGCTGTTGTACTTGGCGATTTATTAGGCATGTAGATAGTGGGTGGCTGATGGACGCGAGGATCGCCTACCAACTTGCCTGCTGATGTGAAGGGGGCGGACCTCACGCATCACCTAGATCAGATTTTAGACAGTGCTGGGGAGAAGCTGGCTGTCTTGGTACATGTGGGTACCAATGACATACGAAAGTGGGAGAGATTCTGGAAGTCAAATTTAGGCTCCTAGGTAGAAAGCTCAAATCCAGAACCTATAGAGTAGCATTTCCAAAGTACTCCCCATTTCATGTGCAGGGCCCAAGAAACAGGCAGAGCTCTGGAGTCTCAAAACATGGATGAGGCGATGGTGCAGGGAGGAGGGGTTTAGATTTGTAGGAACTGGGCAACGTTCTGCAGAAGGGGGTGCCTATTCCAGATGATGGGCTCTACCTTATCAAGGGTGGGACTAGGCTCATGGCATCAGCATTTAAAAGGAGATAAAGCAGCTTTTAAGCTAGAAACTGGGGGAAGGCCAACAAGCGCATGTTTGGAGAAAGGTATTTTTTTTTTTGTTATATTTGTACCCCGCGCTTTCCCACTCATGGCAGGCTCAATGCGGCTTACATGGGGCAATGGAAGGTTAAGTGACTTGCCCAGAGTCACAAGGAGCTGCCTGTGCCTGAGGTGGGAATCAAACTCGGTTCCTCAGTTCCCCAGGACCAAAGTCCACCACCCTAACCACTAGGCCACTCCATCTTTCAAAGATAATCACCAAAACAGGGAAGATATGGTATCCTGATAGCAAGGTTGCAATTGAGACCATAGTAGACCAGTGGGCTCATTTTTCGAAAGAGATGGGATGTCTAAAAAGCGACATAAATTGGCATTTGGACGTCCATCTCACAGAGACGTCCAAATCGGTATAATCAAAACCGTATTTTGGACGTCTTTCACAGAAGTCTGTCGGAAGGACGACCAAATCTCAATGGGGCGTATCGGAGGTGTGTTTAAGGCGGGACTTGAGCGTTCCTAAGACCTGGACGTCTTTGAGCCATAATGGAACAAAGCAAAAATGTCCAGCACTAAACCTTGGACGTTTTGAGCTGGACCTGTTTTTCTTACGAAGGCACAAAAAGGTGCCCTAAATGACCAATGGAGGGAATCAGGGATGAGCTCCCCTTACTCCCCCAGTGGTCACTAACCCCCCTCCCACCCCAAAAAAGTGTGTTGAAGAACATTACTTGCCAGCCTCAGACGTCCTAGTCAGGTCCATGACAGCAGCATGCAGGTCCATGGAGTAGTTTAGTGGACTTCAGACAGCTGGATCCAGGCCCATACCCCCACTACCTGTTACATTTGTGCAGGAAACTGTGAGCGCTCCAAAACCCACCAGAAACCCACATATAGGTGCCCCTTCACCCGTAAGGGCTATGGTAGTGGTGTACAGTTGGGGGGGCTCAGCACACAAGGTAAAGGAGCTGTGTACCTGGGAGCATTTTATGAAGTCCACTGCAGGGCCCCCTAGGGTGCCCTACTGCTGTCCTGGCATATCAAGGGGACCAGTCTACTAAAAATGCTGGCTCCTCCCACGTACAAGTGGCTTGAATTTGGAAGTTTTTGTTTTCAAAAGTGGACGAAAATCAAAAACGTCCAAATCGCAAAACATCCAAATTCAAGGACATACATGGTTTTTCGAACATAAAAGATGGACGTCCATCTTTTCCGAAAATGACCTTCTCCCTGCTTCAGAATTTGGATGTCTTTGTAAAACGTTCAAATTCTGACTTCTTTCAAAAATGCCCCTCCAGATGTCTTTAAATAAAAAAGCAGACAAAAGATTGAGCCTGCAAAAAGGTGGGAAAATGTGGGGTACAAATACAATAAATAAATAAATATTGTAGTGATAGGGTGGATCGAATCGGTGGAGGGGTAGCATTATATGTTGGCTTTGAATCAAATAGATTGAAAATTCTGCAGGACAACACACATCTTGGAATACCTATGGATTGAAATTCCATGTGTAAATAGGTGGGATAATGTGGGGTACAAATGTAATAAATAAATAAAATAAATAAATACTAACGTCCGCCTGGCTAGGATAAACACAGATGTAGAAATGTTATTAGAAATTAGGGAGGCTAACAAACTTGGGAAGACAATAATGGGTGATTTCAGTTACCCCAATATTGACTAAATGTATCATCAATGCATGTTACAGAGGTAAAATTCCTTGAAGAAATCAAGAACTGCTTTATGGAGCAGCTAGTACAGGAGCCAATAAGAGGAGGAAAGGTTCTAGACCTAGTCCTTAGTGGAGCCGCTTGATAATAGTGACCATAATATGATCCGATTTGACAATGGTTTTGGAATAAGTACACACAAATCCAATATGGTTAGTCTCATTTTTGAAAGTTGAATGCTATGATAAAATAAGAATGGTGAAAGAGGAGCAGCTGTGAAGATCAAAAATGTACATCAAGAGTGGATGCTGTTCAAAAATACCATCCTGGAAGCCCAGGCCAGTTAGGAGCAAAAGAGGCAAAACAGCTAGCATGGTTAAAAAGTGAGGTGAAGGAAGCTATTAGAACAAAATCCTTTAGAAAATGGAAGGATTTAACTGAAAATAACAGCATAAGGAATGGCAAGTCAAATGCAAGGCACTGATAAGGAAGGCAAAGAGAGGCTTTGAAAAAAAAAAAAAAATAGATTACGCTGGAGGCAAACACACATAGTAAAAAAAAATATTTTTAGATATATTAAAAGTAAGAAGCCGGTAAAAGAATCAGTTGGACTGCTAGATGACCGAGGGGTAAAAGGGGCACTCAGGGAAGCCATATAGGAGAGATTAAATTAATTCTTTGGTAGAAATACCGGTTCCAGAAATAGTATTCAAAGCCGAGTCAGAGAAACAATGAAATCTCTATAAACCTGGAAGATGTAATGGTGCAATTTGACAAAATGAAGAGTAGCAAGTCGCCTGGACTGGATGGTATTCATCCTAGAGTACTGATAGAATTGAAAAATGAACTTGCAAACTATTGTTAGTAGTTTGTTGTAATTTAGCTTTAAAATCAAGCATGGTACCAGAAGATTGGAGGGTAGGCAATGTAATGCAGATTTTTTAGGTTCCAGAGGTGATCCAGGAAATTACAGACGTACCGGTACGCCTGATGTCAGTTCTGGGCAAAATGGTAGAGACTATTATAAAGAACAAAACTGCAGAGCATAATCAAAACTATGGATTAATGAGACAAAACCAACATGGATTTAGTGAAGGGAAATCTTGCCTCACCAATCTACTACATTTTTCTGAAGGGATGAATAAGTGTGGATAAAGGTGAGCAGGTTGATATTGGGGCTCATTTTCAAAGCACTTAGACTTACAAAGTTCCATAGGTTACTATATAAATCTAAGTGCTTTGAAAATATGCCTCATTGTGTATCTAGATTTTCAAAAGACATTTGGAAAAGTACCTCATGAAAGACTCCAGAGGAAATTGGAGAGTCATGGGATATGAGGTAGTGTTCTATTTTGGATTAAAAACTGGTTAAAAAGATTGTATGGTCAGTATTCAATGGGGCAATATTCCTTCATCTACAGGATACATCTGTTCTGACCTGTTCCCCAGCAGATAACATAATGCAATCAACTCTGTACTATACACTTTTCCAAAGAACAAGCATCTTTAAATCTATTAGTTCCAGAGTTATTAGGGTAGCATAAGCCAGGAACTACAGAGTCTCAGAGGGAGAGATTTGCACTCTGCCAAAAGTCTAGTTGTGCAGCCTGCAAAAAAATATCAGTCTAAAATATGCAATCTAAATGCCAGGAAAAGGGGGGGGGGGGATGAATACAGGACTGATAACATGTTTTGTGCCAGGGAGCCAAAACACTATTCCATTTTGCAGAAAAACGTTCGTTAACAATTTTCATTGTGGTCCTTGGAAGCAGCAGGGGCACACTTGCCTTTTCAGGCCATCCATATGCATGATATTTGCACACATTGTGTTTTGGATCCAGGCCGATGTACAAAACGCTCTATACATATTCATTGTGGGTAGCTGAAATCAGACATGCATAGTGCCATTGCCATTTTAGACAGTTTGTATAAGTACAAACTGAATGTACAGCCAGTGCACCTTGATTTTAACAACAATCTGCCGACCTAGTGCCCATTTTAAAATCCAGGGAAACGTATGATTATGCACCAGGTGCAAGCAGCATAAATGTCCATTTAAAGCCGACATAACTGGTTATATTTCTATGATCGCAGATACAGTGGTGGAAATAAGTATTTGATCCCTTGCTGATTTTGTAAGTTTGCCCACTGACAAAGACATGAGCAGCCCATAATTGAAGGGTAGGTTATTGGTAACAGTGAGAGATAGCACATCACAAATTAAATCCGGAAAATCACATTGTGGAAAGTATATGAATTTATTTGCATTCTGCAAAGGGAAATAAGTATTTGATCCCCCACCAACCAGTAAAAGATCTGGCCCCTACAGACCAGGTAGATGCTCCAAATCAACTCGTTACCTGCATGACAGACAGCTGTCGGCAATGGTCACCTGTATGAAAGACACCTGTCCACAGACTCAGTGAATCAGTCAGACTCTAACCTCTACAAAATGGCCAAGAGCAAGGAGCTGTCTAAGGATGTCAGGGACAAGATCATACACCTGCACAAGGCTGGAATGGGCTACAAAACCATCAGTAAGACGCTGGGCGAGAAGGAGACAACTGTTGGTGCCATAGTAAGAAAATGGAAGAAGTACAAAATGACTGTCAATCGACAAAGATCTGGGGCTCCACGCAAAATCTCACCTCGTGGGGTATCCTTGATCATGAGGAAGGTTAGAAATCAGCCTACAACTACAAGGGGGGAACTTGTCAATGATCTCAAGGCAGCTGGGACCACTGTCACCACGAAAACCATTGGTAACACATTACGACATAACGGATTGCAATCCTGCAGTGCCCGCAAGGTCCCCCTGCTCCGGAAGGCACATGTGACGGCCCGTCTAAAGTTTGCCAGTGAACACCTGGATGATGCCAAGAGTGATTGGGAGAAGGTGCTGTGGTCAGATGAGACAAAAATTGAGCTCTTTGGCATGAACTCAACTCGCCGTGTTTGGAGGAAGAGAAATGCTGCCTATGACCCAAAGAACACCGTCCCCACTGTCAAGCATGGAGGTGGAAATGTTATGTTTTGGGGGTGTTTCTCTGCTAAGGGCACAGGACTACTTCACCGCATCAATGGGAGAATGGATGGGGCCATGTACCGTACAATTCTGAGTGACAACCTCCTTCCCTCCGCCAGGGCCTTAAAAATGGGTCGTGGCTGGGTCTTCCAGCACGACAATGACCCAAAACATACAGCCAAGGCAACAAAGGAGTGGCTCAGGAAGAAGCACATTAGGGTCATGGAGTGGCCTAGCCAGTCACCAGACCTTAATCCCATTGAAAATTTATGGAGGGAGCTGAAGCTGCGAGTTGCCAAGCGACAGCCCAGAACTCTTAATGATTTAGAGATGATCTGCAAAGAGGAGTGGACCAAAATTCCTCCTGACATGTGTGCAAACCTCATCATCAACTACAGAAGACGTCTGACCGCTGTGCTTGCCAACAAGGGTTTTGCCACCAAGTATTAGGTCTTGTTTGCCAGAGGGATTAAATACTTATTTCCCTCTGCAGAATGCAAATAAATTCATATACTTTCCACAATGTGATTTTCCGGATTTAATTTGTGATGTGCTATCTCTCACTGTTACCAATAACCTACCCTTCAATTATGGGCTGCTCATGTCTTTGTCAGTGGGCAAACTTACAAAATCAGCAAGGGATCAAATACTTATTTCCACCACTGTATGTAGTTGTTCCCAATACTGTCACAGTGACCCGTTAACCTTGCTGGTTTGGCGTTGTGGGGACCACAAAGCATTAAGGGGTTAATGGGGCCACCCCTGTAATCCCTCCAGTGGAGCGCTGCTTGTTTTTCTTTTACAGGAGATGTAAAGCTGGTTCAGAATTGATTCTTCAGCAGCAGCTCACTGCCATTGACATAAAAATCTCACTTTAAAAAAAACACTAACTGTAATTCAGTCAGGTTTAAGCACACTACCTATACTTTAAAAAAAATGTGAGTATTCAGCACTGTTATGTAGATGTGGGGTGGCACCATCTATACTTTTGAGGAGATTTGCTGCCACTCTTCAGCTGCTGTATAGAAAGTTGTTTAAAATTTAGGACAGCCCTTTTTACCAAAGGTCACTGCAATATGTATAAATAGTGCTGGAACAGAGTTAAGGGCATTTTGGCACTAGCCAGACTGCACACCCATGTTCCCATTAGGGTGTGGTACCAACTCACAGGTATTTCACAGTGTCTCCTATTTAGGAGAACTATGTTCCTGCATTACTTACTTTATTTATTTTAGAGATACTTGATAGACCACATTCAGGGCCGGTCTTAGGCAGAGGCGACCAAGGCGGCCGCATAGGGCCCCGCGCCTAAGGGGGCCCCGCTCTGCCTCCACTCCGACCTCCGCTCGCCTCGGACGACCGTCCGCATCATTCATGATGATCCCGTGGCTCGGCCACTCCACTTCTGGGGAGGGGAGGTTTCATGATAGCATTGTGCTTATTATTTCAATCATTTTTTTTTGTACAAGTTTAGCTTCATTTGTCTATTTGAAATTTCATAAATAAAAAAAAATTCTAAAAATGGAATAATCTTATCAATGGGGTGGAGCTAGGGTGGGGGCCCCACCAAATTGGTCTGCACAGGGCCCCGCACTTGCTAAGACCGGCCCTGACCACATTTGACAGGGACTGGCTTCAAAGCAGTTTACGAAGAAACAATTATGACTGCTGTAAGACAGGAGAGGAGAGGAGAGTCAAGAACGGCCAGGGTAGGCAAGGTGGATTTTCAAAGCTGCTTTGAATTTGAAAAAGGAAGCATTCGGACCAGGTGTGGGGAGGGGGGAGGGGGCAGGCTGTTCCAAAGTAGCTGATGGCGGAGGCATGAGTAGAGTCTAGAGGGATTACAGAAGGGGGGGGGGGAGTTGGAGGAGACCAGTGGAGATAGAACATAGTGAGTTGGGAGGGAGTATAAGATGGAGGTGGGAGAGATCAGTTAGCATGTGGTATGTATGTGCTAAATAGAGAACATTTCCAAGCTCGTGCCACACCTCCTGAGAAATTCATTACCATAAGGCTTAATATGCCATGACAAACCGCAAAAAGCCTTAAACCTGCTAAGGTTTTCACTTGCACACTTTCTGCATTTGCCTCACTGTGCTGGCAACCTTGGGAAAAAAGCCCCCAGAACCATGCCCCAAAATTTCCTGCTGGCTGACCCAATCCCTCTCTTCAGTGCAGTACAGCATTGCTAAAGACAGGAGCATAGGCAACGAAACAAAGTTCTCGCTTGTACAGCAACAGTAAAGAGCAGAGAGGAATCCTGACTCCCTTTTCCAGTGCCTCAAGGTCTGCTGCAGGGTCTGCGCCCACAGCAGAGAGGAGTAAGAAAATTAAAGCTTAAAAAAAAAAAAGAGCCTATTTCTTATAGAACTGAATTTAACAGACAAAATATGAAAAGCCACAGTGCACTGCAGGGAATGTCACTTGTTTGTGATTTCAAGAGTTAACAGTATGACAGCAAGTCATTTGACTAGCTGGCCTCCCTGCCAAAGCCGTCTAGAAATGGCCAGCCAGCACAACCTGCTTAACAACGGATATGTCTCTCCAAGTGTGATGCAATAGACCTTAATATCAGAGCCTCAATACATTAGATTTGAGAGCAGGAAACATTTTGTTGATCTGTTTCTACTTACAATACGCACCTTGTTTTTGATTTGAGATCTATGAAATACAAGGCTCTAGGACACAGTCATCCTTGACTTACCAGACGTCTTCAGGTCCAGAACTGGAATGAGAGGGCACAAGATGAATTTAAGAGGAAATAGGTTTAGGATAAAATCTGAGGAAATAATGGAGAGGGTGGAATGGCCTCCCGGTGGAGGTCATGGAGACGAAGACCATCTGAGTTGAAGGCGTGGGACCAATACGTGGAATCTCTTAGGAAAAGGAGGAGCTAGTGGTTAATAAGAATGGGCATACTGGATGGGCCATAATGCCCTTAGCTGCCGTCATGTTTCTATCTACACCTTCCCTCCCTCTACTTTTATTTTATTGATATTTATACACCATATTATCCTGAATGTGGTCGAGTTCAATGTGGCCAACGGTAAATAAAACACCCATAAACCAAATATCAATATAGACCACATGGCCAGTTTGCAATCTAAGATACTCCATCAATGGATAGAAACCTCTCAGAGGAAAGTTTTCAGTCTTTTACAAAATACCAAGTAATCAGGGTGACTTGATTGCCACTGGCAGTGAATTCTACCACTTAGTACCCAGGTATCTAAAGTCAGCAGAGTGGACTTATAACACACACTCTTGCAATATGGAAGATGAAGTCTAAGGTAGTCCCTAGAACCAGATGTTATATTGTGTAGGGAAATAGTTAAGGGCTGCATATAATCCGGTGTCATGCTATATAATATTTGAAAGAGACACAATTTTAAAATAATCCTGGCTTTAATGGGCAACTTGCATACTAATGGAGTGGCTCTATCAAAAAATGCGATACCTTAAGGACAAGCCTAGCTGTAGTATTTTGGGCTGTTTGTAGCCTTTTTAGGATACCCTCCTTACATCCAGCATGAGAAAATTAGGTTCTTACCTTGGTAATTTTCTTTCCTTTAGTCATAGCAGATGAATCCATTACGAGTGGGTTGTGTCCATCAACCAGCAGGGGGAGATAGAGAGCACTGAAAAACCATAGTGCCTCATGGCCAGCTAGCTCCATATGCCTCTTCAGTATTTGAAGCTTCCAAAGCAGTGTTACACCGCAAAGCATAACATGAACTTTCCTCACAGCGGATGAACGCCCCAAAACTGGAGCTACAAGTCAAAGGAGGGAATGGACTCATCCTCCTGTAACTGAACAGAAATCCTGAAGACTGTTTTCCAACCTCCCAATGAGGGAACATATCTACAGGAAAAAACTGAACATAAAAGTAACATGAAATCGCATAATGAACCACTGAGGGAGGGCTCATGGATTCATCGGCTATGACTAAAGGAAAGAAAATTACCAAGGTAAGAACCTAATTTTCCCTTCCTTGTCATCAAGCAGATGAATCCATTACAAATGGGATGTATCAAAGCAATCCCTAGATAGGGTGGGAACAAGCCACACCACGCGCCAGCACTTGTGCTCCAAAAAGCGAATCCCTCCTGGCAACCACATCCAGCCTGTAATGTCGGGCAAACGAGAGCTTAGAAGCCCAAGTAGCTGCACTACATATCTCTTGAAGAGAGAGTGCTCCAATTTCAGCCAAAGAAGAGGAAATCACTCTTGTGGAATGTGCCTTAAAGGCTTCAGGCGGAGGCCGGCCAGATAGCAGATATGCTGAAAAGATAGCTTCTTTGATCCAATGGGCTATAGTGGCCTTAGACGCTGGAGACCCTCTGCGCGGACCCGACAAAAGAACAAAAAGATGGTCAGAGGTCCTGAAGGCATTTGACATGCGCAGATATTGCAACAGAGCCCCTTGCACATCCAGAAGGTGCAACTGCCCCATAGGCTTCTGGAAACTCCTCTTTAGAAAAGGAGGGCAGGAAAATAGGCTGGTTTAGGTGAAACGCTGAAACCACCTTAGGCATGAAGGAAGGCACCATACATACCATTACTCCGGACTCTGAGAATTGCATAAATGGGTCTCGACAGGACAACGCCTGGAGCTCAGATACCCGTCTCGCCGATGTCACGGCCACCAAAAAGACCGTCTTTAAGGTCACATCCTTCTCCGAAGCTCGCCTAAGTGGCTCGAAGGGCGAACATTGAAGGGCCTTTAAAACTAACCCCAGGTTCCAGGCAGGACACGGAGCCCGCACGGGAGGACACAGCTGAAGCACCCCTCTAAGAAACCATGTCACATCTGGGCAAGCAGCCAGAGAGAGGCCAGCGACCTTCCCTCGAAAACATGCTAAGGCTGCCACTTGAACACGCAGGGAATTATAGGCCAAGCCTTTTTGTAAACTATCCTGCAAAAAGTCAAGTATCGGCGAGACAGAAGCCTGCATGGGTGTGATCACTTTAGAAGCACACCAAGCCTCAAATTGGCACCAAATCCTGGCATAAGCCATGGAAGTGGAACGCTTACAGGCCTGCAGGAGAGTGGAAATGACTTTACTGGAATATCCCTTGTCTCTCAATTGCACCCTCTCAATAGCCATACAGTAAGACCAAAGCGGCGGCCGTCCTCCATGGTCACCGGGCCCTGTGACAACAGGTTCGGTACCAGAAGTAACGGCAGGGGATCCTCTACCAGCATCTGCTGGAGGTCCGCATATCACGGCCTCCTGGGCCAATCCGGGGCAATGAGAACCACCTCTCCTTGGTGGAGCCGAATCCGCAGGAGTACTCGCCCTAACAAGGGCCACGGAGGGAACACATACAGGAGGCCCTGAGGCCAGGGTTGAGCCAATGCATCCAACCCTGCCGAGCGAGGATCTCTCCATCTGCTGTAGAAGCAAGGGACTTTGGCATTTGTGCTTGACGCCATAAGATCCATTACGGGCTTTCCCCATTTGGCACATATCTGCAGGAATACTTCATCTGCAAGTTCCCACTCCGCTGGGTCGATCTGATTCCTGCTCAGATAATCGGCTTGCACGTTGCTCTGACCTGCAATATGAGCTGCTAACAGAAACTGCAGATTAAGCTCGGCCTAGTGGCAAATCTGCGCGGCCTGCGCTGCTAGTGCTATGCACTGAGTGCCTCCTTGGTGATTTATGTAGGCCACTGCTGTCGTGTTGTCCGACAGAACTCTGACAGCCAATCCTTCCAGGGTCAATTGAAAGGCCAGAAGCGCCTGGAAAAATCGCTTTTAACTCCAAGCGATTGATGGACCACTGCGACTCCTCGGGCATGCCTTCCCCGGCAAAGTGCACCCCAGCCCTTCAGGCTGGCATCTGTTACCACCAGGCACCAATTGGGGAGCGCTAGCGGCATTCCTCGCCGCAGCATGCTGTCTGAGAGCCACCACTCCATACTGAGTCGGGCCGCAGGGAGCCACGTGAGTCTGCATTGATCATCCTGAGATATTGGAAACCATCGTTGAAGCAGGGAGCACTGCAGGGGCCTCAGGTGCGCTCTCGCCCAAGGCACCACTTCCAAAGTGGCCGTCATCGACCCCAACAGCTGGACAATGTCCCAAGCTCGCGGGCGAGGCATCCTCAGGAGCAGACGGACCTGGTTCTGAAGCTTGCACCGTCTTTGCTCGGGTAGGAAGACCATCCCCGAGGCTGTGTCGAACCGGACCCCCAAATATTCTAGAGATTGAGAGGGGGTCAGGTGACATTTGGCTATATTGACGACCCACCCAGAGATTGCAGTACTGAGACCACTCTGGCTGTAACCTGATAACTCATCTGCAGAGTCTGCTCTGATGAGCCAGTCGTCTAGGTACGGGTGAACCCAGATACCCTCTCGCCTGAGAAAAGCAGCTACTACCACCATTACCTTGGAAAAGGTTCGGGGAGCTGTGGCGAGGACAAAAGGCAAGGCCCGAAACTGGAAATGTTTTCCCATCACCGCAAAATGCAGAACCTCTGGTACGGGGGTCAAATTGTTATATGCAAGTAAGCTTCTTTCAGGTCCAGAGATGTGAGAAACTCTCCTGGCTGTACCTCCGCTATGACGGAGCGCAGGGTTTCCATGTGAAAATGCCGCACGTTCAGAGACTTGTTGACTTGTTTTAAGTCCAGGATAGGCCGAAAAGACCCTCCTTTGCGTGGCACCACGAAGTAAATGGAGTAACGGCCAGAGCCGTATTCGGCGGGAGGCACGCGGGAAACCGCCCCAATGTGAATCAAGCCTTGCAAGGTCTCATCGGGACTCCACAAACACGTCTCTTATCGGGCACTGAATTCTATTCAGTAGCCTTCTCTGATCAGGGGCAAGACCCACTGATCTGAAGAAATCTTGACCCACTCCTCGAGAAAGAGGGAAAGTCGTCCTCCTATCACAGGAATCGAGGAGGGGGCTGGCGCACCATCATTGAGAGGGTCGCCCTTGAACTCCAGGTCTTGAGCCTGCTGCTGCAGAACGTTTGTCCGAGCGAAAGGAGTTCCTCTGCTGAAAACAGGCACGCGAAGTGAACCCAGCGGATTGCCCCGGGCGGTACCTTCTAGCTTTACGGAAGCGAGGTCTGTAAGAGGAGGGAACCGCCTGACCCTTGGAAGGCCGCGGCCTATCCTCGGGTAAGCGCTGGGGTTTGGCATCCCCCAGGCCTTTCACAATTTTCTCCAACTCCTCACCAAACAAAAGGGCAACTTCACCAACCTTTGCTTAGAGGCCATGTCAGCTGCCCAATGCCGTAGCCACAGAAGACGGCGAGCCGCCACCGCTACAGCCATCTGTTTAGCCGAAGCTCTGACCAGATCATAAAGGGCGTCAGCCAAAAATGACAAGGCCGACTCCCTCCGCGTTGCCACCTCCGTAAGGGGCTCCGCTCCATCTCTGGGCTGTTCCACTGCCTGTTGTAACCAAGCAAGGCAGGCTCGGGCAGCGTAGCAGCTGCATGCAGACGCCCGTAAGGATAGGCCAGAAATTTCAAAGGACCATTTCATAGCGGCCTCCAGGCAACGGTCCTACATGTCCTTCAGGACAACTGCTCCTTCCACTGGGAGGGTAGTTTTCTTTGTCACAGCCGTGACTAGGGCATCCACTTTAGGCACTGCTAGGCGCGCCAAATGCTCCTCATTTAGAGGGCATAATTGCCCCATAGCCCTGGCGACTTTCAACAGCCCCTCAGGGTCAGCCCATTGAGCCGTGATAAGCTCTTGGATGGAGTCATGCAAAGGAAAGGCTCCAGCAGGCTTCTTAGTACTTGCCATCCTCGGATTACCAGAGGAGGTCTCAGTACTCCCAGGGTCTTCTATAGAGAGGACCTGCAAGGCATCAGCAATAAGCGCTGGCAGCTCATTGCGGTGGAAAATCCTCACCGCGGAAGGATCATCTGGATCCGGTGGCAATCCTGCACCTTCTTCTGGCTCTCCAGACCACAAAGGCCTGCCAGACCCCTCAGAGTCCTCACATCTCGACCACAGGGGGGGGGGGGGGGGGCGCCACTCTCTGAAGGGGAATCCACCCTTCTGCACTTGTCTTGCAGCCATCTGTCAGGGGAAAATGCGCCTGACGGTAATCCAAGGCCAGACTCCACTGCAGGGGATACAGAAAGCTGGGCTGCAGAGGACCCCTGCGGAAGAGCTCTTTTTAACATGTATGCATTATGCAGCAATAAAACAAATTCAGGGGAAAATGGCTCACCCTGGCCTCCCAGTTCCAGTCCGGGGGAAACAGCTCTTTTATTAGCCTCTACATGAGGCGCCCCTCCAGGCTCAAATCCCTGCGCCTCAGTGGGGTTCGCACCATGCTGTTCCAAAATGGCGCCCGCTGCCAGCTCCACAGAGCGGGAAGGAACATCACTTGCCATGCTCGGGTCGGCTCTACCGTATGAAAAGCACGCCTTACAGAGCCCCGCTGCAGATTTGCGCGCTTGCCACAAACAGAACAGCACTACTTTCTCAGCAGCAATCGCCGAAAACGGTGGAAATTCAAAATGGCGGATTCGCGCCAAAATAGTCCCAAACGCGGGCCCTCCCCGGATGAGCTACAAAATGCTCTTACCTCACTAGACCGAGTCTCCGTTCACGCTGCACAATCAGAAGAAAACCTCTTTTCTGGGATCACAGCGCCAAAGTGCGACGCAGCTTTTTTTTTTTTTTTAACGCTGTGAGGAAAGTTTGAGGCAACAGCGAAAGAGGCAAAATTTCCAACTCCGGAGGATCAGTAGCATGGGAAAGGCAGGGAAAGGGCGAACCTATGTGCCTGCATCCACAGCGTGGGCAAAGACAGGGACAGGGCTTGCCTATTTGTCTACTTCCACATCGGGAGCTGGGTAAGGCAGGGAAAGGGCTAACCTATTTGCCTTTAAAATGGGCACCATCAGCCACAACACCCCTGCTACAACTGGCAAAAGCACAGGAGCCACTCCAGGCAGATTTTCTGAAGGAGCTTAAACAAGCTGCAACCACCCTGCTAGGGAGATAGAGAATACTGAAGAGGCAGATGGAGCTAGCTGGCCATGAGGTACTATGGTTTTTCAGTGCTCTCTATCTTCCCCTGCTGGTTGATGGACACAACCCACTCGTAATGGATTCATCTGCTTGATGACAAGGAAAGATGGAATTGCAGTAATCAGAGTTAAAACCAAGGATTGAACTAGCAGTTTAAAGATGTCAGGTGAGAAATATGATCAGATTCTCCTCAGCTTCCAAAGAGACTTAAAGGATTTTTTCACTACTGAGGAAACCAGAGGCTCAAACTTGACGTGACTGTCAATATACACCCAGAAACCTAAGTGTAGAGTCAGGGTATGATACATACCTGTAGCAGTTGTTCTCCGAGGACAGCAGGCTGATTGTTCTCACGACTGGGTGACGTCCGCGGCAGCCCCCACCAACCGGAAAAAAGCTTCGCGGGACGGTCGGCACGCAGGGCACGCCCACCGCGCATGCGCGGCCGTCTTCCCGCCCGTGCGCGACTGCTCCCGCCAGTTGAATAACTAGCAAAAGATGAAACACACAACTCCAAAGGGGAGGAGGGAGGGTAGGTGAGAACAATCAGCCTGCTGTCCTCGGAGAACAACTGCTACAGGTATGTATCATACCCTTTCTCCGAGGACAAGCAGGCTGCTTGTTCTCACGACTGGGGTATCCCTAGCTCTCAGGCTCACTCAAAACAAGAACCCAGGTCAATTGACGCTCGCAACGGCGAGGGTACAACAGAAATTGACCTACGAAGAACAACTAACTGAGAGTGCAGCCTGACCAGAATAAATTCGGGTCCTGGAGGGTGGAGTTGGATTTACACCCCAAACAGATTCTGCAGCACCGACTGCCCGAACCGACTGTCGCGTCGGGTATCCTGCTGGAGGCAGTAATGTGATGTGAATGTGTGGACAGATGACCACGTCGCAGCCTTGCAAATCTCTTCAATAGTGGCTGACTTCAAGTGGGCCACTGACGCTGCCATGGCTCTAACACTATGAGCCGTGACATGACCCTCAAGAGCCAGCCCAGCCTGGGCGTAAGTGAAGGAAATGCAATCTGCTAGCCAATTGGAGATGGTGCGTTTCCCGACAGCGACCCCTAGCCTGTTAGGGTCGAAAGAAATAAACAATTGGGCGGACTGTCTGTGGGGCTGTGTCCGCTCCAAGTAGAAGGCCAATGCTCTCTTGCAGTCCAATGTGTGCAACTGACGTTCAGCAGGGCGGGTATGCGGCCTGGGGAAGAATGTTGGCAAGACAATTGACTGGTTAAGATGGAACTCCGACACCACCTTCGGCAGGAACTTTGGGTGAGTGCGGAGCACTACTCTGTTGTGATGAAATTTGGTATATGGAGCATGAGCTACTAGGGCTTGAAGCTCACTGACCCTACGAGCTGAAGTAACTGCCACCAAGAAAATGACCTTCCAGGTCAAGTACTTCAGATGGCAGGTATTCAGTGGCTCAAAAGGAGGTTTCATCAGCTGGGTGAGGATGACGTTGAGATCCCACGACACAGTAGGAGGCTTGATAGGGGGCTTTGACAAAAGCAAACCTCTCATGAATCGAACGACTAAAGGCTCTCCAGAGATGGCTTTACCTTCCACACGATAATGGTAAGCACTAATCGCACTAAGGTGATTCCTTACTGAGTTGGTCTTGAGGCCAGACTCCGATAAGTGCAGAAGGTATTCAAGCAGGTTTTGTGCAGGACAAGAACGAGGTTCTAGGGCCTTGCTCTCACACCAAACGACAAACCTCCTCCACTTGAAAAAGTAACTCTTCTTAGTGGAATCCTTCCTAGAGGCAAGCAAGACCCGGGAGACACCCTCAGACAGACCCAACGCAGCGAAGTCTACGCCCTCAACATCCAGGCCGTGAGAGCCAGGGATTGAAGGTTGGGGTGCAGCAACGCTCCGTCGTTCTGCGAAATGAGAATCGGAAAACACTCCAATCTCCACGGTTCTTCGGAGGACAACTCCAGAAGAAGAGGGAACCAGATCTGACGGGGCCAAAAGGGCGCTATCAGAATCATGGTGCCGCGGTCTTGCTTGAGCTTCAGTAAGGTCTTCCCCACCAAAGGTATGGGAGGATAAGCATACAGGAGGCCGGTCCCCCAATGAAGGAGAAAGGCATCTGACGCTAGCCTGCCGTGTGTCTGAAGTCTGGAACAGAACAGAGGCAGCTTGTGGTTGGTCTGAGAGGCGAAAAGATCCACCGAGGGGGTGCCCCACTCTCGGAAGATCTTGCGTACCACTCTGGAATGGAGCGACCACTCATGCGGTTGCATGACTCTGCTCAGTCTGTCGGCCAGACTGTTGCTTACGCCTGCCAGGTATGTGGCTTGGAGAAGCATGCTGTGCTGGCATGCCCAGCGCCACATCCCGACGGCTTCCTGACACAGGGGGCGAGATCCGGTGCCCCCCTGCTTGTTGACGTAAAACATTGCAACCTGATTGTCTGTCCGAATTTGGATAATTTGGTAGGACAGCCGATCTCTGAAAGCCTTCAGTGCGTTCCAGATCGCTCGGAGCTCCAGGAGGTTGATCTGCAGATCCTTTTCCTGGAGGGACCACATACCCTGGGTGTGCAGCCCATCGACATGAGCTCCCCACCCCAGGCGAGAGGCATCCGTCGTCAGCACTTTCGTGGGCTGTGGAATTTGAAATGGACGTCCCAGTGTCAAATTGGTCCGAATGGTCCACCAGCGCAGTGAAGTGCGGCAGCTGGTGGAGAGGCGGATGACATCTTCTAGATTCCCGGTGGCTTGGAACCACTGGGAAGCTAGGGTCCATTGAGCAGATCTCATGTGAAGACGAGCCATGGGAGTCACATGAACTGTGGAGGCCATATGACCCAGAAGTCTCAACGTCTGCCGAGCTGTGATCTGCTGGGACGCTCTGGTCTGCGAAGCCAGGGCCAGGAGATTGGCGGCCCTCGCTTCGGGAAGATAGGCCTGAGCCGTCTGGGTATTCAGCAGCGCTCCTATGAATTCCAGAGACTGGGACGGTTGGAGATGGGACTTTGGGTAATTTATCACAAACCCCAGCAGCTCCAGAAGTTGAATAGTGCACTGCATGGACCGGAGGGCTCCTGCCTCCGAGGTGTTCTTGATCAGCCAATCGTCGAGATATGGGAACACGTGCACTCCCAGCTTGCGTAGGTAGGCCGCTACCACCACGAGGCACTTGGTAAACACTCGTGGGGCAGAGGCGAGCCCAAATGGCAGCACACAATACTGAAAGTGGCGTGCGCCCAGGCGGAATCTGAGATACTGTCTGTGAGCTGGCAGTATCGGTATGTGAGTATATGCGTCCTTTAAATCCAGGGAACATAGCCAATCGTTTTTCTGAATCATTGGCAGAAGGGTGCCCAAGGAAAGCATCCTGAACTTTTCTTTGACCAGGAATTTGTTCAGGCCTCTCAGGTCTAGGATGGGACGCATCCCCCCTGTTTTCTTTTCCACAAGGAAGTACCTGGAATAGAATCCCTGCCCTTCCTGCCCGGGTGGTACGGGCTCGACCGCATTGGCGCTGAGAAGGGCGGAGAGTTCCTCTGCAAGTACCTGCTTGTGATGGGAGCTGAAAGACTGAGCTCCCGGAGGACAATTTGGAGGCAGGGAGGCCAAATTCAGGGCGTATCCGCACCGCACTATTTGGAGAACCCACTGGTCGGAGGTTATGAGAGGCCACCTTTGGTGAAAAAATTTTAACCTCCCTCCGACCGGCAGATCGTCCGGTACGGACACTTGTAGGGCGGCTATGTTCCCGTGGATCCAGTCAAAAGCCCGTCCCCGGCTTTTGCTGTGGAGGCGCAGGGGGCTGCTTAGGCGCACGCTGTTGACGAGAACGAGCGCGCTGGGGCTGTCCCTGTGCCTGACGAGGCCTTCGGGCCGGCTGGTTGTACCTACGCTTTGCAAAAGAATAGGGTGCAGCCTGCCGTGCCCGGGAAAAACGCCCACCAGTGGGGGCGGATGCTGAAGGCGCCCGGTGGGAGAGCTTGTCGAGAGCGGTTTCCCGCTGATGCAGTTGGTCCACCATCTGCTCGACCTTCTCACCGAAAATGTTATCCCCCCGGCAAGGGACGTCGGCCAGTCTCTGCTGGGTGCGGTTGTCCAGGTCAGAGGCGCGCAGCCATGAGAGCCTGCGCATCACTATACCTTGGGCCGCAGCACGAGATGCCACGTCACAGGTGTCAAAAATACCCCTGGACAGGAACTTTCTGCATGCCTTCAGCTGCCTGACCACCTCCTGATAAGGCCTGGACTGCTCCGGCGGGAGCTTCTCGACCAGGTCCGCCAGCTGTTGCACATTGGTCCGCATGTGGATGCTCATATAGAGCAGGTATGACTGGATGTGGGTCACGAGCATGGAGGATTGGTAGGCCTTCCTCCCAAACGAGTCCAGAGTGCGAGACTCCCGCCCCGGGGGCGCCGAGGCGGTATCCCTCGAACTCCGTGCCCTCTTGAGAGCAGAATCCACGACCGCTGAGTCATGGGGCAATTGGGGCCGCATGAGCTCTGGGTCGGAGTGGATCCTGTACTGGGACTCTGCTTTCTTGGGAATGGTGGGGTTAGTTAACGGTCTCACCCAGTTCCGGAGCAGCGTCTCCTTCAGGACATTGTGCAGCGGCACCGTGGAGGACTCTCTAGGTGGTGATGGATAGTCGAGGACCTCGAGCATCTCGGCCCTTCCACAGAGACCACGGGGAAGGGAATGGTGATCGACATATCCCGCACAAAGGAGGCAAAGGAGAGGCTCTCAGGAGGTGAGAGCTTCCTCTCCGGTGAAGGCGTGGGGTCCGAGGGAAGGCCCGTAGACTCCTCTGAGGAGAAATATCTAGGGTCCTCCTCTTCCCCCCACGAGTCCTCATCCTCGGTATCGGACATTAGCTCATGTAGCTGAGTCCTGTACCGGGCCCGGCTCGACGTCGAGGCACCGAGGTCTCGGTGTCGTCGAGCGGTGGACTCCCGCGCCGGCGGGGACGGAGCTCCCTCCATCGACGTCGACGGGGACTCCACCTGCGTAGCAGTCGAGACCAGCACCGCAAGCGGCGGCGGTGTCGACAGCTCCGGCGCCGGGCTAGAGCTCGCCGGCGCCACAGTCATCGGCGCCGGGCACAGCCTGGCGCATCAGCCCTTCCAGGATCCCCGGAAGGATGGCTCTGAGGCACTCGTCCAGGCCCGCTGCCGGGAAAGGCGGTGGGGCCGGTAAGGGTGTCGGTGCCGGAAGCTGCTGGGAGCCAGGAGACGGCACCGAGGTGCCGGAACCCCGACGCGTCGGTACCTCCACAACCGACGGGGACCTCTCCTCTCGACGATGACGCTTCGGCGTCGACTCCTCTTCAGGATGCACCGAGGGCGTCCGGTGACGACGCTTTTTGTCCTTCTTTCGATGCACGTCACCGGCGCCGGAGGGCATGGAGGAGGAGGTCGATCCCCCTCGGTCTCGAGGCACCGGGTCAGACAGGGTTCGGTCCCGTGGCTCACGAGCTGAGGGAGTGACCGGGGCCGACTGCCCACGCGGCCTCTCAACCCCACTCTCACCAGCGGACCGGCGGGCCGACGGGACCTGTTCTCCTGGGGTCGCTGCCATCGGTGCCGATGTCTCGGCATCGATACCGGTACCGAAGAACCGGCCTTCGATACCGATGCCGTCGAGGTCGACGTCGAGGGGCCGGCGCAAGTTCCAAAAAGACGGTCCCGCAGAACTTGCCTCGCAACCTGAGTCCGTTTCCGGAGACCGAGACACAAAGCACACGACTTGAGATTGTGCTCCGGCCCGAGGCACTGGAGGCACCAAGCGTGGGTGTCGGTCTGCGAGATCGGCCGGCCGCAGCGACCACACTTTTTAAATCCACTCGGGACCTTCGAGGACATCGACGGAAAAATCGCGTCGGCGAAGTCAAAGTCGTCAATGGTGGCTAAAATCACACCACGAAAAAATAAACGACCGAGCGACCACTAGGCCGCAATGTAGCGTCCCCGCTGGAAGCGAGGGAAAAGGGGAGCGCGTGCTCCACACGCGCACTTTTTTTTTTTTTTTGTAAAAAGAAAAGATAAAAGGAAATTAAATTAACGAAGCGCGATCCGCGTATACGCGATCGCAAGAATCCGGCGGCTGAAGTAGAGAGAGCGGCAAGGCACGACTCTCTCCAGGCGCGGAAAAAAAGGAACTGGCGGGAGCGGTCGCGCACGGGCGGGAAGACGGCCGCGCATGCGCGGTGGGCGTGCCCTGCGTGCCGACCGTCCCGCGAAGCTTTTTTCCGGTTGGTGGGGGCTGCCGCGGACGTCACCCAGTCGTGAGAACAAGCAGCCTGCTTGTCCTCGGAGAATAGGGAGTACGATATGTCATCAATAGTAAAATAATTATATGCGGATTGGTCAAAGG
Source organism: Microcaecilia unicolor (assembly GCF_901765095.1). Lineage (NCBI taxonomy): Eukaryota > Metazoa > Chordata > Amphibia > Gymnophiona > Siphonopidae > Microcaecilia > Microcaecilia unicolor. The sequence goes on from NC_044031.1 coordinate 594,263,631, forward strand.
GGTTGGTTACTATAAGAAATTTAGGGCCCTGTTTACTAAGGTGTGCTAGTGTTTTTAGCACATGCTAAAAATTAGTGCAAGCTAACCATGTAGACGCCCATAGGATTATTATGGGCATCTACACGGTTAGTGTGTACAGCAGTACTAGACATTAGCCTTTTTAGCAACAGGCTCTCAGATGAGGCACTTCCTGTTGCATGTGGCTGAAGATGAGCTAATCAGCACTACTGCTGTGCAGGATAAGTGATGCCTAGGAACCTGATTGGGTGGACCTGTGCCCAGCCAGGCCCACCTATAGCTACACCCCTGTTGCAACTCTGTGTGTATAACAGAGTCTGTGCCTGATCTAAGCCACACCCCTCAATCACACAGTATATACTGCAGAATTCTGCACTACTTGAATTGGATGGATAAAGCAGGTAAACAAAGTGTTGGTATTTTATTGCCAATTATGTTGTGCATATGACTAGCTCTATTCGATAACTGCATGCCCCCAACTGTACACCATTTACAAAATTTGTGAGAAAGCAAAGTTGTGGCAAAACGTGTACAGTCCCTACAGTGTAAATATCTCCTTGGGATGTGCGGTCAGTTTCTGCCTATTTGTATCCACTCAGCTCTGAGAATGATTTTAATGGCTATAGAGCAACAAAAGCTGTTTACCCACTGGAATGTTGGAAGGGATTCTAACTGAACGCAACTTTATTGGAGAAGAAAAAAAAAAAAGAGCTTGGTTGATAGATTACTTTTCAAAGAAAACCTTAAATAGTTGCAATGCACCAGGAACAATACAAGAACAGCTGAGTTTCTTGGCATGGAGATTAAGACAGAACTTTAGGGAGAGTTTCCACATGTTTGCATCTGTACATTCATGTCTATTTTCTGTGTTAGCTTTGATCAGGAGGACAGATGAAAGGGGAGAGCAGTGATTAAAGAACTTAACATTTGTGCTTGTATGCTACACTGCTACAGCATTAGAAACTGGTTGTCCCACTAAAGTGTATTGGGATTTTTTGAGGGGCTTCATTCTCTTCCAACCCCAGTCACAGGCAGAAACGTGCAGCACAAGACTCTCAAACTCACCTCCTCCCTGTAACCAGAAGAGCTGCCTTCCAGTGTTCCCCCACAACTACCCACAAACTAGCTGCTAGTTAAGTTTTGAATTCTTTGAAGCAGCCAGGCAGTTGGCAATCCTAAACTGAGTCATGATGAGCACATTTCACAGCTCCCTTCCAACTCCCCCCCCCCCCCCGACTTCCCAAATCTGGACCTAGATTATGTGTATAATTTGTTGATGCCAATCAAACTCTGCCCACAGCAACAAATTTGGCAATACACATAGCAAACAATTAAAAAAAAAAACCAATTTTAAACAGTAGAAAGAAAATGTAATAGATCAGAATGCATAAAATGCATCCCATAAGGGACTGTGAAATTTATAAACCTTATGTGGTGTGTGCAGTGCAAGTGTTCAGTCTGTACTACAAACAGAACAGCTGCAGTGCACACACCAAGGGGTAGAGTAGTTGTAGAACAGAGGCAGCCAAATTGCGCACAGAACTTGATTGACAAGCCATGACAAGCCAATCAGTGCTGATAATTGGCCAACAAGCTATAATCGGAACTAGAATTTACACATGCAACTTCTGTAAAGTGGTCCGTGTAAATTCTAATGCATGGACCTCAGAAGGGGTGTGGCCATGGGAGGGGAATGGGCGTTCCTAAAAATTATGCGCACCGTTATAGAATATACCCGATCCGTGCCCAAGTTAAGCGTAGGCATTTACACCAGGTTTTAGTCAATATAAATAGCATGTCTAAATTTTAGTCATGGAAATGAACTCTATAGCTGACTATCCAACTTACGCTATAATTAACTCTATCACTCAGGAACAATATCAAATTGTATCATATTTTACCATGTATGCACCTTAAGGTAGCATCATTTGTAATTGACCCGGAAATGCGCTCGCCATTACGGCATAATGTAAGCCACATTGAGCCTGCAAATGGGTGGGAAAAATGTGGGATACAAATGCTACAAATAAAAATAAATAAATGTGTATTCTATAAACTATGGCTAATTTTAGGTGAAGTTTATAGAATAGCACTAAGTGCATTTTTTCCACATCATGTATAGGAATTCCCCCCCCCCCTTAAATGTGTGAGTTAATGCAAAAAAACAAGCTACTGCTCAACCATATGTTTATGTGCATTAAATCACGTCGCGTTTTAAGAATGTTTTTTCAGGGGGTGTGGAAGTGTTAGCATGTGGTAAGTATAATGTACTAGCTGGCTAACACACTTAATGCAGGACCACTTAGCACCTCCTAAATAGGAGGGCAGAAAGTGCTCCTGCATTAACTCTGCAGGAACTGAAGGCTAATGAGAATATTAGCTCAACCTGCAATTCAAAAAAAAAAAATAAAAAAATTAAGGAATGTCCCCAAATAGTGCTGCATTGTCTGGACTTTTTATCATGTGATGAATCCTGCATTACAATGTAATAAGCCCAGATCCTAGCACACTTTAGTAAGAAGGCCCCTTAAAAAAAACACTGCTTTTTTTTTTGTTGGTAGAGTGGGAAACTAGGCTCTAGAACCTCTGGTCTGATCTGGCCCATTTCTGCCACCTTCCCCCTCACCAACACTTACCAACGTTCAGCTCATTCTGATCATGTCTGAGCTGCCTTGCCCCTGGGTAGACAGACATTCTCAACCCTTTGTATGCATTTTCTAGCTTCTGTTGAAATGGAAGAAATTATGTTTTACCAGATAATTTTCTTTTTAGTTGGCAACACTGCTCTGCGCAAATGGGCGTTATCCCTTCCTACCAGCAGGTGGAGATAGAGAACTGAATTGTGCCAATGAAATCACCAGCAAAAGCAGAGGTGCTCCCTAAAACAATCCAGTATGCATTTGCACAAGCAGGGGAACGTTCCCATCCACTAATGCAGCTGTAACAAGACGCCAGTGTGGCATTCGCTACCCTGCATATACCATCCCCCCTCCCCACACACACATTTATAAGATTTTTTTTTGTCAAATTGTATTGCTTACACAGGCCTAATGACAACAGTACATAGACATCAAGTCCAATAAGAAATACAGTAAAATGAAAATAATTCCAAATAAAATATCTAAGTATATATTCATATGTCTCCCCACCCAAACAAAAAATACTCCACAGTCTTCAAAGTGATCACCATACAAAGTACTACTACTACTTAGCATTTCTATAGCGCTACTAGGGTTACGCAGCGCTGTACAAGTTAAAACATGGGGAAGGACAGTCCCTGCTCAAGAGAGCTTACAATCTAAAGGTAACAAACTATGTAGTCAGTGTATCATGAATGGGGAAGGTGGTTAGGCGCCAAAAGCAACATAAGTGCTATAACCACACTCCTCAAAATTCACCCATAGAGTCATCTAACACAGTTAATTTGGACAGTATATATGTTTAAAGTCAACTAACCACAAAATGAAACTTTCTGAAGCATAGAAAAAGCAGCACACCTAGAACCCTGGGCCAAAAAGTCTTCCAAGGATGGGATTGCAGAACATGTCACTGGCAAAAAAAAAAGTTATCCAGTAGGAATTTCTTTTTAGCATCAGCTCCAGTGTTCTGCACAAGTGAGATGTAACAAAGCTGTCTATTGGGCGGGGAAGAGAAGGCACCCTGAATAATGGCTCTGTCACAGTCCAAACAGGCTCTGGCCAACATGTCCATCTTGTAGTGCTTAACAGAGGAACGGAGCGATGACCAAGTCACTACCCTGCAATTGTCCTCAGGGGACACTGCCTAGGCCTCTGACCAGGCAACAACCTGAGCCTTCAGCCCTTCAAGCACTGGCTGATTCTGGTCAATGTAAGCAGACTCAATAGCCACCTTGATTCACCTTGCAATGGAGGCCTAGATGTTGCCTGGCTGTTCCAAGGGCCAAGGAAAGCAGAGAAGCATTCTCTCGACATCTAGCTTGTGGAGCTTCCGATCCCCAAGAGCTGAACCTTCTGCCAAAGAGGAGGGCTAGAAGACCTCCTGATTAACATGGAGCAGAAACATTTTGAAAAGAAAGGAGGGGACTGTACACAATGCCTGCAGCTTAACCACCCTGATAGTAAGGTCCTTGGTGGAAACTGGAGCACAGAGGCTCAAATGAGGTCCCATGAAGGTTGTAGATAAACACAACCACACCACAACCTAGAGCAGCAAAACCTGACCCTCAGAGCCAGCCCCTAATCCAGGCCTACATGCAGAAACCTCAAAATATCAGGAATGAGTCCTCCAAGGAGGCAGTAACTACTCCCTACACCAGGATTTCAGACCCCCGATGTAAACAGAGGACCTAAAGTGGAGCAGCAGAGAGATCGTTATGGGGGAGAACCCATGCTTCTCCATCTCCTCCCAATAGCCAAACAGAGCCAGTAGGAATCTGGATCTTCCAAGTTTACCAGCACATGGCAGAGCAGACCCCAACCCCTGGGCAGCAGAGGAAAAGGATCCTCCACCAGGAGGTGCTGGAGAATCATACCATGGCCTGTGAGGCCAGTCTGGTTTACCAGTGGGACAAGATGAGGATGATGTGCAATACTGCGCAAGAGATGGCCTATTGGAGGCCACAGAGGGAAGACAGAAAAGCTCCAAAAGCCATGGTTGAACTAGGGTGTCTATCCTCTGGGAAGCCATCTCCCTCTGCCAAATGAAGCGCTCACCCTTTGCACGGATCCTGGCGCCATCCCAAACTGTGGACAGCCAACAATCCAGAATGAGCTGAAAAGGCCTGTTGCCCCAGCTCCCACCCTCCCAGATCCAGGAGGGAGCAACTGAGAACATCCACCTGTACCTTGTTCTTATCTATAATGTGGGCTGTTGAAACAGGCCTGCAGATGTTTTTTTTGCCCACTGACAAACATGCTGCAGGGCCAGAAACTGACTCTTGGCACCACCCTGCGTTGTGTTATGTACAGCACTGTGGCAGTGTAACATCACATAACCCGCTTTTCCCCTTGAGGAACGGCTGAAACTAAGCAAATGATGGACCAGGATGCCTCCTGGCTTGACCAGGTGCCCTGTGCTTCCCAGTCCAGATAGCGAGCTCCCCAACCAAGGAGACTTGCATCTGTAGTGACCAAAACCCACTGCAGGGGATGCAGAAACTCAGCAGCTGAACTGTGCTGTCTCACCAGGCCACATCAAGCCTCATCTTAGGTGGTAGAAGACAATAAAGTCCAACTAGGCCTGTGCCCATCAGGATAACAAGGCCACTGCAGAGGGTGCAATAGCACCAGCACAACTGCCATGTAGCCCAAGAACTACAAGTAATCTCACACCATGGGCTCCAGGAGATTGTGCAACCCATGCAACCATGTCCAGAGCTTTCTACCTGCTCCTCTGAAAGAAAAACCATGCCTCTGGCCATGTTGAAAACAGATCCTGAAATACTCAGAATGAGACAGGAACCAGAGAGCACTTGGGCCAATTCACTACCCAGCCCAGGGATCCCAGGAGGGAAATAACATGAGAGGTAGCCAAACTGGCCTCTTAAAATGGAGTCAGTCTGAATCAGCCAGTTATGCAGGCAAGGAGGAAAATCTCAAAATGAAAACCACGTGGAAATACTTTTTAAAACAAAAATAGGAGGAAATATTTTTTTCACTCAAAGAATAGTTGAATTCTGGAACTGGGGTAACAGCAGTTACAGACTGGTAACCCCAACTTCAGTGCCAGGGAAAATAGCGGAAAAGTGATAGAACACGTAGAGAAATATGGTATAATGGGACAAAGTCAGCATGGATTCAGCCAAGGGAAGTCTCGGACTCACCAAATTGCTTAATTTCTTTGAAGGCTACAAAATGTGGATAAAGGTGAACCGGTTGATGTAGTGTATCCAGATTTTTTAGAAAGCTTTCAAAGTCTTTCACGAGAGAGTCTCCTAAGACTTCTGTGGTTTGAAATACTGCAGAGTAAATCTAGATTGTAAGCTCTTTGAGCAGGGACTGTCTTTTTGTGTATGGTGTACAGCGCTGCGTATGCCTTGTAGCACTATAGAAATGATAAGTAGTAGTAGAAAATAAAATTGTGGAAATGGGGGTACTGTGCACATTGTACACACCTCCCCCATATTCTTCAACTTAAAAACCACCACCAAAACACAAGCATCCCACTAAAGGGCAGCTTACTTAAAAAGCTTCTTGGAAGCTGCATCCGCACCTAGTGATGTAAGCCACAACCAATGACAACACCCAATGCCGTCACCAAGTGGGAAGCCCGATTGACCAGATCGTAGAGGACATCCAGGATTCCAGGTAAGACATTTCCGGAGACTCTGGCAACCACTGGAATGCACACATCATGGAGCTATGTAACCGCCATAAATATCATGCTGAGGCACCCACCGAAAAGGCCAGGTTTCTCTGCATTCTTTCCATAGAGCTCCCTAAAGGAACAAGACTCCTTGAACAGTTATAGTAGTTGTAAATTGTGACTGCCATAACCAGACAGTCCATCTTCAAGAAGACCCACTTCCTTAGCGAAGGCATTGTCACGGACTGTCACCGAGTCCAAAGTAGTGAGCCCTTGGGCCACTGCCAGTGAACGGCAGCAGCAGGTGAACCACCCAAACAGGAAGAGAGGCTGAACACAGACTGGTACAAGCAGGACTGGAACTAGCAGGATGGGAACTGAAGCTGTAGATGAGCAGGGCTGGAACAAACTAAAAAATGAACTTGCGGAGCTACTGTTAGAAATATGCAATCTGTCCCTAAAATCGAGTGTAGTACCGGAAGACTGGAGGGTAGCCAATGTTACTCCGATTTTTAAGAAGGGTTCCAGAGGAGATCCGGGAAATTATAGACCGGTGAGTCTGACGTCGGTGCCGGGCAAGATGGTGGAGGCTATTATTAAGAATAAAATTGCAGAGCATATACAAAAACATGGACTGATGAGACAAAGTCAGCACGGATTTAGTGAAGGGAAGTCTTGCCTCACCAATCTAATGCATTTTTTTGAGGGGGTAAGCAAACATGTGGACAATGGGGAGCCGGTTGATATTGTATATCTGGATTTTCAGAAGGCGTTTGACAAAGTGCCGCACGAAAGACTCCTGAAGAAATTGCAGAGTCATGGAATCGGAGGTAGGGTATTATTATGGATTAAGAACTGGTTGAAAGATAGGAAGCAGAGAGTAGGATTGCGTGGCCAGTATTCTCAGTGGAGGAGGGTAGTTAGTGGGGTCCCGCAGGGGTCTGTGCTGGGTCCGTTGCTTTTTAATGTATTTATAAATGACCTAGAGATGGGAATAACTAGTGAGGTAATTAAATTCGCCGATGACACAAAATTATTCAGGGTCGTCAAGTCGCAGGAGGAATGTGAACGATTACAGGAGGACCTTGCGAGACTGGGAGATTGGGCGTGCAAGTGGCAGATGAAGTTCAGTGTTGACAAGTGCAAAGTGATGCATGTGGGTAAGAGGAACCCGAATTATAGCTACGTCTTGCAAGGTTCCGCGTTAGGAGTTACGGATCAAGAAAGGGATCTGGGTGTCGTCGTCGATGATACGCTGAAACCTTCTGCTCAGTGTGCTGCTGCGGCTAGGAAAGCGAATAGAATGTTGGGTGTTATTAGGAAGGGTATGGAGTCCAGGTGTGCGGATGTTATAATGCCGTTGTATCGCTCCATGGTGCGACCGCACCTGGAGTATTGTGTTCAGTACTGGTCTCCGTATCTCAAAAAAGATATAGTAGAATTGGAAAAGGTACAGCGAAGGGCGACGAAAATGATAGTGGGGATGGGACGACTTTCCTATGAAGAGAGGCTGAGAAGGCTAGGGCTTTTTAGCTTGGAGAAGAGATGGCTGAGGGGAGATATGATAGAAGTGTATAAAATAATGAGTGGAATGGATCGGGTGGATGTGAAGCGACTGTTCACGCTATCCAAAAATACTAGGACTAGAGGGCATGAGTTGAAGCTACAGTGTGGTAAATTTAAAACGAATCGGAGAAAATTTTTCTTCACCCAACGTGTAATTAGACTCTGGAATTTGTTGCCGGAGAACGTGGTACGGGCGGTTAGCTTGACGGAGTTTAAAAAGGGGTTAGATAGATTCCTAAAGGACAAGTCCATAGACCGCTATTAAATGGACTTGGAAAAATTCCGCATTTTTAGGTATAACTTGTCTGGAATGTTTTTACGTTGGGGGAGCGTGCCAGGTGCCCTTGACCTGGATTGGCCACTGTCGGTGACAGGATGCTGGGCTAGATGGACCTTTGGTCTTTCCCAGTATGGCACTACTTATGTACTTATGTACTAGGAACTAAAGCTGAAGACAAACAGGGCAAACACAGGCAGGATTAGAACTGAAGCTGAAGGCTTGCAGGGCTGGAACAAGAAGGGTTGGAGTACAAGTTGAAGACTGGCAAGACAAGAACTTGCAGGGCTGGAACTGCAACACAGACGAAAACGCATCTGAAGACATCTGTTGCAAAGGCAAGCCTGAAAGTTCCCAGATACTTAATAAAGGCAATTACAGATGAGGTCACAAGTCAGTCTGGAATGCTGGAACATCAGAATAGGACTGGAACATGTTTGGGAAACAGGAAGAAGACAGTGCACAGCAGCCATAGGGCCTGGTCACCAGGAGGCGAAGTGAGTGTAAGCATGGGATACAGTCACAACCGAGACAGGCATAGAAACTATTAAGAGCCCTGGCCACCCTGAGGGGACCATCCAGGGACTTCCACTCTGCCATTATGCAAATGAGGGCCTTATAGAATGGAAAATGCTTTAGGGCCACAAGGAGCCTGCTGCAAGAAGCTTTAGCATAGCCAAGGCCCGTGACCTCATTTAAGAAAGGATACGGCGCCCCATGACAAAAAGAGCTTGAACCCATGCAACCGCTCTTCTACAGCCTCCTGACAGCATCCTTGGAGCCCTAGAGGACCTCTGTCCTCCTCCGCTCCTTCCTAAGAACCCAGACCCTCCAGAATGACCAGATTTGTTCTATGGTACCAAGACCCTAATACTAACATTTCTATAGTGCTACTAGACATACACAGCACCATACACGAACATGAAAAGACAGGACAGGGATAAGAGAATTATTAAGATGGGAATGAAAAACCAGATACCAATCCCCTTGGGTCAAGCTCTGGACCTCAAAACCCCCTGGGGTCCTACTGGGACCCCCCCCCCCCCCCTTCAAAGGGACCTGGGGTGGGCAGAAATGAAAAAGTCCATCCATTATATGACATGGGATTTATTCTCCCTGGCTAAAGTGAATTGAGAGAGAAGAGAGGATTTTACCTGCCAATTTGCTTTGGCAGAACACAGAGGAATGTATCCATTTGAGCTAAAAAAAAAAAAAAAAAAGGGAAGGGGAGGGGAACAGCACATGTAAAATGCCAAGAGAAGAGCCTAAATGAGCCACATTTACATACTAAAAATAATCCATTATCCCTGCTCAGCTGCTGGCTCTGCAGACTGCAGTGTATGCTGGACAGCATGCCCTGTCATCACACACAACCCTGTCTAACTGGGGCTCTAGCATCTCCACTGTCCCAGGCTCTCTGGGTGCACCTAGAGAGCAAATTACCTACTGGTGCTGGACTAAAGCCTTACAATAACATTAGCCCCTGACAAAAGGGAATAAAGCTAGCCAGGCTAATTTTTTGCTGCACCAAGCACTTTTGGAAAGCCAATCTTGGCATAGTCGAAAGCCGATTTTGGGCGTCCCCAACTGCTTTCCGTCGCGGGGATGACCAAAGTTCCCGGGGGCGTTTCGGAGGCGTAGCGAAGGCAGGACTTGTGCATGCCTAACACATGGGCGTCCTCAACCCATAATCGAAAAAAGAAGGGCATCCCTGACGAGCACTTGGACGACTTTACTTGGTCCTTTTTTTGTTACGACCAAGCCTCAAAAAAGTACCCGAACTGGGGGGTTGGGGGGCTCAGAACCCATGGTAAGGGAGCTATGCACCTGGGAGCAATTTCTGAAGTCCACTACAGTTCACAGGGGAGTGTCGGAAGCATAGCGAAGGCGGGACTGGGGCATGCTTAACACATGGGTGTCCTCGGCCGATAATGGAAAAAAGGGCATCCCTGACGAGCATTTGGCTGACTTTTCTTGGTCCACTTTTTCTTGCGACCAAACATCAAAAAGGTGCCCGAACTGACCAGATGACCACCGGAGGGAATCAGGGATGACCTCCCCTTACTCCCCAGTGGTCACTAACCCGCTCCCACCCTAAAAAAAAATTATATATTTTTTTGCCAGCCCCAAATGTCATACCCAGCTCCCTGACAGCAGTATGCAGGACCCTGGAGCAGTTTTAGTGGGTGCAGTGCACATCAGACAGGCGGACCCAAACCCCCCCCCCCCCCCACACCTGTTACACTTGTGGTGGTAAATGTGAGCCCTTCAAAACCCACCAGAAACCCACTGTACCCACATGTAGGTGCCCCCCTTCATCTGTAAGGGCTATGGTAGTGTTGTACAATTGTTGGGAGTGGGTTTGGGGGGCTCAAACCCCAAAGGTAAGGGAGCTATGCACCTGGGAGCAATTTCTGAAGTCCACTACAGTGCTCCCTAGGGTGCCTGGTTGGTGTCCTGGCATGTCAGGGTGGCCAGTGCACTACGAATGCTGGCTCCTCCCACGACCGAAGGGCTTGGATTCGGTCGTTTCTGAGATGGGCGTCCTTAGTTTCCATTATCACCGAAAATCAGAAATGACCAAGTCTAAGGACGACCATCTCTAAGATCAACCTAAATTTCCAGATTTGGGCGTCCCCGACCGTATTATCGAAAGGAAAGATGGACGTCCATCTTGTTTCGATAATACGGGTTTCCACACCCCTTCACGGAGACGTCCTGCAAGGAGATCCTCAGAAAAACGTGGGCGTCCCTTTCAATTATGCCCCTCCAGTGAATATGTATGCTCCGTTTACTCAAGTGGAATAAAAATTTAATACATTACTAAACTTCTGGGAAATACATTTATGTTTTCAGGATTCAGCTATACTTTAGGTTTAAGGTTCATCTAAAAAGTTTGCCTGGTGTGGGGTATTCCATGACCAGAAATTGCAGAATCATACAACCTCCATTTCTAAGGCAGAGGTCCTCTCCAGTACTGTTACAGATATAATTTATATTAAAAAGGCAGAATACAGGTTACATCTGCATTAATCCTCCCACCCGGAAATACAGAATTAAATCATAATATCCACCTCTTCCCCCACCCCTTCTCTCAGAGCATTTTTCTGTTGGTCTTTCCTATGCCAAACAGTTCTGCTGGACAGAATCTCCACTTGTGGATCCAAGGAGCAAATTTGTGGACCGGAGACAACTTTAGTAAAGCTTACAGTGGTCAATTTAAGAGGTAACTGGGACAGCAAGTCAACCAACTTCAAAGGTCAGTCACTACTAAAAACATTACCCCTTTCCTTGTAAAAAGGAACCATAGGACTCGGACCAAATCAGAACAATTTACATCTTCAGGCTGAGCATTTCAATAGTGGGAAAACACATTTAACTGTACATAATATTGTCATAAAGCTGCAAGATTAATATTCATCGCAGACTTAATACAACAGTAGTTTAAAGCATTAAACTATAACAGGAGATGGTGTTAAATTCAATGGCTATACCTGTGGGTTAAGAAATAAAGGTTCTGTAGATTAGGAAGAAATCCAGAGTCCTTGCATCTGGGAAGCTTCACAACAGCTGCTGTCCCCACCCCCCCAATCCAAACTTAAGTCTACTCAAAGGAAGTTATACCCTCCAAAAGGCAAAATGCATTCGTCCATACAATTTGTGCATACAGGGAGATGGAAGGCCAAGTCTACTCTACTGAAGAGGGAGGCTGGCAGAAAATGAGGAAGCAAGGGGGGGGAGGGGAAGCAGGGGAAAGTGGCAGGATGGCAATGTGCCTAAATTCTAGCAAAGTAGAGCTTGCCTCAGCCAGGCTGGAAGCGTGAAGTGTACACTACCAAAATCCCACAAAAAAAAAAAAAAAAAAAAGAAAGAAGAAAAGCCACCCCACTGAGCTCTCTGACTAAAACATTGTGTCAAATATTGTTGAATGACGCATTAAAGAGGAGAAGGAAAACTCAGTACCATTATGTTTAAATCATTTTTATTGACAGTAACATAACTGGTACAAAATGCCACAGGCAAAACAATCACAAAATGTCTTCATATTAACTGATGTCACAATACAATTTTACATTTTCCTCCATCTACCAGCCCCTTCCCTAGAACCACATTCATAATTCTGAGCTTCCATCTTATACTACTTCAACCTTACATGCAAAAAGCTGCTAATCTGCAGATATGATAAGATGCCAGCTTACAAAGTGCCCACCAAGGTGTTGTCAGTAGAACACGTATCCACCTATTGATTGAGGCGGATTCTCATTCAAGGTAAATTTTTTTTTTTTTTTTTGGAGGGCCTTGCTTCTTATAGCCCTCCACGTACCATTATTAATATTAACAAAACTTCATATTAAATTTTCATGTTTTATAGACAAAGCAACTTTAAAAGTATTAAATGGCTTGATCAGAGATATTTATCCAAATATAGACTGGGTAAATGTAACATCGGGACACGCTACAGAGGTACAATTCCTTGATGAAATCAAGGACAGCTTTATGGAGCAGCTGGTGCAGGAGCCGACGAGAGAAGGAAAAATTCTAGACTTGGTCCTTAGTGGAGTGCATGATCTGGTGAGGAACGTTATGATACTGGGGCCGCTTGATAACAGTGATCATATGATCAGTTTTGATATCGACCTTGAAGTAACTGTACACAGAAAGTCAAATACGTTAGCGTTTAACTTTCAAAAAGGAGACTATGATAAAATGAGAACGGTAAAAAAAAAAAAAAAAAAAAACTTAGGGGGGCAACTGAGAGAGTAAAAACTGTACAACAAGCGTGGACGCTGTTCAAAAATACCATCCTGGAGGCCCAGGCCATACATATTCCGCGAATTAGAAAAGAAAGACGGAAGTCCAAAAGACAGCCGGCCTGGTTGAAAAGTGAGGTGAAGGAAGCTATTAGGGCTAAAAGAAACGCCTTCAGAAAATGGAAGAAGGAACCGTCTGAAAATAATAAGCAGCAGCATAAGGAGTGTCAAAGCAAATGCAAGGCGCAGATAAAGAAGGCCAAGAGGGATTACGAAAAAAAGATAGCATTAGAGGCAAAAAAGCATAGTAAAAAATTTTTTCGATACATTAAAAGCAGGAAGCCGGCAAAAGAATCGGTTGGGCCGCTGGATGACCGAGGGGTAAAAGGGGCGATCAAGGAAGACAAAGACGTAGCGGAGAGACTGAATGAATTCTTTGCTTCGGTCTTTACCGAGGAAGATTTGGGTGGGATACCAGTGTCGGAAATGGTATTTCAAGCGGACGAATCGGAGAAACTTACTGACTTCACGGTAAACCTGGAGGACGTAATGGGGCAGTTCAGCAAACTGAAGAGTAGCAAATCTCCTGGACCGGATAGTATTCATCCTAGAGTACTGATAGAACTGAAAAACGAGCTTGCGGAGCTACTGCTAGTGATATGCAACTTATCCTTAAAATCGAGCGTGGTACCGGAAGATTGGAGGGTGGCCAATGTAACGCCGATTTTTAAAAAAGGCTCCAGGGGAAATCCGGGAAATTATAGACCGGTGAGTCTGATGTCAGTGCCGGGGAAAATGGTAGAGGCTATTATTAAAAACAAAATTACAGAGCACATCCGAGGACATGGATTACTGAGACCGAGTCAGCACGGCTTTTGTGTGGGGCAGGGGCGTAGCTACGGGTGGGCCCAGGCCCACCCAATTTCAGCCCAGGCCTGCCCAGCGTCAGCGCCAGCACCCATTGCTGGCCACTGCTGCTTTTCCTGTTGAGCAGCAGGGCCGGCGCTACAAAAAAGAAGCGCTAACGGCGCTAAGGACGAGAAATGTTTAAAAAAAAAAAATTAAAAAAAGCGCGGCACCGGCAGGCACTGTCTCGGCAGCCTTAAGGCATTGGCTGCTGAGGCATTGGCTGCTGGCTCGCAGGCTCCTCCCGCAGACGGGAGGAGCCTGCGAGCCAGCAGCCAATGCCTCAAGGCTGCCGAGACAGTGCCTGCCGGTGCTGCGCTTTTTTTTTTTTTTTTAAACATTTCTCGTCCTTAGCGCCGTTAGCGCTTCTTTTTTGTAGCGCCGGCCCTGCTGCTCAACAGGAAAAGCAGCAGTGGCCGGCAATGGGGGCTGGCGCTGGCATGCAGGGCGGGCCTCGAAGAAAAGAGGGAAAACATGGAAGGATGGGGAGAAAGAGGGAAAACAGATGGAAGGATGGCAGAGAAAAGAGGGAAAACGGAAGGATGGCAGAGAAAAGAGGGAAAACAGATGGAAGGATGGGGAGAAAGAGGGAAAACAGATGGAAGGATGGGGAGAAAGAGGGAAAACAGATGGAAGGATGGCAGAGAATGAGGGAAAACAAATGGAAGGATGGGGAGAAAAGAGGGAAAACAGATGGAAGGATGGCAGAGAATGAGGGAAAACATGGAAGGATGGGGAGAAAGCGGGAAAACATGGAAGGATGGGGAGAAAAGATAGAAAACAGATGGAAGGATGGGGAGAGAAAGGGGAAAACGGATGGATGGGGAGAGAGACTCTGGATGGAAGGATGGGGAGAGAAAGGGGAGAGACTGGAAGGATGCAGAGAGAGAAGGGACACTGAACAGAAAAGGGTAGAGTGATAGAGACACTGGTTAGAAAGAGGGAGAGAGACAGATGGAATGATCAGGAGAGAGGATAGATGGATGGAAGGATGGGGAGAGAAAGAGGGAAGACGCTGGATGGAAGGGTAGGGAGAAAGAGGTGACTGGACGGAAGGATGCAGAAAGAAAGAGGGGAGACTACTGGAAGGATGGGGAGAGAGGGGAGACGAAGGATGGGGAGAGAAAGAAGAGAGCTGCTGGATGGAAAAGGAGAGTAGTGAAAGACTGGAGAATAAGAGGAAGGGGCATGGGGAGAACAAGGGTGAGAAAAAGATGAAAAGCCATAAGTAGATGAAGGAAATTAAAAAATGGATAGTAAGAATGAATTAAATCAGGACAGAGAGAGAGAGGCAGAAAAATATTGAAGAAAGCAAAGAAAAAGGAGAGAAAAATGAGAAATGGCCAGGAAACCGTGGCAGAAGAGTTAAGCAAAAACGAAGGAAAGCAGAATCTAGAGACTGGGAGCGACACAATGAGAAAAAGTAAATGGCCATACAAGAAAGGTAAAGAAAATAATTTTATTTTTAATTTAGGATAAAGTAATATGGTACCTGTGCTAATGAAGTTTCAGAGACCAATACTTCCTTCCTTAGGTCAGGCGAGGATACCGTAACAGCATTATACTGACCTGAGGCAGGAGGTTTTGGCCTCTGAAAGCTCATTGAAAAGGGTGTTAGGCTATTAAATAAATTTTCTGAAATCTGATGCACTGAAAAGCAGCACTTTACCCTGTGTGACAAATGCATCTGATTAGCGTGACTAAATTTTGCTGGGGGAGGGGGGTAGAGAAAAAATTTTGTGCCCACCCACTTTGGGTTCAGGCCCATCCAAAATTGGCAGTCTGGCTACGCCACTGGTGTGGGGAAATCTTGCCTGACCAATTTACTTCAAATCTTTGAAGGAGTAAACAACATGTGGACAAAGGGGAACCAGTTGATATTGTGTATCTGGATTTTCAAAAGGCGTTTGACAAGGTACCTCATGAAAGGCTACAGAGAAAATTGGAGGGTCATGGGATAGGAGGAAATGTCCTATTGTGGATTAAAAACTGGTTGAAGGATAGGAAACAGAGTGGGGTTAAATGGTCAGTATTCACAATGGAGAAGGGTAGTTAGTGGGGTTCCTCAGGGGTCTGTGCTAGGACCGCTGCTTTTTAATATATTTATAAATGATTTAGAGATGGGAGAAACTAGCGAGGTAATTAAATTTGCTGATGACACAAAGTTATTCAAAGTTGTTAAATCGCGACAGGATTGTGAAAAATTACAAGTGGACCTTACGAGACTAGGAGGCTAAATGGCAGATGACGTTTAATGTGAGCAAGTGCAAGGTGATGCATGCGGGGAAAAAAAACCTGAATTATAGCTACGTTATGCAGGGTTCCACGTTAGGAGTTACGGACCAAGAAAGGGATCTGGGTGTCGTCATCGATAATACGCTGAAACCTTCTGCTCAGTGTGCTGCTGCGACTAGGAAAGCGAATAGAATGTCGGGTATTATTAGGAAAGGTATGGAAAACAGGTGTGAGGATGTTATAATGCCGTTGTATCGCTCCATGGTGCGACCGCACCTTGAGTATTGTGTTCAATTCTGGTCGCCGCATCTCAAGAAAGATATAGTAGAATTGGAAAAGGTGCAGCGAATGGCGACTAAAATGATAGCGGGATTGGGACGACTTCCCTATGAAGAAAGACTAAGGAGGCTAGGGCTATTCAGCTTGGAGAAGTGACGGCTGAGGGGAGACATGATAGAGGTATATAAAATAATGAGTGGAGTGGAACAGGTGGATGTGAAGCGTCTGTTCACGCTTTCCAAAAATACTAGGACTAGAGGGCATGCGATGAAACTACAGTGTAGTAAATTTAAAACAAATCGGAGAAAGGCTTTCTTCACCCAACGTATAATTAAACTCTAGAATTTGTTGCCAGAGAAAGTGGTGAAGGCGGTTAGCTTAGCAGAGTTTAAAAAGGGGTCGGACGGTTTCCTAAAGGACAAGTCCATAAACCGCTACTAAATGGACTTGGGGAAAATCCACAATTCCAGGAATAAAATGTATAGAATGTGTGTACGTTTGGGAAGCTTGCCAGGTGCCCTTGGCCTGGATTGGCCGCTGTCGTGGACAGGATGCTGGGCTCGATGGACCCTTGGTCTTTTCTCAGTATGGCATTACTTATGTACTTATGCTAATCTACAGATTAAGGGGGTGGTCCAGGGGCCCATTGTTTCAAACTGGCTGCTTTCGCAGATGACCTCTTGGTGCACCTAGTGGACCCCCAAGAATCTTTAGTGGCTCTGGAGAGCTTCTCGGAGACTTTGCAGGTTTCAAGGTGAACCTCGAAAAGGCGGTAGCGTTGCCATCTGATATGGTGATTCGGCAATTTTGGGGGCACGTTTTTCCTCTTTGCTTGGCGACTGGCACTTTTCATTGTCTGGGTGTGCATTTGGGTAAGGGATTTGTACTCTGTAAACGTTTCCCAATTCTTGGAAGAGACCAGACGCCAGCTGGAAGCATGGCATACATTACCTTTATTGTTGATGGGAAGGAGATTGGCTTTATCTACTTCAAACTCTTCCTCTACAATTACTGAAAAAAAGATCTTTGTTCACCTAAATAGGCTGTTTGCTAGATTCTGTTGGGCAGGTAAGAAAGCTAAGATCGGATTTCCTTGGCTGATGTGTAATTGGGCTATAGGAGGTCTTGGTTTACCTAACATTAGGCTATATAATATTGCATGTCTCTTGCGACATCTATTTGATTGGATTACTGAAAATCAGAATTACACTCCTATTGATTACACACTAATTTTATTTTCTCCCCACCACTTCCTTTCCTTACTACAAGCTTCCTATCAGATGATTCCATGTCCTTTGGTTTTAAATGTTTCTCTGTCCCCTACGTGAGGCATGGAACATCATGGTTAGCCTGCTGGGTGATGACCCACGCAGCACTGATCAACTGTTCCTTTGTGGTAATCTTGATTTCGTGCCTGGATGGGAAAATAATACTTTTGTCAGATGAGAGGCTAGGGGATTGCTACTCTTGGAACAAGTGCTAACCCTAGAGAGCACAATAAAGACCTGCAGCAGCCTGGTGGTGTAATAAAAGGATTTTAGAGATTGCTTTTCAACTCTATCTGCCTTGACTAACAAGTGCACTTGGGGTCTGTATTGTTGATTAGAAGTAATTATGTTTAAAAATGATTAACTTTGATTGTGTGAAAATAAGTTGGAATGCAGAAGATAAGACAAGACAAAGCTCTAATTAATTTGGTATGTGAAGAGTACGGTGCTTGTTTTCGAAGTTCAGACTGGCCACCTGGACTCAGAAACATGTGACCACATTCCCACAGTATGGCTACCTATTCTCAAGCATTCTGTAATTTTCCTTGGCTCTGAAAATAAGCTTTAGCTTAATTAAAAGGGGGGGGGGGGCTTGTTGAAGCAAAGCTTTGAGGCTCATCTGTGGGTGGACACATCGTGCAGAAAAGACTTGTTCCTGGTCATAAGGAGACTTCGGGCTTTCGCTGCAATGGGCCTCCCGGCTGACGAGATAAGGGCCTGAAATTCCTGACCAGGGATGTTGTATGTATAATATGTATTTATCTGTCTTACAGCTTTCTTTTAGTTAGATGGATTTAATCATTGTATATTTTAGAACTTCTAATAAAAGGTCTCATTTACCTAATACGAATCCAAAAGAATCCACAGTAATTATTGAGTAGTCTGTGTCAGTGAGACAGGCTGTAAATCCATAGCAGTACAGGTGGTAGTTTCCACTTCCAGCACATGCTATTTCTAGCGCCACACAAAAAATTTTTGTAGTGCTGGTTACTGCCAGGTTAGCGCGGAAGCCCTTACTGCCACCTCATGGGTGGCAGTAAGTGCTCCCCCCTGAAATGGCGGCACGGTAAAGTCACTTGCCAACAGCCATTTCTTTAAAAAAAAAAAAAAGTGAATACTGGACTGAGTTACCTACTCAGTTTATTCAGCATCAAGGGATTTGACCAATTTCTGAATGGCAACAGCAAATGTTAACTCACCACATTCAGAAATCCTTATCTGCTGTATCTTTATGGAAGTTAACACCCTCTTCACCAGGTGTACTAAATGTAGCCCACATAGTAGTATCTAACGCGCATTCTAAATTAAATGTCTGGTTAGTTACATAATGTAAATGCAACAGGGAGAATAAGAAATAATTTAGTGCAGCTGGTCCAAACCGAGGAGTAGTGTGACCAGCAAGGCACGTCAAATTACGCCAGGAAGACAGAACAATAGTAAAACAACTTTCTTCTATGATGCCCGACATGGCACCGTGTTTCGGCAAAGTGCCTGCCTCAGGGGCCTAAAATAAAATAAAACATACAAATAAATGAAAAAAGTAAAAGGCAGTGATGTAAAAATGTTTATATATGGACAAAGGCAAATAACATGCACATATAAATTTGTATAATTAATAATGATTAATATATAAAGGTATAAAAAACACAAAAAGGTACATGTAGTAAGAATGTAATATAGAATAAAGCAAATATTACGTAAAAGAAAAAAAAAATCGCTATATGAATAAAAGATAAATTAGTGTATAGTGGCCCATGATTGGTGAATTCTACATTATGTAGTGCTAAGGAAGAACCCCCTAGGATGGTCCGTATTTTAGTACAATTATATTCAGAACACAGTTAGTTCTTAACCTAAACCCCGATGAGAAAAACCAGACAGTGCACATATTCAAAGCACATGTAAAATCTCTCTTCAATAACTGGTGGTATTTCCTCCATACAGAAATGTTTCAGCTTTTCCTTGCATGAACAGTTCCTTCTGATCTTGTCAAGATGTCAGTAGGCATTAGATCAGGACTTTGGCTTGGCTGTCCAAAACAGGAAATCCATTACAGAATGTCTGAGGACTTATTCCAACATAGTACAGGATGTCCAAGCTCAGATAGGCAACTTAAAATTTCACAGGTCTCCCACTAAGCCATCTCTCTCCCCTTCAATCTGTTAAAAAAAAATTCTGCTGCATGACTTATATTCCGCCAGTGTCGCTATGCTCATATTAGCCCTCTCCTCATGTCACTTCATTGGCTCCCTATCCGTTTCCACATACAGTTCAAACTCCTCTTATTAACTTACAAGTGCATTCACTCTGCAGCTCCTCAGTACCTACATAAGAACATAAGAGTAGCCACACTGATCAGACCAATGGTCCATCTAGCCCAGTATCCTGTTTTCCAAACATTGGCCAAGCCAGGTCACAAGTACCTGGCAGAAACACAAATCATGGCAACACTCCATTCTACAAATCCCAGGGCAAGCAATTGCTTCCCATGTATGTTTCAATAGCAGACTATGGACTATTTGTTTTAAAAGTATTTCCACGTAACTTTGAGTGTCCCCTAGTCTTTCTACTTTTGGAACAAGTTAAAAAAAAAAAAAAAAAAAAGATTTTCTTCTACTCATTCTATAACACTCAGTATTTTGTAGACCTCAATCATATCTCTTCTTATCTGTCTCTTTTCCAAGCTGAAGAGCCCTAACCTCTTTAGCCTTTCCTCATACAAGAGGAGTTCCATCCCCTTTATCATTTTAGTCACTCTTCTTTGAACCTTTTCTAAATTCTGCTATATCCTTTTTGAGATATGGCGACCAGAACTGAACTCTACTCTTCCCTCCCTATGTTACATGGAATTTTCCATGTAACACCTACACTCCTCCCTGGGAACTTCGTTCATTACTCTTATCTGTATCCTTCTCCTCCACTGAAATCTCCAGACTCTGTTCCTTTTATCTTGCTGCGTGCCATATGCCTGGAATAGACTTCCTAAGCCAATACATATCTCTTGCCGTCTTCAAATCTAGGCTAAAAACCCACCTTTTTAATGTTGCTTTTTAACTCCCAACTCCTATTCACTGTTCAGTACCCATGCCTTGTTTTATTATTCTCACCTTAGTAATTCCCTTATCCTTTACTTTGATGTAAGCTCTGTTGAGCAGGGGATGTCTCTTCATATTCAAGTGTACAGTGCTGCGTACTTTTAGTAGCGCTATAGAAATAAGTAGTAGTAGTAGTGATACAGCTTAATGCCTCCATGGTGCAACCTCACCTTGAGGTATTATTGTTGCATCTCAAAAAGATATAGCAGAATTAGAAAAGGTTCAAAGAAAAGCAACCAAAGTGATAAAAGGGATAGAATTCCTCTCATATGAGGAAAGGCTAAAGGAGGTTAGGGCTTTTCAGCTTGGAAAGAGAGCTGAGATGGGGGGGGGGGGGGGGGGGGGGGAATAGAGGTCTACAAAATCCTGAGTGATCTAGAATGGGTAAAGTGACTTTTTTTTAAGTAAAGTTAAGTACAAAAACTAGGGGACATTCATTGAAGTTGCACAGTAATATTTGTTTTAAACAAATGAGGAATTTTCACTCAAAAAATTAGTTAAGCTCTGGAACTCTCTGTCAAAACGATTTGGTAAGAGCGATTCTATCTGGGTTTAAAAAAAGGTCTGGAAAAGTTCCTGGAGGAAAGTCCATAGTCTACAATTGCAACAGACATGGGGGGGAAGCCACTGCTTGCCCTGGGATCAGTAGCATGGAATCTTGCTACTATTTGAGATTCTGCTGGGTATTTGTGACCTGGATTAGCCAATGTTGGAAGCTGGATTCTGGGCTAGATATACCATCAGTCTGACCTAGTATGACTATTCTTATGTTCTTATGGGTGCCGACACCCTCAATATCCAGGTTTATGGCTGGCAGGACATGGCCCAGGCATAGAATATCCAGTCAGTGGCTTTAACTCTGCCAACTCCAGCAAGCTGAATACTGGGGGGGGGGGGGGGGGGGGGGGGGGATCAAGTCTCATTAAATACTTTGGGCTCAAGCATTGTATATGGCTATTCAAGTCCAAGAACTGTAAGCTGTTGACTTCTGTGTGCTAAACATAGTCACAATAGGTCTGAAGCTGTATGTCACAATAGCTGCCCAGACTCCTAGCAGCTAAGCTGCTACCAACAACAAGACTCTTGAGAATCCACAGCTACTGGAAACCAAACTCCAGGATAGAGGTGAGAAGCCCCACAACAGCTGCAAAAGTTATCATAGTATAACAAACTGACCCCTCTGTTTACTAAGCCGCAATAGCGGCTAGTGGTGTGCCAATGATGACACAGCACATTCACTTTGAATGGGCTGTCTATAGGTGTTGTGGCTTACTAAACAAGGGCGAGGGGGGGGGGGAAGGTGAATGAATTCTCTTCTTTGGTCTTTACTGAAGATATAAGATCACCCTTAAACCATTCCTGGTGCAGTTGGAATATGCAGAGGAACTGAAAAGATCTGTGAACCTGCACGATGTACTGAGCCAAAACAAATTGTAAGCCACATTTCTGGATAACAGTGGGATACATGAATGAATGAATAAAAAAAATAAATAAAAAAAAAACCACCAAGTGGTAAGCACCCCAGAGTACTGAAAACTCCAACATTAAATTACTAATCTACTGTTGGTAATCTGTAACCTGTTTTTAACCTATCCATAGTACCTGACTGGAAGGTGGCTAGTGTAATGTAGATTTTCAAAAAAGGGTTCCAGGGATGATCTGGGAAATTGGAGACTGGTAAGCCTGACTTCAATGCTGGGCAAAAAACTGTGGAAACTCGTGTAATTTATTCTTTACAATACAACAGTAATGGGACTGTCAACAGATTCTGCCAAGAGAAGTCTTGCTTCAGTTTGTTTAATTTCTTTGAAGGCACGAGCACCACATGTGGATAAAGGTGAGCCGGTTATGTACTGTAGTGTATCTAGCTTTTCAGAAAGGTTTTGAAAACGTCCCTCATGAAAGACTCCTGAGGAAGTTAAAAAGCCACAAGATAGGAGGCAATGTTCTGTTGTGGATTAGAACTTGTTAGTGATAGAAGGCAGAGGGTAGGGTTAAATGGCTATTTTTCCTCAGTATAGGAATGTAAGTAGTGGAGTGCCCCAGGGACCTAGCAATGATCTAGAAATGACAGGCAAGGTACCGGTAATTAAATGTGCAGATGACAACACTATTCAAACACACGTTGACTAGACATCCAAATGGCAGATGAAATTTAACGTGGACATATGCAAAGTGATGCACATTGGAAAACAAAATTATACAACTAAGTTAACTGATGTTAGATCTTTCTTGGGTGCCAACTCTAAGGTGGAGCCAAAATGTCATTGTGGACAGTATGCTAAAATCTTCCACCCAGTGTGTGGCAGAGTCAAAAACGCAAATAAAGTGCTAAGAATTAGGAATGGGATAGAAAATAAGACAAATACTACTACAATGCTTCTATTACCCCATGGAGTGACCTTACCTAGACCACTGTGTGCAATTCTGGTACCTGCATCAAAAAAATATAGCCAAATTCGGTTCAAAGAAGGGCAGCCAAAATGATTAAAGAGGATGGAACTCCTTATATGAGGAAGGGCTTAATAGGTTAGGGCTCTTCAGCTTGGAAAAGAGATGGCTAGGGAGAGGGGTGAATATGATAGAAGTCTACTAAATCCTGGAATGCTGTAGGTTTGTTTTATTCTTTTGAAAACTACAAGACTACTATTAGTAATCATTCCTATAGCACTACTAGACGTATGCAGAGCTGCACACATATGCAGGTAATTTTCTCTGTCCCTAGAGGACTCAATCTATTTTGTACCCAAGGCAATGGAGGGTTAAGTGACTTGCCCAAGGTCACAAGGAGCTACAGTGGGACTTGAACCCAGGTCACCAGATCAAAGCCTGCTGCACTAACGCACTAACCATTAGGCTACTCCTCATATCCTAGGGGGACACCAACATTATATGGTAATACTTTTAAAATTAATGGGGAAAATGTTTTCACTCAGACATAGTTAAGCTCAAGCTCATTACCAGAAGATGTGGTAACAGCAGTTAGCATGTCTGGGTTTAAAAACATTTGGATGAGTTTGTGGAGGAAAAGTCCATAGTCTTATTGAGAGATGGGGAAAGCCACTACTTAACCCTGGGATTGGTAAGGAAATCTAATGTACCAGCTTTTAATTTTTGAAAGTGAGACTGACAAAAATGAGGAATAAATAGTTAAAAAGCTGGTATCAACTGCAAAGGTTATGTTTATAAATATAATCGTGGAAGCCCAGACTAGATGTATTCCACATATTAACAAAGGTGGAAAAAGGAGCAAACGACAGCCAGTGTTGTTAAAAGGTGAGGTGAAAGAGGCTAATTGAGCCAAAAGAACATCCTTTCAAAAAACAAAGAGGATCCTAATGAAGAAAATAAGCACCATCAAGCCAGATGCAAAACATTGATGATAAGTCTAAAAGAATATGAAGAGAAAAAAAAAACACTTGCTGGAGACAAAAACTCATAGCAGGAAGCCTGCAAGGGAATCTGTGGGACCATTAGATCAAGAAGGAGCAAAAGAAGAACAAGGCCATAGCAGAGTGAATGAATTCTTTGCTTCAGTCTTTAGACAAGATGAGCATTCTACCTATACCGGAAATGGTTTTCAGGGATGACCATGGAGGAACTGAAAGAAATCAGAGTGAACTTGGAAGATGTCAATTTAGCAAGTAAATTCAGCTCTTAACTTGTACTGAGCTGAATTTACTTGCTAAATTATTTTCCAAGAATGATAAATCACCCGGACCACATGGTATACACCCCAGGCTACTGAAAGAAATCAAACATTAGATTGCTGATCTTCTGCTAGTGATCTGTAAACCTGTCCTTAAAATCATCTGTAGTACCTGGAGGGTGGCCAATGCAACGCTGATTTTTAAGAAGAATTTGAGGGGTGATCCAGAAAGTTGCAGACCTTACCGGTAAGCCCAACTTCAGCGCTGGGCCAAACAGTGGAAGCTATTATAAAGAAATGGTTTAATGGGACAGAGTCAGCATGGATTCAGCCAAGGGATGTCTTGCCTCAATTTGTTTCATTTTATTTCTTTGAAGGCATAAATAAATATATTGATAAAATGTGAGCCAGTTGATATAGTGTATCTAGATTTTCAGAAAGCTTTCACAAAGTTCCTCATGAGACTCCGGAGAAAATTAAGGAGTTTTGGGTTAGGAGACAATGTCCTTCTGTGAATTAAAAAATGGTTAATGGACAGAAGACAGAGGGTAGGATTAAATGGCCATTTTTCTCAATGGAGGAGGGTGAATAGTGGAGTGCCGCAGGGATCTGTACTGGGACCGGTGCTATTTAACATGATCTGGAAATTGGAATGACCAGCGAGTTGATTAAATTTGCAGATGACAAGAAACTAAGTTGTCAAAACACATGTGGATTGTGAAAAATTACCGAAGACCGGGCATCCAAATGGCAGATGAAACCTATGCAGACAAATGCAAAGTGATGCACATTGGAAGACTAATCTGAATCATAGATAATTAAATTACCTGATGCAAGGGTCCACTTTAGGAGTCAGCACTCAAGAAAAAGACCCAAGTGTCACTGTAGATATTATGCTGCATCTTCTGCCCCATGTGCAGCGGTGGCCAAAAAAAGCAAACAGGATGCTAGGAATTATTACGAGAGGGATGCAAAATAAGACCAAAAATATTATAATGCCTCTATCTCTCCATGGTGCAACCTCATCTTGAGATATGTTAATTGAATGCAATACTCAGATATAGCAGAATTAGAAAAGGTTCAAAGAAAAACGACCAAAATGATAGAAGGGAGGGGATGGAACTACTCCCATATGAGGAAAGGCTAAAGAGGTTAGGACTCTTCAGCTTGGAAAAGACAGCTGAGCGGGGGATATGATTGAGGTCTACAAAATCCTGAGTGGTGCAGAGCGGGTGGAGGTAAATTGATTTTTCACTCATTATTTTAGTCAAATAATTAAGCTCTGAAAGTTATTCCTGAAGGATGTGATAATGGTGGTTAGTGTATCTGGGTTTAAAAGGATTTGGACATGTTCCTGGAGGAAATGTCCATAGTCTTATATGGGGGGAAGCCACTGCTTCCCCTGGGATTGGTTATCATGGAATAATGCTACGAATTGGGTTTCTCCCACGTACTTGTGACCTGGATTGGCCACTGCTGGAAGCAGGATACCAGGCTAAATGGACCATTGGTCTAACCCAGTACGGCTATACTTATGTTCTTACTATTTAGGATTCTGCCAAGTACTTGTGACCTGGATTGGCCACTATTTGAAGGTGGTTACTGGGCTTGATGAACTATTGGTCTGACCTAGTATGGCCATTACCTTCAGATCCTAAACCTTCAAAAAGGACTGTTTTAGAACTGCACTGGGTAGTTTCACACCACTATACATTTTATTCAGTTCAAATGTACACAACCAGAGAAGACCAGGTATGGGTCATTTGAAGTTTTGTTTGTCAAAACCAAAATTCTGCACAAGATTTGCATCAAAGCAAATCAGGCTTCAGGAAGTCCAAACAAAGATCCTTTGTCAAAACATAGGCTAATTCTGCCTTTGCCAGTCACAGAAATTGATCTTTCATCTTCAAATCCACCCAGTTTCAACAGGGCTGTATTGTAATCCTTTTAGATACTGAAAAGCTGAACTTAGAGAGGGGAAAAAGTCACTTAGAAAAGATCCATATTCTATAAAAGTGAATAAGGAATGAATCAAACCCAAGACAATGGCAACCAGAAGGAACATCACAGGGCAGAGATATCTCACAGACGAACCACATATGTAGAAAATGCCACTGAAAGTGCTTTCAGGCTGTTCCAAATACTAAGCTACTACTAGAGCAGTTATACAGTACGAACTGGATGAAATTAAAATGAAGCATAGGCAAAGAAGCCGAAGTCTGCCACATCATTTAGACTGTGGAAATGCAGCAGAAGGCAGGTGCGATGGCATGCTATAACCAGGGCCAGTAGGGATGTGGATGAAAATGAGTTCTTAAGACAGGTTAATAGGAGTGGAGGAATAGCCTAGGCCAGTGGTTGCCAAACCTGGCCCTGGAGGCACCTCAGCCAGTCAGGTTTTCAGGATAACCACAATGAATATTTATGAGAAAGATGTGTGTGCAGTGGAGGCAGTGTATGCAATTCTTCCCTGAATATTCATTGTGGGTATCCTGAAAACCTGACTGGCTGAGGTGGCTCCAGGGCTAGGTTTGGGAACCACTGGCCTAGTGGTTAAAACACCACCTAGTGACCAGTTCAAATCCCACTGTTGCTTCTTGATAACATAGTAACATAGTAGATGACGGCAGAAAAAGACCTGTACGGTCCATCCAGTCTGCCCAACAATAGGTTAAACAGCCTGTTGTAAAATTGCCCTGAATATGACTTACACTGGGTGTTGAATTTTCACAGAAGAAAACAATACTCAACCTGTATCAACCTGGGACTGAAGGTCCTAAAAGCAGTTCCTTCATTAATACTATCATCAAGCTGGCTTCTGCTTCAACTTTCAATTTTATATACCATGAGTAAAGTGTAGATACATACCTGTAGCAGGTATTCTCCGAGGACAGCAGGCTGATTGTTCCCATGATTGGGTCGCCGTCCGCGGCGGCCCAGGAGACCAGCAATCCCTAGCAAAAAAACAAAAACTTCTCGAACGCACCATCGCACGGGCAGAGCGACACCGCGCATGTGCGAACGGTTTCCCACCCGCAGCGCGAGCGTGCCCTCAGTTTAATAAAAAGCAAAACAGAGAATAGAACGCCAAAAGGGAGGGTGGGAGGGTTTGTGAGAAGGCTTATTCTACTGGCTAATCCAATGTTTAACCTGTGCCATCCCATGTTCCTTACCCTCCTGTGACACTCCAAATCTGTGCCTTCTCTGTATTCTATTGTATCCTCTTGAATTTGTGTAAGCCACATTGTGCCTGCTTATGTGGGAAAATGTGGGGTAAAAATGTGCCAAAAAATAAATAAATATACACTTTCTCCGAGGACAAGCAGGCTGATCTTTGGAAACTCATTAAAAAATAAATAAATAAAACAAGGGGATCCAAGGTGGACAGTGCATGCAGATGTCAGGCTGGCTGCTCTTTGTTCTCCTTTGCAGTGGTTACCCGTTATTACAATGCTAAAAAGGGGGAAAATAAGGACTGCCTTGCCCAATACCCCTTCTTCAATTCACACCGCCATGCTGCGACATGGGGTAGTTCAACTGGAGACTTCGATTGGATAGAGGCACCAGTCGCAGCTTAGAAAGTGTGTCACACAGCCCACAAGAACACCCCCACTTCTGTTAGCGTGCAGCTCACCGATGATGCAAGTTACTGCCACGGTGGAAGGAACTGCAGCGCCTTCGAGTGTGAAAGCCTACTCAAGAGGTAGCTGGAGAGCAGTCGTTGGGGGAGGGGAACCCTGACAGGAGAATGCAGCGAGGAGAGTAAGAGCAGCGAGTCTGCAACTGCCGACACCCACAGGGTTTCCCCTATGGATGCTAGTGTGTGAGAAGAGGATCCTAAATTGGTGGATGCTCCAGCAGAGATTATGTTGGCTTCTATTTGGCAGAACTACTACTACTATTAAACATTTCTATAGCGCTACTAGACTTACGCAGCACTGTACAAATTAACATGAAAAGGCAGTCCCTGCTCAACAGAGCTTACAATCTAAATTGGACAGACGAACAGACAGTTAGGGGTGGGGAAATTGCAGTGGTAGGGGTGACAAGTGAGGGTGTTGAGTAGAGTCATGGTTAGGAGTCGAAAGCAGTAGCAAAGAGGTGGGCTTTTAGCCTAGACTTGAAGACAGCCAGAGACTGAGCATTACAAATCTCACAAAAAAAACCCAATTAATTAAGTGCTGTGGAGAAGGTGGTGAATGGTGCCACGCAACAAAAAAAACAAACAACACTGCTAGAGCCTGGTGATTTGGAGATTCATGAAGACCTTACCAGTTTGAAGGGAGAAGACACCTAAGGGAAGGGCAAGTGTGATGAGATCTTCACTAGACTTGCAATATAAGATGGAATGTATGGAAAATGTTTTACGGGCTTGCAATTTGAGATTCTTGAAATTTTCAAAGATCAATTTTTAGCAAGACAACTTTTAAGACTTCTATATGCAAGAAATTTTGAAGTTAGTGAATCTCTATCTCCCATATAAGATGTAGCTGTATCTCCAGTTTAAACATCTTGGATGTTAAGTTTAGAAACATCACAGGATATTGTGGACCCACAGCCACTTCTAGTCTTGTGTTTGAATGTAATGCCAATTTTTAAAAAAGGTTCCAGAGGAGATCCGGAAAATTATAGACCGGTGAGTCTGATGTCGGTGCCAGACAAAATGGTACAGACCATTATAAAGAACAAAATTACAGAGCATATTCTAAAGCATGGATTAATGAAACAAAGGTCAACATGGATTTAGTGAAGGGAAACCTTGCCTCACCAATCTACTACACTTCTTTGAAGGGGTGAACAAATATGAGGATAAAGGTGAGCCGGTTGATATTGTGTATCTGGATTTTCAGAAGGCGTTTGACAAAGTACCTCATGAAAGACTCCAGAGGAAGTTGGAGAGTCATAGAATAGGAGGTAGTGTTTTATTGTGGATTAAAAACTGGTTAAAAGATAGAGAACAGAGAGTAGGGTTAAATGGTCAGCACTTCTAGTCTTCTGTTTGAATCTGATTTTTTTTTTTAATGTTTTTTGGGGTTTTTTTCCCCAAGCTTAGGAATTCTTTTAAGGGCATAGGAATGGTGTTTTCCTGATATTGGTAAAAGAGACCTGGCAGAGGCATGAGTCTTTTTAGAGTTGTGCCAATGTATGGTTCAGAATGGGGGAGATTTCTTTTCTTCACTTTCCTGTAAAATGTAGTTAAAGTTAAAACATGTGAGATTTTTTTTTATGATCCTGCCCAACTTAACCAATTTCTTTAACAAGTTTCTTATGCAGATTGGTAGACCACCAGAGTTTGATCTTTGTTGTTTAGAACCTGTAATGTTAACTTGGGTGTGTAATTAGGTATGCAATTAATTCTTTGTTTTTGTTTTTTAACTTGATTTTCCTATATTGATCTGGATTTTCTATAGGATCCCAATATGGTGGGCTAAGAGGATGGCTTTGTTTCTTCTTGAATGTGTTTATTACTTGTAATGTTTAATTTTATTAAGCAAAAAAAAAAAAAAGTAAAAATATTCTTCTACAAGGCAGCACCTGCTATCATGTTATGTGCTGCTGAGAATCCTCAGTGTTGGGGTGACACTTGGGCAGTCCTCAGTGTTATGCAGATGACAGCCATATATTTGGCCCTAAGTTATCCAGGCCCCGATGCACAAAGCTTGCCATGGGAGCAACGTGAATGTTCAACAGGTTCCAGGCAGTTTAGCGAGCAGGGTATTTAGCCGTAAATTCACAAAGGAGTACAGTGAGATGTTTTCTGTTCATTTAAGCATACGAGAATCATATGCAAAGTGTATACCAGTGAGCTGGTTATGAAATGAGCATAACGAGCGATGCACAGAAAGGACCACTCACCTTTAATATATGAAATGCTACAGATGGTCTGGAGCCGTCGGTGGCTTTGTGGAGCTGTCATCAGCTGTCAACTGTGTATATCCAATTCATGACATGTCCATCATGTGTGTTTATTTTGCTGTCAACAGTATTAGGGTGTTGTGTTTCTGGCTGCAAACCATAGGGGGTGCACCAAACAGCAACAAGGAACCAGATAAGAAAAATAGGTGAAAAATGGCAAGTTTCCACAGAAATTCAGCCACCTCCATGATGCACAGTGCCCCCTCCCCCCCCCTGTGGAAGAAATGAAGGATACCTTCATATCCCACCCCAAAACCTCACAAATGTGCCACCCACTGAGGTGGCAGTAAGGGCTCCCGCGCTAATCCGGCAGTAACCAGTCCTACAAAAACCTTTTTTTAAACACCAGAAATGGCATGCGCTGGAGATGGAAACTACCACCAGGCTGCTGCGGTAGCCCGGTGGTACTTCCCGTGTTAGGCTTACGGCTGCTTAGTAAAAGACACCCCCCCCCCCCACCCCCATTAGCTGTGCAGGTGCTGACACTGGCATAATTGGTGACTCCTAACTAACCCTCCCAAATTCTACATGGCTGGTCAGAGCTGATATTCAGCAGTATTACCCAAGTAAATACTGCTGAATATCAGCAGTTAGGTGTGTCCAAGCGCCTTTAGTGGGCAGGAGCCTCTCCTGCCTGCTTAAAATGCTTTGAGTAGAATATATTTTAACCATTTTAGCTATAACTGATAACTTTTTGCGAAGCTTTAGACAGAGACCTTGGTTGATAATGAGGGTATCTATGGACACAAGAGGGCAGGACTATTTTTGATTTATCAATAAAAATCAAAAGGATAAATCAAGAGAGGTATATATACCATATGTACTGAGTTTATCTTATTGGACAGACTGGATGGACCGTACAGGTCTTTATCTGCCGACATCTACTATGTTACTATGATGCTTCTCCTGTGCCTCTCCCCAAAAGAATGGTGGGAAATAAAGACAAATTTCTTTCATTTTTTTATTTGATTTATTTTAGTTACATTTGTACCCTGCACTTTCCCACTCATGGAAGCTCAATGCAGCTTACATATACAGGTACTTATTTGTACCTGGGGCAATGGAGGGTCAAGTGACTTGCCCAGAGTCACAAGGAGCTGTGCCTGAAGTGGGAATTGAACTCAGTTCCCCAGGACCAGAGTCCACCACCCTAACCACTAGGCCACTTCTCCGCTCCTCCATACTCACCAACACAAAACAATAGGAGAGAGAGCGGAAAAAATGTGAAAGCACAATACTCCGCAGCAATGCAAAGCACCATTACCACAACACAAATGACAGCAGGGCAAACCAGCAAAAACCACGGGCTTCAAAGCATTTGCCACACTTCACCATGTCCATACCTTACGGCCCCAATGCTCAACATGTCTATGAGGCAATTTTCTTGGACGTGCGTATAACAGTGGTGTTTACTGGGTGCTTTGCGAATGACTATTACGCACATGTGCTAGCAACTTCGCTACTGTGAATCAACACATTTACCGGGACTTTCATGCATTGGTCTGTAGAATAGAATGCAGCTCATTTGCATATTCTCTCCTTAGCGCATCGCTCTTTTTCAAATCTTTTAACTTCTTCCAGGCACCTAACTCTTATGCTTTTTACTGGGACTCACGCATCAGCTACCCCAGAGAGTGGACTGAACATCACCGCTATCTGGATGCCACCAGCCATCTCTAGCTGGATGTTCAGTACTGGCTACTACATGGATTTTCTTCTTAAAAACCAGCCACAGCTATTAGAAATGAGCCACTGTCGTCTTAGTATTGGGCTAAAACAATTCTCAACATGCATTAATCTAATGATTTGTATTCCACCAACTCCCAATGAGGTTCAAAGTGGATAACAATAAAAAAATATAAAAAAAAAAAAAAGCCAGCAGCTAGCTGGGAAAACATGCATACACATTAGAAACGGGACTAAATACATCGATTTCATTATTGTCCAATAAATAAAGAGTGTAGAAAAAAAAAAGAAGATACTTAATGGACATTTGTTAGAGCCATCGAGTAGACTAGCTTCAGTAAAAACACAAGGGCCTCGATGATCAATCTCCCAAAAATAGCTTGGGGAATTAACTCCCCAATGATTAATGCTAACATACAAATTTAGGTGCCTTATAAGCGTTGATTGGGGAGGTGGGGAAGAACGTACCTGGGCAGCCCAGGCACAATCTCCCGCACTTATGTGAAGCTCCTTTATATGGTAGGGATGAACTAGGCAGGGCGCCACCATTTTGGAGGCAGAGCTGGAAGGAGTAGAAAGTGCTATTCCATCCTCTGTCACACTAACAAGGTATGGTGAGGGGGCCGCTAGACCACCAGAGAGTGTGTGTGGAGGGAGGGTAGGTAGCCCACTGGGCCACCAGGGAATTACTTTTTGTGTTGGGGAGTTAGGGGGCCTAGAGGTCCATCAGACTTCCAGCCCCCCCCCCCCCCATGTTGGGGAGGGGGTCAGGGGGTCCACTGGACTTCTAGCATCATGTGGCTGTCTGGGCTTGGGGGAGGGGGGACTAGGCCACCAGGGCCTTGCCTTTGGGGGGGGGTGGGGTATCAGGGGTCCCACAGATCCCCAGGACTGACGATGGCAGCATGGGCCGACAATGACAGCCCAGGCTGCAGATAGATATATTTAAGTATAGTCTAAATGAGCGGTGCTCATTTAAATATATTTGAAGTGAGCTCTCCACCAGACATTTAAATCAGCTCTGGGCAAACACAGGCAGAAGTCCGGCTCTAGTGCCCACATTTACTTTTGATCAGCAGCCTGAGGATTTGTTAGGATATTTTCTTTTCTAAGCAGCTTGTGCTGCCATCTCCAAGCCTTGTTTGCAAGAGTCACAAGTCCTGTAAGCCAGGACTTAACTAGTTCATATTGCTCCTAATATGAGAAATACCACATACCAAATCAGATTCCACAGAGGAATAGCCTAGCTGTTAAAAACAGCAGGTTCAGAACCAGGGGCATAGCCAGATAACAGATTTTGGGTGGGCCTAGGCAAGAAATGAGTGGGCACCAAGGTTTTCTTCCCAACCCCCACCAGAAAAAATATCTGAGCTGGCGGGAAAACGCTTCTTTCCACCTTGGCAGTCTGCAGTGGGCATGCGCTGAAAACTGAGCATGCACAGGTGCCAGTATCGTGGAGAGCAGCGTTTTAATCAGGAGGATGTCTTCAGCTGGCGGAGCTTGGGATCCCCACCAGCTACCGCTAGACGTGTGCTACTGTTGGGTGGGCCTGAGCCCTAAGTGGGTGGGCCACTGTTCAGAACTAGAGAATCAAGGTTCACAATCCACTTCTGCTATTCTCTGCGACCTTGGGCAAGTTAATTACCTGCTGCCTCAGTTCTATTGCTAGCGCTTCTGATACATGAAAAAAAAAATCAAATTGTCTTGTTTTAATTGGAAAGGTTGTCTAGGAATACAAACTATTCATTTTTATTACTTGTCATGTAATCAAAACCAACATTTTACATATGGCCATCAGGAATCTGTGTGACAAAGGGAGCTGAGGGCTTCCTCTTATTTACTGTGCAGGTATCGCTAGCACGGATTTGTAAAAACCTGCGTCCAATATGGGCACCCTTGTGTACAAAAAACACCTTTTACAACAGACAGAACTATCATTAATTATCAATGTGTGTGCAGAAAACAGCAGGTACCCATTTAAAGCCAAGCAACAACCCTATGCAAGGTAAAAGAAAACCGTGAAACGCAATCTAAGGCAAAGCACGTTTACAGAGAAAAAAAACACACAAAACATTAGAAAGTCAAGTAGAAACTACGGATCTGATTTAAGTAACATGCCGCACTAGCATAACATTCACTTATACTACAACTCCCTTTTAGAAAACTCCAGCCTGCCGATATAACCTTGACAACCTGAACGGGGCGCTGTACTTTGCAATTGTTCTTTTGAAGTCAACACTCTCCAACTAACCCGATGATGGCTGATCCACCCACGCTTATCGGAGTTTGTGGACAAAGATCAATAAAAGGAAAGAAACCCGAATCAGGCCCTATAAAATAATCTGAGGATACTAAAACGTTTTCGACTCATGTAAAGAGTCCAACTCTAGCCCTCTGCAGTTTCGGCTCCACAAGATACTAGAAGAAAAAAAAAACAGAAAACAGAACATTCGACATGAAATGCCTCCAGCAGTTATCACCGACCAGCAAACATGCTTCTTTATCCTCCCAAGCAGCACGGAAGACGGCTTTAACTTTGACACACGATGAACGGGTGGACACCAAAAGAGGTTGTAGAGGAGACAAATAACCGTGTGCAGTAGACACGGGACAAAAATCCCAATCCGTTCTGCTGCTCTTTACCTTTAAGTACTGCTGAGATGCATACGTTTAAGGCTGCAGGGGGGAAGCAAAAGTCACAAAACTGCTGGGAAAACTAACCCGACACTGATACTACTACAAATCATTTCTATAGAGCTCAGCTAGCTTCATTTAGGCGGGGGATCACTCCTAGAAGCAAACTCTGGAGCCCTTCCAAGGATAGAAAGGAAAAAAAAAAAACGGACTTCCCGTCGGCAAGACTTCCCCCAGCGTCAAGAAGAGACAGATCTGACAGCAATAAACCCTGATCTAAAAAGGGAGTGCACAGGCTAGGAAGAGATTGGGGGGGGGGGGGGGGGGAGGGAGCAGGAAAGGGGCCCCATCCTAGACTAGGGACAAAATATACACATTAATAGAGCAGTATGGTCTGTATATAAAGCATTTCTATCTTGAGCTAAATGCAAGCTACTTTCCTCCCCGTTACAGGATCGCTTCCTTCCTGCCAAAGACTAGAGGGAGTCAAGGACAGAGAATTTTACAATGTTCTTCCGCAGCACACAGCTATTTTCTAGATCAGAAAAGCTTACGTGTCCAGGAATGGCTTTATATGAAGTCTCTCACACTGCAATTACTTATTGCTATTTTTAAGCTTATTACATAATGAGGGAGCACACACACCCCACTCTGCTACGTTCGGTCCCTCCTCCTCCTCCCCCCTTCCGATTAAGGCATACAAACTGGTACCCCAAAGGCTCCGACTTGGGGCAAGCAAGCTGTGTAACACACTGTGTGCCATTAAATCCTAATGTTTAACCCTTCCCCCCCAAACTTCAGGGACATACCTCTGTCACTAGAATGATCCTCTAATACACAATCCTTATAACACTGCTAGTAAAAGGAAGCTTTTTCATTTCTAAACTCGGGCAGCAGTGCTACAAATTTCTCAAGAGGTGGATGTTTTGCTGGAGTTCATGGGCTGTAATTTTTCATAAGTGTAACCAACCGTTATTTCATTGCCCAATCTTTTTCCCGTCTTCCGTGCATCAAGTACTAAAACCCAACCAGCTCTAGCCTCCACGACCACTACTCCCTCCCCCCCCCCCCCGAGAAAATTGCCTCACTCACCTTCCGGGTAATTCCTGGAAGCTACACAACACAATCCCAGCCACCTTCATCAGCTTCTCTGTCCCTCTTTCAATCTAATATAGAAATCATACAGCCACGTGGATTGGAAAGGGGCTAAACATAGCCGTCAAAGCACCGCCTCAGAGGAGGAGGACAGAGACAGAGTCTGGAGCAGAGGGGGCGGAGGTTCTGATCTTGTCCTGTGCCCCCAATTTACTCTGCTGCCTAAGGAATTTGGAATGATTTTATAGATCTGTTGTGTTTCCTTGGAAAATGGGAATATGGATTTTCTTCTTAAAAACCAGCCACAGCTATTAGAAGTGAGCCTCTGCTGTCTTAGTATCGGCCTGAAACAATTCTCAACGTGCATTAAAACATGAGGTTCAAAGTGGATAACAATAATAATAATAAAAAAAAAGCTAACAGCTTGGTGGGAAAATGCATACAGAAATAAACACACTTTAGAAACAGGAATACATCTATTTCATTATTGTCCTAAAAATAAAAGTGTAGAAAAAAATACACTTAATGGACATTAGGAACTATTTACCGCTTTTTTTGAAGGAATTCACTCAACGCGGTGTACAGTAAAAATAGATCAAACACGAGCAGTAGGCAATTACAGCAGTAAAATATTTAAGTATGGCATGGTATACTACTTATAATACCACTCAATAGGGACACGTTAGAATTGCTGGAGGTAACCTATATATTAATTACAAACTCACTCCAGCTTATTACAACAAATCTCTTTATTAGAAAAAATGTGCTATTATGCTAAGCGCATAAAATATTTAAAAACAGTAACAACAATGATGCTACCTACTCACTCATTCCCCATTCACTCGTAATACCTGTCTAACGGCATTCCTTATTTTCTTGTTAATATATGCAGATATAATATACAAATAATCTTACTTTACTTGTGATAAACTAATTACTTATTACTACAGTATCAGAGTTTATACTAATGTCCTCTTAAAAATCTTGTCCCAGCTTTCCGCATGGGTACTTCATGCTTTACAACTCCAAAGTTCTGCCTGATAAGTTGTTATAGTAGTCTCTGACACAGTTCTTCGTTTAGATAACAAAACTTTTGATCATCCACAGGTACTCGATAAAGGAATGAGTTAATCACTCCTAAATTTGATGTCAGCTTATTCCTTATGCAAATGTCGGTTCCCCAACTTATACTTATACTACTTATGTCAACATAATACATAATAGAATAGTGAAGGGTAAGGCAAAATTGTAATATATAGATAGGTAAGAAAGTAGGAAGAGTTAGAAAGTATTTGTAAGAGCAAATCGGTTTACTAGCTTCAGTAAAACACAAGGGCTTCGATGATCACTCCCCCCCCCCTTCCAAAATAGCATGGGAAATTAACTCCCCAATGATTAATCCTAATATGCAAAATATACACTTCCAAATGTATCCTTATCAGTCCAAACTTAATAGAGGGGGTGTTTATTAATATTCATAAGATATAACCCAGCTCTCCATATACTTCAATCAAATTCAACCACATTTACATAAGAGGATCTAATTCTACTTATTTAGGATCATTCAGACTTCCTATCACCATCATTCAGGCTAATAACGTGAGCCAGGCACTTTCATGATGGGTAGGTATTCCTCACTCGATCCATTTCAATTTTTAATAATATTTTCTTATACTTTTCTTATATTTCATAAAATCAGTTCACAATTGAATCAAATTGAATCAGAAAGAGTACTTAACTCAATGCTGAATATTCACTCATATTTCTTCTTCTTCATTACAAAACGCTTTACATTGAATATTCATCTCGGAGATTTATACCGACATGAATTCACGTTTCGCACCTAGTGCTGTATCAAGGTAAATCTCCTAAGATTGAAAAAAGAAACGCATTAATCTTTATCATTTCAACAATCCCCAATTCTAAATTCATACAACCAAATACCTCAACCAGGTCTGGAAACCTTTCACTGCTTTCACCATCTTGTTTCAAAAGATGGCCGCGGCGTTTTAGCTATTTAAATAAGGATTCCATGCAGACTAAACGTCATTACTTTACTGGCCAATCACAAAGCTCCACATTATAACTCCTCCCCTTCTATTAAATGACTGACATCCACTCGATTTCTCGATTTAAACCTCTAGGATACATAGAGTTTAAAGAGAAAATCTCGAACCATTGTCAAAATTGGTAGATATGTTCCTTCAACCTATGGTTAGAGAAATTAAATCATATATTAAGGACTCGTCAGATATGTTACGTTGTCTGAATGAAGTGGAAGATATTTCTGATGATGCATTTTTTGTTACCATGGATGTTTCTGCTCTTTATACGAACATTCCTCAAAATGCAGCTTTAGATATTATTAGGGAAAATCTGGATAAACGTCCTCCCTCCTCACGGATTTCAACAGAGTTCCTTATGGATCTTGCGACATTGGTAATTAAAAGAAATTACTTTTGGGACAATGGTGTTTACTATGGTCAACAATATGGTGTAGCGATGGGAGCTACTTTAGCCCCTTCAGTAGCAGCATTATATATGGCAGCGTTTGAGGAGAATTTAGTATATACATCGGGTAAATTTTCTTCAGTATATATGTGGAAGAGATTTTTGGATGACATTTTTATTATATGGACTGATACGGAACAACTGCTATTGGAATTTTTAGAATGGATAAATTCATTGAATTCAGATCTTCAGTTTACTGCTATATATGACAAGAAGAGTATAAACTTTTTGGACATTCATATTGTTAAGCAATCAAGAAAGGTGGTGACATCTATCTTCCGAAAAGAGACAGATCGCAATAATTATCTTCATTTTACAAGTTTTCATCCATATCATTTAAGGAGTAATTTGCCTATTGGACAATTTTTGAGATTGAGAAGGCTTTGTTCGTCATTAACAGAATTTAAAATACAAGCAGGAATATTAAAGCGCCGCTTTTTAGAGCGAGGATATCCTGAGAAATGTTTGAAAAAAGCCTATTTGCGTGCACGTTATGCACAGAGGGAACTATTGCTCCAAGAACGAAGAGATGAGGAGAGTAATGATGACCATTTAATTTGTGTCCTTCCATTTTCATCTTTAGCTAAGCATGTGATTCAATCTATAAAGAACAATTGGCAAATTTTACAATTAGATGAGATGTTTCTGGAAAAACCACTTTTTGCGTTTTCAAGATCCAAAAATATAGGAGAATTGCTCTCTAAAAGGAAGAAAAGGATGTTTGTTGATGAGAATGTATATCCACAACATAATAGCTGTAATAAATGTCAATGGTATGATCAAACATTATCGGGTCCAGTATGGACGGACCCGCAAACTAAACAAGTTATAAAATCACGTTTTTCCACTTCCTGTACAACATCGATGGTAGTATACATAATAACATGTCCTTGTGAAAAGGTTTATGTTGGTAGAAGTAAACGCCCGGTGAAAATACGTTTAAATGAACATAAATCTCGGATTCAAAATAAAAAGGAAGAAGCTCCGCTTGTACAACATTGGACAGAATGTGATCATAAAATATCGGATATAAAATGGAGAATTATTGATCATGTAATAGTAGGGTGGGAGGGAGGCAATATTGAAAATATCAAACTATAAAGAACAATCATGGATTTTCTCTTTAAACTCTATGTATCCTAGAGGTTTAAATCGAGAAATCGAGTGGATGTCAGTCATTTAATAGAAGGGGAGGAGTTATAATGTGGAGCTTTGTGATTGGCCAGTAAAGTAATGACGTTTAGTCTGGATGGAATCCTTATTTAAATAGCTAAAACGCCGCGGCCATCTTTTGAAACAAGATGGTGAAAGCAGTGAAAGGTTTCCAGACCTGGTTGAGGTATTTGGTTGTATGAATTTAGAATTGGGGATTGTTGAAATGATAAAGATTAATGCGTTTCTTTTTTCAATCTTAGGAGATTTACCTTGATACAGCACTAGGTGCGAAACGTGAATTCATGTCGGTATAAATCTCCGAGATGAATATTCAATGTAAAGCGTTTTGTAATGAAGAAGAAGAAATATGAGTGAATATTCAGCATTGAGTTAAGTACTCTTTCTGATTCAATTTGATTCAATTGTGAACTGATTTTATGAAATATAAGAAAAGTATAAGAAAATATTATTAAAAATTGAAATGGATCGAGTGAGGAATACCTACCCATCATGAAAGTGCCTGGCTCACGTTATTAGCCTGAATGATGGTGATAGGAAGTCTGAATGATCCTAAATAAGTAGAATTAGATCCTCTTATGTAAATGTGGTTGAATTTGATTGAAGTATATGGAGAGCTGGGTTATATCTTATGAATATGCAAAATATAGGCATTGTTAGCACTGATGGGGGAGGGGAGACAGGAGGACTGTGCCTGGGCATGTGCTCAGGCACGATCTGACCTGCACTTATTTGAAAGTCCCTTATATGGTAGGGAAGCCCCACCCAGTGCATCACCATTTTGAAGGTGTTGCTGGAAGGAGAAGTGCTACTCCCTCCACTGTCACACTAACAAGGTATGGGATGTGATGGCGACCGCTAGACCACCAGGGCTGGTGGGGTTGGGGTATGTACCAGGAATTACTGTGAGTGTTGAGGGGTTAGGGGACCTAGAGCTCCACCAGCCCCCCACCCTGTGTGTCTTTCTGAGGGGGGAGGGCTTGAAGGGGAACTAGATTAGGAGAAGCCTAATAGCTAGTGCAGCGGGCTTTGATCCTAACAACCTGGGTTCAATTCCCACTGCAGCTCCTTGTGACCTTGGGCAAGTCACTTAACCCTCCATTGTCCCAAGTACAAAAGTTTACATTGTGAGCTCTAAGAAGAGAGAAAGTACCTGCTTAGCACTGCATATATCTAGAAGTACTGTAGAAATTATTTATTATTAGTGGTAGTAGTACCATCAGGGGTCCCACAGACCCCCAGGACTGATGGTGGCAGCCTGGCTGGCAACAACAGCCCAGGCTGCCTGTCGGGTGGGGGAGGAAGAGCCTTAACCCCAACACCAAGCTGGCATAGGATTAAGGCATTATTCAGCCTGTAAGAGCTGAGCACAGTGCTCTAATCATAGAGGCGAAAAACCAGAGTTACATTTAGCTAATAGAATGTTGGGTATTATTAGGAAAGGTATGGAGAACAGGTGTGAGAATGTTATAATGCCATTGTATTGCTCCATGGTGCGACCGCACCTTGAGTATTGTGTTCAATTCTGGTCGCCGTATCTCAAGAAAGATATAGTAGAATTGGAAAAGGTGCAGCGAAGGGCGACAAAAATGATAACGGGGATGGGACGACTTCCCTATGAAGAAAGACTAAGGAGGCTAGGGCTATACAGCTTGGAGAAGAGACGGCTGAGGGGAGACATGATAGAGGTATATAAAATAATGAGTGGAGTGGAACAGGTGGATGTGAAGCATCTGTTCACACTTTCCAAAAATACTAGGACTAGTGGACATGCGATGAAACTACAGTGTAGTAAATTTAAAACAAATAGAACATTTTTCTTCACCCAACGCATAATTAAACTCTGGAATTCGTTGCTGGAGAATGTAGTGAAGGCGGTTAGCTTGGCAAGGTTTAAAAAGGGGTTGGACGGTTTCCAAAAGGACAAGTCCATAGACCACTACTAAATGGACTTGGGAAAAATCCACAATTTTGGGAATAACATGAATAAAATGTTTGTACGTTTGAGTAGCTTGCCAGGTGCCCTTGACCTCAATTGTCCGCTGTTGCGGACAGGATGCTGGGCTCGATGGACCTTTGGTCTTTTCCCAGTATGGCATTAAATATATTTTAAATGAGCTCTGCAATATTCCCTGCATGCTTGCACCAGACATTTAAATCATCACTATGCTCTGGGTAAACACAAAGTCCAGCTCTAGTGCCCACATTTACTTTTGATCATCAGCCCGAGGATTTGTTAGGATTACACTAAGTCAATACTTCAGAAGAACAACATTCAAACAGAGGCCCAGGGTTCTGCAGCTTGTTTCCCACACCTTCCACAGGAAACAGTTGATTTGACCCAGGTGTGGAACCCAACACGCATACCTCAATATGGCCACCAGGAATCACTGTTAGACAGCCAAAGTGATTCTCCCCCTCGAGGCTACAACTTCTATAGACCTGACCCAAGAAATGGACAAGAGCCCCCCCCCCCCCCCAATCACTGCCAGAGAAACAGTCTAGACCGACCCCGTTTTTTAACCACCACCAGGGTGGACCCAAAAACACTAACTCACTTCTGCTCATAAACAAAATAGGCGAGTTTTCAGGCAAGGCTACCATGAGAGCAAGCAGGGCTCCAAATTACCCCTCTTCACTCTCCCCACCCACCTAAGAATAAACCCAAGTGCCCCATAAAAAAGCATCACTGCCCAGCTTTTGTCTTGCTGAGGTTGACCAGAAAGACAAGGGAGCAAGTGGCACCAAACTGCAAACATATGAAATGGGAGCTTGATTTTTTGACTACAGTCAGAGCAACAGCAGTACCTCATACCAAATTTTAAACAAACCTGTTGCCAGCACTCAGGCTCTTTACTTTGCAGTATTTCAAGCCACACAAGCCTTAAGACCCAGTTTCTCTTTAAAAATATTTTCTTTTCTAAGCAGCTTGTGCTGCCATCCCTAAGCCTTGTTTGCAAGAGTCACAAGTCCTGTAAGCCAGGACTTAACTAGTCCATATTGCTCCTAATATAAGAAATACCACATACCAAGTCAGATTCCACCGAGGAATAGCCTAGCTGTTAAAAACAGCAGGTTCAGAACTAGAGAATCAAGGTTCACAATCCACTTCTCCTGCTATTCTCTTTGACCTTGGGCAAGTTAATTACCTGCTGCCTCAGTTCTATTGTTAGCTCTTCTGGGCAGAGACTGATACATGAAAAAAAAATCAAACTGTCTTGTTTTAATTGGAAAGTTGATCTAGGAATAGAAACTATTCATTTGTATTGCTTGTCATGTAATCAAAGCAAACGTTTTAAATATGGCCATCAGGAATCTGAGGGAGTTCTTTTACTAACTATTAGCTGGAGTTATCCGCAGCTGGGCCTATTTTATTCCTATGGGCCCTGCAGCAGATAACTTAAGCTAATCTTTAATAAAAGAACCCCCTATGTGACAAAGGGAGCTGAAGGCTTCGTTTAGTACTACTACTAATTTCTAAAGCGCTACTAGACGTACGCAGCGCTGTACACTTGAACATGAAGACATAGTAGAATTGGAAAAGGTGCAGCGAAGGGCAACTAAAATGATAGCGGGGATGGGATGACTTCCCTATGAAGAAAGACTAAGGAGGCTAAGGCTTTTCAGCTTGGAGAAGAGATGGCTGAAGGGAGACATGATAGAGGTATATAAAATAATGAATGGAGTAGAACAGGTGGATGTGAAGCGTCTGTTCATGCTTTCCAAAAATACTAGGACTAGGGGGCATGCGATGAAACTACAGTGTAGTAAATTTAACACAAATATTACATTTTTCTTCACCCAACGCATAATTAAACTCTGGAATTCATTGCCAGAGAACGTGAAGGCGGTTAGCTTAGCAGAGTTTAAAAAGGGGTTAGATGGTTTCCTAAAGAACAAGCCCATAAACCACTACTACATGGGAAAATCCACAATTCTAGGAACAACATGTATAGAATGTTTGTATGTTTGGGAAGCTCGCCAGGTGCCCTTGGCCTGGATTGGCCGCTGTCATGGACAGGATGCTGGGCTCGATGGACCCTTGGTCTTTTCCCAGTGTGGCATTACTTATGTACAGTCCCTGCTCAACAGAGCTTACAATCTAATTAGGACAGCCAAACAGGCCAAACAAGAGATAAGGGAATATTAAAGTGAGGATGATAAAATAAGGGTTCTGATAAAAGATAAAAGGAACGGACACAAAGCCGCGCTAGCAATTCCTGTGTGGTAAACGAGAGGAAGCCCAC
The DNA here is from genome assembly GCF_901765095.1 of Microcaecilia unicolor. Taxonomy (NCBI): domain Eukaryota; kingdom Metazoa; phylum Chordata; class Amphibia; order Gymnophiona; family Siphonopidae; genus Microcaecilia; species Microcaecilia unicolor. The sequence goes on from NC_044031.1 coordinate 594,307,222, forward strand.
CATTTAGTAAAAGATCCCCTGTGTGACAAAGGGAGCTGAGGGCTTCATTTACAAACCTACGTTAGCGACTCCTGTGCAGTAATTGAGATGAAGCCCAACTTGGGCTGCCTCATTTACTGCGCAGGAATCGCTAACGCAGTTTTGTAAAAGAAGCCCTTAGCCTGCATCCAATATGGAAACCTTTACCTCTATGTGCAACCCCCCCCCCCCCCCCCCCAAAAAAAAAAAAAAAAAAAAAATCCCCACCTTTACAATAGACAGAACCGTCATCAATGATCACTGTGTGTGCACAAAATAACAGCAGAGAAGTTAGGGGGACTGGCATCAACCAGCTACCCCCTTAAGGCCAAGCAACAATCCAACACTATGCAGTTAAAAGAAAACCGTGAAACACAATCTAAGCCGAAGCACATTTACAGAAAAGAAACATTAGCTAGAAACTGAAGCAGAAACAAACTACGGATCTGCTCATTATTTAATAACATGCCACACTAGCATAGCATCCATTTATATTACAACTCCTTTTTTGAAAACGTGTTTGCAGGCTCCCAAGGAACTACAGCCTGCCGTTATACCCTTCACGGCCTAAACGGGGTGCTGTACTTTGCGATTTTTCTTTTTAAGTCAACACTCCAACTAACCCGACGCTTATTGGAGTTTATTATTGGACAAAGATCAGTAAGAGGAAACAAACCCTACAAAATAATCAGAGGATACTGAAATGAGTTCTAAAACGAAAAAAAAAAATACTCGACTCGTGTAAGAAGTCCAACTCTAACTCTCTGGAATTTCGCTCCACAAGATACTAGAAGAAAAAAAAAACAAAAACAAAAAAAAGAACAGGACATTCGACATGAAAAGCCTCCAGCAGTTATCACTGGCCAGCAAAGCAAACATGCTTCTTTATCCTCCCAAGCAGCACGGAAGACGCCTTTAACACCGAGGATGAACGGGTGGAAACAAACAGACGTTGTAGAAGAGCCAAATAACCGTGCAGTAGACACTGGACAAAATCCCAATCCTTTCTGCTGCTCTTTACCTTTAGGTACCGCTGAGATGCGCACGTTTTAAGGCTGCAGGGAGCGTACAAGACAGGGAAGCAAAAGTAACTGCTGGGAAAACTAACCCCTGGTACTGACGCTGAAGCTGAGCTAGCTCCATTTAGGCGGGGATCACTTCTAGAGACAAACTCTGGAATCCTTCCAACGAGAGAAAAAAAATGGACTACTTCCCGTCAGCAAGAAACCTTCCCTACCAGACTCAGAGACAGATCCGACAGCAATAAGCCCTGATCTAAAAGGGAGTGCACAGGCTAGGAAAAGATGATGGGGGTGGGGGGGGAGAAGGAAAGGAGCCCCATCCTAGACTAGGGACAAAAATATGCAGTATGGTCTGTCTATAAGGCATTTCTAAACTACTTCCCTCCCTGTTACAGGATCGCTTCCTGCCAAAGACTAGAGGGAGTCAAGGACCCTTGCTGAAAGGGTGAAGGACTGAGAGTGAGACTTTACAATGTTCTTCTGCAACACAGCAATTTTCTAGATTAGAAAAGCTTACGTGCCCAGGAGTGGCTTTATATGATATCTCTCACACTACAATTAGTTAGTTATTGCTATTTTTAAGCTTATTACATAATGAGGGAGCACATAGCCCCCACTCTATTACGTTCGGTCTCTTCCCCCCCCCCCCCCCCCTTTTCGATTAAGGCATACAAACTTGTACCACAATCCCCAGGCACCCTGACTAGGGGACAAGCAAGCTGTGTGCCATTAAATCCTAACGTTTAACCCTCCTCCCCTCCCCAAGCTTCGGGAAGAAACCTCTCGGGCAGTGCTATAAGGAAGCCTTTTCCTTTTTAAACTCGGGCACTGCTACAAAGATCTAAAGAGGTGCATGTTTTGCACAAGCTGGAGACAGCGTGTGTTCCTGGTGTTCATGGGCTGTACATTTTTCTTAGCGTAACCAAACCGTTATTTCCTTGCCCAATCTTCTTCCAGTGTTCCGTGCATCAAGTACTAAAATCCAACCAGCCCTCGGAAAGTAGCTCTCGCCTCCGCGCCCCCCCCGAGAAAATTGTTTCACTCACCTTCCGGGTATTCCTTGAGCCAGGAGAGTCCCTGGAAACTACACAACACAATCCCAGCCACCTTCATCAGCTTCTCGGTCTGGCTTTGAATCTAATAGGAATCAGACATCCACGTGGATTGGCGAAAGGGGCTAAACATAGTGGGCAAAGCCCCGCCTCAAACGAGGAGGAGGAGAGAGTCTGGAGCAGAGGTTCTGATCCTGTCCTATGCCCCTCATTTACTCTGCTGCCTAACGAATTTAGAATGATTTTATTGGCCAGTTGTGTTTCCTTGGAAAATGGGAATATGAGGCACTTTTAAGATCTTTACTCTGCAATATTTCAAACCAAACAAGTCTTTAAGACCCAGTTTCCCTTAAAAAAAAAAAAAAAAAAAAGAGTGCCCCTCTTTACAGCATTTAAGCAGACTCTGACATCAGTGACTAGCTTTAAATGGAAAATCTTCTCTCCCTCCTGCTGTCACTTCTTCCTAGCCAGTCAGGATTTTGTTGTTTAGCACTTCTCAGAGGTGTTTAATTTGTTTGATTTCATTGTTCCGCTAAATTCTTTTAGTACTGTGTTGTTCTAAGGTGGAATTGATTCACAAGCCCTGAGTGGTGTGAAACTCTTAAGATGCCTGAGATACCTTGCTATTAAAAACAGAGCCCTGGGCAAAGTGAGTGACCCCTGTTTCCTGTGGCAACTATTTTAAAATTAAATCTTTGGACCCTGTTTTAAGGATGCAATGATTTTTGCCTGTACCGTTTTCTTTTTGTTTTTTTTACAATACTTCACAAACCCAACTCAAGTGGCATCACAGAAAGGCCTGGGTAAAAAGCCAGGTTTTGTTTGCTGACCTGAATCAGGGCAGTGATATCTCACTCCATTTGTTTATTCCACAAGGCTGAAGCAATAAAGAAGAAAGCACAATTTACAATGAATTTGTTCAATGACCACCTATTAAAACTGCAACTCACTAACAGGAACTTAGTTTTATCTCGGGGGCCCAGGTTTCCAATACATCATCGAATCCTCTTTTAATATCAGGTATCACATCAAAGTCCACATTAAATGATAACAACATTGTTATGTCATCTGTTTATATAAGAGACAAAAACCCACAGTAGTCAATTAAAAAAAAAACCCAATAAGGACAATAACACTTTAAACAAAATAGGGGAAATCAGAGAGCCTTGAGGTGCTCCACAATTAGGGACACAGGCATTAGATTCAACTCCATTATAACCTGGTAAGATCGATTCCTTGGAAATCCTTTGAACCAAATCACAACGAACTGTTCCATAGTAGCAGAGCAAAGTCAATAAGATATTATGATCAACCAGCTCAAATGAACTTGACATATCAAATTGCATTAAAAACCACTCACTTACCAAGGCTAATGTTATTCCTTACCTCGTCAGTAGAGATCCTAAGGAAAACTTAATTCTTACCTGATAATTTTCTTTCCATTAGTCCCAACAGATCAATCCAGAGACTTGTGGCTTGTGTCCCTCTACCAGCAGGTAGAGATAGAGAGAACCTCTGAGGTTTGCTATATGTGGACCTGTGCAGCCAACTGAACCTCAGTATGAACGATACCAAAGCAGTGGAATGGAAACAATAGAAAACTTTCCTGACATTGTCAGACCAGTTGCCCAACATACTTCCACCACTTCTATATTTATTTATTTTATTTTTTTTTAATCAAACGAAGGCACATTCAGAACAACGGAACCCGAAAAAAAAACTAACCAACCACAACAAAACCACAGACTGTAAACCCAGGTGGGGGGCCTCTGGATTGATCTGTTGGGACTAATGGAAAGAAAATTATCAGGTAAGAATTAATTTTTCCTTCCACGGCGTCCCACAGATCAATCCAGAGACTTGTGGGATGTACACAAGCAGTCCTCAAGTAGGGCGGGACACCCCCAACCCGGCAGAAATCACCGACGAGTCAAACACCGCATCTTGACAAGCTGCCACATCCACCCGATAATGACGAATGAATGTATGGACCGAAGCCCATGTAGCTGCCCTGCAGATATCTTCCAGAGAAACCAAACGGGACTCTGCATAGGAGGAAGTTTGAGCTTGCATAGAATGAGCACGGACTTGCAAAGGGGCTTGCTTGCCCAATGCCACGTATGCCGAAGAAAAGGCCTCCCGCAACAACGGGCTATGGTGTCCTTGGACCCCTATGACCTTTCTTACTGCCTCCAAAAAGGACGAAGAGATGGTCAGAAAAACGAAATTTATTCATCACCTCCAAATACCTGAGAAGAACCCATCTCACGTCGAGGCAGCAAAGAGCCTGGAATTGCTCAGGGTATTCTTCCCAGCGGAAGGCCGGCAAATGCAGGGACTGCCCCAAGTGGAAACGAGAAACCACCTTGGGCAAAAACAAAGGAACTGTCCTGATCGATACCCCCGCCTCCATAAAAACGCAGGAAGGGGTCTCTGCAAGAAAGGGCCTGCAACTCTGAAATTCTCCGAGCAGAAGTGATGGCTACTAAGAAAATCGCCTTCAAGGTAAGATCGTAATCCCCAATAAGGGTTCGAAAGGAGGACGCTGAAGCACTTTGAGAACTAGATTAAGGTTCCAGGATGGCAGAACTGGCACATGAGGGCGCAAATGATTTACGCCCCTCAAGAAATGAACCACATCCGGGTGGGAGGCGATGGACGCCCCTGAAGCCGGCCTCTAAAACATACCAGAGCTGCCACCTGCACCTTAAGAGAACTCAACGAGAGTGATTTTTGTACAGCCTCCTGAAAAAATGCGAGGATAACCGATACTGAAGCCGAAGTCGCTGACAACCCCAAACTCGCACACCACGAATCGAAGGTATGCCACACCCTAGCATAAGCTATCAAGGGCCAGCCGTAAGACCAAAGGGGGAGGGATCCTCCATCGTGACTGGCCCCTGCAGGAGACCGTCCTGCGCCAGCAGCAGAAAAGGATGATCGAACAGAAGCCTAATCACATCTGCGTACCAGGGTCGTCTGGGCCAATCCGGGGCCACTAGGATTACTCGACTGGGATGACTGGCAATGCGAGTCAGTAACCTGCCCACCATTGGCCATGGGGGTAAGGCATAGAGCAGGCCCCTGGGCCAAGGTTGAAGAAGGGCATCGAGGCCTTCTGAGCCCAGCTCTCGTCCCCTGCTGAATAAACGGGAACCTTCGCATTGAATGCGGTGGCCATTAAGTCCATCTCTGGCATTCTCCAACGGACAGTTATCTGATCGAAGGCCAGAGGGGACAGCATCCACTCCCCCGGCTCCAACTGGTGGCGACTGAGAAAGTCCGCTTGCACATTCTGTGACCCCGCTATATGAGCCGCTATCAAGAACGAGAGATGAGTCTCTGCCCAACAGCAGATCAGAGCAGCCTTGCGCGTCGCATTGTCCGAAAGAACTCGAACTGGGCAACCGCAGAAAAGAGAGATTCTCGAAGGGCCAGATGAATCGCCTGTAACTCCAAGCAGTTGATGGACTATCTTCCAGTCCGGGGTTGCCAGAGAAATGCCAAACACCAGATTCTTTTGAATGAACCACCAGTGCATGATTGTGTGAAGATGGGCCGAACATGGCACCCGAACCTCGTAATCCTCCGAGAGCGGAGACCAACGGCTCAGAAGGTGCCACTGGAGGGGGCACGTGTTAGCTCTGGCCCACTTTACCATGTCCAAGGTGGAGGCCATGGAACCTAGAACTTGTTCATAGTCCCAAGCCTGCGGGTTCGGAGTTTGAAACAGCGCTCGTAACTGAGCCTGTAACCGCTGTGCTCGAGCTGAAGGAAGAGAAACTATCCCTGTTCAGGTATCGAAGCACACCCCCAAGTATTCCAGTGTTTGGGAAGGTGTTAGGCTGCACTTCGGGAAGTTAATCACCCAACCAAGCGACTGAAGCAACACAAACACTTTGTCAGTTGCCCGCTGACTCTCCTCGAAAGAAGACGCTCGCACAAGCCAGTCGTCTAGATAGGGATGGACCTGAATCCCTTCCTTCCTGAGATAGGCTGCCACTACTACCAGGACCTTGGAAAAGGTCTGAGGCGCTGTGGCTAGGCCAAAGGGCATCGCTTTGAATTGAAAATGATGACCGATCACTGCAAAGCGAAGAAAGCGCCTGTGGGGAGGCCAGATTGGAATGTGTAAATAGGCCTCTCTGAGATCGAGAGATGTCAAAAACTCCCCTGGCTGTACCACTGCGATCACCGATCGGAGGGTTTCCATGCGGAAAAGCCGAACCTGTAAGGACCTGTTGACGCACTTGAGATCTAAGACGGGTCGTCAAGAACCGCCCATTTTTGGCACCACAAAATAAATGGCGTATCAACCTCACCCTCTTTCTGCTGGGGTACAGGCTGGACGGCACCCAGCCGTTGCAAGTTGAGGAGGGTGTGTCAAACAGCCCGCACCTTGGCAGAACATTTGCAAGGAGATTCCAGAAAAGAGTCTACTATCGGATGAGCCAATTCTAACTTGTAGCCGTCTGTGATAACCTCCAAGACCCATTCGTCGGATGTTACCCTGGTCCACTCTACCAGGAATAGGGACAGTCTGCCCCTAATAACTGGCTGGATATGAACTAGGGCCCCATCATTGGGCGGACCTGGCTGTGGGCTGGTTTCTGTTACCGGAAAGGTAGGCCCGCCTGTCACCTCGAAAGGGCTGAGGCCTCTGAGAAGACCTTGCTCTCTGAAAAGAGGCCCCGCGACCTGGACGGTAACGCCGTGTATCCCTAAACTTAGGTCTAGGTACCGCCAGTCGTACAAACTTGGACCTGTCCTCTGGGAGGCCCTGGCCCTTAGAGTCACCGAGGTCCTTCATAATCTGTTCTAAGTCTGTCCCAAACAAAAGCTTTCCCCTAAAAGGAAGACTTGCTAAATGTGACTTAGAGGCCACATCTGCAGGCCAATGCCTCAACCACAGCCAGCGACACACGGTGACCGCTAGGGAAACCTCCTTCACCGAAGCCCTCAAAAGATCATAAAGAAGATCCGCAAGGAAGGCTAAACCGGACTCCAAGGCCAGCAAAACAGCCACGAGATCTTCCAGAGAGGAGGCTTTCTGTGCCCAAGATAAGCCTGCCCGTGCCGCATAGGAGCCACAAACTGAGGCCTGCAGGGAATGGGCCACTACTTCAAAGGACAGCTTCAAGCAAGTCTCCAACTTACGATCCTGAGGGTCCTTGAGCGCCGTGCCCCCTCCACAGGGAGAGTGGTTAGCTTAGTGACCGCTGTGATTAAGGAATCCACTGTAGGGACCGTCAGCCAGTCTAAGTCGGGAGCAGGTAGCGTGTAAAGACGCGACATAACTCTAAGCAATCTTAAGTCCACTGTCCGGTGTATCCCACTATGCCGAAATAAGGATCTTCATGGCCTCATGCACATGAGAGGAACGAGGTGGGCATTTGGTGCCAGACACAATAGAGGGCACCGGACCTGTTCCCCCTGACGATTCAAGGGGGAAATGGCCAAAACCTCAAAAGCCCTAACAATCAGGGAGGGAAGCTCTTCCCTGCGAAAAAATGGCAGGCAGCCGTCGGATCATCCCCCTCCTCAGAGGGCAGGGTGACATCATCTGCCAAATCCAAAGATTCTGAGGGAGAGCCCGGAGACAAAACCGGGCCATCTGTGTCACCCGGGGACGTTTTGGTAGGAAAGACTGAGAGGCTGCAGCAACCGAAGTTTGCTGAGGAAGAGGCAGGGCTGCCTGAAGAGAAGCTCCTGACTTCTTCAAAAGAAAGGCATTGTGCATTAATAAAACTAAATCCAGGGAAAAAGGAACTGCAAGGGACTCCCCTGCTCCCTGTACATCGCTTCCCTCCATCGGAGCCTGTGCCTCTTGTCTATTAACCACCACGTGCGGAGCGGGTCATGCCTGAGAGGAAAAAATGCGCGCTGCACTAACTGCCCCGAGGAAACCGCCGAAACTATGCCCTGCGCTTCCGACTCACCGGACGTCGTGCTGAACACCCACTACGGGCTGACAGCGGCAGCACTCAACACTCCCCCGATTCTGCTCTCTGGTCCCCACACCGGGAGCAGCGCTTAGCCGCCTCAAAAGGCACTGACATGCTTCACAAACGTCTGCCCAAAAACTGACTTGGCAGAACATCTAGTTCCACCGTATGATTAAACAAAAACAAAGTCTCTTACCTTTTTTTTTTTTTTAAGTCAGGAGAGAAAGGAAACACCCAATCAGGCCAACAGCCCCGGGCGACGGAGGAAAGGTAGGGGGAGACCGGGAGGGATCTGGTACCACCAAGTGCACACCACAAGCTGCAAACAGCCACTCAAACCCCTGTCTGTGCTTCTAGGCCCAAAGGACACCAGTAGCCAGATCAAACCAGAGCTGCACAGAGATGTCCCTCCACCTGCTAGATAGAGAGAATACTGAGGTTCAGTTGGCTGCACAGCAGGGGCGTATCTGGACTCTGGCAGTAGGGAGGCCAGGGCCAGAGGGAGGGGGCACATTTTAGCCCCCCCCCCCCGGCACCACCGACCCCCTCCGCCATTGCCAGAGCCCCCCCCTGCCACCAACGACTCCCCCCCGCCATTGCCAGAGCCCCCCCTGCCACCAACGACTCTCTCCACCTCCTCTCCCGCCGCCAACCCTCCCCCGCTGACGTTGTTTACCTTTGCTGGCGGGGGACCCCAACCCCCACCAGCTGCCGAGGTCTTCAAAGTTCTTGTTCGTCGTCCTCCTCTGTCCGTGGCCATGCTGTATGCTGTTGATTCGGAGTCTGATGTCGCACTACGTTGTACGCGCGTACAACGTGGTGCGACGTCAGACTCCGAATCAACAGCGTACAGCATGGCCACGGACGGAGGAGGACGACGAACAAGAACTTTGAAGACCTCGGCGGCTGGCGGGGGTTGGGGTCCCCCGCCAGCAAAGGTAAACGACGTCAGCGGAGTTGGTGGCGGGAGGGGGGCCAGGGCGAAATCTGCGGGGGCCCAGGCCCCTGTGGCCCCACACAGATATGCCCCTGCTGCACAGGTCTACATATAGCAAACCTCGGAGGTTCTCTCTATCTCCACCTGTTGGTGGAGGGACACAACCAACAAGTCTCTGAATTGATCTGTGGGACGCCATGGAGTACTGTCTCTGTGCTAAAACATTTCCAGAACCCTGAGCAGGATTTATGCAGGATACTAAACCACTGCAGGTGTAATGGTATCAGTTTATTACTGAAATATGTAGCATATTTGCTGGATTATATATACACCAATATATTTGTGTATCTTTTAAAAATATATATTTGACACTGCAGCAGAGAGAATAGTTTCATTTCAAGCCTCTCCCTCTCCATTCCTTTTTCTGGGAACTTCTGAGAGCAGGGATAGTTAATTACAAACACTTAACAAACACAAAAGAGCTTCCTCTGCCCTCCCACCTAACAAAGGCTTGACTAAGGTGGGCACCTGATTACCCCATTGAAAACAAAGAACTCAGGAAAAGCATAAACAGGACATTTGCTTGTCAAAGGTATACCTGCCCCTCCCATCAGCTTTCAGACATGTGCAGAAAGGAAGGACTTGTAATGTGTATCTGCCCCAGAGACTGAGCAGGACATCAAAAGAAAATCCAGACTGTAAGTCTCGTGATGTCATAAGACATGAGACCAAGACTCAGGGGTCGTGTGCAGACATGAGACCAAGATACCACAATGCTTTGCAAATGCCCAAGGGTCGTGTGGAAACCAGGACAAAGATCCACATGGCATATCCTCCTGCAGCTTGCAAGATATAAAAGGACAAGCTGTTTCCCAAGACTCAGATTCTCATCAACTGCCAGCAACTCAGATTCTCTTCACTGCAAACAACTCAGATTTCTCTTCAGCTGCAAGCAACTCAGATCCATTCACTGCAGAAGCCCTGACGCCTTGCCCCTCAACATGTGCTCATCAATCAGCTGGACCACAGCATGCTTGTAACAAGGACTTGTAAGTTAACCTATCTGCTACTTTGTTCTATTTTATGCACAGATTACCTGTAAAGATCTCTTAATACCTACCTCTCATGTGCAATTGTATATTAAATCAACCTTTTTGAAGCTAAATACGGTCTCTTTGTGTTCTGATACTTCATTTATTTAATTTATTGCAATTATCACCTTTGGTGATTGGTGGAGAAATTAATATCCTAAAACTTATAAATACAGCATCTGCTCTTAAATTATAAACAGTAGCGAGTGCTCTCGAGCTCTTTCCCCAAAATAAATCATTTCTTCTAACACAGGTATTTATTAAAGGCCTCTTTTACCAAATCGCGCTATCGATTCTCGCGTGAATGGGCTTTGTCGGCATTGCCACACCAGGAATCGCTAGCACAGTTTGGTGAAAGAAGCCCTAAGTTGTTCTGCAACAATTCCCTCCATCACTTTAACCAATAATGGAATAGACACCATTGGTCTGTAATTATTTATTTATTTATTTATTACATTACATTTGTATCCCACATTTCCCCACCTATTTGCAGGCTCAATTATTACCCTCAGTAATCTGTAGTGCATTAAGAATAATATAGCTAACTTATTATTAGCATTTGTATAGCGCTACCAGACGCACGCAGCGCTGAACACCTGATACAAAGAGACAGTCCCTGCTCAAAGGGAAATGGACCATTACCAATCATATAAAATAAGGCCTATGTCAACTGATGTCCATGGCATCCTTCATCAAATAAACTGGGCAAGCATCCCCTAAACCCTGCGAGGCAGAATATTTTCTTAAATAATAATGTACCCTTTGTTGTGCAGGAGCCAGAAAACTAGTCCATACCCGATCCACTGGCACTTATCCAGTGGTGTGCTGGTAAATGTTTAACAACAGGCTCTCTCCCCGGTCCACCTCTGTGCCCCCCCCCCCCCCCCCCCTCAAAATTGCAGAGCTGGCTATAGCCGGGGAAAGAGCCTGGGGGGGGCAATGCATTATTCTCTCCAGGAAAAAAAATTAAATGATCCCAGGTTCCAAACTAATTCATGTTTAATGTGGGATAAATGCCATAAATAAGTAAATAAATATAAACTTTTAACATTGAGCACCTGATTCTCAAAGTGGACATATTCCAAACACTATAATGAAAATAAAATGATTTTTTTTCTACCTTTGTTGTCTGGTGACTTTGTTTTTCTGATCATGCTGGCCCAATATCTGATTCTGCTGTCATCTGTCCTCTTAACTTCATTTCCAGGGCTTCCTTTCCATTTATTTCTTTACTTTCCTCCTTTCTTGCCCTACATCCGTAAGTAAAAGCTGGGTCCTCCGCAGACTTGACTGTCCAGTGGATCCAGCTACTGCCTATTTTCTCCATCCATGTGCAGTTATTCTCCTCTCTTCCCTCATCTCATCTCCTTCCTCTCTCTCTTCTCTTCCCTGCTCTCCATCCATGTCCAGCATTTCTTCTCTCTCCCCCCTCCATCCATTTCCAGCATTTCTCCTCTCCCCCCCTCCATTCATATTCATCTCACTTCCTCTCTCTTCCCTCCCCTCCAGGGCCGTGCCTAGGGTCTCTGGCGCCCCCCTGCAGGCTATCAGTTGGTGCACCCCCCCCCCGTGAAAATGATCACGCCCCCCCCCATGAAAATGATCGCTCACCACTTGCCACACTGAAAGGAATTGTCAGCAATATTCTTAGAAACAAATTGGTATACATTGCAAAATAAGATAGCAGATGTAAATTCTCAAAGTGGACATATTCCAAATGCTATAATGAAAATAAAATGATTTTTTTCTACCTTTGTTGTCTGGTGACTTTCTTTTTTCAATCATGCTGGTCCAGTATCTGATTCTGCTGCTATCTGTCCTCTTAATTCCATTTCCAGGGCTTCCTTTCCATTTATTTCTTTACTTTTCTCCTTTCTTCTTCATTTCTTGCTGTATATCCATTTCCAACAATTTCTCCTCTCTCCCTGGGTCCTGCCCTCCCATCCATGTCCATTCTTGTCCCTCTCTGCCCTTCCCTCCTCCATCCATAGCCAGCAATCCTCCTCTCTCCCCTCCCCTCCATTTCCAGCAATTTGTCCTCTCCCTGGGCCCCCATGTCCATCCTTGTCCCTCTCTGCCCTTCCCTCCTCCATCCATAGCCAGCAATCCTCTCTCCCCTCCCCTTCCAGCAATTTGTCCTCTCCCTGGGCCCTGCCCTCCCATCAATGCCTCTTTGCCCTCCCATCCATGCCTCTCTGCCCTTCCCTCCGCGCCCTGGGGCCTTTAAATCTTTTACTTCCGGTCGCAGCAGCGTCAGTGAAAGCGGAGCGCTGCTGACGTCTCCCTTCCCTTTGCGCTCTTGGTTCCCTCAGTGTCCGCCTTCTTCTGACGTCAGAAGAAGGCGGGACACTGAGGGAACCAACGAGTGCAAGGGAAGGGAGACGTCGGCAGCAGTGGCGTAGCTAGGGTAGTTGACACCCGGGGCCGGTCATTTTTTTAACACCCCCCCCCCCCCCAAATCCAGTACTAGGCATACCGAGAATACAAAACACTCACGACCTATAGAGCAATTTTACCATACCATAAGCAGTCGTTTCTACGAGTCACACAAGGAAAAGGAAAGCATCTTAAGCACTACAGTGAGCACTAGAACATCAATTCACCTATTGTAAAACGAAACCAGACAGAACAGTACAGATCGTCGATCCTGCACAGTCAATGCCAACTGAAAGCCATGTCTTTCTCACAAACACACATACACCCTAATCCACTATAGAATAAGTAATCATAAACTTTCTATTTAGACAAAAATTAAACTGAACCCCCGATGCCAGACTCTGCATACAATGCAACACCACAGAAACAGAAAATGTCTCCTAGTACTGTGCAAAATATAAAGACAGCAGATGTAAATTTGAAAAAACTAACAAATACCAATCACCACTTTACAAATTAACAAATAGAAATAAAACAAATACAGAAAATAAAATAATACCATTTTATTGGACTAATACATTTAGCTTTCAGAGGCCAAAATCTCCTTCCTCAGGTCAATACAGTATAGTGCTGTTACAGTATCCTATCCTGATCTGAGGAAGGGGGTTTTGTTCTCTGAAAGTTAAGTCAAAATGTATTAAAATTAGTCCAATAAAAAGATTACCTTATTTACATGTTCTATTTATAAACATTTATTAACACAGCTAAATACTATATCCTAAAGCAAAATAATAAAAAATATATATTTACAGTTTGTTGTCTTTGGTTTCTGCTTTCCTCATCTTCTTTTCACCGTCTTCCTTCCATCCAGCATCTGTCTTCGCTCTCTCTCTGCCATCCAGTGTCTGCCCTCTCTAATGTCCCTTCCATCCACATCTGCCCTCTATTTCTGCCCCTTCCATCCACCCCAGTCTGCCATCTCTCTCTCCCCCTTCCATCCACCATCTGCCCTCTCTCTCTCCTTTCCCTCCAGCATTTGCCCTCTATCTCTGCCCCTTCCATCCACTGTCTGCTCTTTCACTCCCTTCTATCCACTGTCTGCCCTTTCTCTCTGCTCCTTCGATTCACCATTTGCCCTCTCTCTTTCCCCCTCCCATCCATTCAGGGTCTGCTCTCCCTCTCACTCCCCATTCCATCCAGGATCTATCCCCCCTCTCTCAATGCCCCCTCTTTTCGGCTCCCAGTTCCCACCTGCGGCTGCCCCTAGTTCCAGATCCATTGATTCTCCCATCCACCCCTGCCCCAGGCATGACCCCATTCTCCCTCCTGCTCACTTTTCAGACCCCAGTTCCAGATCCATGCCCCTTCTCCCATCTGTCTCCCACCCAGTCCCTTCTGCCCATCCGAGTCCCCCTCACCCCATCTGTCTCCCACCCAGTCCCTTCTGCTCATCCGAGTCCCCCTCACCCCATCTGTCTCCCACCCAGTCCCTTCTGCCCATCCGAGTCCCCCTCACCCCATCTGTCTCCCACCCAGTCCCTTCTGCTATCCAAGTGCCCCCCACCCTCACCCCATCTGTCTCCCACCCAGTCCCTTCTGCCCATCCGAGTCCCCCTCACCCCATCTGTCTCCCACTCAGTCCCTTCTGCTATCCATGTGCCCCCCACCCTCACCCCATCGGTCTCCCACCCAGTCCCTTCTGCCCATCCGAGTCCCCCTCATCCCATCTGGCTCCCACCCAGTCCCTTCTGCTATCCGAGTTCCCCCCACCTTCACCCCATCTGTCCCCCACCCTCACCCTGCCTCATCTTCTCCCTGCCACCCGGTCTTTAAAAAGAAATTGCCGACGCGATAGGGAGCGCAGCACCTCGTGTGCAAGTAAAAGAAGCGGATCCGATCATCTCATTGGGCCTTCCTTCACTGTCCCGCCCTAGAGGAAATATGAAGTTGCGTCAGAGGAGGGCGGGACAATGAGGGAAAGCCCAATGAGATGATCGGATCCGCTTCTTTTACTTGCACACGAGGTGCTGTGCTCGCTATTCGCGTCGGCAATTTATTTTTAAAGGGCTGGTGCGGGGGGGGGTGCCAGGAAGAAGAGCAGCGGGAGCGGCGGCACCCCCCTTTCTGATGACACCCGGGGCGGACCGCCCCGCCCTTGCTGGTCGACAGCGCTTTCACTGACGCTGCTGCGACCCAGGTAAAAGATTTAAAGGCCTTGGCGGCGCGGGGCGAGGGTAAGCACCGCGGCGGCGCCCTCCAGAGGTGGGCGCCCCCCTGCGGCGCTTACCTCGTTTACCGCATCGGCACGGCCCTGCTCCCCTCCATCCATGTGCATCTCCTTCCTGTCTTCCCTTCTCTCCCCTCCATCCATGTCCAACAATTCTCCTCTCTCCCTGCCCTCCCCTCCATCCATCCATGTACCAAAAATTCTCCTCTCTCCCTGCCCTCCCCTCCATCCATGTCCAGCAACTCTCCTCTCCCCGCCATTCACCCATGTCCAACAACTCTCATCTCCCCTCCCCTCCATCCACCCATGTCCAGCAAATCTCGTCTCCCCTTCCCTCCATCCATCCCCAGCAATTCTCTTCTCTCCCCTGCCCCCTCTGTCCATCCATACCCAGCAATTTTCTTTTCTCCCCTGCTCCCTCCGTCCATCTATACCCAGCGATTCTCCTCTCTTCCTTGCCCTCCCACTTCCATCTATGTCCAGCAGTTCTCCGCCCCATCCTCCCCTCCCATTCATATCCACCTGCCCGCCCTCTTCTCCCCCCAACAACCCCCTTTTTCTTACTGCCACTGTGCCACCCTGTGGGGTTTAAATCTCTTTTATTACCTCCATCGAAGCGGCCGTATCATTGAAAGCCCTGCCCGTCTCTAGCCTTCCTTTCGTAAGTTTGTTCCCTCAGAGTCCTGCCCTCACGGAAAGAGGAAATGACTTCAGAAGGCGGGACTCTGAGGGAACGTACTCACGAAGAGAAGGCTAGAGACAGGCAGGGCTTTCAATGACACGGCCGCTTCGACAGAGGTAATAAAGATTTAAAGCCCCCCCAGGATGGCGTGGGGCAGGCACAGGCAAATGTGGGCTGTGGGAGGTGAGGTATGCATGGCTTTTGGCGCCCTCCTGCCAAGCTTATCTCGTTTACTGGAGCCGGCTTGCCGTGCAGAACCGGCTCGCAAGATCTTTAAAAATTTAACAACCGGCTCTTGCGAGCCAGCTCCAGCATACCACTGCACTTATCCATCAGTTCTGAGCACAAAAGTACCCAACTCCCCAAAATCTATTTGAGCGGGATTCAAATATTCCCTAATCTTCAAAGTTTTATTCTGAAAATATAGGGCAAGTTCTTCCACTGATGGTTATCAATAGAAATCAAACAAAATAAAACATGGAAAAGAAAATAAGATGATACCTTTTTTATTGGACATAACTTAATACATTTCTTGATTAGCTTTGGAAGGTTGCCCTTCTTCGTCAGATCGGAAATAAGCAAATGTGCTAGCTGACAGTGTATATAAGTGAAAATATTCAAGCATTACTATGACAGTCTGACAGGGTGGGAGGATGGGGGTGGGTAGGAGGTATGCATGGGGACATCAAAGCATATCATTGATATTCTAACAGGATGGGTGTGGATAGGTGAGGGGTGGGGTGATCAACAGAGATATACAGCTTTATGGTTTATAATGGGCTAAGAACCCCAGATCCTTGTTAAGTCCTTTCTGTTGGGTGTTAAAATATTCAATCATTCTGACTTCAAAGGTCTTACGTTCTTGTATGGTTTTATAGTTACCTTTCAGGATTCTCACTGTGAAGTCATTGGTACAGTGTCCTGGTCCTGTAAAATGTTGACCAACAGGTGTGGGAACCCTACTGGCACCAGCATTGTTCATGTGATGTCTATGTAAATTGAATCTTGTCTTAAGCATCTGGCCTGTTTCTTCAATATAGCATCCTTCGTTACATTTTTTACACTGAATGATATATACCACATTGGAAGATGAGCAAATGAAAGATCCCTTTATGTTGAATATCTTTCTTTTGTGGATGACTTTGGGGTCCTGTGAAATATTTTGGCATAGTTTGCAACTGGATAAATTACAGGGAAGTGTGCCCTTCTGTTCCTTTTCAGTCTGTGATGGAAGTTTACTTATGATTAGCTTGTGTTTTAAGTTGGGTGGCTGTCGGAAGGCCAGTACTGGTGGGGATGGGAATATCTCTTTCAGTAATTCATCCTCCTGGAGTATAGGTTGTAGATCTCTTATGATTTTCCTCAGTTTTTCCAGCTCTGGATTGTATGTCACTACAAGGGGGATTCTGTCTGTGGATTTTTTCTCCTTGTACTGTAGCAGATTCTCCCTGGGTGTTTTGAGGGAGGAGGCAATATTCTTGGAGATTATTTTGGGGTTGTAGCCTTTCTGTTTGAAGGATGCAGTCAGGCTTTTAAGGTGTCTGTCTCTGTCCCCTGGGTCAGAGCAGATACGGTGGTATCTTGTGGCTTGGCTGTAAATGATGGATCTTTTTGTATGTGAAGGATGGAAGCTAGAGTTGTGGAGGTAGCTGCATCTGTCTGTGGGTTTCTTGTATATAGATGTTTATATACAGCCATCACTGATTGAGACCGTGGTGTCCAAAAAATTGACTTTTTCTGGGGAGTAGTCAATTTTGAATCTGATTGTAGGATGGTATGTATTGAAGGCAGAATAAAATTGTTTCAGAGTTTCTTCACCCTCCGTCCAAATCATAAAAATGTCATCGATGTACCGGTAGTATTTTAGAGGTTTGGACTGGTGTGTATTCAGAAATGTCTCTTCCAGCTCAGCCATAAAAAGGTTGGCATATTGGGGTGCTGTCCTGGTGCCCATCGCAGTGCCCATTATTTGTAGATAGATATCATTGTTAAAGCGGAAGTAGTTGTGAGTTAAAATGAATTTGATTAATTTTTAATAGTTTCTGGTGAGTATTGATGGTCCAGTGTGGATTATTTTAGGAGTCTTCCACATGCAGCTATGCCATCCGCATGTGGAATGTTGCTGTATAGTGATTCTACATCCATCGTGACCAGAAGGGTGTTAGGTGGTAGTTGCTTGATATTTTTCAATTTATTCAGAAAGTTTGTGGTGTCTTGTATGAAGCTATTAGTTTTGTGTACGAGAGGTTTCAGAATTCCCTCTATGAATCCAAATATTTCTTCCGTGAGTGTGCCAATACTTGATATGATTGGTCTGCCAGGGTTTCCCGGTTTGTGGATCTTGGGTAGCATAAACATAAAGGGATCTTTCACTTGCTCATCTTCCAATGTGGTATATATCATTCAGTGTAAAAAATGTAACGAAGGATGCTATATTGGAGAAACAGGCCAGATGCTTAAGACAAGATTCAATTTACATAGACATCACATGAACAATGCTGGTGCCAGTAGGGTTCCCACACCTGTTGGTCAACATTTTACAGGACCAGGACACTGTACCAGTGACTTCACAGTGAGAATCCTGAAAGGTAACTTTAAAACCATACAAGAACGTAAGACCTTTGAAGTCAGAATGATTGAATATTTTAACACCCAACAGAAAGGACTTAACAAGGATCTGGGGTTCCTAGCCCATTATAAACCATAAAGCTGTATTTCTCTGTTGATCACCCCACCCCTCACCTATCCACACCCATCCTGTTAGAATATCAATGATATGCTTTGATGTCCCCATGCATACCTCCTACCCACCCCATCCTCCCACCCTGTCAGAGTGTCATAGTAATGCTTGAATGTTTTCACTTATATACACTGTCAGCTAGCACATTTGCTTATTTCCGATCTGATGAAGAAGGGCAACCTTTGAAAGCTAATCAAGAAATGTATTAAGTTATGTCCAATAAAAAAGATATCATCTTATTTTCTTTTCCATGTTTTATTTTGTTTGATTTCTATTGATAACCTTAAGAGTGGACTAACACGGCTACCACACTCTTCCACTGATGGAAAAGCATAATTGGAAATGATTTTATCTTGACAATCTGACATTTGATTAACTAATCCAAATAACTTTTTCACATCAAAACAATATTTTTCCACCTAAAGTGAAAAAAAACATCAATGTATTTTTTAAATTCTGGATTGTGCATCAGGCTGATGTCCGCAATGTATACCAGTGTCTGGACTCCTTTATCCTATTTTAGTATAAATCTACATCATGCTTATCTTTTACCTAAATATAAAATGAGAAACATCTCAATACTATTTTTCTTGTCATTTGTGCACAGTTTGAGTAAGCATAAAAAGCTGCTAATGATAATTTTCTTTCACATGTTCTCACAAAGTTCTTGTCTCAGAGGATATTTAACTAATCTGCATTGACTTGGGAAACTAAACATGACAGATTTGTTGAGAAGTATTTGCTAAAATGGCTCTTACAGTTGTCAGCCTGTGCTTGCAGTTTCTGAGACTGAAGGATAATAATCTCTTGTGGGTTTAGCGAGAGCTGCAGACTGCAAGCTCTGACAATCCCCAGTGGGCCTCATTTGTTCACATTCAAACAACAAACTTTAGTTTTCAGTTTTGGCTGGAACCAGGTGATACATTTCAGCTGCAGTTTCAGTTTTGGCTGAAAGTGGTTAGGCAGTTTCGGTAGAGATTTCAGTTTCGGCTGAAACTGGCTCTCCCCCTCCCCCCCCCCCCCCCCAAGTTTCAGTCAGCCTCTATCTCTGATAATATATTTTCTTATTCACTCTATATAGAAAAGAAGTCTAGAGTTGCAGGGCAAGTTCAAAGAGAGTATTTCATGATTTCTCTTTTCATTGCTCTGGGCAGGTGGCTGAATGGTGAAGACAAGCTGTTTGGGTGGCTGCCCTGCTTAGTTCACTTACCAGTCTTCTCTACCCCCACCCCCCAGTCTTAAAGGGGCATTTTGACTAAGCCAAACAAAAAAAAAGTTGAAGGAGAAGCCAAGTGGTTACAGCAGTGAGAACTGAGGAAGTCACTTTTCTACTGCTGCTTCTTGTGGATTTGGGACATCCCTCTGTTATCTCAGATACATACTTAAGTTAGGCTCCTATTTACTAACCTATACTAGTATTAAGGGCCATACAGGAAAGTACACTCTGGATCTAAGGCCAGTGGGCCCTTGAAATATTCACTGGTAACATATATAGTAACATAGTAGATGACGGCAGAAAAAAGACCTGCACGGTCCATCCAGTCTGCCCAACAAGACAACGGTAAAATTATGTATCATACCTGATAATTTTCTTTCCATTAATCATAGCTGATCAATCCATAGACTGGTGGGTTGTGTCCATCTACCAGCAGGTGGAGATAGAGAGCAAACTTTTGCCTCCCTATATGTGGTCATGTGCTGCCGGAAACTCCTCAGTATGTCGATATCAAAGCTCCATCCGCAGGACTCAGCACTTAGAAAATTACACCCACAAAGGGACACTCTGCCCAGCTCACCACCGCCGAAACGGGGGAGGGGAAGTAACCCAGCTCATCCCCACACAAGTGGGGGAGGGGAATCCGTCCAGCTCATCCCCGCGGAGCGGGGGAGGGACACCACACCCGCAGATGCGGGGGGATCTGGCTTATCCTGCAACCGCAACCGCGGGAGGAGCTGACTGACCCTAACACCGCCGAAGCGGGAGGGGTACAAAGCTGCCCTACAGCCGCACGAAGCGGGAGGGAGTGCCGGCAGAATTTAAGTCTCAATCCAGCCCCGAAAAACGGAGGGGAGAGGAATGCAGCAGCTCACTGTAACACAAACTCGTCTCAACTCTTGAAGAATCCAAGTGAAAAAACTTGAACACGAAGTTCTCCTGAAGTAACTGAAGACTAAACTTGAACCTAAAATTCAACCAGAATATAAACAGTACAGATATCTGGGAGGGACTATGGATTGATCAGCTATGATTAATGGAAAGAAAATTATCAGGTATGATACATAATTTTACCTTCCATATCATCAAGCTGATCAATCCATAGACTGGTGGGATGTACCGAAGCAGTACTCACCCAGGGCGGGACATAGAAATCCCTGACCGCAACACTGAAGCTCCAAACTGGGCCTCCGCCCGAGCAGCCACAGTCAAGCGGTAATGCTTGGAGAATGTATGGGCCGAACGCCTGAGCTCTTGTGGAGTGAGCCTTCAGCTGGATAGGCGGCACCTTCCCCGCGGCCACATAAGCCGCTGCAATGGCTTCCTTGACCCATCTTGCCACTGTAGGCTTAGCAGCCTGCAGACCCCTACGAGGACCTGCAAACAGGACAAACAGATGATCCGATTTCCGGAAATCATTGGTCACTTCCAAGTATCTGATGATGACTCGTCTCACATCCAGACATCTGAGAGCAGAGTATTCCTCTGGGTAGTCCTCCCTACGAAAGGAAGGGAGACAGAGCTGCTGATTCACATGGAAGCGAGAAACAATCTTGGGCAGGAAGGAAGGCACTGTGCGAATAGTCTCTCCTGCCTCAGTGAACTGCAGAAAAGGCTCTCGACATGAGAGCGCCTGGAGCTCGGAAACTCTTCTGGCTGAAGTGATAGCCACCAAAAAGACTGCTTTCAACGTCAGGTCTTTCAGAGATGCCCTCGACAAGGGTTCAAAAGGCGGCTTCTGCAATGCTCTTAGCACCAGATTGAGATTCCATGCAGGCACCACAGAGTGCAGAGGAGGGCGCAGGTGATTAACTCCCTTAAGAAAGCGCACCACATCTGGCTGTGAAGCCAGGGAAACACCCTTCAGGCGGCCCCTGAAGCAAGTCAGAGCCGCTACCTGGACTTTAAGGGAACTGAGCGACAGGCCTTTCTCCAGACCTTCTTGCAGGAACGCCAACACTGAAGAAATTGGAGCAGTGAAGGGAGAAAGTGAGCCTGCTTCACACCACGCTGCAAAGGTACGCCAAACCCTGGCGTAAGCAGTAGAAGTAGAGCGCTTCCTCGCTCTCAGCATAGTGGCGATGACCTTGTCTGAGAAGCCCTTCTTTCTCAGACGCTGCCGCTCAATAGCCAGGCCGTAAGACCAAAGGGGGAGGGATCCTCCATCACCACGGGACCCTGATGTAACAGGCCCTGCTCCACAGGCAGTCGCAGAGGATCGTCGACTGAGAGCCTGATCAAGTCCGCATACCAGGGACGTCTGGGCCAGTCCAGACCCACCAGGATTATCCGGCCCGGATGCTTTGCCACCCGGTCTAGCACCCTGCCCAACATGGGCCAGGGCGGGAACACATAGAGAAGCTCTTGTGTCGGCCACTGTTGGAGAAGAGCATCTACTCCCAGGGATCGAGGGTCCCGTCCTCTGCTGAAAAAGCGCGGCACTTGGCAATTGGCCGATGACGCCATGAGATCTAGGCTCGGCTGGCCCCAGCGCTTCGTGATGTCCAAGAACGCCTGAGCAGATAGCTGCCACTCTCCGGGCTCCAAGGTATGGCGACTGAGAAAGTCCGCCTTGACATTCATGACTCCGGCAATGTGGGCCGCTGACAGCTGTTCCAGGTTCGCTTCCGCCCACTGGCATAGATTCATGGCCTCCTTGGCTAGAGGGGCGCTCTTGGTACCTCCCTGGCGGTTGACATAGGCCACAGCAGTGGCATTGTCCGACAGGACCCGTACTGGCTTCAACGCCAGTACCGGGATGAACTCCAAAAGCGCCAACCGAATGGCTCTGAGTTCCAGGAGGTTGATAGACCACTTTGCCTCTGCAGGAGACCAGAGCCCCTGTGCTGTCCTTCCCAAGCAGTGGGCTCCCCAGCCCGTCAAAGAGGCGTCCGTCGTGACAACAATCCACTCTGGGGTCACCAGAGGCATTCCTGCAGACAACTTGTCTGTCTGCAGCCACCAGCTCAGCGCCTTGCGCACTGCTGGGTCCAAGGGAAGGCGCACAGCATAATCCTCCGACATCGGAGTCCAGCGCTGCAACAGAGAGTGTTGTAGTGGTCTCATATGAGCCCTGGCCCAGGGCACTACTTCCATCGTGGCCGTCATAGAGCCCAACAGCTGCACATAGTCCCAAGCCCGAAGAGGAGAGGCTACTCGGAACTGGTCCACCTGAGCCTGAAGTTTGACAATCCGATTGTCTGGCAGGAACACTCTGCCCACTTGGGTGTCGAATCGAACTCCCAGATACTCCAGGGACTGAGTCGGGCGCAGCTGGCTTTTCTCCCAGTTGATGATCCACCCCAGGGAGCTCAAAAGAGCAACCACCCGGTTCACAGCTTTGCCGCACTCTGCATAAGAGGGGGCTCAGATCAACCAGTCGTCCAGATAAGGATGGACTTGTACTCCTTCCTTTCGCAGGAAGGCCGCGACGACCACCATTACTTTGGAAAAGGTCCGCGGAGCAGTAGCCAACCCGAAAGGGAGGGCTCTGAACTGGAAGTGTCGTCCCAGGACTGCAAAACGCAGGAAGCGTTGATGAGGAGGCCAGATGGGAATATGCAGGTACGCTTCCTTGATGTCCAAGGAAGCCAAGAACTCTCCTGCCTTCACTGCCGCTATAACAGAGCGGAGAGTCTCCATGCGAAAGTGCCGCACTTTCAAGGCCCGATTGACCCCTTTGAGGTCGAGGATAGGCCGGACAGAACCTCCTTTCTTTGGTACCACAAAGTAAATGGAGTAACGTCCCTTGCCAATCTGATTTTCTGGCACCGGAACGACCGCACCCAGGCGGATCAGGTTGTCCAAGGTCTGCTGCACTGCCACAGCTTTGACCGGAGACTTGCAGGGAGAGAGTACAAACCCGTCTCTTAAGGGTCGGCAGAACTCTAGCTTGTAGCCGTCTCTGATGACTTCCAGCACCCAAGCGTCTGAAGTTATTGTGGTCCACTCGCCCAGAAACGAGGACAGCCGTCCTCCAATCTGCACTGGGGCGTGGACCAAGGCCCCGTCATTGGGTACGAGACCCTGGGGGAGGACCGGAGGGAGCACCTCCGGGACGGCGGTCTCTGCGAAAGGAATGCTGCTTGGGGGAGAAAGTCCTCTTGAAGGAAGAGGGGGCAGAGGAGCCCGACCTGCCCGGGTGGTACCGACGGGCTTCCTGAAACCGTCCTCTAGAGGTACCGGAACGAGTACTAGCCCGAGCCCTGACCTCTGGTAACTTCTTGCCCTTAGACGTGCCGAGATCGGTCACGATTTTGTCCAGCTCGACCCCAAAGAGCAGCTTGCCTTTAAAAGGCAATCTAGTCAGGCGGGATTTAGAGGCGTGGTCAGCAGACCAATGTTTCAGCCAAAGCCACCGCCGCGCAGAGACGGTCTGAGCCATGCCTTTAGCTGAGGCTCTCAAGACATCATACAGCAAGTCTGCCAAATAGGCTAAGCCCGATTCCAGGGCCGGCCAATCAGCCCTCAAGGAATGATCCGAGGGGGAAGCCCGCTGCACCATAGTCAGGCACGCCCTGGCCACATAGGAACCGCAAACCGAGGCCTGCAAACTTAAAGCAGTCGCCTCAAAGGACAACCTTAAGGCCGCCTCCAATCTTCTGTCTTGGGCGTCCTTTAGGGCCGTGCCACCTTCCACCGGCAAAGCCGTTTTCTTAGTCACCGCAGTGATTAAAGAATCCACGGTAGGCCACAGATAGGCCTCACGTTCACTTTCAGGCAAAGGATAGAGGCGGGACATAGCCCTAGCCACTTTGAGGCTCGCTTCCGTGACATCCCATTGAGCCGAAATTAAGGTGTGCATGGCATCATGCACGTGGAAGGTTCTAGGCGGGCGTTTCGTCCCCAGCATAATGGCAGAGCCAACAGGGGCTGAGGGAGAGACGTCCTCCGGAGAGGAAATCTTCAAAATGCCCATGGCCTGCACTAACAGGTTGGGCAAATCCTCTGAGCTAAAAAGCCGCGCTGCAGAGGGGTCATCCGCTCCAACCGAGCGGGGATCCGTCTCCTCCAAGGAATTCGCAAAGGACCGTTGGGAGAACTCAGATACGCTGCCCTCATCTACATCGGAGGAGACAAGGTCCTCCAAGGCCTGGGAATCAACCCGAGGGCGTTTACCTCCGGGG
Source organism: Microcaecilia unicolor (assembly GCF_901765095.1). Taxonomy (NCBI): domain Eukaryota; kingdom Metazoa; phylum Chordata; class Amphibia; order Gymnophiona; family Siphonopidae; genus Microcaecilia; species Microcaecilia unicolor. Next base: position 594,331,654 of record NC_044031.1, read on the forward strand.
ACCTCAACCTCTTTACCAAACGAGGGAGCAGGGGCAGCGTTTTGCATAAGGAAGGCCTGATGCAGCAGCAAAACAAACTCGGGGGAGAAACCCCCCAGACTGTGCACTTCCGCAGCCTGGGCTACAGCCCTAGACGCACCCTCAACCGGCGCTCGCAAGAGCGGGGGAGAGACATGCTGCGCATCCAAAATGGCGTCCGGCGCGACACTCCGCGAAGGAGCCGCGCGGGAAAAACGGCGCTTAACTTTAGCCGCTTTGGTGCCGTCGCCCAAATTAAGGGCGTCCATGGCATTAATGTCTCCCTCAAGGGCGGCCCACGAAGAAGCCGTCCGAGTCGCGTGGCCGGCCAAGATGGCGGAGGCGAGCAGCGGGGGATGGGCGTTTATGGCGGGAAAACCGCCACGCCGGAGGAAGGACCGGGACACTCATCGGTCACGAAACTGTCACCCAACAAGGGCGAATCAGACTTTAAGACCCCCGCATCCCCTCTAGAAGCGCCTAAGCGATCCGGGGAGCGACTCTTTGCGCCCTCGCCCTCCGACGCCATATGCCACGTGGAGATCAATCGGGGAACCCCCTGCCCGCTATAAAAAGGTAAAAATTACCTGCTTTCCGCTCCGAGCTGTAACGACCTGGTGTCCCAGTGAGTAGCTGCAATAAACGTTTAAATAAACGTCGAAATAAACGCCTTTAAGTACGTTCAAAATTCTTTTTTTTTTTTTTTTTTAACGGAGCCAGCGGGAGGGGGGAGAAAAGGAGGGACCTGGTGCCACCAGGTTTGCACTTGCTCAAGAAGAGCCCTCAACCCCAGGCACTCAACAAAACCTAAAAATTAGGCTTGGAGGCCCAGCCAGAGCTGCTGCTGTGTGTGACCACCACCTGCTGAGATAGAGAACATACTGAGGAGTTTCCGGCAGCACATGACCACATATAGGGAGGCAAAAGTTTGCTCTCTATCTCCACCTGCTGGTAGATGGACACAACCCACCAGTCTATGGATTGATCAGCTTGATGATATGGAATCGTGTGTGCTACTTTTTGTGTATGCCCTACTTTGATTTGTACCTGTGCTCTTCAGGGCACAGACCGTATAAGTCTGCCCAGCACTATCCCCGCCTCCCAACCACCAGCCCCGCCTCCCAACCACCGGCTCTGGCATAGACCGTATAAGTCTGCCCAGCACTATCCCCGCCTCCCACCACCTGCTCTGGCACAGACCGTATAAGTCTGCCCAGCACTATCCCCGCCTCCCAACCACCAGCCCCGCCTCCCACCACCGGCTCTGGCACAGACTGTATAAGTCTGCCCAGCACTATCCCTGCCTCCCACCACCGGCTCTGGCACAGACCGTATAAGTCTGCCCAGTACTATCCCTGCCTCCCACCACCGGCTCTGGCACAGACTGTATAAGTCTGCCCAGCACTATCCCTGCCTCCCACCACCGGCTCTGGCACAGACCGTATAAGTCTGCCCAGCACTATCCCTTTTCTCTGGGTATTCAGCTGGTCCGGTGTGAGGACCCCCTCCACCCCCCCCCCCACCCCCACAGCCAGCTTTGCTACTAGGCAGACTAGGCATCCACCTAAGGTAGCAGAATTTGGAGGACAGTGCTGTGGTTCTGGTGTATGAGAGCATTTCCCCTGCCAGGCCTGTCGCTGCTGCCTCCCATGCCAACCCCAAGCTTTAAGAAGAGTAAGCACTATACAGTCCCTGTAAGCACAGGCCTGTACTCAAATGCTGGCTTATCATTCCACCCCCCCCCCCCCCACTTCCCCCCAGGCAGACTTCCAGTCAGAGAATGTGGAGTGTTGCAGGGCTTCATTGCAGACCTGTGCTCTACAGGGCCTGCACAGGGCTCAATCTTCTTTAAGTTTGGGGCCAGCATGGAAGGAGGTAAGATGGGTGTTAGCAGCAGCCTGGAAGCATGGGAAGGAAGATGGAGAGAGGCGATACAGGTCAACTGGGGGGGGGGGGGTGAAGAAAGGGAGAGACTGGCCACCTTGGAGGGTGGGATAGAGAGGGAAGGGAGATGTTGGCCACAAGGGGACTGGGAAATTGGAGGAGATGCTAGCAACCTAGGAGTAAGAGAAATGCTGAATTATGAAGGGGTGGTAGGGCCTTGAGCCACCCCTGGGGGGGGGGGGGTGCATGGATGAAGGTTCACATGGATGTTTGATGTAATTGGGCTGGAAACCTGAAAGAGAGAAGATCTAGCAACATACATGGCTCGTAAAAAGATGGTAAACATGACTAGTTCAGTGACTGCCCAGAAAAGTATTTATTTGTTGCATTTGTACCCACATTTTCCCACCTATTTGCATAGCGAAGTATAGCGGGTGGAAATGTAACTTTAAGGATGCCACAGCAATTATGAAGCTCACTCCCATGTAAAAGATGAAACTGATAATAAAGTGGCTGGAAACTGAGTCAGCTAATCGTGCAAAGAGATTACCAGATGCATATTTGCATGACCCAGGGGCGTAGCTAGGTGGGGCATAGCTAGGTGGGGCCACTGGGGCCACGGGCCCCCACATATTAATCCCTGGCCCCCTCTACTTTTGACCCCCCCCAGCCACTTTGGATTCCCGCCCACCAGCCAAAGTCCTCTTCAGCGCCGGTCAACTCCGGCGCCTTCGCTGATGATCTGTTTCTGACTCCTGAAGTCCTGCATGTAGCCCCGTGCAGGACGTGCATGCAGGACGTCAGGAGTCAAAAACAGATCATCAGCGAAATCGGTGGAGTCGACCGGTGCTGAAGAAGACTTCGGCTGGTGGGGGTTGGGGACCCCCGCCAGCAAAGGTACCTGGCGGCGGGGAGGGGTGGCGGCAGCAGCGATGGGGCAGGATCAGCGGGAGGGGGGTCCAAAGTGGCGGGGGGGGGGGTCGGTGGCTGGGGGAGGTGGGCTAAACTGTGCCCCCCCCACCTCGGGCTCTGAACCCCCCTCCCGCCGAGGTCTGGCTACGCCCCTGGCTTGACCCCTTGAGAGGTTTGAAAGAAATGTAGGCGAGACTTGACCAGTACTATGGCAGCCCAGAAGCTATCCAGCAGGCATTGATGAAGAGAATAAGGGATTTCCCAAAGGACATGAATAAAGATAATAACAAGTTCTAAGAATTAGATCTTTTCTAGGAACTGGAAGCACTTGAGGCTGATCTGAGACTTCCTGGCCTGTACTACTTGGATACAGCTTGGGGCATAAATGAAATTATATCAAAGCTGCCGTATGACATAAGAGAAAAATGGTCATCAGTAGGCGCCAAGTATAAAAGAAACAACCAAGAAAAATTTCCTCCATTCACTGTCTTTGTGAAGTTTATCTGAGATTTGGCAAAGAGGAAAAACAACCCCAGCTTCATGTGTGATGTTCCTGAAGCAGTCAAGATAGGCTACTTCCCCAGTGAAAGACTGGTCAAGAAGTACGGCAACACCAAGAAGCCTATAGGTGTACATATGACGGATGTGTCACCCACATCAATCTCAACATCTGGTCGTCCTCCTACTACAGAGAATCAAGAAAGACAGTGTCCTATACATAAGAAACCTCACCCCCTCAAGAAATGTAGAGGCTAGCTTTAGGGAGAAACCCTTAAGAGAAGGTAAAGATCTGTTGAAAAAGTACAGAATCTGTTACAAATGTTGCTCTTCATCCAAGCACACAGCTAAAGACTGTAAAGCAGCCATCAAGTGTACACCAGCATGTCAGTGCCTAAAACCCTGACAACAGTAAACCTACTTCTTCAGGAACCCCAGCCTCAGTCAAACCATGGCGGGGAGAAGAAGGAGGTAGAGTAAGCATCACCATCGAACATTACTCCAAACTGTACAAAGGTGTGCAGAGGAGGCCGCAGTGGACAGTCATGCACCAAGATTTGTATAACTAAGGTATATCCAAAAGAGCAACTAGAAAAGGCATTAAAGATGTATGTCATCATAGATGAGCAGAGTAATCGGCAAGGACAGAGTTCTTTGACCTATTTGACAAAGTTAACTATGTTCAGTGGAAAATAAATCTGTTGGCTCTGGCTGCTATCTATGTGAATATTCAATCACTGTTTCACTATTGCTACCAAGTATTACATATTAAGGGGATTTGATTTAATTCATTTATCCAGTGTTTACATGCACATGGTTTTGTTTTTTAAACCCAAAGGTTTCCTATGATAGCACTGTACATATTTGAATTAGTGTTTCTGTACAAGTTTTGCTTGATTTGTCTTTATCTGAAATAAAATAATGTTTAAAACACATCTTGTCAACGAGGGGTGGGGCTAGGTGAGATGGAGGGGGGCCACCGAACTGGTCTGCATAGGGCTAAGACTGGCCCTGCCTTTTATTTACCCTGAACTTCTCCTCCCTTATTTCCATTGAGAGTTACAGCTTTTTCTCTCAGACGGGCTGAGGTTCTAGCAAGCCAGGGCCACTGAGGGGGGTGGGGGGAAAATTCCCTGGGCCCAGACCTCCGAGGGGGGCCCGGCGCAAGGGTCTCTCTCTCCTGCTCCTGATGGGACCCGAGTGATAGTGTCCCAACAGGAGCAGGAGAGAGAAAACTCTAGTGCCGGGTCCCCCTTGGAGACTGGGGAGGACCTGGAGTTTCCTCCAGCGCTGCTCTTCTGCCCATTGTTGTGCGGCTGTTTTTCCTCTTAGGCTCGCATGCTGGGTTTTCAAACCGAGCATGCCCTGAGAGAAAAAGCAGCCACAGGGGCAGGCAGGAGGAAGATGTCTTCTGCTGGTGGGGCCTCGAGATCCCCGCCAGCCAAGGCAGTTTAATCCTGTTGCGGCAGTGATTGGGCGGGGGGGGGGGGGGGGGGCAGCAGCAGCAGCAGTCCTGCCCCGGGCCCGGTTCAGTCTTTCGACAGCCTTGTGGTCAGCTCCTTGCCTCTAGGGTGGCTAGATGCAAACTCTATTGCAGAAGGCAACAATTCTGTCTAAGCAACTAAACTGTAAGTTGGATTTTCTTTGTTTATTATAAGTACTACAATAAAGAAGATTTGCTTGAGAATTGAGACGATTGGTAAAGCTTCTACTTGAAATGGTTTAGCTGGCTGTTTAAGCTACACTGTACTTTGCCTAGAACCACACAGATATATATCTATCTATATATCATATCTATATACAGTGCACTCCATTTAAGTGCAAGTCGGATAAGCGCATACTCTGTTTAACTGCATGCCGTACTTCGGTCCCATTTTTGGTGCCATCAATTTCTATGGGGACAAACCGGTTTAGCGCACCACTGATAAGTGCAAGATTCGCTTACATGCATGGTTTAAGACCGCTCCTCTGCAGGAAAGACTCTGCATAAGCACACACATGGAATGTGGAAGCCGATTGGCACGTAACAAAGGGGCGGTAAATTTGAAATCTCAGTTAACTGCCACAGGCAGAATAAGCAAAAGAATGTTGATAGTGTACACTGGAGTCGTCGTCTTGCAACTGTAAGACTTTAACACTGGCTGAACAAATAGAAGTTCTTAAAAATGTAGAAAACAACAATTTAGAAAACAATTTAGAAGCCAACTATTGCTAAAGAACATGGTGTCAATCCCAGTCAAATTTCATGTATCTTGAAGCAGAAAGATCAGCTTCTGGAAGACTGGCAAAACAATCCAAATCCACATTGGAAACGTAAACGGGCGGGAAAAGCTGAGGATGAAGAAGATTCTCTTCTTCGGTGGTTTTCTCAAGTCAGGAGCAGACAGTTTCCTGTCAGTGGTCCACTGCTTATGGAGAAAGCTAATCAGCTAGCTGAAAGTCTTGGACTAACTGAATTCAAAGCCACTGTTGGATGGTTGGAAAGATGGAAGGAGCGGAACAACATAAAATTCAAGAAACGGCATGGTGAAAAACAAGATGCTGATGACTTTGGTGCTGAAAAATGGGTTGTTTCAGTTCTTCCTACCATCTTGAACGAGTTTGCACCTCGTGACATTTTCAATGCTGACGAAAACGGTTTCTACTGGCGAGCGATTCCTGATGGAACACTTGCATTCAAACAAGCCGAAACTACAGGAAGTAAAACGTCGAAGGACCGACTGACGATCCTCCTTTGCTGCAATATGGATGGGAGTGAGAAGCTGGAACCACTAGTCATTGGAAAGAGCAAACAGCCCCGTTGCTTCAAGAATGTTAAGCGACTTCCTGTGTCATACGAGGCTAACACAAATTCATGGATGACTGGGGAAATTTGGAAGCAGTGGCTAAAGAAGTTACACACTAGAATGCGGGCACAAATACGTCAGATTTTGTTGCTTTGTGATAATTGTGCTGCACACAGTGATGATGTCAGGCTGTCTAACGTCAAGGTGGTCTTCCTGCCACCAAACACTACCTCTCTGATCCAACCTATGGATCAGGGCATAATAACCCATTTCAAACAACATTATTGGGCTCTTGTGCTATGTCATCTGATGAGCGTTATGGATGAACAGACTGGCAAGGATAAACGTGCTGTTGAACTGGCTCGTAATCTATCACTGTTGGATTCCCTACCTATGCAGAAAGAAGCCTGGAATCATGTTACACAGGCAACCATTGTGAACTGCTACAAGCGGGCAAGCTTTGTTAGGGATGTGGAGAGGGACGAAACAGATGCAGCTGTTGCAAACGCGTCAGATGAACAGGCTATTGACATCCCAGCCGGTATTACTGAACAGAGTTTCATCACTACGTAGCTGTTGATTACGATCTGAAAACAGCTGACGATAGCACTGGTGTCGAGATATGCGCCTACATGCAGGCAACGGCTGATGATGAAACAGATGATGAAATGAGCAGTGAGGCACATGCTGACAAATTTCAACAACCTCCTGTCACTTTTGCAAGAGCGCTGGAGAGTCTCAACACCGTGCGGGCCTATCTGGAGGCCACTGGATGTCAGTGCTATGACAGTTTTTACCGTCTGGCAGACGTAGTCTGTGTAACTCACAGACACAAGAATGTACAGAGGACTATGACTGAATACTTCAAGTAAGCCTAACATCAGTTAACGGAGACTGTATACTGTACGTATAATAAACAGTACTGTACATATGTTTATCAGATGTCAAGCTTCTTTGGGTCACAACGGTTAAGTGCATGTATTTCTTTGGTCCCAGACCCTTGCACTTAAGCAGATTGCACTGTATATGGAAAGCAAACTTGAGATGTCCTCAAAAGTACAAACAAAAAATTGTGGCAAGCCAACTGTAGCTAAGATGGTGGATGGAACAGCTGATGTGCAATCATTCCTGCTGTCAGAATGCTTACAACATGCTATGGTCGTGGAACAAGCTTTAGATAGTAAATTTGAAATTTCTGCCTTTTAGGGTTCTGTGTCTGGCCTCAGACCTCACTAAGCACTACTGGGAAGGGTTTAGAACTGGGTATACTGCTTACTGAGTCAGAGGCAAAGGCTGCATTTAATTCCTGGCATGTCTCTGAGGACCGACTCCTTTCCTTCCAGGAAAGCACTACAGGTGTGGAGCACCTCCTTTCCGGAGACCATGCCAGTATTTATGCCTTTTAGGGTTCTGTGTCTGGCCTCAGACCTCACTAAGCACTACTGGGAAGGGTTTAGAACCTGGAAAAATCTGCCTTCTCTGTTATACTTACCCCTCTCCTGTTGCAAGCCTTCCAGTGATGCACAGCCAGCTATCCAGGTAAATTTCCTGTCCCTTCTTAGAGTATTTACATGGCAATAAGATATGAAGAGACAACAGGGAGTCCAGAAGGGTGTCTAATACATCAGAAGTCCTACTTGGTTGTTTAGCTGTGCAGGCAGTGGCACTAAATATTTGCAGCAGCCACATAACTGCAAGCTTCTCCCCAACTCCACCTCCAGAATGCCTTGCTCCTGCCCATTTCAAAAATGGATGCACTAAGTTCCGCTAACAACGTTTCAAGTTTATTTGAATCTTGATATACCATGAGTGTACTATCTAGCTCCATCTCTACCTGTTTTCAAATCTATGCTGAAAACCCACCTTTTCACTGCTGCCTTTAGCTGCAGGTAGTATATGTGTTACCCAACCCAGAGCATAAAGGACCCTAAAGTCAATGCAGTGCCTGGTTAGTGAGAGAAGGGGAAGGGGGAAAGAACTGGTGTCCAGTCCTCACTGGGGAAATGTTACTGACCTGCCTGAAGAGAGAGAGAGAGGGGGGGGGGTCAGGGTCAGCCATGTGAATGATGCCGAGCTTGTTATTGAGCAGTCCAAGCCTAAGGCTAGGATCAGGTGGGGAATTAACAAGGTCAGAGAGAGGTTCATTTCAAATTTATGAGAAACTCAGCAACTGCTATGGACTTAAAATGCTAGCTGGGTTAGGGATCAAAAGAAAAAACATTCCTGTGATGTTTTTCCATTAATTGTTTTTGGGTTGATTTCTTTTCCTTTGAATCCTGAAGCATATGTTAGGGGGACTTGTGCTGTGTTTTGAAGACTGAACTTTGCTAATGGAATCTAATTCATTGTGCTGAATAAAAGCTCTTTATGTTTTGGAACCTGGTTGCTGTGAGAGTGTCTGAACTGGAGAGGTGGAAAGACTGGATCAGAGCAGGAGCTGGATCAGGGGGATTTTTCCTGACCTCTTCCAAGGAAAATGTAAGAGGGAGCAGATCTGTTGACACAGAACGTGGCATGACCTGGTGGGACATTATAGACTGCATAAATAGAAGTCCTAACTTTAGTTGCTTACCTGTGTGGGTGGCGGCAATGACGATCGGACGGCACCCATATAGGTTTCAGATAATGGCCGAAGATGCGCTCCCCTTTCTCTTGCCCACCCCCAACATGGTCCAACCCCCCCCCCCCCCTGACATCAGTCTCCCTCCCTACCTCACCACAGATATCAGTCCCCTTCCCGATCCCCCTCCCGATCCCCCTCCCAAACCCACCTGTGGAATCCCCCCCCTCCAAGAGCCTACTGTATGATCCCCGGTGATCCAATGGGGTAGGTCCCTAGTGGCTCTATCTAGAAAATAGCCACCATGTGCTCTAGCGGTGATCTCATGGTACTACTGCTAGAGGTCAGGCATCCATATATGCCCATTTCTGCTATGGGCATATCACCCTATAAAAGGAGCTAAAAAAAAAAAAGAGCATTCATGGAGACAGGAAATGTCCAAAATGTAATGCTGTCTATATCTCATTGATATCTCATTGAGCCATGAATGTTAGAGCTGCAGACTCATTCAGATATATTGCGGACAAGTAGTATGATTTTTGGAGAAACTATTACAGTTTCCCTGTGGTTAAACATGTGCATCTTCTTTTGTTTGGTCATTACATTATTCCTGTACTATGAAGAAAGTATGAATAAAACAGAGAATGCTACTTTTGGCAAGACAGCAATCCTGTAAAACTGGAGAAGTACATCCCCCTCTCGATTATGACTCCATGAAGAAACTTGATGTATAATGTAATGGTAATAGAAACATATGAGCACCGAGTAACAACTCCGATAGGTGGAGAAGGTTCCTCCCAAATAAAGGAGCCAACTTGGAAGGGCACACCACATCATCAGATCAAGCTCACAGTTGGTTGTTGAATTATCATGAATAGAAAGGAAGAAGATTGCTGTTATGTGTGTATTGGAGAGGGGGGCAATACAGTTGGAACTCCATGGGGGGGCATCACTTGATGTATGTGTATGAATTTCCCAGGAAGTCAGTGGAGTTGACACAGTCCTGGGAAGGAACAAACATATGACATGATAGGAAGAGTAAAGATAAGAGAAAAGGAAGGGGAATTTAGAAGAGGGCATATAATAATAAAAATTGTAAAAGGAGGAATAACTGTCATTCGATGGATAATAGAATATTGCTGTTAGATAAGATATTGAACTACTTGTTGTTATCATTCATATTCTGTCTGGCTAAATTTGTGTCGGACAAAACAACAACAACAAAAAGATACAGCATGGGAGCAAAAGGGACACCTGAGGTAAAGTGCAATACTTTTACCTCAGATGGTGGCCTAGGACACTCCCTAATGCCACAAAAAGTTTCAGATAGCCCAGTGGCTCCTGGTTCTTGAGCCCCGCCCCCAAAATTTCCCTGGTGCTCCAATAGCCTCTAGTTCCTGGCCCTCCCTAGTAGCTTGTGGACTCCTAACTCCTGACCCTATCAAAAATATCCTGGGGACACAAGAGGACCTGCTAATACCTCCAAAACCCCATAACCCCCAAGTGTACCTTTAAAGTTGGGAGGCAGGAGTGATGGCCACTCCTGCCTTTGTGCTGCCATCCTGGAAAATGGCAGCACCTGACCTTGTGCACTGCATCCCAGCCAGGATGCACCAAGTGGGGTCAGTCAGCCAAATAATGCAGTTGCCTTATTTGGCAAAGTGACCCTATGCAGTGCATCCCAGAAGGGAGAAGTGACCAAACTGGGGGAAAGGGAAAAAAACTAGAGTAGGGAGAATTGAATTGGGATGCAGGGTAGGGGCACTGGAACATGGGAGGAGGCAGAAAGTAATGGGCTTGCTTGGAATCTACCCACCACTCAGCTTTCTACTATTAGACTCTGCTACTCTGGAATTCTATCCCTTTCTCTCTGTAATTGGAATCTTCGTTGCCCAAATTCAAGGTAGGATTATAATCTTACTTTTTTGCTCAAGCCTGTGGAGACTAAATGTTGAGGCAACGCTGGATCTGAAAACAGCAGATAGTAAAAAATGAGAGGACATTCTGACTTTTTTTTAAATGGGGTTTATAATTTTAATTGGATGTTAGTTATTTTTAACTAGGATACTTGCAATGTAAAACCAATAATTAGTTCTTTTTATTTTTTCTTTAAAAACAAAAACAAAAAAAAGAAGAGGCAGTGGTTTTCGTAGAGGGCCAAGGTTAGGGAAGAGGGTGTTTGTGGCTTCAGCCATACAATAGTCTCAGTAGCCACACACCCTCTAGCCACAGCACAGAGCATATGAAAATATAGCACTGCAAATATTAAACCAGTCCCTACTATATGCCAATACACATTGGGGTCTGTTTACTGCACAGCATTGCTGACATAGTCCAATCAAAGTGAATGGGTTATGTCGGCACTAGCAGCTTAGTAAACCTCGGTGCTCGTTTTGGAAAACAGAACAAAAAGCTCTACATAGAAACTACAGAACATGAATACAGCTTCACTAACTGCAAAATATGTCATCAAAAATTACAAATAGAAATATGTAAAGAAAAACTGAGCTGGAAACTCCAAGAATCCTGACTGACTGCAGTGCAACACAAAATAAAAGCAAAAAATAAAAAAAATCATAAGAACATAAGAATAGCCATACTGGGTCAGATGAATGGTCCAACTAGCCCAGTATCCTGCTTCTAGCAGTGGCCAATCCAGATTACAAGTACCTGGCATAAACAAGGTTAGTATCACCATTCCATGCTACCAATTCCAGGGCAAGAGGTGGCTTCCCCCATGTCCATCTCAATAACAGACTATGGACTTTTCCTACAGGAACTTGCCCAAACCTTTTTAAAACCCAGATATGATAGCCACCGTTATCACATCCTCCGGCAACGAGTTCCAGAGCTTAACTATTCTTTGAGTGAAAAAAATATTTCCCCCTATTTGTTTTAAAAATATTTCCATGCAATTTCATTGAGTGTCCCGTGGTCTTTGTATTTTTCGAATGAGTGAAAAATCGTATTCACCCCCAACCACACTACACCACTCAGGATTTTGTAGACCACAATCATATCACTCCTTGGCTTCTCTTTTCCAAGCTGAAGAGCCCTAACCTCTTTAGCCTTTCCTCATATGGGAGCAGTCCCATCCCCTCTATTGTTTTGCTCACTCTTCTTTGAACCTTTTCTAATTCCGCTATATCCTTTTTTTTGTGATACGGCAACCAGAATTGAATGCAATACGCAAGGTGAGGACACACCATGGAGCGATACAGAGGCATTATCATTTCTTCCTGTATCAGTGCAAAAAAAAAGATTTTAGTTATTTGTACAGTCATAAAACTGATAAAACGTCCATGGTTTTGATATACCAAGGTTTACATTTATTATATGCAGGTACTTTGTCTGTCCCTAGTGGGCCAACAATCTTTGTTCCTGGGGCAGTGGAGGGTTCAATGACTTGCCCAGGGTCACAAGGAGCTGCATCAGAGTCGACCCCAGTTCCCCAGGTTCAATAGCCCACTGCACTTACCATTAGGCTACTTCTCCACTCCAAAGCCAATATAGAGCTGCCCCCTCACCATCACACACTGGCATATTCCAATTAAATATTTAAAATAAAAGGCATAAGTACATAAGTAGTGCCATACTGAGACATACCAGAAGTCCATCAAGCCCAGGATCCTGTTTCCAACAGTGGCCAATCCAGGTCACAAACACCTAGCAAGATCCCAAAAATGTACAAAACATTTTATGCTGCTTAAGACAAAAATAAGCAGTGAATTTTTCCCAAGTCCATTTTAATAATGGTCTATGGACTTTTCCTTTAGGAAGGCATCCAAACCTTTTTACAACCCCGCTAAGCTAACTGCCTTTATCACATTCTCTGGCAACGAATTCCAGAGTTTAATTACACGAGTGAAGAAAAATTTTCTATGATTCATTTTAAATTTACTACTTTGTGGCTTCATTGCATGCACCTTAGTCCTAGTATTTTTGGAAAGAGTAAACAGATGCTTCACGTCTACCCGTTCCACTCCACTCATTTTATGGACCTTTATCATATCTCCCCTCAGCCGTTTTTTTCTCCAAGCTGAAGACCCAAGCCGCTTTAGCCTTTCTTCATAGGGAAGTCGTCCCATCCCCTTTATCATTTTCATCGACCTTCTCTGCACCTTTTCTAACTCCACTATATCTTTTTTTGAGATGCAGTGACCAGAATTGAACACAAAATTTGAGGTGCGGTTGCACGATGGAGTGATTCAAAGGCATTATAATGTCCTCATTTTTGTTTTTCATTCTTTCCTAATAATACCTAACATTCTATTTGCTTTCTTAGCCGCCGCCGCCCACTGAGCAGAAGGTTTCAAAGTATTATCAACGACAACACCTAGATCCCTTTCTTGGTCGGTGACACCTAATGTGGAACCTTGCATGACGTAGCTATAATTCGGGTTCCTCTTTCCTACATGCATCACTTTGCACTTGCTCACATTAAACGTCATCTGCCATTTAGATGCCCAGTCTCATAAGGTCCTCTTGTAATTTTTCACAATCCTCTTGCGATTTAACAACTTTGAATAACTTTGTGTTGTCAGCAAATTTAATTACCACACTAGTTACTCCCATTTCTAGGTCATTTATAAATATGTTAAAAAGCAGCGGTCCCAGCACAGACCCCTGGGGAACCCCACTAACTACCTGTCTCCATTGACAATACTGACCATTTAACCCTACTTTCTGTTTTCTATCTTTTAACCAGTTTTTAATCCACAATAGAACACTACCTCCTATCCCATGACTCTTCAATTTCCACTGGAGTCTTTCATGAGGTACTTTGTCAAACGCCTTTTGAAAATCCAGATACACAATATCAACCAGCTCACCTTTATCTACGTTTGTTCATCCCTTCAAAGAAATGTAATAGATAGGTGAGGCAAGATTTCCCGTCACTAAATCCATGTTGGCATTTTTTATTTCCTTTGGCATGGCATTGTATTTTTCTAGCCCTCTTGGTTGCAGTCTCACTTTTCTGTATTCTAATTCTGTTTCCAGGCTCTGCTCTCCATTTGCAACTTCTCCATTCTCCTATCTTCTTCCATTCCTTCCATATATCTGTCAAATCACATCTACCTTTTATATATTTATTGGGATTTATTTACTGCCTTTTTGAATAGATTCACCCAAGATCATGTCTTGTGCCTTTCTGTTCACTCAAATCTCATCCTTTCTTTTTACCTGCCAGCCCTGCCTTCCACTTTTTACCTTTCACATGGACCCACCTATTATCAGCTTTCCATCTGCTTCTTGCCATCTTCCCAGCATATCTCCTCATTCTTACTGTCTCCCTAGTCCTCCCATCCCCATCTCTTACTCCTTCCCTGGCCTCTTATTCTCTTCTGCCTTTCACTGACTCCCTATTTCTATCCTCTGTACTCGCTCCCTCCTCAGCCCTCATCTATTTTCCTTTGCCTCTTATTTTCTTACCAACCATGGCTCCTTCCATGTAAATCATCTGGTCCATGCTTTCAGTCCCTTTCTTTTATTCCCACCTAGTCTCTGATTATCCCCTTTTACCAGCTCCCAGCTCCTTTCACTCCTCTGCTTTCTGTAACAAACCCCCTAGTGGTGGAGTGTGGAAATACACTTGTAAATCAGCAGAAAAAGGTCACAGTTTATGGGGTTTCCAGAGAAAAATCCACACACAAAGGGGATTTGACAAGAAAAATAAGCAAATATTTTATTAAATAATAATAACAATAATAATAAAAAAGGTAGCATTCAATTATTTTTCATTAATGAAGTACCATTTGTTGAGTTAGAACAATATTGCTGAAGAATGGCACCAGGTGTTAAATACTTTGCAATAAATTATAACATTGTAAATTATACTTCAACTATAGTGCTCACTAGAATTCTAACAATTAATACCACTAAGGCACTTTACTCTTGTCAACACAGTCTTTTAAATCGATCTAATAATCTTGACTTCAGATTTCCGGTGTGTTTATTTTGCTTCATAAACTACACCTCTCCGCTGTATCGTTATTCTAACAGCGGGAATCCTCATTAGTCTTGATTAATGATTTTTTTACTTTTTTAACTTAGCACTTATCTTATCTTCCCGGCTTTCTCACTGGTTTGCTCTACAGTGCGCTTCTGTTTCGTAACATCTTCATCTGGAGCTATAACTTTTATATGCCAGTTCTTGTGCCCTGCAATTAAACATTTTTCATCAATTTTTAGCTGTGTTTACTTCATTTTATTATATCTCTATAACATCTCATGTACTCACAGTTATGTCTTTTCTCTACTTAGCTTCTCCGTCTCTTTACTTGAATGTATCTCTTAAAATGGCGCCGATCACGTGATTTTATTACGTCAGACGCCCTGATGGCTCCTTCTTCCTGGAACCTATCAGAATATTCGGGAAATCCTTTGCCTCTTCCTCATCTATTCGTCATTTTCATTGATATTATAAGAAAACTTTCCACTCAATTTTATTGTTCAACCCCGTTGGATTTAGGGATTCTAATCTATATATCCAGCGTTGTTCCTTTTGCAACAGTTTTTTATTACGATCTCCACCCCGTATGGCTAAGGGAACGTGATCTATTACTACACATTCATAATCCATGAATAAATGACCCCTTTCCAAACTATGTTGTACCAAGGGCGCTTCCCTTTTTTTAAATTTGAAATTGTGTTTATGATCACTCATTCTTATTTTCAAGGCTCTTTTCGTCTTCCCCACATATATTTTCTGACATGGGCAAATCAAAATATACACGACATATGTTGATTCACAGTTTGTCCTAAATCTCAGATCATGTGGAGGGGCATAATCGAATGAAAACGTCTATCTCCATGGGCGTTTATCTCCGAGAACGGGTCCGTGAAGGGGCGGACCGAACCGTATTTTCGCAAAAAAATAGACGTCCATGTTTTATTCGACAATGTGTGAGCTGGGCGTTTGTGTTTTTCAGCGATAATGGAAAATGAAAGCGCCCAGCTCAAAAACTAATAAATCCAAGGCATTTGTTCGTGGGAGGGGCCAGGATTCGTAGTGCAGTGGTCCCCCTCACATGCCAGGACACCAACCGGGCACCCTAGGGGGCACTTTTAGAAAAAGAAAAAAAAAGGTAAAAGAGCTCCCAGGTGCATAGCACCCTTCCCTTGTGTGTTGAGCCCCCCAAATCCCCCTCAAAACCCACTGCCCACAAGTCTACACCATTACTATAGCCCTAAGGGGTGAAGGGGGGCACCTACATGTGGGTACAGTGGGTTTGGGGGGGTTGGACGACTAAGCATTAAGCAGCACAATTGTAACAGGTAGGGGGGGGGATAGGCCTGGGTCCACCTGCCTGAAGTCCACTACACCCCCTAACAACTGCTCCAGGGACCTGCATACTGCTGCCAGGGAGGTGGGTATGACATTTGAGGGTGAAAATAAAAAGTTGTGAAATATCATTTTTTGTGGTGGGAGGGGGTTAGTGACCACTGGGGGAGTCAGGGGAGGTCATCCCCGATTCCTTCCGGTGGTCATCTGGTCATTTAGGGCACTTTTTGGGGCCTTATTCGTGGAAAAACAGGGTCCAGGAAAAGTGCCCTAAATTCTAGCTACAAACGCATACTTTTGTTCCATTATCGGCGAAAGGCGCCCATCTCTCTTCAGCCGATAACCACGCCCCAGGTCCGCCTTCACCACACCTCTGACACGCCCCCATCAACTTTGTCCGCATCCGCGACGGAGTGCAGTTGAAAACGTCCAAAATCGGCTTTCCATTATACCGATTTATTCGGTTTTGTGAGATAAACGTCTATCTCCCGATTTGGGTCGCAATATAGGCGTTTTTCTCTTTCGATTATAAGCTGGATAGTCTCTCGTTTATTGGGTTCTTGAACTTATCTGTAGTCCTCATTATTTTACAATATTTACATTTATCGCACTTTGTATGTCCTGGTGTATTAATTTCTACCTGATTTTCACTTTTTTCTTGAAGTAGTTCTTTTAAATTTTGATTCCGAGTGTATGCTATTCTAAGATTTTTATTGCTAAATGCTGGATGCATTTGCATTAGTTGCCAATGTTTTCTTATACTTTTTGCAACCTGATTATTAGTATATGTATAGCGTAACACACAGGTTTGTGTATCAGATTCAGTTTTTTCTTTTTTGATAATAATAATTCTCTATGATTAAATCTTGCTCTTTTATATGCTTTTTTAATTATATCTTCAGGATAACCTCTCTGTGCGAATTTTTCTTTCAACGTTTTTGCTTGTTCTTTGAACGTTTTTGTATCTTTACAAATTCTTCTGTATCTCAATAATTGAGCAAATGGTAAACTTTCTTTCATCTTCATCGGATGATTACTTGAAAAGTGTAGCAATGTGTTGCGATCAGTGGATTTAACATATACGTTAGTATATAGCTTGTTTTGTTGCTTTGAAATTTGAATATCCCAAAAATTAATTTTGATGTCCGACGCTTGCATGGTGAAGGTGATGTTTTCGTCTCTTTTATTTAGCCAGTTTCTGAATTCATTCAGTTCATCTAATGTTCCATCCCATAATACAAACACGTCATCTATAAATCTATACCATCTTTTGATGTAGATTTTCCATGGATTTTGGGCTATCCACTTATTTTCGAAATCCACCATATAAAGATTTGCTACTGAGGGTGCACACGTTACTCCCATTGCTACACCTTTTTGTTGTTGATAAAATGTTCCGTTAAATATAAAAAAATTATTGGATAATGCTATTTCCGTCATTCTTACTAGAAACTCCGTGGGAACTTAAAAAAAGGGAAGCGCCCTTGGTACAACATAGTTTGGAAAGGGGTCATTTATTCATGGATTATGAATGTGTAGTAATAGATCACGTTCCCTTAGCCATACGGGGTGGAGATCGTAATAAAAAACTGTTGCAAAAGGAACAACGCTGGATATATAGATTAGAATCCCTAAATCCAACGGGGTTGAACAATAAAATTGAGTGGAAAGTTTTCTTATAATATCAATGAAAATGACGAATAGATGAGGAAAGAGGCAAAGGATTTCCCGAATATTCTGATAGGTTCCAGGAAGAAGGAGCCATCAGGGCGTCTGACGTAATAAAATCACGTGATCGGCGCCATTTTAAGAGATACATTCAAGTAAAGAGACGGAGAAGCTAAGTAGAGAAAAGACATAACTGTGAGTACATGAGATGTTATAGAGATATAATAAAATGAAGTAAACACAGCTAAAAATTGATGAAAAATGTTTAATTGCAGGGCACAAGAACTGGCATATAAAAGTTATAGCTCCAGATGAAGATGTTACGAAACAGAAGCGCACTGTAGAGCAAACCAGTGAGAAAGCCGGGAAGATAAGATAAGTGCTAAGTTAAAAAAGTAAAAAAATCATTAATCAAGACTAATGAGGATTCCCGCTGTTAGAATAACGATACAGCGGAGAGGTGTAGTTTATGAAGCAAAATAAACACACCGGAAATCTGAAGTCAAGATTATTAGATCGATTTAAAAGACTGTGTTGACAAGAGTAAAGTGCCTTAATAAATTATAACAGCAATATGAAGTTCAATTAACATTTCAGCACTTTTCAAACTTAACTCCTCTAATTGTACAAAATGTCGCACAATACTTTCCCAGAACTGGGTTGTTGCACGGATCCCCGGCCTCAGTGCCTCCACAACTGGGATTCAGAAACTCAGCAACAAGCAGATTCTGACCAAATACACCCTCATGTAGTATACCTAAAAGAAATCCTTTCACCTTAACGTGACTCAAATCCAGTCAGAAAAGTGTCCTAAGGTGGGTATATAGACAGTCAGTGTACTCAGAAATGAGATTTTTCTCTCCTAGTATAAACTTTTGTGCACACCATTCTCCTCTACTTCCTGCTCCTCTCCTCAGTCCTCCCCTGTTCTACCCCGCCTTCTGACACCTGATTGGCGTGGTTTTGTTGCCATTTCTATCAATCTGGCTCCTACTGGCTTCCCCTTTTCCCAATCTGCCTCCTCTGCCCCTCAAGCTCCTAGGAGCCCCTGGGCTTGTATTAAAAAAAAAATGGAGGCAGCGCTGGAAATAGGAGGAAGTGCTACTCCCTCCTCTGTCACTTGAAGGTCCAGGAGGGGGGTTCTGGCTGCTGGACCACCAGGTGGGGGCTGGAGGTCTGCCAGACCTCCTGCCCTCTTTTCTGTTGGGGGAGTTGGGTTGGGAGTCCTGCAGGGGATCTGTTAGGGGGGGGGGGAATAGGTAGGGCTTCTGCTAGCATGCAGATGCATGCTAGACAGGACTCCCTATTCCTCTCTAATGCTCTGTAAACCCTAACACCAGCTCTGAGCTGGCATAGGGATTACGGTGGTAGCAGCACCCTTGTTTGATATGCTGCACGCTGAGCAGTGGGGAGGAATACAAACTCCCTTTTAGACATAAGTACATAAGTAATGCCATACTGGGAAAAGACCAAGGCTCCCTCGAGCCCAGCATCCTGTCCATGACAGCGGCCAATCCAGGCCAAGGGCACCTGGCAAGCTTCCCAAACGTACAAACATTCTATACATGTTATTCCTGGAATTGTGGATTTTTCCCAAGTCTATTTAATAGCGGTTTATGGACTTTAGGAAACCGTCCAACCCCTTTTTATACTCTGCTAAGCTAACCGCCTTCACCACTTTCTCCGGCAACGAATTCCAGAGTTTAATTATACGTTAGGTGAAGAAAAATTTTCTCCGATTTGTTTTAAATTTACTACACTGTAGTTTCATCGCATGCCCTCTAGTCCTAGTATTTTTGGAAAGCGTGAACAGACGCTTCACATCCACCTGTTCCACTCCACTCATTATTTTATATACCTCTATCATGTCTCCCCTCAGCCGTCTCTTCTCCAAGCTGAATAGCCCTAGCCTCCTTAATCTTTCTTCATAGGGAAGTCGTCCCATCCCCGTTATCATTTTAGTCACCCTTCTCTGTACCTTTTCCAATTCTACTATATCTTTCTTGAGATGCGGCGACCAGAATTGAACATAATACTCAAGGTGCGGTCGCACCGTGGAGTGATACAACGGCATTATAACATCCTCACACCTGTTTTCCATACCTTTCCTAATAATACCCAACATTCTATTCGCTTTCCTAGCCGCAGCAGCACACTGAGCAGATGGTTTCAGTGTATTATCGACGATGACACCCAGATCCCTTTCTTGGTCCGTTTCTCCTAACGTGGAACCTTGCATGACGTAGCTATAATTCGGGTTCTTTTTTCCCACATGCATCACCTTGCACTTGCTCACATTAAACGTCATCTGCTATTTAGCCGCCCAGTCTCGTAAGGTCCTCTTGTAATTTTTCACAATCCTGTCGCGATTTAACAACTTTGAATAACTTTGTGTCATCAGCAAATTTAATTACCTCGCTAGTTACTCCCATCTCTACATCATTTATAAATATATTAAAAAGCAGCGGTCCTAGCACAGACCCCTGAGGAACCCCACTAACTGAAACAGGTGGGGAATCAGGAGACGAAAGGCAAATTTTGGTTCCAAACAAGGCAACTTTATTGCTAGCAAGTGAACAGCACCGAGTAGTCTCGGGACACTGTGTGTCATAAATCATCTGACACTTACATTTATACTCCCCTACTGGGCCTGCGCATTTGGCCCCTTACACGTCACAACCGACATGCGCAGTAAACATTTGTAGTTCTTACAGTACAAAATTGTAGTCCCAGTACGTACACACGTCATAACATTGAAATGATACTGGCAAGAAAAACGAAACTTAGCAGCTTATTCTTCACACACACAATGCTCCTTTCTAGCACAGGAGATAAGGTTCGTTCGGCTCAGGAATGCAGGGCGGGGTGTCAGCACCCACCAAGGTCGTCTATTCAGATGGCGCTGCTACATGCAAGCTGGTCTTGTATAGGCCTTGCAAACTACTGTTACAAGCTATATGTCTAATAGCCCTGCATTCTATCTTTACATTAGTAAACAGCAAACTTCTTTTGTTAGTAAACAGTAAAACTGGATAAGGCACAAATGTCCAGTGCAGTGATAAGGTGTGGCTAAACAGCCAAAAGCAGAGGTAGAGTGCATAAGTATAAGTCCATCAGTAGGCACAAAAACATGAGGTTGTCCTGTTGCTCAGTAGTATTCATAGTATTCGAGCAGTATCCGGCGTTCCACTCCTTCATTCCCCCCTTTTGATACTTGAACATCCATTCTGGTGGAGAGTATCACCTCCATCCTCCATGAACCCTGAAAAGGAAAGAAAGGACAAGGATAGTTAGCGAGGGAGGCAACAAGCAAGCCCTAAGCCCTTGCGCAGCCGGTGGTTGCTTCGCCGGGGTTGAGACGGAAGGCCCCTAGTGGAATCCCCCCCCTTTGTAGCCGGTCTTATGCTGGCACAAGGGTACTGGCTCATTAAGTGACTCAGGAGGTGAAAAGTGCCCATCAGCCACAAGGTGCTTCATCGTCAGCTTCATCAGACTGGGGAATGGGGGAGTACATCTGGAGAGCCATAAGTTGGGCAGCAGCACGGCAATCAGCGATGCTTTCCATGGTGGAGCGGAAGCACCTGAAAACCAAGGGGAGAGACAAAGGTATTAATAAGCAGGACAACAAGAACAGGCCACCCATGACGAGGAGGCCATGCAGGCTCCCGGAGGTTGGTAGCCAGTTGGTTAGGGAGGAAGTCCAATCCCACGCACTGTTCCAGGTCTGGACGGGGACGTGGGCTAATTTGACCATCCGGTCAGTTATTTCTCTGATGACATGGCTCTGGTCATCAATCTGTAAGCAGCAATTACTGAGGTTAAACTTGCCACACACCCCGCCCTCCTGGGCTAAGAGGTAGTCAAGAGCCAAGCGATTTTGGTAAACTGCGGTAATGAGCTTAGTGTTCTGTCGAGCTAGGATATTGAGGGCAAGGGCCGAATCGTTGGTAAGGATTTCGAGTACGGCCTGTAGGCGAATAATGCGATTTAGCATGTAGATAGGGGTACGGTACCCGTATGTACCATCTTCAGCCCATGTGGCCGGTCCATAGTAATGAATGATGCGTTCAGGCGGCCACTCGTTGTCTTTCCAGTCTCCAATTTGGACTTTGGGCTTGATGTTTGGGAAAGACCGTTTACGTCTGGCAGGGTTATCAGGCCCCTTGTCCACGTATAGGGGGATACCCAAAGTTTCGCCGACTCGCAGGGGCAGAAGGAAAAAACTAGGTCGGACAGTGCCCAAGAGACAGGTACCGTACCAGCGGGCCGGGAGCTGTTCATAGGCCCTGCGTCCGCAGATATAGTAGTAGCCCGCCGGGGCTACCCACTTGAGGGAGGCGTTTCCTCCGTACGTCCATGTCGTGTTCAAGGTGGGTTCTGTCCAGATAGGCTCCGGGGCGGGCAGGTTGTCTGTTTGCCACCAGGTCGTCCGGCTTCCATTATACTGAAGAACCCCCGTGCAAGCGGAATCTCCCACTGGTACAGAGTAACGCTTCGATGGCGCTCGACTAGCGCAGAGGGTACCTATGATATTTGTTCTCAGGGCCCATTCGTACGGCTTCGGCTGCTGGGGAAAGGTAATGTTGGTGGTGTTGAGTGCATCCCATGTTTGCTGTCGGATCTCTCTCGCTTCCCAGGGCCATTGTTCACCCATGTCGGTGCCTCCACAGACGAAACAGTTGGCAATTCCCAGGGAGAGGGCAATGTTTTCAGCCAAGTTGAGGAACATATTCCGGGCTTCTGGGGAAATGGGGAATTTAGTCTCGGTCTGTTCAGCACGAGCGATTTCATCGAATACGTCTTGGTAGCCGACGACAGTAGTCTGGTAGTGCGTAGGAGGCTTCGTTTCGAGACTCTGATATATGGTAATATATGTCAACGGATCCATTCCTCCGCCGTCAATGCCGAGGCCCCACGTCCCTCTCCATGGCATGTCGTGTCCTCGAATGGGCCAGTCTAGGGACACATAGTTACCAGAACCTCGACGAAACTCGCCCAGGCCGGTGCATCCGGCATATCCTCCTCCCGTATAAGCACATACTCGGTCCCAGCCCGAGGCTCGAGTGTCGCCGGCGCATGGGAGCCAAACCCACGGGGAGCAGCATCTCATATCTGGACTGAAGGGGCAGACATACTTGTGGTCGTTAACATATGCCTTACGCCAACTCTGGCTGCCACACTTGCGAGACCAAGGGTGTTTGTCCATGGCGGCACAGACGTCGAAGGTTAGGGTTGCTACAGTTTGGATGCCACCGACAAGGATGCGAGTGGAATTTATGTAATACAGAATGCCATCTCCCTCGACTCCCGGAGGCCCGGCCACATACGCAGGGAGTCCTACGCTGAGGGTGACATTGTAGTATCTCGGCTTGGTAGGGCTATGGCAGATAGTGAGATTTCCTTGGAGGCATCTGTGGAACTGTTGGAGGCCATTCGGAGTGATGAGGGCACAAGTCGGGAGAAGCCGGCAATCGCCTTCCGGGGGCTGCGTCTGGTGAATGAGGGTGGTGACTAGGTGATATCCTCCCTCTATACGATGGCGCACGAGGCGCAAACATTCAGTGCAATTCAGGCTCAGGGTGGCAGGATAGCTCGGGACTGCACACAGGAGAAGGAAGATGGTCAGCATTATATATGTGGTGGGAGGTATCCGAGCTTTTGCAGCAAGAAGATAATGAGGCCCACGATGAAGGCTGCGATAAACAGAGAGCCAAAAACGCAGTGGGTCCAGAAGCTGAGTTCCTGTTGCTGGGCAGGCATGAATCTGGTGGTTCACGTCTTTCTTAGAGTCAGCCGTAATGGAGCGTCAGGATGTTGGTGCGCAGTCCAACGCTTCAGGGTGCTGCTAGTGGGAGCAGCAGGTTTCAGTCGGGTCCAATGTATCCACACTGGGCTTCCTGCAATTTTAACAGCGGTTGAGGTCGTTAGGAGAACAAGGGAGGGCCCCTTCCATTTGGGCTTTAGGCAGTCAGATTCATCCCACTCTTTTACCCAGACCTCATCTCCTACCCTGAACCGATGTGTGGGACTGGTGAGAACCAAGGGAGCTACTCTTTCAGTGTATTGCTGGATGTCTTGCACTACCTCATGTAATGCTTTCATCTGTTTCACTAAGGAACTCTCGCCCTGTATCTGCAAGGAGTCGGGAAAAGAGGGTAGTGGTGGTGGCCTAGCATACATCATCTCGTAAGGAGTAAGGCCGGTAGCCTTGGGGGTACACCTAAGATGCAGCAAGGCCAGTGGGAGCAGGTCGGGCCATTTGGCTTTTGCTTCTTGGCATAGCTTGGCTAGCTGGTTCTTCAGGGATCGGTTAGCCCTCTCCACTACTCCACTGCTTTGGGGTCTCCAGGCACAATGCAACTTCCAATCGAGGCCCAGTCTGGTACTGAGCTGTTGTGTTACTTCGCTGGCGAAGGCGGGACCGTTGTCAGAGTTTATTTGCTTGGGGAGACCGTATCTGGGTAGGATTTGATGAAGCAGTAGGGAGGTGACTTCTTTAGCCATTTCCGTTCTAGTGGGCTGGGCTTCAATCCATCCGGTGTAGGTACACACGGCGACGAGGATAGCTTTGTAGCCTCGTGCCGGGGGCATGTGTGTGAAGTCAATCTGGCATACGTGGAAAGGGCTGGTGCCTCGGAGAACATGTCCTGGCATAGGGCCGGGCCCCGTTCGAGGGTTGTTCCGGGCACAAGTTGCGCATCGGCTGGAAGCGTTTTTGGTCCACAGGGATAGTTTGTTGATGTAGTAGGTCTTCTCAAGTAAGCGCCCCAGGACGTCCCTGCCCAGGTGGGTGCGGTCGTGAGCCTCCTTGGCCACCGTCCAGGCCAAGGCTTCGGGTATCCATATGCGCCCATCCTGTAGTATCCACCAGCCATTGCGTGACTCCAGACCCTCTTGTTGGGCCCACTCCGTTTCTTGGGGGGTGTAGATAGGGGTCTCCGTAGGGAGCTGGACGACGAGTACGGGGTCAGAAGGGTGAGAGGAGTGGGGGAGCTGACTTGCCCTTTTTGCAGCGTCGTCTGCCCGCTGATTTCCCCGGGCGATAGGGTCCGTTCTCCCGGTGTGGGCCCTACAGTGCATCACAGCCACCTTCTTCGGTTTCCATACTGACTCGAGTAACTGGCAGATCTCAGCGGCATTTGCAAGTCCTTTCCCCTCAGCTGTCAGAAATCCCCTCTCCTTGTACAAGGCTCCATGCACCTGGAGGGTGAGAAAAGCGTATTTGGAATCTGTGTAGATGTTAACAACTTTTCCTTCAGCCCACCGGAGGGCTCTGGTGAGAGCTATCAGTTCCGCCTTCTGGGCTGACGTTCCGGGCGGCAGAGCCATAGCCTCGATCACGTGGTCCTCAGACACAACAGCATAGCCAGCTCTTCGAATTCCCTCTATCACCTGGCTGCTTCCATCGGTAAAAAGGGTGATGCCCCCTTGCCAGGGTTGGTCCTTCAGGTCAGGTCTGCTCGAGTGCACAGTGGCCATTACCTCCTCACAGTCGTGGAGTGGTGATTCAGGGGCCGGAAGGAGGGTGGCGGGATTAAGGTTGGTTGTGTCCAGGATCCGCACCTCCGGATTTTCGCACAGGAGGGCTTGGTATTTGACCAATCTGGAGTTGGTCATCCATCTAGGTCCATGGCTCTCGAGTAGGCCGCGGATGGTGTGGGGTGTGGTCACAAAGAGTGTCTGGCCGAAGGTGAGCTTATTGGCCTCGTGTATCAGCAGACAGGCCGCCGCAATGCTTCGGAGGCAGCCCGGCCATCCTCGTGCCACATTGTCCATGCCCTTGGAGAGGTATGCTACAGGGCGTTGCCAGGTGCCGACCAGTTGGGTGAGGACTCCAAGTGCCAATCCCTTCTTTTCGTCGATGAACAAGTGGAACGGCTTAGTCACATCTGGCAGTCCGAGCGCTGGTGGGGCCGCAAGGGCATCCTTGAGGTCCTGGAGGGCTTTCAGTTCGTGTTTCTCCCACTGGAGATTTTGGCCCTCGAGTTCAGGTCCTTTTAGCTTGGCGTACAGATCATGGGTCAGAACAGCGAAATTGATGATCCATATCCGGCAATATCCAGCGGCTCCGAGGAGTGCTCGCAACTCCTTTTTATTAACAGGAGTGGGTTGATTGCGGATAGCCTGAGTTCGGGGAATACCGAGCCTCCGGGTTCCTTCTCGGAGGCGAAACCCTAGATACTCGACTTCGATCTCGTATATCTGGGCTTTCTTGCGACTGGCCCGGTACCCCTGGGCTTCCAGGGTTTTCAAGAGGTAAAGGGTAGCTTCTGCACAGTCCGTGTACGTTTCACGGGCCACCAACAGGTCATCCACGTATTGGACGACCGGCCCGTACTCATCTTGGTACGTTTTCAGGTCCTGGGCAAGCTGGTCACCAAAGAGGGTGGGGGAGTTCTTGAACCCCTGAGGAAGCCGGGTCCATGTATATTGCTGCTTGGTTCCCGTCTGTAAGTCTTCCCACGTGAAGGCAAACAACTTCTGGCTGTCGGCAGCAAGGGGGATGGAGAAGAAGGCGTCCTTCAGATCAATGACACTATACCACTTGGTCTGGGATGGCACTTGGGCTAAGATGGAGTAGGGGTTTGGTACGAGGGCGACTATGTCGGCTACCTGGTTGTTGACTTTCCTCAAGTCCTGGACGGGTCTGTATTCGGATGTTCCTGGCTTCTTAACGGGCAACAATGGGGTATTCCATGCGGATCTGATTGGTTTAAGAACCCCCTGTTGAAGGAGTTTCTGTAGATGAGTGTGCATACTATGCCGGGCTGCATAGGGGACGTGGTATTGTCCTTGGTTGACAACTTGAGCATTCGGTTTGAGCTCAATCCAGATGGGGATAGCGTTAACGGCCAGTCCTCCGGGGTTCACTTCTGCCCATACATCAGGCACTTCATCCATTATGGCTCGCCTCTGCTGGGCAAAAGGGGTATTCTGGTCGTAACGGCAGTCGCCAGGTCCTACAGTTGAGGGAGCGTGTAGTCTCCATTCTTCTCTTACTGGACAGATAAGTGTTACTGGCCGATCTTCAAAGCGAGCTTCCACTTCACCCGTGGTCTTGAACTTCAAGGTGGCCTGGAGCTTACAGAGCAGGTCCCGACCAATCAAGGGGACTGGGCATCCAGGGATGTGTATGAACTGATGAGACACCATCGTCCCTCCGATCTGGACTTGGCGCTCCTTGAGGAGGGGGGCCGCAAGGGATTTCCCGGAGGCTCCCACAATTGGTATAGTTTCTTTCGTGGCTGGGGCTATGGCGGTGGTGATAACAGATCGCTGGGCCCCCGTGTCTAGTAAGGCCTTCATAGACTCTGTCCCCACCCGAATTTCCACCAGAGGGTCAGTGGGGACTCTGCCCTCCCGGTTTCTTCATGCTGTGCTGTCTCGGGTAGCGTCCACAGCCATCTGCCATTCCCTCCGGTCATCCCGTCCTCTATCTCTTCGGCCCCTTCCCCGGCCTCGTCTGGGGGCCCCTGTACGGTCGCCCGTCTCCTCCTCTCTCTGCCGGTCCCATGGTTCCTCTTCTCTCGGGCTGTCCCGTATCTCCTCTGGACAATCAGCCCACCAGTGTCCTTCTTGTCGACAATTTGCACACTGGTTACGTCCTATGGGGGACCGCGTTCCTCTTGTTCTTCTGCCCCTCCCCTTTGGTCTAGACCTCATCCGTTCTTCCAGCACCGTGGCCAACACATCTGCCTTCTCCCGCATCCGCCTGGTCGATTCCTTTCGGGCCTCCGTCTTCTCTTCCTGGTCGCGATATCCGAATACGCGATCAGCTATAGCTTTCAGTTGGCTGAGGCTCATCCCTTCGAACCCCTCCGTTCTCTGTAGCTTTCTTCGTATATCCGGTGCTGACTGGCTAACAAAACTCATAACCACGGTTGGGAGGTTCTTAGGGTCTTCGGGATTTATCGGGCTGTGCCTTCTGAATGCCTCCATAAGTCGTTCAAGGAAGTCCCCTGGACTCTCGTCCTTTTGTTGGACTACACTGTGGATTTTCCCCATGTTGGTAACCTTCTGCTTCCCTTTCTTTAAGGCGGCCAGGTACGCCTGCTGGTATCGGCGGATAAGGGTTTGGCCTTCAGCGGTTCGGTAGTCCCACGCAGGGGCAGCGATGGGCGCCTCCGTCTCTATTAGGTTCTGTAAGTTGGCATGGGTAGGGTTCGCATCCCGGACGGCTTGCTCCATATTTTGTTGTAAAAGGCGGCGTTCTTCAGTGGTCAGGATGTGGGCGCTCAACTGCCTAAGGTCTCCCCAAGTCGGATTATAACTGTATATAATGCCTTCCACCAGCTCTACCAACTGCTCGGGTTTCTGGTCGTAGGACGGCCCATGCAATTTCCAGTTATACAAGTCGGCACTTGAGAAGGGAACGTGGCTATAAACTGTTGATTCAATGGGCTGGCCCCCCCCTTCCACCGGGTTAGGGGTATAGGTGGTAGATTGTCGAACTGGAAATAAGTGGGTGGCTCCCCCTTTCCTGCTCGAAGGGAGGGCATTGCGCGGACTCGATTGAGGGAATCGAGTAATGTTCTTCACAACCCGTTTACTCTTCCGTATGGTTGCGGGGCCAGGTGACTCAGGTGAGTCTGGACGGGACATCTCTCCGGCATCCGACTCTGACCCGGAAGCCTCAGCGTTATCCGGGCCCTCCTCCAGGCTCGCGATGTCGGGGTATATCGGGGCATATGGCGGTGGCGCGATGTCATCTTCGTATGCTTCCGCCGTAGCAAGTATCGGGGCTTTTGGAGGCTTCTTTTCGGGCAAACCCTGAACTTTCCCTGGGGTTTTCTTTGGGGGTTTCATTCTAGAAAGTGTGTTGGTCGTACTGGGCGTAGCTCCTGCCTTACCAATGGTAGCAGGGGGCGTGGTCTCAGTGGCTTCAGCGCTAGGGGCGGTAGGCCGTATGGGGGCGGTCCCTGCGGCCTTCGGGATGGCAGCGGTTGCCGAGCTTTGGAGAGCGAAGGCATGGGTCGGCAGGGTTTTAAGTTTAGTTTTCCGGCCTTTTCTCTGCTTTACCAACATGAGGGCGGCCTTTTCTACCTTTCATTGGGCCCAAGCCGGCGGATCCCGGACTACATCCAACCACGCTTCTATGTATGGAATGTCCTCGGGACAGCCTGGGTTTCCCTCGACTATAACAATATTCATGACCGCCGCCACTTTTTCATACTCGAATGACCCTTCCGGGGGCCATCCAGCAATTCCTAGCCCTGGCCACATAAATTGACATCTCTGTATCATCCCGGCCCTGCTACATTTATCTAGGTCGAACACTTCGCTAAAGTGTTCCGTCATTAAATCTAACGGTGAAGACCCACCCCCGCCCATCCTAACCTGAGTGCCAAAGGACAGGTGACGGACAAAGGGGGAAAGGGGCGGTGGAGGAGTAAGGGGTCTCGTTCCACCAGACACAGAAGGGTCAACACTCGGCCTGACCAGGACGCGGTCGCCCGGCCTGGAACTGCAAGCCCATTCACACACTTTCATACGCCACAAGAAACCCTCCCGTTCGCCGCTCGGTTTCGTCGTCGGAGCCTAGTGAGTTTCGGGACCTAGTCGTATACCAATAGTCCGTATTAGTCACTGGCTAAAAGAGGGTGATCACGCCTCTTCTTCGGTCCTTACTGGGCCGGTCACTACGTAGAGTATACTCGCCTGTCCGCCGGGGTCGCAGGCCGCGCCGTCGTACGCTTCTCTCTGAAATGGAAAAAGGTGCCTTGTCGGAACCACACAGCCCCCTCTACAGTCAGGCGGAGTTGATCGGCCCTCCTCCGGGAGATGGACGCTGAAATCAGCGGTGGCCACTCACCACCTTCTCGGGTGGGGGTCGATGACCCGATCCGACCGCAGTGGGGGAGGGGAAGAATATAATCCGATTCCCCTTTCTACTTCTGTCCCATCTGGGGTGCCAATGAAACAGGTGGGGAATCAGGAGACGAAAGGCAAATTTTGGTTCCAAACAAGGCAACTTTATTGCTAGCAAGTGAACAGCACCGAGTAGTCTCGGGACACTGTGTGTCATAAATCATCTGACACTTACATTTATACTCCCCTACTGGGCCTGCGCATTTGGCCCCTTACACGTCACAACCGACATGCGCAGTAAACATTTGTAGTTCTTACAGTACAAAATTGTAGTCCCAGTACGTACACACGTCATAACATTGAAATGATACTGGCAAGAAAAACGAAACTTAGCAGCTTATTCTTCACACACACAATGCTCCTTTCTAGCACAGGAGATAAGGTTCGTTCGGCTCAGGAATGCAGGGCGGGGTGTCAGCACCCACCAAGGTCGTCTATTCAGATGGCGCTGCTACATGCAAGCTGGTCTTGTATAGGCCTTGCAAACTACTGTTACAAGCTATATGTCTAATAGCCCTGCATTCTATCTTTACATTAGTAAACAGCAAACTTCTTTCGTTAGTAAACAGTAAAACTGGATAAGGCACAAATGTCCAGTGCAGTGATAAGGTGTGGCTAAACAGCCAAAAGCAGAGGTAGAGTGCATAAGTATAAGTCCATCAGTAGGCACAAAAACATGAGGTTGTCCTGTTGCTCAGTAGTATTCATAGTATTCGAGCAGTATCCGGCGTTCCACTCCTTCATAACTACCCTTCTCCATTGTGAATACTGCCCATTTAACCCCACTCTCTGTTTCCTATCCTTCAACCAGTTTTTAATCCACACTAGGACATTTCCTCCTATCCCATGACCCTCCAATTTCCTCTGTAGCCTTTCATGAGGTACCTTTGCATGCTATTAGCATTCAGAGCCGACGAGCATGTTACACGCGCTCACTGGCTCTGATCCTGGGGTGCAGGCAAACGCGGGCGCTAGTCCAACGCTAATGGCCTCTAGCGTCTGCTTTTGATCATCTGCCTGTTTATTTATTTATTTTGATTTTGCTCACACCTTTTTCAGTAGTAGCTCAAGGTGAGTTACATTCAGGTACTCTGGATATTTCTCTGTCCCAGGAGGGCTCACAATCTAAGTTTGTATCTGAGGCAATGGAGGGTTAAGTGACTTGCCCAAGATCACAAGGAGCAGCGGTGGGATTTGAACAGACCACCTCTGGATTGCAAGACTGGTGCTCTAACCACTAGACCACTCCTCCACTGTTGATGTCTGATTTCATGTTGCTTCTTTTATTTGTTATGTTAAAGCTCAGTGCCCATTCATATTCGGTATTTGTATTCAGCTGAATAATATTTTTCGTTATTCGTATTCGGCCGAATAGTAAAATATGCTATTCGGTACAGCTCTGATGAAAACAGTGGTGAACCTGTGTTTATGCACAAGGGGATACAGCAACTGGAAATAAGGTACTGAGAATGATTAAGGGCTGAAGCTGTATATCAGAAGTGCAGTCCACAAGTACGGCGTAGACTCCTGTGCTGTACTAAATGGTGCTAGAAAACATCGCCACAACAGCACAGGGAAGGAACTCCCTAATGCTCAACGCTGACATGCAAATGTAGGTACGTTGATAGCGTTGAGCATTAGGGACAACTGTGGGAGGATTGTATCTAGACATGTGCTCAAGAACTGTGCATTAATAACTTGCACAGAACGCCAAGGGTAGGAGCAAGAGCTGCCCTATCAACTCTTACCGCTTCTAGGTATTCACATGTGGATAATTTCTTTCCTTTGCAGAGCTGGGCAGCCACAGGATCGAGTCAGCAGATCAGCCACAGCTTGCCCGACTGTCAGGAGTTTTTGCGCACGGGGGCAGAGAAAGGCAGCCATAGGGTCTGAGGGTCAGCAAGTCAGTCACTATCTGACTGACAGGGTCAACATTTTTTGCACACAGCTAAAGCATAGTTGCCAGCAACACGGTCTCCCTATTCCCACAACTTGGCACAAACCTAACGCCAGATCCAAGCTGGGATATGGTTTGCCATGGGAGGAGCGCCCTTTTTTGGCGTGCTGCCCACTGAGCATTGGGGAGGAATGGGGGCAGGGGTGTAGCCAGACCTCGGTGGGAGGGAGGTCCAGAGCTCGAGGTGAGGGGGCACATTTTAGCCCCCCTGGGCCACCGACCCCTCCCCCGCCACTTTTGACTGCCGCTGCCGCCACCCCTCCCCCGCCACCACTGCCGCCAGGTACCTTTGCTGGCGGGGGTCCCCAACCCCATTCAGCGCCAGTCTCCGGCGTGTTCGCTGATCTGTTTCTGTGAGTCTTGACTGCAGGACGTCAGGAGTCAAGACTCACAGAAACAGATCAGCGAACACACCGGTGACCGGTGCTGGAGAGGACTTTGGCTGGCGGGGGTTGGGGACCCCCACCAGCAAAGGTACCTGGCAGCAGTGGCATGGGGGGGGGGTAGAAAGTGGCGGGGGAGGGTCAGCAGCGGGGGGTTGAAAGTAGAAGGGGGCCAGGGCTAAATCTGTGGGGGCCCATGCCCCCATGGCCCCACCTAGCTACGCCCCTGAATGCGGGAGGCCATCTTTTGCATGCTTATTGTGCCTAGAGCCGGCGAGCTCATTGTTTGATCTGTTTGTTGGCTCTGAGCATTTGGCGGGAGCAAATGCCGACACCGGTCTGGTACTATTGGCCTCTAGTGCCCGCATTTGTTTCTGAGCATCGGGGCCCCAGGATCTCTAGGTTGCACTTTTGACCTGCTGTTTTTCCTATGTGCTTCCTGCACCTGTTCTAGTGCAGGTACTCAGTCCTTCCGGCACCAAATCCTGCCAGAGGATTGGAGCAGTTTCTGGTAGGAGTATTGCTAGTGGCAGAAGTAAACTCCCCCCGACAAATATTTAAACTCTGATTTTGCCGCCAAAAATTTGTCTTTGGAACCTCTCCTGTCACTGCCCATATCTGACAAGGGAGAGCCCCATTTCTGGCTATGCCTACAGCTGGTCTCTAATAAGGGAGAGGGAATCAGCCAGTCTGTACCCAACCGGTTAGACACTTATGGCACTTCAAGGTTGCCAGATGGGAAAAATTTTCCCCACCCAAAATCAGCCTTAAACCAGCCCAAAACCCGCCCAATGTCAAACCCCGCCTCCAACGTCATCGACCCCGCCCCCTGATGTCACCTCTGACGTCATTTCCCCGCCCCCAATGACACCTCTGGCGTCATAAACCCCGCCCCCGATGTCAACCCCGCCCCGGAAAAGCTTCTTTTGGACCAAATTGGACCAATAGAAGCCCCGGAAAAGCTTCTATTGGACCAAATTAGACCAATAGAAGCCCCGAAAAAGGAGCCCACACCCTGCACAGCTGCAGTGAAAAAGAAGCCCAATTTCCCGCAGCCCGCAACCTTCGATAATTTCCCGCATCCTGGCTTAAAAACCAGCCCAATTGGGTGGGAAACCAGCCCACCTGGCAACTCCAATTTCAGAGACTGGGACAAGCGACAGATTTGAAGAGGTTCTTGGATTGTTATAGTGAAGAGGTATGGGGGCTGGGGACCCTTCTCACCCTGTTTTAGTCTCAAGGAGAGAGGAGAGTTTCAGGATGCTTAGCCATACCACCCAGGTAGCCCATACACTGCTTCTATGAGACCCTATATCTATGGCAGAGTGGAGGAAAAGAATTAAAGAAAGAAAGAAACACCTTTAACTGTACCAGGCTACAGCAGCTAAGGTATTATACTTAAGTTGTATGACCATCAACTTGCTTAAGTGCAACACCTTAATGAACTGTAATTACTAACTGACTGAATTCCATCAGCTTACCCTGTGTAGCGTTGTTTTGTAAGAAGTGTGAACAGGAGGAGTGGATATTCCAAGTGTATATAAGTTTGGTATTTGACATGACTTTTCACTGTTCCTGTGTTTCATAAAGTTCCAATTTTAAGTTACTTCATGGTGTGTTCTGGATTCTTGTGTAGATAGACAGTTTGATGCCTGGCTTGCTCAGCTCTCCAGCCTTAAGGTTGGCCCCAGCCCTGGTCCCACTAAATAAATAGCTTATGTGTCCCTTCTCCCACCTTCCAGGCTGTGTCTAGGCATTGGCCTAGGCACCATAAAAAGGGGGCTTACACAGAAATTCTTCTGTTCACCTTTACGTATGTAATGTTGCCTCTGTTCTCTCTCTCAATGACTTCCCAAATTAATCAACCAGACCTCGGATAAGCAACAGCATTTCTTGGCTTTCCTATCTGGTGAGTGGTTATCTTGTCTTAGTCTGCTCTGCTTGTTCTCACTGACAGCTGGTGTATTCCTGCATGAGTCTGTATTAGTAAAAGCAATTGTATTTTTGTGAGACATCTGTTATGAGTTCCATTCTTCCTAATGCAATCCCTATTATAATGGGGATTATTGAACAGATGGGAAACCCCTCCCTAGAATCGCTGGGGGGGGAGGGAAGTGAACTATGGAGAGAGTGAAAAGCCCAGGCCTAAGGGAAGTGTTTATGGGAAAGTGCTGAGGAAAATGTTCCTGGTTATTGAATGACAGTAGGGTGAGGAGTTTGAAGTTATTGAATATTGTTGTTGGAGACAGCACAAGGTCTTTGGTTGCCTCTATCCCTGCCAGGAAACGAGGGTGGCCTGGATGGGTTCAAGAAACTAAGGCTGAACTAAGTGGAGGTTTTAACCGTGAAGTAAAGGACTGCTCCAGGTGGGAAGCAGGGGAACCCAGCCTAGGAGCA
Organism: Microcaecilia unicolor; assembly: GCF_901765095.1. Lineage (NCBI taxonomy): Eukaryota > Metazoa > Chordata > Amphibia > Gymnophiona > Siphonopidae > Microcaecilia > Microcaecilia unicolor. The sequence goes on from NC_044031.1 coordinate 594,365,870, forward strand.
GGAACAGGAAAGAGCCTGTTCAAAGCAAAGGTAGTAGCCCTGAGAGGTACACCTTTGGGAAGTAGTGGACAGACAGGGAGGTCTGATCCACAGTGAAGATCTGCTTCCTTCACCCATGCTGCTGGCATAGCTTTAGGTTGTTTCACCCAGAAAGGATGGGCTTTGGACAAGAGGAGTTGTAAATATGTACCTATTGTAGGATTTTACAAGATTTGGACTGGAGAATTTACACCATATCCCCAGGTTGTCTTGGGATTCATTTGTACAAAGATATCAAGTTGGATTACAAACAGTGGTGTGCTGGAAAAATTTTAACAACAGGCTCTCTCTCCGGGCATAGCCAATTGTACAATATTTTTTTTTTGGGGGGGGGGGGCTGAGGTGAATTGGGGGGGGGGGCAACACATTCCTCACTCCCCCTCCCCCATGCGGGCATGGTAGGCATACCTTTGCTGGCAGGGATGCCAACTATCTCTTTTGATCTAGGCACAGGAAAAAAGAAAAGATTTTAAATGCTCCCCGTTTACAATCTAATTCATGTTTAATGTGGGATAATATAAATGTCATAAATAACTTAAAATAGGTAAATAAATAGATAGAAACTCTGGAGGTTGAGCACCTGATTCTCATAACATGATGCCTGTTTTAGTGACCCTTTACCAGGAGAAAAAAAATCTCTGCACAAATACAACACATGCTAGAGTGTCCCTATAACCAGCCCCTCCTCCAAATGGCAAACTAGTTACGATTTATAACAAATTATTACTTTACCTATGAAAAGTTATTCTACTGTTATACCTCCTCTGTGTACATCCGTATGCTGCACAAGCTGGCATGTTTGAACATATAATTGAGATTAAATAAAAATGCTGCCAACATTAAAGAACGACAACATGGATGCAGCAGCTCAAAAGACTGTTTGTTTTGAATGTACAGGGATGGAAAAGAGACAAACCTCTCTGGAATGAAGTTACTTGACTTCATCATGCGCCTCCTGTTCTCAATCTAACCTTGAACCACAGTCCTGCACTCGCTGCTGCCGGCTTCCTTACTGCGGCGGCTTGAACGGAACCACGAGCTGTGATTGTCACACTGGCGGAGGGCAAAACAAAAAAAAACAGAATGAAAATGTGCATGGGGTCATAGCCCTGCAAGCACTGCTGCTGGCTTCCTTCCTCCTCCCTCCCCTCAGGCTGTAACTTCCTGTTTTGGAGAGGGAGGAGAAAGGGAGCCGGCAGGGGCACACACAGGGCTGCGGCCCCACCCATGATTTTTATCAGCTGTTTTTTTTTTTTGTTTTGCTGCTGCGGAGAGGAGGAGAACAACTAAGTGAGACTTCCAAGCCAAAGGCAGCTGGAGCAGATGTTTTCAGGAAGGGACCCGAGCCACCCCAGGCCAAATTTTAGGAGCCGGTTGTTAAAGTTTAACAACCGGCTCCCAAAATTCTTTAAAAAATAACAAACGGCTCTGGCGAGCCGTTGCGAACCGGCTCCAGCATACCACTGATTACAAATTAACTCAGTTCTGAAAGGATTTGAGCTTCCTGTTGCAGAATTCAAGTAAAATTCTTCTTGTTTTCATATAAAACCTAGTCGTGAACATAAGGAGTGTCAAAGCAAATGCAAGGCGCAGATAAAGAAGGCCAAGAGGAATTACAAAAAAAAGATAGCATTAGAGGCAAAAAAACATAGTAAATTGTTTTTTCGGTATATTAAAAGCTGGAAACCGGCAAAAGAATCGGTTGGGCCACTGGGTGACCGAGGGGTAAAAGGGGCAATCAAGGAAGACAAAGATGTAGCAGAGAGATTGAATGAATTCTTTGCTTCGGTCTTCACCGAGGAAAATTTGGGTGGGATACCGGTGTCGGAAATGGTATTTCAAGCGGACGAGTCGGAGAAACTTACTGACTTCATGGTAAACCTGGAGGACGTAATGGGGCAGTTCAGCAAACTGAAGAGTAGCAAATCTCCTGGACCGGAGGGTATTCATCCTAGAGTACTGATAGAACTGAAAAATGAGCTTGCGGAGCTACTGTTAGTGATATGCAATTTATCCTTAAAATCGATCATGGTACCGGAAGATTGGAGGGTGGCCAATGTAACGCCAATTTTCAAAAAAGGTTCCAGTGGAGATCCGGGAAATTATAGACCGGTGAGTCTGACGTTGGTGCCGGGGAAAATGGTAGTGGCTATTATTAAAAACAAAATTGCAGAGCACATCCAAGGGCATGGATTACTGATGCCAAGTCAGCAGGCTTTTGTGTGGGGAAATCTTGCCTGACCAATTTACTTCAATTCTTTGAAGGAGTAAACAAACATGTGGACAAAGGGGAGCCGGTTAACATCGTGTATGTGGATTTTCAAAAGGCGTTTGACAAGGTACCTCATGAAAGGCTACAGAGGAAATTGGAGGGTCATGGGATAGGAGGAAATGTCCTATTGTGGATTAAAAACTGGTTGAAGGATAGGAAACAGAGAGTGGGGTTAACTGGGCAGTATTCACAATGGAGAAGGGTAGTTAGTGGGGTTCCTCAGGGGTCTGTGCTAGGACCGCTGCTTTTTAATATATTTATAAATGACTTAGAGATGGGAGTAACTAGCAAGGTAATTAAATTTCCTGATGACACAAAGTTATTCAAAGTCATTAACTCGCGACAGGATTGTGAAAAATTACAAGAGGATCTTACGAGACTGGGAGACTGGGAGACTGGGCGGCTAAATAGCAGATGACGTTTAATGTGAGCAAGTGCAAGGTGATGCATGTGAGGAAAAAAAGAACCCGAATTATAGCTACGTCATGCAAGGTTCCACGTTAGGAGTTACGGACCAAGAAAGGGATCTGGGAGTCATCGTCGATAATACACTGAAACCTTCTGCTCAGTGTGCTGCTGCGGCTAAGAAAGCAAATAGAATGTTGGGTATTATTAGGAAAGGTATGGAAAACAGGTGTGAGGATGTTTTAATGCCGTTGTATCGCTCCATGGTGCGACCGCACCTTGAGTATTGTGTTCAATTCTGGTTGCCGCATCTCAAGAAAGATATAGTAGAATTGGAAAAGGTGCAGCGAAGGGCGACTAAAATGATAGCGGGGATGGGACGACTTCCCTATGACGAAAGACTAAGGAGGCTAGGGCTTTTCAGCTTGGAGAAGAGACAGCTGAGGGGAGACATGATAGAGGTATATAAATTAATGAGTGGAATGGAACAGGTGCATGTGAAGCATCTGTTCACGTTTTCAAAAAATACTAGGACTAGGGGGCATGCAATGAAACTACAGTGTAGTAAATTTAAAACAAATTGGAGAAAATATTTCTTTACCCAACGCATAATTAAACTCAGGAATTCGTTGCCGGAGAACGTGGTGAAGGCATTTAGCTTAGCAGAGTTTAAAAAGGGGTTAGACGGTTTCCTAAAGGACAAGTCCATAAACCACTACTAAATGGACTTGGGAAAAATCCACAATTCCAGGAATTACATGTATAGAATGTTTGTACATTTGGGAAGCTTGCCAGGTGCCCTTGGCCTGGATTGGCCGCTGTCGTGAACAGGATGCTGGGCTCGATGGACCCTTGGTCTTTTCCCAATGTGGCATTACTTATGTACTTCTTTGTATGAGAGTGAAAATTAACTTGCTTCCTGAACTAACAAAGAGAAGTGAGCAGAGAAAATAAAGAGTAAATACCCTACGGCCTTCCAGAGTAGGTCCGGCCCCAGCCTGCACCCAGCTCAGTGAGTCAGAAGTGACTAGGAACTTGATTTATAATTTTGTGGCCCTGGTCTCGGGGGCCCTGACCCGTGAGGAACTAGCTGGTGCCCCAAACTGTGAATGTATGATGAGACCAGGGTTACACAAATGGTGCCCATAATGTGGGGTGTTAGGGGTTTAAGCTGAAGGGATTGTTTGATTAAAAGACTGTGACCTTGCAAAATTTTCCCACTGTTGGAGGAGTGCAGACCTGGTAGAAACGTCTGCTGGGATAATGCCGTAAAGATACCACCAAAATTGTGAGTACTTGGGGAAAGTGGCAGGAAGGATCGTGCTTGCAAGGGAATGGAGGAAAGTGCACCAAATCGCTAATCATTGCATGAAATATTGGAAGCAAGTTTCTATTGGCTAGTTAACTTGAGTGACATCAGTGGTGCTGCCGTGGGCAAAAGTTGAGTATGAGGGCCCAGGGTGGTTGTACATGGACTGTATAGAGGGGTTGGCGATTTGGAAAGAAACGTCTGCTGGGATAATGCCGTAAAGATACCACCAAAATTGTGAGTACTTGGGGAAAGTGGCAGGAAGGATCGTGCTTGCAAGGGAATGGAGGAAAGTGCACCAAATCGCTAATCATTGCATGAAATATTGGAAGCAAGTTTCTATTGGCTAGTTAACTTGAGTGACATCAGTGGTGCTGCCGTGGGCAAAAGTTGAGTATGAGGGCCCAGGGTGGTTGTACATGGACTGTATAGAGGGGTTGGCGATTTGGAAAAGCGAGAGCAGAGATCAAGAAATGGTGCACTGATTGCATGCGGTGATCGAGTTACTGGTGGAGGATGGAGTAAATGTGGGGCAAGTCATCTGCCTGGGTTGCACATATCAGAGTGAACCAGTCCTGGTATGCCTGTGCTGTCAGGTTTGCGGCACAGATTTCTACCGCAGAGAGGAGAGCGCATCAAACCCCTCGGTCCCTAAAAAGACAGAGGAAGAGCAGAGTTCTACAGTGATCGGAGCTATATCTGGACTCAGATCCGTGAGTGGATAAGAGCTGAGTCCTCAGATGCAAGCTCCTCGGGGAAAGGCCCCAAGAAAATGGAGGTGGCTGGACCGCTGGAGATGGCGAGCCTGAGAGTGTGCTCGGGGCCTGGAGGACCAGAGCCTGAGCCAGCAACATCAGAGAGCAGGGGGAGCAGTGAAGATGGGAAATCATCCATCAGCATCCCGTTAACCTCCCCCCCCCCCGCCATCCTTCTGTAGTCCAGACAGTATGGTGGGATGGAGCAAAGGACACGGATAAGGTTGGAGGAGGGCGTTAGAGCAGGAGATCGAGCCCCCAATGGAGGCAACACCCATTGGAGACCTTGTTCCAATGCCTGTGCCCGAGACATTGCGAGCGAACCTGGAAAGATCCTGGTTCGAGTCATTGGGAACTGAGGTATTTTGTGCTGGGTTCCTAAGGACATGACCACAACTTTGTTGGAGTACTTATGCTTGACGACTGGGGTACTGGACACTGAAACCCCAATTGACTTGGCCATGGGATGGGCAATAAGGAGCTTGGAGGTAGACCACCTACTCCTAGCCACTGGTATAGACCCAAAAGGAGAGAAGAAGTTCGGGGGCAAGTTGGGCATACCTCTGTTAGCGGATTTCTTCCAGGAGCCCTGGATTGAGCCTGGGTATGCTGGTGGAGAGAAGCTACCAAACCTCAGCCGAGCAGATAGACACTTTAAACAGGTGATTTGGGACATGTGGCGCCTCAAGTACTCATATGTGCTTATAGTGGTGATGTGTGTTATGGAAACAAAATGGAAGACCTGGGTTAGGGAGGCCATCTTCAGTAGGATGTGTCCTGACCTTACCTATCCCATGCAAGGCCTGGAAGACCTGATGGTCAAGCATCACATAGATTCATAATTCAGAAACTGGATGATCGGGAGGTCAATCCACATACATTATATTGAGGTGATGGACTCCTACCATAGAAGCAAATACTATAGTATAACCATCACCTGTGGGGCTGTAGCTCGTAATACTGACCCTCAATGGTATGGTTGAAAAATGACTGGATGGACCCAGGGTCTGTGGTTTAAGTTGATAGTGGACTTGTGCACACAGGGCCGTGCCGATGCGGTAAGCGAGGTAAGCGCCGCAGGGGGGTGCCCACCTCTGGAGGGCGCCGCCGTGGTGCTTACCCTCGCCTCGGCGCCCCAGCCCAATCGTGGACTTCGGACGTCCCTGCTGCCCTCACAAGCGTAGCGCTTTTGCGAGGCAGCTCGGGCTCTCCCTCCTTCCTTCCTTCCTTAGTTCCTGCTCTGGCTCCCCGATCAGCAGCCCCCCCCCCCGCGTGTTTTAACCTTTACGCGATGTCAATCAATGAAGAACGCACAACAGACTCGTTTCCAGCTTCTCTCTTCACACAGTGTCCCACCTTCAGCGTCAGCGATGATGCATTTCCTGTTCCCGCGAGGGCGGGACACTGTGTGAAGAGAGAAGCTGGAAGCGAGTCTGTTGTACGTTCTTCATTGATTGACATCGCGTAAAGGTTAAAACACGCGGGGGGGGGGGGGGCTGATCGGGGAGCCAGAGCGGGAACCAAGGAAGGAAGGAGGGAGAGCCAGAGCTGCCTCGCAAAAACGCTGCAGCCTGCCACATGTAGGGGGGAGGGCAGGGGAGAGGAGAATTGTTGGCCATGTATGGATGCAGGGCAGGGAGAGAGAAGAAATCACTGGACAGGAGGGGAGAGGGCAGAGCAGGGGAGAGAATTGCTGACATGGATGGAGGGGAGGGAAGAGAGGAGAAATGCTGGACATGGATGGAGGGCAGGGAAGAGAGGAGAAATGTTGGACGAGGATGGGGGGGAAGGAAAGATAAAGGAAGGAGATGCACACGGATGGAGTGGAAGGGAGAGAGGAGAAATGCTGGACATGGATGGAGGGGAGAGAAGACAAAGGTTGTAGATGCACATGGATGGAGGGGAGGGGAGTGAGGAGAAATGCTTTATATGGATGGAGGGGAAATTGCTGAATTTAAAGGCTGGATTGGAACACTTTGAGGGCAGATGTTGAAACTGGAGAAAGGATAGGGTGGTAGACAGGACGCATAAGGACACAGAAAGATGGTGGACATGGTGAGAGAAAAAAATATCAAATGGAAAGAAGACACTGGGACCAAAGCTAATAGAAAAACTAAATGCTCTGACAGCAAAGGTAGAAAACATTTTTTATTCAAAATTTATTAATTGGAATATGTCAGCTTTTGGAAATGTACATCTGTGATATTTTGCATGTAAGTTTCAATGTTTCTAGTATTGCTGCATGCTGAGTCTGACTTCTTGTATTTTGCCTTCATATCTGTTAAGCCATGTGTTTTTCATGTGTGATCAAGATGCAGTATTCTGTTAGCGTGAAGTATTTGCAGCCCTTTTTGTTTTATTTTGGTTTCACTAGGTTGTGTACTGGTGTTTTAGAGCCCGGTGTAATTATAGTGCTGCCTTTCCACACATAAGGGTTGTAGCTCGTCCTGTCCTTGGAATTAGTGCTGTTATGGTTTGGTAAGGCTATGAGTGTGTTTTGCACAAGTTTGTATATAGTGTTTTGCAGTGGAGAGATTGTGTGTTGGCCTTACTGAGGTGGCACCAAAACACCAGAAAGGGTGTACAGTGTAAATCATGACACACTACCTCTTGAAGGATCTACATATGGTCGTTAATAAAAGGAGCTCATTGTGAACACTAGCCACCCTAAAAGGGTGTTTTTTGGCTCTACACGTACGTATCATGATATTATGATCCCTTGTTTCATATTGTTGACGATCTGCATATTCCGTATGGTGGTATATTGGTGTATTAGGGTCTTCCCAGTGTAATATTTATGGTACAGTAAGGTTCTGAGTGTGTTTTTGCACAAAGTTGTGCATAGTGTTTTGCAGTTGAGCGATTGTGTTTAGTATATGCTTTGAGCAACCACTTTATTCTTTGCCATATGATACATATCTAATATCTAAATTTAATAAAAGGTATTAACTGTGACTTTTATTTTTACTTACTTTTTTTCTGTGTGTTGTCAAACATTTATGGAGGTAAGCTCCGCCCCTGGCCCACCCCTAACCCCGCCCCCTTTAGCCTCCCCAAACAGATGGGCCACCGACCGCCTATGGCAGGCATGGATGGGAGGGCAGAGAGACAGGCATGGATGGGAGGGCAGAGAGGCATGGATGGGAGGGCAGCAGCAGGGCCCAGGGAGAGGACAAATTGCTGGAAATGGAGGGGAGGGGAGAGAGGAGGATTGCTAGCTATGGATGCAGCAGGGAAGGGCAGAGAGGAACAAGGATGGACATGGGGGCCCAGGGAGAGTACAATTTGCTGGAAATGGAGGGGAGGGGAGAGAGGAGGATTGCTGGCTATGGATGGAGGAGGGAAGGGCAGAGAGGGACAAGGATGGACATGGATGGGAGGACAGGGCCCAGGGAGAGGACAAATTGCTGGAAATGGAGGGGAGGGGAGAGAGGAGGATTGCTGGCTATGGATGGAGGAGGGAAGGGCAGAGAGGGACAAGAATGGACATGGATGGGAGGGCAGGACCCAGGGAGAGAGAAGAAATTGCTGGAAATGGATATAGAGCAAGAAATGAAGAAGAAAGGAGGAAAGTAAAGAAATAAATGGAAAGGAAGCCCTGGAAATGGAGTTAAGAGGACAGATAGCAGCAGACTCAGATACTGGGCCAGCATGATCGGAAAAAGAAAGTCACCAGACAACAAAGGTAAAAAAAAATCATTTTATTTTCATTTTAGCATTTGGAATATGTCCACTTTGAGAATTTACATCTGCTATCTTATTTTGCAATGTATAGCAATTTGTTTCTAAGAATGTTGCTGACAATTCCTGTCAGTGTGGCAAGTGGTGAGCGATCATTTTCACCGGGGGGGGGGGGGCGTGATCATTTTCACGGGGGGGGGGGGGGGGGATGCCAACTGATAGTCTGCAGGGGGGCGCCAGAGACCCTAGGCACGGCCCTGTGTGCACAAATGACTGTGAAGTGTGTCTATTAAGCAGCTGATAACTAAGAAGCAACACTGAAGGAAAACAGTGACTATGTTTAATGGTGGAAAAAAAGGTGAATTTGAGTTGTTGTGCTGAACAAAAGAAACAAAAAGTAAAGTTATTGTGTTTAAAGGTTATGTTCAATAAAACTGATTATTTGCTAAATAATTTTTGCTCTTTGATTACCAAGGGGTAAGAGAAAAGTAAAGAGTAAAAGTGTGGCTTAAAACCCTACAGCCTACCGAGTGAGTCCGGCCCCAGCCTGTGCCCAACTCAAGTAGAGCTTAAAACTTTTGCTGTGACCCTGATTTCGGGTGCTGACCCGAAGAGCTAGCTGGAGCCCAGAACTGTGTGGTGGAGTCAGGGTTACACTTGTATATAAAGGAGTCATTATTTGAAAAGCACATACACTGTACTGAAAGTTCAAGTGCTGTTTAAAATTTTTTTTAGTGCTATTATATGCATAGTACGTTCACAGGCATTTTAGAAAGGCTATTCATGTTTGAGATGTGCATAAACTGGCACTTAAAATGTTTATCTTGCATACACGTCTTAAGTCCACATTTTACAATGCTAGGATATGTACGAATCAGACCCACATGTGTGCTAATGGCAAAGGGGCTTGGTCTGGGCATGTTTTAGGTGGCGAGGTGCAGCCACAGAAGGTGGAAGAACATTCAATCCCTACGTTACAGTAGTGCAGCAAAAAAAGGAGTAGGATGATCTGGCTCTTTCAAGAACCCAGAAAGACGTATGACGTTACAAAGTCTTTATTAAAGAGCATCAAGTGACACACAGCAGCTGTGTTTCTGCACCTATGCGCCTGCTTCTGGAGTCTTGTGATGTTCCAAAGTGTTAAAAAGGAATACAGATTTTCTTGTATAGTAAAGTTATTGGATGTCACGATCCTATTAGGGTCCCAAAGGGTACAAATACCTAATAGTTAGTAGATGTAGCAATGAAAACAGCTCAGCAACTAGCAGCAGGATAAAAAGAGTGTCTCCTCTTTTCCACCCAAAAGCCAATCTGGCAAGGGATACCAGTCTCTGTAACAAAGGTGGAAAAATACACGTTTGTATTTGCAAAATAATAAGAATAGCCATACTGGGTCAGACCAATGGTCCATCTAGTCCAGTATCCTGCTTCCAACAGCGGCCAAGCCAGGTCAGAAGTAACTGACAGAAACCCAAACAGTAGCAACATTCCATGCTACAAATTCCAGGACAAGCAGCGGCTTCCCTCATGTCTATCACAATAGTAGATTGTGGACTTTTCCTCCAGGAACTTGTCCAAACCTTTTTTAAACCCAGATATGATAACCGCTGTTTCCACATCCTCTGGTAGTGAGTTCCAGTGCTTAACTATTCTTTGCATGAAAAAATATTACCTCCCGTTTGTTAAGTATTTCCATGTAATTTCATTGAGTGTTCCCTAGTCTTTGTACTTTTTGAAAAAGTGAAAAATCGATTCACTTTTACCCATTCCACACTACTGAGGGTTTTGTAGACCTCAATTATATCCCCCGTCAGCTGTCTCTTTTCCGAGCTGAAGAGCCGTAACCTCTTTAGCCTTTCCGCATACAAAAGGAGTTCCATCCCCTTTATCATTTTGGTTGCATTAATATTTTGTGTTTAGTCTATTTCTGTGTCCAACAGCAAAGTGTTTTTGAAAATGATTATTACTTCAAGGTAATGGTTAATGCATTCAATATCTTTATTCAGCTCCTGAGGGGCTAAAGATCACATTTCAGATTTCCAATACTGTTCCTGATAAACCAACCAGGCTATACGATTGCCTCCCCTAGGCAAATCCAGAACCTGTTCTACAATGAACGAAGTGAGATCCTAGAAAAAAAATGGTTAGCTTCCAAATGTGTGACTAGTGGTGCAAAGATAAAATATGTATGTGCTGGTTTTCAACCCATGAATATTTTCAAAATGTTTTTTTTTTTTAAATGGATGTTTATGCTGCACACTCTCAGCGCATATGTGCCCATTCTGTACTTTAGAACAACTTCTACGTCAGCAGATTCTGTTCTAAAATACTAGTTAAACTTGAGATCTCCTGACCTGAAAGTCATAAGTACATAAGTGTTGCCATACTGCAACAGAACAAAGGTCCATCAAGCCCAGTATCCTGTTTCCAACAGTTGCCAATCCAGGTCACAAGTACCTGGCAAGATCACAAAACAGTACAATACATTTTATGCTGCTTATCCTGGAAATAAGCAGTGGATTTTTCCCAAGTTCATTTTAATAATGGATTATGGACTTTTCTTTTAGGAAGATATCTAAACCTTTTTTAAACCCGCTAAGCTAACTGCTTTTACCCCATTTTCTGGCAACGAATTCCAGAGTTTAATTACACGCTGAGTGAAGAAATAATTTTCTCCAATTTGTTTTAAATTTACTACTTTGTAGCTTTATTGTGTGCCCCCTAGTCCTAGTATTCCAGCTTCTATGTCCTGTCTAAAATGGGGCTGATTATCAGAGCTATATGTATCCTGACCTGGATATATCAATTCCAACTTCTATATCTTGTCTAAAATGGGGCTGGCCACATATAGACCTCAAAGAAACTCATTTTAAGTAGAACTGGAACTGATTCGTCCATGTTGGGATGTGTTCAGTTCCTGTAGTATTTTAGAATGAATCTATGTAGCAGGAACAGACATTTTACAAAGATACACGTTGAAAAAACAAATGGAGGAACTCCCCAACTTACAAGTTTTAAGTTACACATGCAAGTAGGTATTTTATAACTTAGTTATGCAATTTGTGACCTGTCACTTGCACATGTAAGTTACATTGCCATTATATGTTCTGTGTAGTTCTTGCCCCATGGAACAATTTTCCTTGTTCAGTTAGAGCTGAATTATCTTTTAATTGTATTTTCTGGACTCTTGAGAGTGGAATACTGGGATGCCTGTCCTTTAAGGCTGAATGGGGCTCTATTTGTTTATTTGAATGATTGGCTGAATGTTGGTCGTGAGATCATTCCTGTCCTGTTTTATTGATGGAGTTCTTATCTTTTTTTTTTTTTTTAGTGTATACACTGCTGTGATCTGTTTTTGTATTAATGGCAGTATATTAGTAAACTAAATTAAACTAACTGAGCTTCTATTCTTTAAGTATAAGTGTTGATATGCAGTATCTCTGTTTGTAGCTTACACACATAGGCCCCAGTCAGCGGCGTTCCCAGGCTTGCTGACACCAGGGGCGGATCGCTGATGTGCCCCCCCCCCGGGTGCAGCGCGACCTCCCTCCCCCGGCGAAATCACACACCCCCAGCGAAATCACACCCCCCTCCAGCGAAATCACCCCCCCCCCCGGTGCATGTTTACCTGCTGGGGGGGGGTGCCATGCGCGCTCCTATTGGCTCCCTCCAAGTCCTCCGCTTGCTCGTTCCCTCCCTGCTGCTCCCTCTGCCCCGGCTCCTGCATGGCCGTTAGGGGATCTTTGACCTCACTTCCGGCCAGCAGAGTAGAGAGCAGCAGAATGCCGTGGGGGACGCATCTCTGGGGGCCCTGTGATTGCCATTACTAGCAACCACATAACCACAGCAACCATCATCCAATCTACTGTTCTGGGGTGTCGTGGATTTCTAATTGACCATCATTACTGAGATAGGTGAGGGGGAGGCTGGGAGAGGCGAGGGCATGTGCTATGGATGCCGTTTCCTGCCATTAGAAATAGCGGCAGCCATCTTAATTTACATAAGGTGGTCAGTTAGGCTAGTTAACCCCTAATTGCCTGCAGGGCTAACAGGCTATCTATAATTCTATCTTCTGTCACTGCCCCCCTGATGGAGAACCAGAAAAATAAAAAACCAAGGTTAAGTAAAGAAAGTGGTAGCAGCAGTAGCTGACCTTTTCAAGAGACATGGACCGAGATGTATGGCATTATAGAAAAAAAATGGCAGATCATTTTGCGTTCTATGTACTGAAACCGTAGTAAGCAGAACGTGGAATATAAATAGACATTTTGAAACTAATCATTCCCAGCTCTTGAAAAAAAGTGAGGATGAAAGGAAGGAATACATTTCCAGGCAGCTACACTTTTATAAGAGCCAATCTAATTTGTAAAAGGTTCTACAAATTTAACATCTGCAAATTTGAGCATTGCTCACTCCATAGCTCAGCATGGAAAAGCACTCCGTGAGGGAGAATTTATTAAAGAAACTCTCCTAAGATGTGCACCAGTTCTATTTCACGATATGCAGAATAAAGATGCAATTATTAAGAGAATATCTGAGTTACCACTCAGTAGAAATATCATAAAAGACCAAATAATGAGACTGAACACAAATGTACAACATCAATTAAAGAGAGACATAAGTAATTGTAAATATTTTTCGATCTCTCTTGATGAAACTACTGATGTCACATCACATGCTCAGTTGGCCATTATTGGTCGATATTCTGATGGTCTCACAATGAGAGAAGAGTTGATAAAGTTAGTATCAGTGCCAAGTACATCAGGAAGCGAAATATGTAAGGTTGTTATACAAACATTCCGTGACCTAAGCATTGATATCTCTAAAGTTGTGTCAGTGACAACAGATGGGGCACCAAACATGGTGGGGAAAAAAGTCGGATTTGTCAAATTGTTTACGGAAGCTATTGGACATCCGATTGTGTTTTTTCATTGTATTATCAATCAGGAGGCTTTATGTGCCAAGGCAGGATTCACCGACTTAAACGACTTAATGTCAGTTGTTACAAAAATAGTTAATTTAATGGCTGCTCGCCCCCTTCACAAGCGAGAATTTTCTGCACTTTTACTGGAGGTCGATTCCACCTACAGTGGACTGCTGATGTACAATAATGTAAGATGGCTGAGCCGAGGCAAAGTTCTTGAGCGCTTTGTGGAGTGCTTTGAAGAAATTAAAGTATTTCTTGAGGATAAGGATCTGGGAAACTTTCCTCAGCTCAATGATGATAAGTGGGTCAACACCCTGATGTTTTTTACAGATCTCTCTGTTCATATTAATGAACTGAACTTAAAGTTACAAGGTTTTGGCAAAAGTATTGACGTTATGTTTGGATACATAAAAGCTTTTGAAAGTAAACTTAAAAATTTCAAGCGAGATGTAGAAACGAAAACTTATAAGTATTTTCCTCGAGTAACAAAGTATTTTGAGAAGGCCAGTGCAGCTATACAAAATGAAATGGAACCCTTGCATATAAAGTACCAGCAAGTTTTAGACTCGTTACTTGACCAGTTCAGTGATAGATTTAATCAATTTAGAAACCTAGAACAGACCATGAATATAATCAAGTATCCTGATGTAGTAGTCTACAGTAGTTTGGAATTAAATGGTTTCCAATGGATGCAAATTGATGATTTGGAGATGCAACTTGTAGAATTTCAAGACAGCATCTGGGCTCAGGTGTTTGTGTTTGTTGAGGTCAAAGCTTGAGAATCTGGAAAGGTGCCGCTTGGAGAATCAAGCGGAGTGCCACTACGAACAGGAAATCTGGAGTGCCTGGAACCGATTACCAGACACTTTTAGCACCCTGAAAAATATAGCAATGGCTTTACTCACAATTTTTCCCTCTACATACTTTTGTGAAACCTTATTCTCAGTGTTAAATAATATCAAAACCAACAAAAGAAACAGATTGACAGATGAAGTTAGAAGCGCTTGCTTGGGCTTGAAGTGTAGAAAATACCAACCTTCAATTGAAGATTTAGCCAATGAAATTCAGCAACAAAAAAGTCACTAATAGGCAGGTTAGTTAAAGAATTCCTCCTCCCCCTCACTTATCTTAGTTCATGGCACCCCACACAAGTTAAATAATATCAAGACCAACGAAAGAAACCGACTGACAGATGAACAAAGAAGTCACTAAGCAGGTAAGTTAAATAATTAGTTTTTGGTTTATTAAATACAGTTATATATTACAATTATACATTTTTGTTATTTAAACTATAAATATCGTGAAATTATGGCGAATTTTGACACACCAAGCTCAAAAGGTTGCCCATCACTGGTTTAGGGTATTGCTTGTTTACTGTATTGCTTGTTTCCCAGTCTTGTGTCTTGTTTGTATGTCTTTGTCTAGTTCTGGGTTTATCTGTGTTTGTTCCCTGCTTCAGTGGCTGCTTGCAGCTTTCAGTTCAGTCTCCTGTCTAGCTGTGTTTGTTCCCTGTTTCAGTGGCTGCCGGCAGCTTTCAGTCCTGTCCTTTAGCCTATCCTTTCCCTGCCTTGCTGTCCCTGTGCTGCCTAGCTGTTAGCCAGTCTTGCCCTGTCCAGTAAGTCCTGCCGGCCACCTGAAGCCTTGAGCTCAACTCTTGGTAGAAAGTGGCCAGGTGCAGGTGAAGCCTAACTGTTTGTCAGAGATCTGCCCTGTCTCTAGCGTGGGGTGGTTTTGCCTGCCACTGCTGCTCCTCGGCAGTGGCCCAAGGGCTCACAAACCCAGTTTCCAGCTTTGAAAACGTGACAGAAGTCTGCAGAGTGGACAGTTTTGTAGATCACTTTTTTGCAATTTGGGAGGAGTAGTCTGAGATAATTTCTTGCCTCATATTTAGTGTTTCTTTGAGGTAAGTTTATTAATGGTACCATATAGTCTGGAGCTGTGCCATTTAGTATTTGAATGATAAAGGTACATAATTTGAAGGTAATTCTCGCTTTGATGGGAAGCCAGTGTAATTTGATTAATAAAGGGGAGGCACTTTCAAAATGAGAGATTTTGTATATGAACTTGGCTGCAGTTTTGAGCTGTTTGGAGTTTTTTCAACAGGTACTCCTTACAACCAGCATATATGGCATTACAATAATCGAATTGGAATAATGTTAATGCTTGTACCAATAGTCTGAATGTTTCTGATGAGAAATTAGGTCTGATCCTTTTTAGTTTCCAAAGAGACCTAAAAGATTTTGTGATTACTGAGGAGACCTGAGTATCAAATGTTAAATGTCTTTCTATAATTATACCTAGAATTTTCAGATTGTTGTCAATGGGGAATGAAGTGTTGTCAATTGTGAAACTATTGTAGTCGTTTTGGTCAAATAGGTTGGTAATGACCATGAATTTAGTTTTGTCTTATTTAACTTTAGTTTGGATTCTGAGGCCCAGGTTTCCATCAGATTTAAGCCAAGTTTTGCCTTTTGTAAGATATCTTCAATGTTCTTTTTGAAGGTTATGTATATGGTAACAATAGGAGCCGACTCTGTGGGTGCTGTGGGTGCTTGAGCACCCCCAATAATGAGAACATTGCTTGTATGTGGCCAAGGAAGTGTTATTTCCACTGGGCTTAGCACCCCCAATAATTTTGAAAAGTTGGCTCCTATGGGTAACATTGTCAGAATATATGAATGTTTTGAAACCTGCTGTTTCTAGTCTGTTGCCTAGTGGTAACATCATTCCATCAAACAGAATGGGTGATAATGGAGAATCCTGACGCCACAGTCCGGTGACCAAGGAGAGGATAAGGTTCCTTTCATTTCACTTTGTAAGATCTTGCTTTCAGGAATCCTTGAAACCAGTTGTGGACTGTCCCACATATACCAAAGTTGTCTAGTATGTTTAGTAGGATATTATGATCTACTACATTGAATGCGCTAGACATATCGAACTGCATTATTAAGATCTTAGACCCTATGCTAATTTCTTTTCTGAGATTTGATACTAGGGTAGTAAGGACAGTCTCAGTGCTATAGCATGGTGTGAAACCTGATTGCGATTTGTGTATAAATGTGAAAGGTAGTCCATAGTTTGTGCTGCTACTATTCCTTCCATCACCTTTATCATCAAAGAATGGAGGCTACTGGTCTGTAGTTTATTACTTCACTTATGTTGTTTGAATTATTTTTTGGTATTGGTGTTAGGATAATAGAACCTTTATTATCAGGGAAAGTGCCATGGAATAGTAGGAAGGAGATATGCTGCTGAAGCACATTGATGAATATATTAGGAGCTTCCTCCATAAGGTAACTAGGACAAGGATCTAGTGTACATTGTGAGTTTGAATATTTTAGGCGGTAATGTTTTACTGTGTCATTGGTTGGTAGTTGGAAGGAAGACCAGATTCTGTTGGTGGCTATTCCTGTATGTGTGTGTGACTGTTTTTTTGTAAATATCTTGATGGTTGACTTTTAATTTGAGGACTCCTTCTCTGATTTTAACTATTTTTTGTTTGAAAAAAGTAGTCAGTTGCTCTGCTGTTGGTGGAGACTCTTTGGTGGTGGTGGTTATTTCTTTTGTGGATAATAGGCTTTTTATCAGATTGAAAAGTTTATTGGTATTAAGGAAATTACCACCAATCATTTTGTTATAGTATTGAGCTTTTGCAATTTTGATCTCATTTTTATATGTTTTGATGGCAATTTTCCAAGTTCATTTGTTAATAACCCTCCACACCCCTTCTGGGCTCCTTCTCTTACCTCTAGAAGGGTCCAGAATTTCTCAAGGTTGCTTCCTTCTTAAAGGGGAACCATCTTCTTCCCTCTGCTATGGGCCCTCCCTGGCCTATAGCTTTTTGGCTTTTTTTCTGGAGCTCTCTCTAGTGGCCATTTTCATATAATTTTAAAGGCTTTTCACCTTGAGAGCTCCCTCTGGTGGCCTTTTCATTGTGGGGCAGTACCTATACTTATCACACTATATATTTCTTTAGTAATTCCCCTGGTGGCATAATAGGGAGCTTTGGAAAGTTAAAAAAATATGCAAAGTCAAGTATCTGTGTGAATTTTCCTGTATCTCAAGTCTTCTATCTGTTAGCATTTTGTTTATTTGAAACATTTCCAGGGCTTTTTTTGAGGGGGTACTGAGTACCGGCACCTTTTCTATTGTCTGCTAAAATTGACCCATGGTCCCCAAGTTTTAATGAAAGAGCTCAGGCTCTACACAACAATTCTGCCTTGTCATAGATTCTGTGACTGGTTGCAGGGGGCCTGGCTAGTGTGGAGTGGGTTCCTCAGCGATTACCCCACCCCTGAAGGGTGGCCAGGCATTTGAGTACCAGCACCTTTTCGCTAGAAAAAAATGCACTGAACATTTCTAAACCATACTATCCATTAGTCCTAGGCAGTGTACATCAGGAACACGCACAATAAAAGATACAAAAAGCGTAGTAGAATACACAAAAGCTACAACAAAGAATCACCAAATGAGCCCCCCTTATCATGAGTAGAAACTTGTGGCTGCAAGTCTAATACTCAAGCTATAGTGAAAAAGCCTGGGCAAAAAGAAATGATTTTAACTGTTTCCTAAATTGAAGGATCGAAGTTATAATATGTATGTTCAAAGAATTCCAAAGAGACATGCCTGCATTTAGAAGCATTGCTGAACAATTAGCTTCAAGTCGTAGTTTGTCCACAGAAAATAAACTACGAGTTGGCTGGTAGAATATTAAAGATGAAGCTAATGCCAGGGGTGCATCATTGTTCAAGGCCTTAAAAATCAGGTTCAGCAACTTAAACCTAATCTGCCAAAGCAAAGGAAGCCAGTGGAAACCCTTCAAAGCTGGTGTAATGTGATCAGATTTTGACAATCTTTTCATAAGCCTAGCAGCAGAATTTTGCGTAATTTCAAGAGAATGAATCATTGATTTAGCGAGGCCCAAGTACAGTGAGTTACATTAATCCAGAACAGATAATACCAAAGTTAGCTTAGAGCCTATAGAACTACAAGATACTTACATTCAGTGGCGAAAACAATCTCAGCATCTGCAAAGCTGAATGCACCGGGACAGTGCTCAGATGAAAATGATTCAACAATAACAATATCTGTGTTTTCCCTACAGTTAACTTCAATCTATTGGTGCTAAACCAAGATTCTAGCTTTCTGCAAATATAGTCAGCATAAAGTTGGTATTGCATACCCATACCAGAGAGAACACAACAAATCCTAATAAAATTGGAACCAAGTAGATATTAAATAAAACAGGCAAAAGAGTGGACCCTTGTGTTACACCCATAGTAATCAGTATCCAAGATGAGTTGTTCTCACCCAAAGAGGGTCTCAAATAACATCCAGATAGAAAAGAACTAAACCATTATGCTCCTTGAATCTCTAAAGTACATAACTGACTGGATTGTGTCAAAAGCGGTGGAAATATAACCACTAGGCCACTCCTCCACTCCACATATACTACTACTTATCATTTCTATAGCACTGCAAGGCATACGCAGCGCTGTACACCATACACAAAAAGACAGTCCCTGCTCAAAGAGCTTACAATCTAGATAAGACAGGTAAACAGACAGAACAATTAAGGGCAAGGGAATAAAGAGGTGAGGATAAAGGACAGGGCAAGTGAGTAGTGGTTAGGAGTCAAAAGCAGTGGTGAAAAGGTGGGCTTTAAGTTTGGACTTGAAAACGACCAAAGACGGGGCTAGACGTACAGGCTCGGAAAGTCTATTCCAGGCATGAGGTGCAACAAGATAAAAGGAATGGAGTCTGGAATTAGCAGTAGATGAGAAGGGGACAGATAAGAGAGATTTATCTACAGAACGGAGTAGGAAGAGACAAGAGTGGAGAGATACTGGGGAGCGGCAGAGTGAATGCATTTATAGGTTAATAAGAGAAGTTTGAACTGAATGCGGAAATGGATAGGGAGCCAGTGAAGTGACTTAAGGAGAGGGCTAATGTGAGCATAGCGACTTTGGCGGAAAATGAGTCGCGCAGCAGAGTTTTGGACTGATTGAAGAGGAGAGAGATGGCTAAGAGGGAGGTTGGTGAGAAGCAGGTTACAATAATCAAGAAGAGAGGTGATAAGAGTGTGGATAAGGGTTCTGGTACAGTTTTCAGTGATGAAGGGACGGAGTTTGCTGATGTTATACAGAAAGAAACGATAGGTTTTGGCAATCTGCTGAATGTGAGCAGAGAAGAAGAGAGAGGAGTCAAAGATGACCCCAAGGTTATGAGCTGAAGAGACATGGAGAATGAGAGTGCCATCCACAGAAATAGAGAAAGGGGGGAGAGGAGAGGTGGGCTTAGGGGGAAAGATGAGAAGCTCGGTTTTGGCCATGTTAAGTTTAAGATGACATTGAGACATCCAGGCAGCAATATCAGATAGGCAGGCTGAAACACTGGTCTGGATATGTATATATGTGTATATGTCAGAATTCTGGATATTAATGCATGGTCTTGGTGCCTAAATGTGGGCACTTTTTTTTTTTTTTTTACAGAATAACCCTCTTTACGTATGTTATTTTTTTATGTTGATTATTTTGACTGTATATCAAATGAATAAAGCAAAGTAAAAGCAGTTGCTGGGTTATTTTTTTTTCTCCTCAAGGCCCAATATTCAAAGTGATTTTAGGAGTCAGGAGGGGCTGCTACCAGGGGCGGACTGACCATTCGGGCAACAGAGCAGTGCCCAAGGGCCCAGAGGCTCTGCCGGTCGCCTGCCGCTGCCGCAGCCACCACCACCACATACTACAACCCCTCCGGTCCTACCTTGAAGGGTCCTGGTGGTCTACTGGGCTCTGCAGGGGTGGGGGGAGGGGGGAAGGAAAGAACAACATTCTTTCTTAACCACTGTTGCTATTCTGCTCGGTACTGCTGTGTTTTAAAAATGGCTGCCGAGACTCCATACACCAGTCTCATGACACTGTCGAGACCCGTGAGATTACCGTTGGAAGTCTCGGCAGCCATTTTGACTTACAAGTTCTTGTGCATATTTGAGGAGACTAGACTATTTTCTTTTATTCACGTCTTCCTTCCTAACCAAAGAATGACATTCTTTTCAGTTTTTAATTTAGTTTGTACACTGTATTGCTATGTCCTCTGGAAAAGCGGTATATCAAATTCAATAAACCATAACCATAAATCCTATAATCCCAACTATGGGTACATAGTGCTGGGTTCCGTATTAGGAATCAGCACCCCAAAGAAGGAAGGAGGATAGTGGCATTTAGATAAATCTAATATGTCCTAGAGTTGCACTAGAGGCGGACCTCTTTCAATAGAAAGGAGACTCTGGAACAAAGGATGTTAGGATGAAAGTGAAAGGGGATAGACTCAGGAGTAATTTAAGGAATTACTTCTTCACAGGGAGTATGCCAGATGCATGAATATCTATAGTGGATGTGGTGGAGCTAAGGCAGTAACTGAACTCATGAATGCATGGAAGAAAAACTGTGAATTGCTGAGGGATAGAAAGAGATTGTAGAGCTAACAGTTGGTTTGGGTGGGCAAACTAGATAGGCCATATGGTCTTTTTCTGCCAGCATGTTCTCTGTTTTAACACACAGACTTGGAATTTCTTTAGAGAATTCTCTTGTTTTCTCTTGTACTGAATAGCCAGATGCCAGTTTTGAAAGCACGTTGAAGGCAAGCAGTTATAACTGTAAATAAAAGTCGGTATTTAGAAGGTTCTTTCCACAGGTACTTTGATCAAGATTTTGAAACACTAAGGTCAATATATTTTTCTTTGAACAGGTGTTCTCTGATTTTAAGGGGAGTATAACTCACCAGTTGTCTTGTTAGTTATTTTTATATCTGTTTAATGTTTTGTTTTTATGTGTATTTTGTACATCATCTCAATGGGTCATGCCTTTCCAAAAGGCAGTCAAGCACATTTCTTTTTGTTACATTTGTACCCTGTGCTTTCCCACTTATGGCAGGCTCAATGCGGCTTACATGGGGCAATGGAGGGTTAAGTGACTTGCCCAGTGTCACAGGGAACTGCCTGTGCCTGAAGTGGGAATTGAACTCAGTTCCTCAGGACCAAAGTCCACCACCCTAACCACTAGGCCACTCCTCAATTCCTGGTGATACTCAGAGAAGGCAATCAGCAGATTCACATTCTATACAAGGATAGTTAGAGCACTGTAGGCTGATGTCCCTAACTGCTATAAGCTAATGGTTCCCTCTCTCTCTATCATCTTAAGATCTCAGAAATCTTAATAGTTCAGCTTTAGACATCTAGATATTGCCCAGTCCCCAGAACATAGGAATCACTCATAGTCCTTATAATCAGTGTACTAACAATGGCTCCTTTGAGAAGCAGATGCCACTAAATATGTACTGCATAAACCTTTTAAAACATTGACACTTTCTCATTCTAGGACTGGAGTGTGTGGCTGAAATCTTCTAAGATGTTACAGGAGCTGTCAGAGAAATGTCTCTAAAGCTCCTTCCTGCATCACTGGTTCAGAGAACTAGAAATGAGACCTCTAGAAGTGTTTAATACAAACCAAGGGTTTCTCTACAGATTTTGCAAGGGCTTCAAGGCACACACACAAAAAAAACCTATGGTTCCTTTTACTAAGCTGTGTAGGTGCCTATGCAAACTGAAAATGCGCCAAATTGGAGTTGCCGCCTGGTTACCGAGTTGCCCTTGTGGTAATTTCAGTTTTGACGCACGTGAACTATGCGCATCTGAAAAATATTTTTTCTTTTCTGGCACATGTAACGGACGTGCGCCAAGTGGCATTTGACACGCATAGGTCATTACCGCCCAGATTCTTTACCCCTAGGTCTATGGCTGGCAGTCTCAGACCCAAAATGGACGCGCGTCAATTTTGATTTTGCCGCACGTCCATTTTCGGCAACAAAAAAATAGGTCTTTTTTACAGGTGTGCTAAAAAATTGGATTGGCGCACGCCCAAAACCCGCGCCTACACTATCGCAAGCCATTTTTCAGCCCGCCTTTGTAAAAGGACCCCCTAGAGCTTTCACATGAGTATGCTTTCACACACCACAACACATGTAGGAGATTAATAGATTCATTACATTAAAAAGATCTTATAATGGAGGAAGTGACGTCACCGTCCATGATGGCAGCCTAGCTCTGAGGCTCCCGCTCCTTGCACCCGTTAATGGCAGTAAACAGCGGTCAGTGATACTTTTGGAGAAGCTAAGTGGGGAGAGTTGAGTCCCAATGCACTAAACAACATGAGCAAAGTGGTTCCTGTGCGGAACAAGGACACGTAGGTGCGGGCCTCACCGTCAGATTCAGACTCCGCACTCTCCTTGGCGGAATCCCGGCAACCCCCTGCAAAAAAAGGTATTTCCAGTGAGCTACGCCAGCTACTAACCGGAATCCAGGATGATATTAAAGCATCCAAAGAGGAGATCCTGGACCGCTTGGAGGCTATGAGCACGGACCTCCGGGAGCTGGGGGGCAAGGTCGAGGATGCTGAACTAAAGATCGAGGAGTACGCTGTGTCCCTGCTGTAGCATGAATCCCAGATCCAAGCGCTGGAGTTGAAGAATGCTGAACTCATGTATAAAATGGATGATATCGAGAACAGAGGTAGAAGGAAAAATCTTAGGTTCCGTGGGGTCCCAGAAGGCGGGGAAACTGAGGACGTCCCACAGATAGTTAAAACTTTGTGTGTCACTTCGTTGGGACCAGAGGCAGATGCATTGACTATTGAGCTGGACAGAGCACACAAAGCCCTTGGTCAGTGGCTAGAGCGCAGGTCGCGGGATATTATTGCCCACTTTCACAAATACAAGGTCAAAGAGCAGATAATTAGTCGGGCCAGGAAGGCGCAGGACCTCGAGTTTGGTGGAGTCGCGATCTCAGTGTACCAGGATCTTTCGCAATACACCCTACAACAGAGACGCCAGATGAAACCGGCGTTGGAAGTATTGATTAAAAGTCGCACGCCGTATACATGGGGCTTTCCGTTTTCATTGAACTTTGAGTTGAAGGGCACCAAGCATAGAGTTCAGCTGCTATCGGAGGCCTGGGAGATCCTGAATGCGGCTGGGCTGGTGGCTACAAGATTGGCCCCAGGGACATTGGCATCGGCGACAAAAGCGAAACTGCAAAAATGGCAGAGGGTCCCTGAATCTGCAAAGCGGAGTAACCCAAAAAGAAGAACCGTGACAGTTGAGACCTGAATGAGCTCGGGAGAGGCAGAGACACTTGTCTGTACAGGTTGAAATGCACTGAGGTAGACTGGGGGTGTCTGGACAATTTGTGGTAAAACCAGGCCTGAAAAGAGAGACTTTACAGTTGATATTGGAATTCTGACCTTTGCATGTAACATTCACTATGCAGTTTATATGGGGGGGGGGGGGGGGGGGGTGAAGGAGTTGGGAGATTAGGGAAGTATGTATGTGTGCAGAGTGTGGTAGGAAGGGGGGGAACCTAGGAGGAGGATTAAGTGCTTGTTGAGTGTGGGATGGAACAGTGAGTTATGGCATGCAGTGTGGAAGAAAGATGCTGAGGATACAGGGGGGCGCTGGGGTGGCGGCGGGGTTGGGCTGTCAAGGTACTGGTGGGTTGCTTGCTCATTTCCCACTCAGGGGATATGATTCCTCTGGTTGGTGTATGTGTTGGGGAACAGAGGGGTCCGGGGGGAGGGAGGGATTTTGGTGGAGGGATGGAGGAAGGGTGGGGGGTGGGTTTGTTGTCTGAAGATGGAGGCTCCTACTAATGAAGTGTCTTGGTTGCCCGCGCCCATTGTAGGCATGACTTGTTTGCATACCCAGGTATGAGTGCTGATCTAAAAATTATATCTTACAATATCAAAGGCTTGAACATGCCACAGAAAAGGTAGAAGTTTTTCAAGGAGTTAGCGCAGCTAAAACCACATATAGTTCTTTTGCAGGAAACACACCTTCGCCGGGTACATGAAAAACTCCTCTCCCACTCTAACTATCCCGTGGCATTCTTTGCCTCATCCTCTACGGGCTCAAAAAAATGTGGAGTGGCGGTGCTAATCCACTCGTCAGTGGCAGCCAAAGTGGTGAGGATTAAGCGAGACCCGGGTGGGCGTTTCTTGTTTTTGCACATAGTAGTGGATCAGGTGGACTTGACTCTGGCGTCAATATACGCTCCGAATGAACATCAGGACAAATTTTTTGTTAAGGTGAAGAATGCCCTTGCCACATTTCTCCAGGGCTCACTGGTCCTGGGGGCTGACTTCAATGCTGTCATGAATCAGGCTCTTGATAGATCGGAAACTACCCAGCGGAGGGAAAGTAAGGAATCAATAGCCCTGGGTTCACTAGCGTACTCCTTGGGCACATTGGATGTGTGGAGGTTGATTCATGCAAGGGAGAGAGATTATACATACTACTCGCCAGTCCATGCTGCTTACTCTCGCATTGATAATATTTTTCTTGATATAACTTTGACTGAGAGGGGCCCGAGGGCAGGCATAGGCAGTATGACGATATCAGATCATGCGCCGGTATGGGTGATATTGCCCTATATCCAGGCTGAGATCAAGGATAAGAGATGGACGTTAAATACGAGTGTAATGCAAGATGCGGAGGTGGTAGAGGGTTGTAGGAAAGCGTTGAAGGAATACTTGGAGTTTAACATTGATTCAGGGCCACCACTTAATATAGTCTGGGAAGCCATGAAGGCAGTATCGAGGGGCTTTTTCCTGCAAATAGCTAGTAAGCATGCAAAGGCCAGGAGGGTGCAGGTGGTGAGCTGTTTGGAGAAAATTAGACACCTGGAAATGCAACATAAAACTAGTGGCTCTCCACAACTCTTGGATGAGCTGCGTGGAGCGGGACTTCAGCTGGACTCCATTTATTCTGAACACCTAAGCCTGTTGCAGGCAAGGAGTGCAGACAGCTTGTATGAGTTTACTAATAAGGCAGGGCGCCTTCTCGCTTTGCGGCTACGAAGGCAAAAGCTGGGCCGTGCTGTGACCCGTGTTCGGGATGGGAAGGGTGATATGCTATTTAGTTCGGAGAATATTCGTAGGCATTTTGGAGAGTTCTATCAAGCTCTGTATGCGCAAGAAATTAGCCCATCATTGGAGTCTATAACTGACTACTTGGCTGATAGCGAGTTAGCCTCTTTGACGCTACAGCAGCGTGCCTTGTTGGAAGAGCCGGTGACTCCAGTTGAGATTCAGAAGGCTATCCAAGGCTTGCCTTCTTGTAAATCTCCGGGGCTTGATGGATTACCCAATGAATTTTATAAGAAATTTGCCCCGGAATTGGCTCCTCTCCTGGTGGACCTGTTTAATCAGATCGGCAGGGGAGAACCCTTGCCTCCATCTGTGCTGGAGGCGTGGATAGCTGTATCGCCCAAGCCAGACAAAGATCCCACGGAGTGCAGGTCTTATCGCTCTATTTCAGTTTTAAATGCTGATGTAAAAATCTTAGCTAAAGTGTTGGCTAATCGCCTGGCGCCCTTACTACCAGCATTGATCCACCCTGATCAGGTAGGGTTCGTTTTGCATAGAAAGGCTATGGATAATATAAGGCATGTTTTAGATATAATGTACTTGGCTCAGCGAAACCGGAGGCCTTTGTGTCTTCTCAGCTTGGATGCTGAGAAGGCCTTTGATAGGGTCTTTCCACAGGTACTTTGATCAAGATTTTGAAACACTAAGGTCAATATATTTTTCTTTGAACAGGTGTTCTCTGATTTTAAGGGGAGTATAACTCACCAGTTGTCTTGTTAGTTATTTTTATATCTGTTTAATGTTTTGTTTTTATGTGTATTTTGTACATCATCTCAATGGGTCATGCCTTTCCAAAAGGCAGTCAAGCACATTTCTTTTTGTTACATTTGTACCCTGTGCTTTCCCACTTATGGCAGGCTCAATGCGGCTTACATGGGGCAATGGAGGGTTAAGTGACTTGCCCAGTGTCACAGGGAACTGCCTGTGCCTGAAGTGGGAATTGAACTCAGTTCCTCAGGACCAAAGTCCACCACCCTAACCACTAGGCCACTCCTCAATTCCTGGTGATACTCAGAGAAGGCAATCAGCAGATTCACATTCTATACAAGGATAGTTAGAGCACTGTAGGCTGATGTCCCTAACTGCTATAAGCTAATGGTTCCCTCTCTCTCTATCATCTTAAGATCTCAGAAATCTTAATAGTTCAGCTTTAGACATCTAGATATTGCCCAGTCCCCAGAACATAGGAATCACTCATAGTCCTTATAATCAGTGTACTAACAATGGCTCCTTTGAGAAGCAGATGCCACTAAATATGTACTGCATAAACCTTTTAAAACATTGACACTTTCTCATTCTAGGACTGGAGTGTGTGGCTGAAATCTTCTAAGATGTTACAGGAGCTGTCAGAGAAATGTCTCTAAAGCTACTTCCTGCATCACTGGTTCAGAGAACTAGAAATGAGACCTCTAGAAGTGTTTAATACAAACCAAGGGTTTCTCTACAGATTTTGCAAGGGCTTCAAGGCACACACACAAAAAAAACCTATGGTTCCTTTTACTAAGCTGTGTAGGTGCCTATGCAAACTGAAAATGCGCCAAATTGGAGTTGCCGCCTGGTTACCGAGTTGCCCTTGTGGTAATTTCAGTTTTGACGCACGTGAACTATGCGCATCTGAAAAATATTTTTTCTTTTCTGGCACATGTAACGGACGTGCGCCAAGTGGCATTTGACACGCATAGGTCATTACCGCCCAGATTCTTTACCCCTAGGTCTATGGCTGGCAGTCTCAGACCCAAAATGGACGCGCGTCAATTTTGATTTTGCCGCACGTCCATTTTCGGCAACAAAAAAATAGGTCTTTTTTACAGGTGTGCTAAAAAATTGGATTGGCGCACGCCCAAAACCCGCGCCTACACTATCGCAAGCCATTTTTCAGCCCGCCTTTGTAAAAGGACCCCCTAGAGCTTTCACATGAGTATGCTTTCACACACCACAACACATGTAGGAGATTAATAGATTCATTACATTAAAAAGATCTTATAATGGAGGAAGTGACGTCACCGTCCATGATGGCAGCCTAGCTCTGAGGCTCCCGCTCCTTGCACCCGTTAATGGCAGTAAACAGCGGTCAGTGATACTTTT
The DNA here is from genome assembly GCF_901765095.1 of Microcaecilia unicolor. Taxonomy (NCBI): domain Eukaryota; kingdom Metazoa; phylum Chordata; class Amphibia; order Gymnophiona; family Siphonopidae; genus Microcaecilia; species Microcaecilia unicolor. Next base: position 594,393,318 of record NC_044031.1, read on the forward strand.
GGAGAAGCTAAGTGGGGAGAGTTGAGTCCCAATGCACTAAACAACATGAGCAAAGTGGTTCCTGTGCGGAACAAGGACACGTAGGTGCGGGCCTCACCGTCAGATTCAGACTCCGCACTCTCCTTGGCGGAATCCCGGCAACCCCCTGCAAAAAAAGGTATTTCCAGTGAGCTACGCCAGCTACTAACCGGAATCCAGGATGATATTAAAGCATCCAAAGAGGAGATCCTGGACCGCTTGGAGGCTATGAGCACGGACCTCCGGGAGCTGGGGGGCAAGGTCGAGGATGCTGAACTAAAGATCGAGGAGTACGCTGTGTCCCTGCTGTAGCATGAATCCCAGATCCAAGCGCTGGAGTTGAAGAATGCTGAACTCATGTATAAAATGGATGATATCGAGAACAGAGGTAGAAGGAAAAATCTTAGGTTCCGTGGGGTCCCAGAAGGCGGGGAAACTGAGGACGTCCCACAGATAGTTAAAACTTTGTGTGTCACTTCGTTGGGACCAGAGGCAGATGCATTGACTATTGAGCTGGACAGAGCACACAAAGCCCTTGGTCAGTGGCTAGAGCGCAGGTCGCGGGATATTATTGCCCACTTTCACAAATACAAGGTCAAAGAGCAGATAATTAGTCGGGCCAGGAAGGCGCAGGACCTCGAGTTTGGTGGAGTCGCGATCTCAGTGTACCAGGATCTTTCGCAATACACCCTACAACAGAGACGCCAGATGAAACCGGCGTTGGAAGTATTGATTAAAAGTCGCACGCCGTATACATGGGGCTTTCCGTTTTCATTGAACTTTGAGTTGAAGGGCACCAAGCATAGAGTTCAGCTGCTATCGGAGGCCTGGGAGATCCTGAATGCGGCTGGGCTGGTGGCTACAAGATTGGCCCCAGGGACATTGGCATCGGCGACAAAAGCGAAACTGCAAAAATGGCAGAGGGTCCCTGAATCTGCAAAGCGGAGTAACCCAAAAAGAAGAACCGTGACAGTTGAGACCTGAATGAGCTCGGGAGAGGCAGAGACACTTGTCTGTACAGGTTGAAATGCACTGAGGTAGACTGGGGGTGTCTGGACAATTTGTGGTAAAACCAGGCCTGAAAAGAGAGACTTTACAGTTGATATTGGAATTCTGACCTTTGCATGTAACATTCACTATGCAGTTTATATGGGGGGGGGGGGGGGGGGAAGGAGTTGGGAGATTAGGGAAGTATGTATGTGTGCAGAGTGTGGTAGGAAGGGGGGGAACCTAGGAGGAGGATTAAGTGCTTGTTGAGTGTGGGATGGAACAGTGAGTTATGGCATGCAGTGTGGAAGAAAGATGCTGAGGATACAGGGGGGCGCTGGGGTGGCGGCGGGGTTGGGCTGTCAAGGTACTGGTGGGTTGCTTGCTCATTTCCCACTCAGGGGATATGATTCCTCTGGTTGGTGTATGTGTTGGGGAACAGAGGGGTCCGGGGGGAGGGAGGGATTTTGGTGGAGGGATGGAGGAAGGGTGGGGGGTGGGTTTGTTGTCTGAAGATGGAGGCTCCTACTAATGAAGTGTCTTGGTTGCCCGCGCCCATTGTAGGCATGACTTGTTTGCATACCCAGGTATGAGTGCTGATCTAAAAATTATATCTTACAATATCAAAGGCTTGAACATGCCACAGAAAAGGTAGAAGTTTTTCAAGGAGTTAGCGCAGCTAAAACCACATATAGTTCTTTTGCAGGAAACACACCTTCGCCGGGTACATGAAAAACTCCTCTCCCACTCTAACTATCCCGTGGCATTCTTTGCCTCATCCTCTACGGGCTCAAAAAAATGTGGAGTGGCGGTGCTAATCCACTCGTCAGTGGCAGCCAAAGTGGTGAGGATTAAGCGAGACCCGGGTGGGCGTTTCTTGTTTTTGCACATAGTAGTGGATCAGGTGGACTTGACTCTGGCGTCAATATACGCTCCGAATGAACATCAGGACAAATTTTTTGTTAAGGTGAAGAATGCCCTTGCCACATTTCTCCAGGGCTCACTGGTCCTGGGGGCTGACTTCAATGCTGTCATGAATCAGGCTCTTGATAGATCGGAAACTACCCAGCGGAGGGAAAGTAAGGAATCAATAGCCCTGGGTTCACTAGCGTACTCCTTGGGCACATTGGATGTGTGGAGGTTGATTCATGCAAGGGAGAGAGATTATACATACTACTCGCCAGTCCATGCTGCTTACTCTCGCATTGATAATATTTTTCTTGATATAACTTTGACTGAGAGGGGCCCGAGGGCAGGCATAGGCAGTATGACGATATCAGACCATGCGCCGGTATGGGTGATATTGCCCTATATCCAGGCTGAGATCAAGGATAAGAGATGGACGTTAAATACGAGTGTAATGCAAGATGCGGAGGTGGTAGAGGGTTGTAGGAAAGCGTTGAAGGAATACTTGGAGTTTAACATTGATTCAGGGCCACCACTTAATATAGTCTGGGAAGCCATGAAGGCAGTATCGAGGGGCTTTTTCCTGCAAATAGCTAGTAAGCATGCAAAGGCCAGGAGGGTGCAGGTGGTGAGCTGTTTGGAGAAAATTAGACACCTGGAAATGCAACATAAAACTAGTGGCTCTCCACAACTCTTGGATGAGCTGCGTGGAGCGGGACTTCAGCTGGACTCCATTTATTCTGAACACCTAAGCCTGTTGCAGGCAAGGAGTGCAGACAGCTTGTATGAGTTTACTAATAAGGCAGGGCGCCTTCTCGCTTTGCGGCTACGAAGGCAAAAGCTGGGCCGTGCTGTGACCCGTGTTCGGGATGGGAAGGGTGATATGCTATTTAGTTCGGAGAATATTCGTAGGCATTTTGGGGAGTTCTATCAAGCTCTGTATGCGCAAGAAATTAGCCCATCATTGGAGTCTATAACTGACTACTTGGCTGATAGCGAGTTAGCCTCTTTGACGCTACAGCAGCGTGCCTTGTTGGAAGAGCCGGTGACTCCAGTTGAGATTCAGAAGGCTATCCAAGGCTTGCCTTCTTGTAAATCTCCGGGGCTTGATGGATTACCCAATGAATTTTATAAGAAATTTGCCCCGGAATTGGCTCCTCTCCTGGTGGACCTGTTTAATCAGATCGGCAGGGGAGAACCCTTGCCTCCATCTGTGCTGGAGGCGTGGATAGCTGTATCGCCCAAGCCAGACAAAGATCCCACGGAGTGCAGGTCTTATCGCTCTATTTCAGTTTTAAATGCTGATGTAAAAATCTTAGCTAAAGTGTTGGCTAATCGCCTGGCGCCCTTACTACCAGCATTGATCCACCCTGATCAGGTAGGGTTCGTTTTGCATAGAAAGGCTATGGATAATATAAGGCATGTTTTAGATATAATGTACTTGGCTCAGCGAAACCGGAGGCCTTTGTGTCTTCTCAGCTTGGATGCTGAGAAGGCCTTTGATAGGGTCCACTGGCCGTATATGTACAAAGTAATGGAGGCTTTTGTGATAGGGCCGCGTTTTTGTGGCTGGATCCAAGCTTTTTATGACTCTCCTAAAGCATGTGTGCGAGTGAATGGGGGCAACTCTGATATGTTTACGCTCTATAGAGGCATGCGACAGGGTTGTCCTTTATCCCCATTACTGTTCGCTATGGTTATGGAGCCTTTTGCCTCAAGAGTAAGACATAAAATGGCTCTCTTTGCAGATGATGTATTGCTACTTGTTACGAAGCCTCTGGTCGCCTTCCCAAGCATCTTGTGAGTTATTAGTGAATATTTGGTGGTTTCAGGCTTTAAAGTGAACATGACAAAATCTGAGGCTTTGAATGTCACACTCCCTGAGGAGTTGGTGGAATCTTTAAAATCTTTCTATGCTTTTCGGTGGGCTCCTAAGGGAATTCGCTACCTGGGAGTGAATCTAATGGCTAACCTATCAGACCTTTTTACAGCAAACTATAAAGGAATGGCTAGAGTTATCTCTGCGGACTTGGATAGGTGGGGGGACTTGGAGTTATCCTGGTTCTGCAGGATAGCCACTGTAAAGATGAATGTGTTATCGCACCTGCTGTATATATTCCAAGTCCTCCCGATAAGGCTACCTAGAAAGTTCCTTGTAACCCTGCAAGATCGCATAGTCCGCTTTATATGGGCGGGAAAGAGGCCACGTTGATCGCGTTCCTTTCTGTATCAAGACAGGAAATGGGGAGGACTGGGGCATGCTTAACACATGGGCGTCCTCGGCCGATAATGGAAAAAAGAAGGGCGTCCCTGACGAGCACTTGGCTGACTTTACTTGGTCCATTTTTTCTTGCAACTAAGCATCAAAAGGTGCCCATTATTATTGTGTTGCGCAGTTTGTTTGTGTCCCTAATTTCTTTTAACATTTCTGCATCCATCTGTTCATCCTGGCCAGGCAGATGGTAGTACACTTCTAGCACTATCCTTTTCCCCTTTACACATGGAATTTCAATCCATAGTAATTCCAAGATGTGTTTTGTTTCCTGCAGAATTTTCAATCTATTTGATTCAAGGCTCTCCTTAACATACAATGCTACCCCTACACCAATTTGATCCATCCTATCACTACGATATAATTTGTACCCCGGTATGACAGTATCCCATTGGTTATCCTCCTTCCACCAGGTCTCAGAGGTGCCTATTATATCTAATTTTTCATTTAGTGCAATATAATCTAACTCTCCCATCTTATTTTTTAGGCTTCTGGCATTCGCATATAGACATTTCAAACTATGTTTGTTTTTCCTATTTACATCATGCTCAGTACTTGACAGTACAAATTTTCAATCTTTTGTCTGATTTTTATTTTTATTTAAGGACACCTGGAGGGGCATAATTGAACAAAAACGCCTATCTCCATGGGCGTTTATCTCCGAGAACGGGTCCGTGAAGGGGTGGACCGAACCGTATTTTGGGAAAAAATAGACGCCCATGTTTTATTCAACAATGTGTGAGCTGGGCGTTTTTGTTTTTCAGCGATAATGGAAAATGAAAGCGCCCAGCTCAAAAACGAATAAATCCAAGACATTTATTCGTGGGAGGGGCCAGGATTCGTAGTGCACTGGTCCCCCTCACATGCCAGGACATCAACCGGGCACCCTAGGGGGCACTTTTACAAAACCAAAAAAACAGGTAAAAGAGCTCCCAGGTGCATAGCACCCTTCCCTTGTGTGTTGAGCCCCCCCAAATCCCCCTCAAAACCCACTGCCCACAAGTCTACACCATTACTATAGCCCTAAGGGGTGAAGGGGGGCACCTACATGTGGGTACAGTGGGTTTGGGGGAGTTGGACGACTAATAAGCATTAAGCAGCACAATTGTAACAGGTAGGGGGGATGGGCCTGGGTCCACCTGCCTGAAGTCCACTGCACCCCCTAACAACTCCTCCAGTGACCTGCATACTGCTGCCAGGGAGCTGGGTATGACATTTGAGGGTGAAAATAAAAAGTTGTGAAACATCATTTTTTTGTGGTGGGAGGGGGTTAGTGACCAATGGGGGAGTCAGGGGAGGTCATCCTCGATTCCCTCCAGTGGTCATCTGGTCATTTAGGGCACTTTTTGGGGCCTTATTCGTGAAAAAACAGGGTCCAGGAAAAGTGTCCTAAATTCTAGCTAAGAACGCATACTTTTTTCCCATTATCGGTGAAATGCGCCCATCTTTGTTCGGCAGATAACCACGCCCCAGTTCCGCCTTCGCCACACCTCTGACACGCCCCCATCAACTTTGTCCGTATCCGCGACGGAGTGCAGTTGAAAACGTCCAAAAATCGGCTTTCGATTATACCGCTTTATTCGTTTTTGTGAGATAAACGTCCATCTCCCGATTTAGGTCGGAACTTGGGCGTTTTTCTCGTTCGATTATAAGCAGGCTGAACTACTACGGTCTCTTTTGCAACCTCACTATCAGGATACCCTGTCTTCCCTGTTTTGGTGATATCTTTGGAAGATACCTTATCCCGAACCATGCGCTTTTGAGCGATTGTCGGCCTTCCCCCAGTTTCTAGTTTAAAAGCTGCTCTATCTCATTTTTAAATGCAGATGCCAGCAGCCTGGTCCTACCCTGGATAAGGTGGAGCCTATCCTTTTGGAATAGGCTCCCGCTTCCCCAGAATGTTGCCAAGTTCCTAACAAATCTAAAATCCTCCTCCCTGCACAATCGTCTCATCCACGCATTGAGACTCCGGAGCTCTCCCTGTATCTTGGGCCCTGCGCGTGGAACAGGTAGCATTCCAGAAAATGCTACCCTAGAGGTTCTGGATTTGAGCTTTCTACCTAAGAGCCTAAATTTGACTTCCAGAACCTCTCTCCCACATTTTCCTATGTCATTGGTACCCACATGTACCAAGATAGCCAGCTCCTCCCCAGCACGATCTAAAATCCTATCTAGGTGACACATGAGATCCACCACCTTCGCACCAGGTAGGCGCGATAGACAGATATATTATCTGTCTATCCAATCTATTTCTATATATATAGTATCTATTTATTGCTTTCTCTCTCTCTCTCTCTCTCTCTCTCTCTCTCTCTATATATATATACTAGCCGTTAAGCCCATAAAAACGGGCGAGTATTGCAGCCCTCCTCTCTCCCCTGGCCTCACCCCCTCCCCCCCATATCCAGTAACCCTCCTGTTTCCCTTGGCCTCCTCCCATGTCCAGCAACCCTCCTCTCTGCCCTGCTCTCACCCCAAGTTCAGCAACCATGGCCTCTCCCCCCTGCCCTCCCCCCGTGTCCAGCTACCCTCATCGCCGCCGCTCCCTCCCCCCTCCGTGCCGGGCCCACTGCACTGACCTGACAGCGCCTCTCACCTCCGTGTGAAAGCGCTACAGGCAGCAGCAGATTGCGCTGCTGCTGCCTGCAGCGCTTCCACACGGAGGTGAGAGGCGCTGTCAGTGCAGGGGGCCTGATACGGAGGGGGCGGGAGCAGCGGTGGGGATGGGAGAGGGGAAGGTTTTTTCGCACGATGTTCCTTTCCAGGAGGCAGCGGCGGCCTCTGACGTCATGTTCTGCCCTCTGACGTCATGACGTCTTGATGCGAGGGCGGGACAGAGAGGGAAGTCTGTACTGCACATTTGCAAGTGAGTACGGTCACTTGCCGTTTATATGTTTGATATATATACAGTATCTCTGTCTATCTATATACACAGTATCTACCTCTGTATATTTATATATATTATCTGTCTATCCAATCTATATGTATATATGCAGTAACTCTCTATCTATCTTTCTATCTACAGTGGTGGAAATAAGTATTTGATCCCTTGCTGATTTTGTAAGTTTGCCCACTGACAAAGACATGAGCAGCCCATAATTGAAGGGTAGGTTATTAGTAACAGTGAGAGATAGCACATCACAAATTAAATCCGGAAAATCACATTGTGGAAAGTATATGAATTTATTTGCATTCTGCAGAGGGAAATAAGTATTTAATCCCTCTGGCAAACAAGACCTAATACTTGGTGGCAAAACCCTTGTTGGCAAGCACAGCGGTCAGACGTCTTCTGTAGTTGATGATGAGGTTTGCACACATGTCAGGAGGAATTTTGGTCCACTCCTCTTTGCAGATCATCTCTAAATCATTAAGAGTTCTGGGCTGTCGCTTGGCAACTCGCAGCTTCAGCTCCCTCCATAAGTTTTCAATGGGATTAAGGTCTGGTGACTGGCTAGGCCACTCCATGACCCTAATGTGCTTCTTCCTGAGCCACTCCTTTGTTGCCTTGGCTGTATGTTTTGGGTCATTGTCGTGCTGGAAGACCCAGCCACGACCCATTTTTAAGGCCCTGGCGGAGGGAAGGAGGTTGTCACTCAGAATTGTACGGTACATGGCCCCATCCATTCTCCCATTGATGCGGTGAAGTAGTCCTGTGCCCTTAGCAGAGAAACACCCCCAAAACATAACATTTCCACCTCCATGCTTGACAGTGGGGACGGTGTTCTTTGGGTCATAGGCAGCATTTCTCTTCCTCCAAACACGGCGAGTTGAGTTCATGCCAAAGAGCTCAATTTTTGTCTCATCTGACCACAGCACCTTCTCCCAATCACTCTCGGCATCATCCAGGTGTTCACTGGCAAACTTCAGACGGGCCGTCACATGTGCCTTCCGGAGCAGGGGGACCTTGCGGGCACTGCAGGATTGCAATCCGTTATGTCGTAATGTGTTACCAATGGTTTTCGTGGTGACAGTGGTCCCAGCTGCCTTGAGATCATTGACAAGTTCCCCCCTTGTAGTTGTAGGCTGATTTCTAACCTTCCTCATGATCAAGGATACCCCACGAGGTGAGATTTTGCGTGGAGCCCCAGATCTTTGTCGATTGACAGTCATTTTGTACTTCTTCCATTTTCTTACTATGGCACCAACAGTTGTCTCCTTCTCGCCCAGCGTCTTACTGATGGTTTTGTAGCCCATTCCAGCCTTGTGCAGGTGTATGATCTTGTCCCTGACATCCTTAGACAGCTCCTTGCTCTTGGCCATTTTGTAGAGGTTAGAGTCTGACTGATTCACTGAGTCTGTGGACAGGTGTCTTTCATACAGGTGACCATTGCCGACAGCTGTCTGTCATGCAGGTAACGAGTTGATTTGGAGCATCTACCTGGTCTGTAGGGGCCAGATCTCTTACTGGTTGGTGGGGGATCAAATACTTATTTCCCTCTGCAGAATGCAAATAAATTCATATACTTTCCACAATGTGATTTTCCGGATTTAATTTGTGATGTGCTATCTCTCACTGTTACCAATAACCTACCCTTCGATTATGGGCTGCTCATGTCTTTGTCAGTGGGCAAACTTACAAAATCAGCAAGGGATCAAATACTTATTTCCACCACTGTATTTCAGGAGAGTTTAGATCCTGACTAAAACAGTTTGCATTTGGCAGCAGGGACATACCAAGCAGTTCAAATATATATACAGTGGTGGAAATAAGTATTTGATCCCTTGCTGATTTTGTAAGTTTGCCCACTGACAAAGACATGAGCAGCCCATAATTGAAGGGTAGGTTATTGGTAACAGTGAGAGATAGCACATCACAAATTAAATCCGGAAAATCACATTGTGGAAAGTATATGAATTTATTTGCATTCTGCAGAGGGAAATAAGTATTTAATCCCTCTGGCAAACAAGACCTAATACTTGGTGGCAAAACCCTTGTTGGCAAGCACAGCGGTCAGACGTCTTCTGTAGTTGATGATGAGGTTTGCACACATGTCAGGAGGAATTTTGGTCCACTCCTCTTTGCAGATCATCTCTAAATCATTAAGAGTTCTGGGCTGTCGCTTGGCAACTCGCAGCTTCAGCTCCCTCCATAAGTTTTCAATGGGATTAAGGTCTGGTGACTGGCTAGGCCACTCCATGACCCTAATGTGCTTCTTCCTGAGCCACTCCTTTGTTGCCTTGGCTGTATGTTTTGGGTCATTGTCGTGCTGGAAGACCCAGCCACGACCCATTTTAAGGCCCTGGCGGAGGGAAGGAGGTTGTCACTCAGAATTGTACGGTACATGGCCCCATCCATTCTCCCATTGATGCGGTGAAGTAGTCCTGTGCCCTTAGCAGAGAAACACCCCCAAAACATAACATTTCCACCTCCATGCTTGACAGTGGGGACGGTGTTCTTTGGGTCATAGGCAGCATTTCTCTTCCTCCAAACACGGCGAGTTGAGTTCAAGCCAAAGAGCTCAATTTTTGTCTCATCTGACCACAGCACCTTCTCCCAATCACTCTCGGCATCATCCAGGTGTTCACTGGCAAACTTCAGACGGGCCGTCACATGTGCCTTCCGGAGCAGGGGGACCTTGCGGGCACTGCAGGATTGCAATCCGTTATGTCGTAATGTGTTACCAATGGTTTTCGTGGTGACAGTGGTCCCAGCTGCCTTGAGATCATTGACAAGTTCCCCCCTTGTAGTTGTAGGCTGATTTCTAACCTTCCTCATGATCAAGGATACCCCACGAGGTAAGATTTTGCGTGGAGCCCCAGATCTTTGTCGATTGACAGTCATTTTGTACTTCTTCCATTTTCTTACTATGGCACCAACAGTTGTCTCCTTCTCGCCCAGCGTCTTACTGATGGTTTTGTAGCCCATTCCAGCCTTGTGCAGGTGTATGATCTTGTCCCTGACATCCTTAGACAGCTCCTTGCTCTTGGCCATTTTGTAGAGGTTAGAGTCTGACTGATTCACTGAGTCTGTGGACAGGTGTCTTTCATACAGGTGACCATTGCCGACAGCTGTCTGTCATGCAGGTAACGAGTTGATTTGGAGCATCTACCTGGTCTGTAGGGGCCAGATCTCTTACTGGTTGGTGGGGGATCAAATACTTATTTCCCTCTGCAGAATGCAAATAAATTCATATACTTTCCACAATGTGATTTTCCGGATTTAATTTGTGATGTGCTATCTCTCACTGTTACCAATAACCTACCCTTCAATTATGGGCTGCTCATGTCTTTGTCAGTGGGCAAACTTACAAAATCAGCAAGGGATCAAATACTTATTTCCACCACTGTATGTATAAAAAGCATGTGAGTGGGCTACTCTAAACGTACCCTAATTACTGAATACCAAGTAGAGAAAATTACAGGCTTGTCATTCTGAGACTTTCTTTGACTGGAATTACTTTGCTTTTCAGATAACAAAGTGATACCATTCTATTCTGAATACAGTCTATATGTAAATAAATTTTACAAACAATGTGGAAGCAGAGAAACAGAACAGTAGAAGAGAACATACAGCTTATCCAGTCTACTTATTCACATCAACTGTTCAACTAAACAATCCCTACCCCTCCTTCAAAGATCTTTTCTTTCTTTCATTAATAAATAAATAAATAAATAAATATTAATTCTTATACGCTGATTCAAGAAGAGCCTCTCTCTTGGAAGTTCCACTGTTTGTTCTATGATTTTTTGAATTTAGATACTGCCTTTGTCTTCATCAGATCCACTGGAAAGCTTTCAATGCATCCATCACCCTTTCTGCAAAGAAATATTTTATTTGATTATACCTGATCCCCTCCCCGTTGCCTTCTGGTTCCTCTACTGTGAGTCCAGGGAGGGGCTTTTGAGGTAGGAAACACCTTCAAAACATTTTGGACTATCCTTTCCTACCTTCAAACCTCATGGCACATGGGATGACTGTTTCAGATTCCAGAAACTCTGATGGCTAGAAGCTCAGGATGGAGGAAAAGGGAACTAAGCACAGACTATTTTCTTTTGTTCCTAGATCCCTTTGTGCTTGAGACCCAGCCCCTGAAGATTCAAACATGCTCTTTGCTTAATCCCCAAAGCTCTTGAATCATGTGTCAGACCTGTGAGTTCTTCTCCAAGTAGAGTGCTGCTGAGCCCGGTACTCGGACCAGGTTCTGCTTGGCGGCCGGACAACCCCGGGTTTCACCTGCGCTGACCGCTATTCCCCAGAGGTTGAGCCCCTAGGTGCGGGCGGCTTGCAGAGCTTACAAGATGGAGCAGGAAGCGGAGTGATGAACGTGACGGCCAGACAGGCAGCAGGCAAGAGAGTGATCCAGGTACAGGCAGAGTCAGCAACGAGGACCAGTAGATAAGCAGACTACAGAGTTAGAAACACCTACCAAAGTAGAAACTGAAGCATGGAGTCCAGGGAGAGCTCAGCTGATAAAGTGCTGGCGTCTGACATCAGCAGGGAGAAGGGGCACAGCCATAGAAGGAGAAGGACAATAGCAGGAGAAGGAGAAACCGGAAGACCAATAGGAGAGAAGCAAGGGAAGCCAGGCAGAGGAAGAGCAGACCCAAGTGGGTGGAAGCAAAGTAATCAAGGAGCCTGGAAGCCAGGTAGAGAGAGTGAGAGCAGAGCCAGGTGCATGGAAGCAAAGCAATCAAGCAGCCTGCAGCCGGAGAAGAACTACACACACATGGATCAGGACTGTGCCAGTCAAGTGTGCGTGTCGACAGGACCCTGCGCAGCCCGAGGACGCCACTTGCATTGAGGTGGAAGAAGAAAGGGGGGAAATTTGACAAAATCCTTCCTACACTAAGGAGTTATATACCTGAACATGTCATCATCCATTCACTATATCTCCCCTCATATATGACATTGTCCAATCACTGTATCTTTTCCCATATATTCCAAAAAGGAACATATTTTACATAACTATTATCACTTTGAATTTGTTGCTATGTGACATAGGAGTACCTCTGAAGCTATCCATTAATAGCAAAATTAATGATACCTGAAGATTGGAGGGTGTCCAATATAATGGGTTCTAGGGCAATTCAGGAAATGAGACTGGTGAACCTGAAGTCTGTCTGGCCAAAACAGAGAAAATCCCTCTCAAACAATAACAGCACACAACCACAGCGAAGGAGACAAAGAACACATAAATGATATGCAAAGTAAGAGTCCTCTATTCACATCCAGAGAGACTGTCCATTTGTACGTTGATAAAACTACTACTATTTAATTACGGACAACAGAAACATTATACACTACAGTTACATCTGATATGAGACTCCTAAGGAGGCAGGCCTTTTGGCTAATACACCTGTCTGTGTTGAGTCTGTGGATGTGAATAAAGGACTGAGTATCAAGTCTGAAGTTAGTGCCAGGCAAAATGGTAGAAACTATGGTATTATAAAGAACAAAATTACTGAATACATAGATAGACATGGATTTAGCCAAGGGGACAGAGGAGTAGCTGAGTAGTTAGAGCACTGGGCTGACAACCAATGAAGCCCAATTCACATCCCACTGCAGTTACCTTCTATTACCTTAGAGGGCCTTTTATTAAAGATTAGCACATGCAAACAGACTTAGCGCATGCTAAATGCTAAGAAACCCATTTTATACTCAAGGGCTTCTTAGCATTTAGCACATTCTACGTCCATTAGTGCATCCTAAGCTTTAGTAAAAGGGCACCTAAGATTGTAAACTCTCTGGAGACAGGGAAACACCTAGTTGACCTAAATGTAAATCACCTTCACCTACTACTGAATAAGGCCTGAGCTAATTCCAAATAAGGGAAGTTTTGTCGCACCAATCTGTTACATTTTTATTAAGAAATGAATAAACATGTGGATAAAGGTGAGCCAGTTGGTAGACCCCTGAATTCTATATATGGTATTCAGAACTGCGCTTGCATATTTGGGAGCGTGCCCAATTTGTGTGCATAATTTAATTGAACAGCAAGCCACTTAGTGCGAACAATTGGGCCCTAATAATCAATTATCAGTGCTAATTGGGATTAATTTAAATTTACATGTGCATATTTACACATGGGAATCCATGTGTAAATTTATGTGTGGCTCCAAAATAGGGGCACGGCCATGGGAGGGTCATGGGTGGATCTGGGGCATTCCAGCAATTTATGTGGACTGTTATAGAATAAGGAAGATGTGCGCCTAATTTAGGTGCGAGGATTTACACCAGGGTTCAGTTGGTGTAAATCCTCGTGGCTACTGTTAGTCATGGATCTTGGCACTAAGTACTATTCTATAAACAGTGCCTAACTTTGAGTGCTGTTTATAGAATAGCACTAAGCACTATTTTTTTTCGGTGTCATATCTCCAAATGTTGCCCGGGAGGGAAAGGTTAGGACAGCTGTTGTACTTGGTGATTCGATCATTAGGCATATAGATAGCTGGGTGTCTGGTGGACGTGAGGATCGCCTGGTGACTTGCCTGCCTGGTGCGAAGGTGGCGGACCTCACGTGTCACCTAGATAGGATTCTAGATAGTGCTGGGGAGGAGTCCGCTGTCTTGGTACATGTGGGTACCAATGACATAGGAAAATGTGGGAGAGAGGTTCTGGAAGCAAAATTTAGGCTCTTAGGTAGAAAGCTGAAATCCAGATCCTCCAGGGTAGCATTTTCTGAAATGCTACCTGTGCCACGCGCAGGGCCCAAGAGACAGGCAGAGCTCCAGAGTCTCAATGCGTGGATGAGACGATGGTGCAGGGAGGAGGGCTTTAGATTTGTTAGGAACTGGGCAACATTCTGGGGAAGGGGGAGCCTATTCCGAAAGGATGGGCTCCATCTTAACCAGAGTGGGACCAGGCTGCTGGCATCGGCGTTTAAGAAGGAGATAGAGCAGCTTTTAAACTAGAAATGGGGGGAAGGCCGACAGTCGCTCAAAAGAGCATGGTTCGGGATAAGGTATCTTTCAAAGATATCACCATAACAGGGAAGATAGAGTATCCTGATAGTGAGGTTGCAAAAGAGATTGTAGTAGATCGGGTATCTTTAAATAACAATAAAAATCAGACAAAAGATTGCCAATTAATACTGTCAAGTACTAAGCATGATGTACTTAGGAACAACAAACATAGTTTGAAATGTCTATATGCGAATGCCAGGAGCCTAAGAAATAAGATGGGGGAGTTAGAATATATTGCACTAAATGAAAAATTAGATATAATAGGCATCTCTGAGACCTGGTGGAAGGAGGATAACCAGTGGGACACTGTCATACCGGGGTACAAATTATATCGTAGTGATAGGGTGAATCGGATTGGTGGAGGGGTAGCATTGTATATTAACGAGAGCCTTGAATCAAATAGATTGAAAATTCTGCAGGAAGCAAAACACTCCTTGGAATCACTGTGGATTGAAATTCCATGTGCAAAGGGGAAAAGGATAGTGATAGGAGTGTACTACCGTCCGCCTGGCCAGGACGAACAGACGGATGCGGAAATGTTAAAGGAAATCAGGGACGCAAACAAACTGGGCAACACAATAATAATGGGGGATTTCAATTACCCGCATATAGACTGGGTTAATGTAACATCTGTACACGCAAGGGACATAAGATTTCTTGATGAAATCAAGGACAGCTTCATGGAACAGCTAGTTCAGGAGCCGACAAGAGAAGGAAAAATACTAGACTTAGTCCTTAGTGGTGCTCATGATCTAGTGCAGGGGGTAACGATACGAGGGCCGCTTGATAACAGTGATCATAATATGATCGGTTTTGATATTGGCATTGAAGGAAGTGAAACTAGGAAATCAAGTACGCTAGCGTTTAACTATAGAAAAGGTGATTACGACAAAATGAGAAAAATGGTGAAAAAAAGACTGAAAGGAGCAGCTCGCAGAGTAAAAAACTTGCATCAGGCGTGGATGCTGTTTAAAAACACCATCCTGGAGGTTCAGGACAAATATATTCCACGTATTAGAAAAAAGGGAAAAAAGACTAAACGTCAGCCGGCGTGGCTAAACAGTAAGATAAAGGAAATCATTAGAGCCAAAAAACAATCCTTCAGAAAGTGGAGAAGAGAACCAACTGAAAGTAACAGGATAGATCATAAGGAATGCCAAGCCAAATGCAAAGCGGAGATAAGGAGGGCAAAAAAGGACTTTGAGAAGAAATTAGCGTTGGAAGCAAAAATACATAGTAAAAACTTTTTTAGATACATTAAAAGCAGGAAACCGGCCAAAGAGTCGGTTGGGCCGCTGGACGAAAATGGTGTTAAAGGGGCGATCAAGGAGGACAAAGCCGTAGCGGAGAAATTAAATGAATTCTTTGCTTCGGTCTTCACCGAGGAGGATTTGGGGGGGACACCGGTGCCGGAAAGAATATTTGAAGCGGGGGAGTCAGAGAAACTAAACAAATTCTCTGTAACCTTGGAGGATGTAATGGGTCAGTTCAGCAAGCTGAAGAGTAGTAAATCACCGGGACCTGATGGTATTCATCCCAGAGTATTAATAGAACTAAAAAATGAACTTGCGGAGCTACTGTTAGAAATATGCAATCTGTCCCTAAAATCGAGTGTAATACCGGAAGACTGGAGGGTAGCCAATGTTACTCCGATTTTTAAGAAAGGTTCCAGAGGAGATCCGGGAAATTATAGACCGGTGAGTCTGACGTCGGTGCCGGGCAAGATGGTGGAGGCTATTATTAAGAATAAAATTGCAGAGCATATACAAAAACATGGACTGATGAGACAAAGTCAGCACGGATTTAGTGAAGGGAAGTCTTGCCTCACCAATCTAATGCATTTTTTTGAGGGGGTAAGCAAACATGTGGACAATGGGGAGCCGGTTGATATTGTATATCTGGATTTTCAGAAGGCGTTTGACAAAGTGCCGCACGAAAGACTCCTGAAGAAATTGCAGAGTCATGGAATCGGAGGTAGGGTATTATTATGGATTAAGAACTGGTTGAAAGATAGGAAGCAGAGAGTAGGATTGCGTGGCCAGTATTCTCAGTGGAGGAGGGTAGTTAGTGGGGTCCCGCAGGGGTCTGTGCTGGGTCCGTTGCTTTTTAATGTATTTATAAATGACCTAGAGATGGGAATAACTAGTGAGGTAATTAAATTCGCCGATGACACAAAATTATTCAGGGTCGTCAAGTCGCAGGAGGAATGTGAACGATTACAGGAGGACCTTGCGAGACTGGGAGAATGGGCGTGCAAGTGGCAGATGAAGTTCAATGTTGACAAGTGCAAAGTGATGCATGTGGGTAAGAGGAACCCGAATTATAGCTACGTCTTGCAAGGTTCCGCGTTAGGAGTTACGGATCAAGAAAGGGATCTGGGTGTCGTCGTCGATGATACGCTGAAACCTTCTGCTCAGTGTGCTGCTGCGGCTAGGAAAGCGAATAGAATGTTGGGTGTTATTAGGAAGGGTATGGAGTCCAGGTGTGCGGATGTTATAATGCCGTTGTATCGCTCCATGGTGCGACCGCACCTGGAGTATTGTGTTCAGTACTGGTCTCCGTATCTCAAAAAAGATATAGTAGAATTGGAAAAGGTACAGCGAAGGGCGACGAAAATGATAGTGGGGATGGGACGACTTTCCTATGAAGAGAGGCTGAGAAGGCTAGGGCTTTTCAGCTTGGAGAAGAGACGGCTGAGGGGAGATATGATAGAAGTGTATAAAATAATGAGTGGAATGGATCGGGTGGATGTGAAGCGACTGTTCACGCTATCCAAAAATACTAGGACTAGAGGGCATGAGTTGAAGCTACAGTGTGGTAAATTTAAAACGAATCGGAGAAAATTTTTCTTCACCCAACGTGTAATTAGACTCTGGAATTCATTGCCGGAGAACGTGGTACGGGCGGTTAGCTTGACGGAGTTTAAAAAGGGGTTAGATAGATTCCTAAAGGACAAGTCCATAGACCGCTATTAAATGGACTGGAAAAATTCCTCATTTTTAGGTATAACTTGTCTGGAATGTTTTTACGTTTGGGGAGCGTGCCAGGTGCCCTTGACCTGGATTGGCCACTGTCGGTGACAGGATGCTGGGCTAGATGGACCTTTGGTCTTTCCCAGTATGGCACTACTTATGTACTTATGTACTTATGTACATTTATAGAATGTCGTCCATAATGTATTTACATTTTCAGAAAGCTTTTAATAAAATCCCTCATAAGAGATTCCTGGGGAAATTAGAAAAGCCATCAGTTAGGAGGCAATTCCTGTTGTAGATTGGGAACTAGTTAAAAGAGACAAAACAGTAGGGTTAAATTGCCAATTTTCTCAATGGAAGAAGGTGAACAGTGGAGTGCCAGGGGGATCTGTACTGGGTCCAGTGCTTTTTAACAGAATTGTAAATGATCTGAACATGGAGAGCCTGTAGATGCAAGGAAAAAAGACATTTGTATAGAAGCCTTAAAAATAAGATAGGAGTATATAGCATTAAATGAAGAGGTAGATATAATAGGCATTTCAGAGACCTGGTGGAATGAGGACAATCAATGGAACACTGTGTTAGCAGTGTACAAATTATATCGCAATGATAGAGTGGATGAAATTAGAGGGGGGGGGGGGGTTGCGTTGTATGTTAAAGAGGGAATTGAGTCAAACAAAATAAACATTCTACATGAAACAGATAGCAGAGTGCAATCTTTATGGATAGAAATTCCAGGTGTGAAGGGAAGGAATATACTGGTAGGGCTGTACTACCGTTCACCAGGACAAAAAGAACAGACAGATGAAAATATGTCTACAGAAATTAGGAAAACTGGTAAATTGGGCAACATTATAATAATGGGTGAATTCAATTATCCTAATATTGACTAGATAAATGTTACATCAGGG
Source organism: Microcaecilia unicolor (assembly GCF_901765095.1). Classification (NCBI taxonomy): domain Eukaryota; kingdom Metazoa; phylum Chordata; class Amphibia; order Gymnophiona; family Siphonopidae; genus Microcaecilia; species Microcaecilia unicolor. Next base: position 594,411,293 of record NC_044031.1, read on the forward strand.
AGTGCTAGGGAGTCCAGGAACCAACAAGAGGGGGAGCTATTTTGAATCTAATCCTTAGTGGAATGCTGGGCATAGTGTGAGAGGTAAAGGTGTTGGAGTGGAGAAGTAGCCTAGTGGTTAGTGCAGTGGACTTTGATCCTGGGGAGCTGATGTCATGAAATGGCCACTTAGAGGGTCTATACCCAGCATAGCTCAGATCCGTCTGCACCTGCCACTTGTGCTTACACTAGCACCCTTCTCCCACCGAGTGGGTTACAACCACCTCTGGGCAAGTCTCCCACTCCCAAATTATCTGCAGTGATTTCTAGGTTACTGGGGCCACACTCTCAGTGATCCCACAGTTCCCAGAAAGCACTCACAAACCCAACACACAAACCACCAGGATTCTTTATCAGTCCAGACAAGCACAGTGAACAAACAATTGTGTTTATTCTCAGAACTTGGAACAGTGGGCAAAAAAATGTGCAAATAGCAAACAGTAACAAGTAACTGAAAAATGGATCAATTAGAAAACTAAACATTTGCATACTGGCTAAACAGTACCTGGAAAGATCAGGACATATAATTCACCGACCCTCAGCAAATAGATCTATCTCTCTTTTTTCCTGGCTAATACTGAACTCAAAACCAGTAAAGTCCAAATGAGATGAGCTTCTGGGCCAATCAGAGCCGAGTCAACAAGATTTCAAATATATTCTGCTTCTTGCTTCCTGTTTGTGTCAAACTAAAGAAAAAACACTCAGGGGCCCTTTTACTAAATAGTGTAGGCACCTATGCGTGCTCAACGTGCATCAATTTTGAGTTATCGCCTGGCTACTTCATGGCCCTTGTGGTAATTTCATTTTTGACATGTGTCCGCTAAGTGTGCCGGAAAATTATTTTTATTTACTGGCGCACAGCAGAAACCGGGCGGTAATCATCATTCTATGCATGTAGACGATTACCGCATGGTTACTGTGTGAGAGCTTACCGCTAAGTCAATGGCTGGCAGTAAGGTTTCAGACCCAAAATGGACATGCGCCAATTTTTATTTTGCCGCACGTCCATTTTCGGCAAAAATTTTAAAAAAGGCCTTTTTTACAGGCGTGCTGAAAAATGGATCTGCGCATGCCCAAAACACATGCCTACACTAGCGCAGCCCATTTTTCGGCACACCTTAGTAAAAGGATTGCTCAGTTCTCTGTAACAGCTTTAAGCATAAACATACACCATCTGCTGGCCAAATAGGAGAAAAACACTTCAGACATAAAACAGGAAAATATCCAATACATTTTACAGGCTTAAAACACACTGTTTTATTTATTTATTTTTATTTATTTGTTATATTTGTATCCTACATTTTTCCACCTATTTTCAGGCTTAATGTGGCTTACATAGTACCGAAAAGGCGTTCGTCAATTCCGGTATGAATAAATACAGTAATGTTGTGGTAGAATAAGGTTCGTGTGTACAGACACATTAGGGAATCGTAGAGAGGAAGAGAATCATAGAGAGGAAGAGTTATTATATGTCCATTACGAGCTTTGGTTTCATTGTGTTGTAGGGTACAGGCATTTAAGTTGGGTCGGTAGGGTATGCCTTTTTGAACAGGTTAGTTTTTAATGATTTCCGGAAGTTTAGGTGATCATAAGTTGTTTTCACGGCTTTTGGTAATGCGTTCCATAGTTGTGTGCTTATGTAGGAAAAGCTGGATGCATAGGTTGATTTGTATTTGAGTCCTTTGCAGCTTGGGTAGAGGAGATTTAGGTATGTTCATGTTGATCCTGTTGTGTTTCTGGTTGGTAGGTCTATGAGGTCTGTCGTGTATCCCGGGGCTTCGCCGTAGATAATTTTATGAACCAGGGTGCAGATTTTGAAAGCAATACATTCTTTGATTGGGAGCCAGTGCAGTTTTTCTTGGAGGGGTTTGGCGCTTTTGAATTTCTGTCCAATAACTAATTCTTAATCCATAGAAGGACATTGCTTCCTAATCAGTGGCGTTCCTAGCCAGGATGGCACCCGGGGCAGATCACCGATGCGCCCCCCCCCCGGGTGCAGTGCGCCCCCCCCCCCCCCGGTGAAATGACACCCCCCCCGGGTGCACGCCGCTGGGGGGGGGGTGCTGTGGCGCGCGCCTGTCGGCTCAGAAAAGTTCGCTAATTTCACTCGTTTGCTGCAGCTCCCTCTGCCCCGGAACAGGAAGTAACCTGTTCCGGGGCAGAGGGAGCTGCAGCGAACGAGCGAAGATAGCAAACTCGGAGCCAGGTGCGCACCGCAGCACCCCCCAGCAGCGTGCACCCGGGGCGGACCACCCCCACCGCCCCCCCTTGGTATGCCACTGCTCCTAATCCCATGCCGCCTTAATTTTCTCATGTCTCTCATGAGGAACTTTGTCAAAAGGTTTCTGAAAATCAAGATACACTACATCAACAGGCTCATCTTCACACCTCCCCCCTTAAGAAAGAGACCCCGGATTGTGGCCTCCACAGACCGCTGATCGGGTCTCCATTGTCAAGTGTCAGGGTGGTTCTGGCTCTTCCTTTCTGGAGAGCAGGAGTGTAGCTACGGGTGGGCCTTGATGGGCCAATGCCCACCCATTCTTGCTTCAGGTCCACCCATTCTCAGTCTGATCACCAATCAGGTTCCTAGGCATCACTTATCCTGAACCAGTGCGTTTTTTCTATCAAAAAAGGTGCCAGTACTCGAATGCTAGGCCACCCTTCAGGAGTGAGGTAATCACTGATGGACCTACCCCACAATAGCCCGGCCCCCTGCAATCAGTCACAGAATCTATGACAAGGCAGAATTGGTGTGTAAGGCCTGAGCTCTTTCATTAAAACTAGGGGTCCATGGGTCAGTTTTAGCAGACAATGGAAAAGGTACCGGTACTCAGTACCCCCAAGTACCCCCTCAAAAAAAAGCCCTGTCCTGAACACAGCTGTGGTGCTCATTAGCTCAGCTTCAGCCATGTACAACAAGAAGTGCCTCATCTGAGAGCCCATTGCGGATCCAGTGATTTGTTTTGTTTTACCTACCACATTGTAAAAAAGTAAGCAGCAACCCTCCTGTCTTATCTGCCTTATTTGCTGCTGCTCGGGCGTGGGGTGGCCTCTGCTCTGCTAGGCTAGGCTAGGCTGTTTTTCCTATGTTCTGCTTCTGCAGCAGCTCTGCTCTCACTGCCTGCTCCAGCGAATCAGACTGACACATCTTAGGTCTCTACTATTAGTGACCCCTCCAGGACCCAAAGAAATCTGCATCAAAGTCCAGAGGCTCAGTGCTTCCTTTAATTAAGTGGAACCCGTCCCATGCTGCTGGGGGAAATCCAGGTACTCATCCCAGCCCTAGACCAACACCAGGAGTCAGAAGCTGCCACAACATTGGGAGTAAAGCCTCCTTCCCACCCCCACCCTGGCCAACACACCCTACTAGCAGCCAGCTTAGGCTGCCTCTCCAGCCTTGCACCACATGGACATTGATCAGGGTCTCATCCAGGGCAGTAAACTTCTAGAAGAAACTGTTTTGCAGTGCCCAGGAGACACAGACAGTTACGGGTGAGGGAAGTAATGGGTGAGAAGGAAGGAAGGGACAAGGGGAGGGCAAATGAGTAGTGATTCATGCTGTTGGGAGGGTGTGGGCTTTGCAATACCAAGGTTAAAAAAATGTTTTGTTATATTCTGGTCTTCTGGGTGGGGGTGGGATATTGGGAATGGCAAAACTGATGCCAGACTAAGGGGAATGGGAGGTAGGGAAGAGCAGGGCTATGCTGTGCTACTGGATGATTTCAGAGATTGCTGGTTACCCAGTTCCAGGCTGGAAATTTTGGGACAGTCCTGAATTTCTGACCACCTCCATCTTGGTGCAGCATTATGGGAGTTGTAGCACTGATTTCAATGGGCAGGATCAGGCACTGGAAATCCCACACTGCTGTGGGTCATAAATTCAAAACCACGACTGTCCCAAAATCTCCAGCATGGAACCGCGCATAACAGTAGCGTAGCCAGAAGTCAATTTTTGGGTGGGCCAACAGGTTGGAAGGGTGGGCACTAGACAGTGGTGTGCTGGTAAATGTTTAACAACAGGCTCTCTCCCTGGTCCACCTCTGCGCCCCCCCCCCCCCCGTCCACCTCCCCTCAAAATTGCAGAGCTGGCTATAGCCGGGGAGAGAGCCTGGGGGGTGGGGGAGGCAATGCATTACTCTCTCCAGAAAAAAACATTAAATGATCCCAGGTTCCAATCTAATTCATGTTTAATGTGGGATAAAATGCCATAAATAAGTAAATAAATATAATCTTTTAATGTTGAGCACCTGATTCTCAAAGTGGACATGTTCCAATCATTATATTGAAAATAAAATGATTTTTTTCTACCTTTGCTGTCTGGTGACTTTGTTTTTCTGATCATACTGGCCCAGTATCTGATTCTGCTGCTATCTGTCCTCTTTACTCCGTTTCCAGGGCTTCCTTTCCATTTATTTCTTTACTTTCCGCCTTTCTTCTTCATTTCTTGCTCTGGGTCCTCCGCAGACTTGACTGTCCAGTGGATCCAGCTTCTGCCTATTTTCTTCATCCATGTGCAATTTTCTCCTCTCTTCCTTTTCCCTCATCTCATCTCCTTCCTCACTCTTCCCTTCCCTCCATCCATGTCCAGCAGCCTCCTCTCTCCTGCCCTTCCCTCCATCCATCCATGTCCAGCAACCCTCCTCTGCCCCCTGCCCTCCCCTCCATCCACCCATGTCCAGCAACCTTCCTCTCTCCTCTTCCCTCCCCTCCATACACCCATGTCCAGCAACTCTCCTCTCCCCTCCATCCATCCCCAGCAATTCTCTTCTCTCCCCTGCCTCTATCCATCCACCCCCAGCAATTCTGTTCTTGCCCCTGTCCCCTCCATCCATCCATTCCCAGCAATTCTCCTCTCTCCCCTACCCCCCCACCTCCATCCATCCATCCATCCATCCATCATCCCCAGCAATTCTCCTCTCTCCCCTGCCCCCCACCTCCATCCATCCATCCCCAGCAATTCTCCTCTCTCCCCTGCCCCCACCTCCATCCATCCATCCCCAGCAATTCTCCTCTCTTCCCTGACCCCCACCTCCATCCATCCATCCCCAGCAATTCTCTCTCCCCTGACCCCCACCACCATCCATCCATAACGTGACTCTCCTCTCTCCCTCCTGCTCCCATCCATGTGTCCAGCGATTCTCCTTCACCCCCATGCATCCTTCCCTCCCATTCCACCTGCCCGCCCTCTCTCTGACAGCAGCGCTTCCCAGACGCTGCCTACCGCCGCTACGATCTACCCCCTCCCTCTGTCTCACTCTCAACAGCAGCGGTAGCGATTCAAACACGCTACCTCCTGCTTCTAACCCGGAAGCATCTCCTCCGCAGAGGAGACGCTTCCGGGTTAGAAGCAGGAGGCAGCGTGTTTGAATCACGACGCTACCGCTGCTGTTGAGTGAGACAGAGGGAGGAGGTAGATCGTGGCGGCGGAGGCATTGTCTGGGAAGCGCTGCCGTCAGAGAGGAGGCGGCAGATGCAGGATCAGCGCTGCCTGCTCCCTCCGCTTCACTTCTGGGTGGGCCTGAACCCAAACTGGGTGGGCCTAGGCCCATCCAGGCCCACCCGTGGCTACGCCCCTGCCGCATAACCTGACATCTCTGTACTTAGAAATCCATCATCAAGTGCACTCTTAAGGCATTATTTAGTAGTATCCTAAGAAACACTATTCACACCTATATACATAGTGCCCACTCACAGTGGCGATCCTTGGTCGGCTGCCACCTGGGGCGGAGTGCCGCTGCACCCCCCCCCGGGTGCAGCACAACCCCCCCCCTTGTGTATCACCCAAGCCCCCCCCGGGTGCATTCTTACCTGCTGGGAGCAGCCGCGCGGCTGTCGGTTCCTCTGGTTCCCTGCTCCCTCTGCCCCGGAACAGGAAGTAACCTGTTCCAGGGCAGAGGGAGCAGGGAACCAGCAAAGCCCATAGCTGCATGGCTGCTTTCTGCACCCCTCTAGAGCACCCTGGGGTGGACCGCCCCCACCGCCCCGCCCTCAGTACGCCACTGCCCACTCATTTTAGCTCTGGGCCCACCCAAAATGTCAAGTCTGGTTACGCCACTGCTGGAGAGGCCATCAGCGTTACCGTGTTCACTACCTTTCTGGTGCTGTATGGTGAAGTTGTACATTTGCAGGGACAGGCTCCACCAGAGTAGCTTCCCATTCTCTCCTGAGACCCTCTTCAGCCAGACCAATGGATTGTGATCTGTGATGACAGTAAAGTCTCGCCCATACAGATATGGTTGTAACTTCTTGAAGGCCCACAGTAAGGCCAGACACTCATTTTCAATAGTGGCATAGGCTACCTCTCTGTCAAGGAACTTGCGACTTAGATATACAATGGGGTGCTCCACCCCTCTGCTATTCACTTGACTGAGTACAGCCTCAATGCCATATGCTGAGGCATCAGTCTGTTGCACAAATCTTTGCTGGTAGTCAGGTGCAGCTAGTACTGGATCAGTAGCTAATGCTGTCTTTAATGACTGGAAGGCCGCTTCACACTCTGGTGACCAGATAACTATTCGGGGTAGCCTCTTTTTAGTCAGGTCAGTTAGGGGCTTGGCTATGGTGCTGTAGTGAGGTACAAACTTCCTGTAACACCCCACTGTTCCAAGGAAGGCCAATACTTGCTTTTTAGTTTGGGGAGTGGGCTAGTTTTGTATAGCTTCCACCTTAGCTGGTTCAGGCTTCAGCTGTCCACTTCCAGCTCTGTGCCCTAAATTTTGCACTTCTGCCATCCCCACCTAGCATTTGCTGGGTTTTATAGTCAGGCGGGCCTCCCAGATCTGGTCCAGTACTCCACTCAAATGGATCAAGTGGTCATCCCGAGTCTGACTGTACACAGCAATATCATCAAGATTAGCCCTAGCATGCTCCTGGAGTCCATCTAACAGACGATTCACTTAGGACTGAAATGTACCAGGGGCATTTTTCATTCGAAAAGGCATTACAGTAAACTCATACAAACCAAATGGGGTAATAAATGCTGATCGCTCCTGAGCAGCAGCTGCTAGGGGGATCAGCCAGTACCCTCAGCTAAGGTCCATTGTAGTCAGATACTGGGCCCTAGCTAAGTGGTCTAGTAACTTGTCCATCTGGGGCATCAGATAGGCGTCAGATACAGTACAATCATTAAGTCTCTTGTAATCAATGCAGAAGCGGGTTGTGCCATCGTTTTTGGGAACGAGAACTATAGGAGAAGCCCAGGGACTATGAGACTTCTTGATAACACCTAGGGTTAGCATCTCATCAGTCTCCAGCTTTATTTGCCTCCCCACCTCAGCAGATATTCAATAGGGACCCTGCTTCAGAGGGTCATGGCCATCCCTGTTTACATTGTGATTAGCCAAATAAGTAAATCCTGGTTTAGTGGAAAACACATAAGTATTCTTTTGCAATAACGCTTCTAACTGCTGTCTCTGAGAGGGAGTTAATTTCTCTCCCACTACAATTTGTTGTATAGATCCCAGTATAGCCTGCTTCCAAGCCTTGAAGTCCAGAGAGCTTCTTGCACTTCAGCTGAGATTCCAGACGTCCGCAGTGAGTCCTTGGTCGCTGGTTGCAGTGAGTTGGCTGTGTGCTGAGTTTTGGACTGTGTGTGCTGGGACGTCGTGGAGTGCTGGAGGTACTGGGGCCGTTGCTGCGTCTCGAAGTATCTCTGGATGAGGTAGCTGTGCTTGGAGCACAGAGGGATCCGTGTGGGCTGTTCCTGGTTCCTGTTTGCTGTGCTGTGCCTGTGTGTGTCCTTTTGCCCTAGGAGCATTGGCTCAGGCATTGCTTGCTCAAACCTTGTTTGCCCTGGGAGCATTCTGTTCAGGCACTTCAGAGATTGTCATTGACCCTCTGCCCTGGGAGTCTTGGCTCAGGCATTGCTTGCTTAAACCTTGCTTGCCCTGGGAGCATTTAGCTTGGGCACCTCAGTGTCTGTTTGGTTTTGTACCATTCTTCGCCTCCAGCGAGCGGAGGAGTCCACTCAAGTTCCCTACTACCCACAGTGCGGGTCTACTAGAAACTATTTTTTTCTTTTGCTTGGCTGCTGGCTTACATGAGATTCCTGACAGAATGAACCTTTATCTGACTGCCAGCGGTCTTACTGCTTCAAGCTAAGTTCCCTTTGCTTTCATTGTCCTGCCGGGGCGGGCCTTTACTTAGCTTCTTGTGTTCTTGTGTTTGCTTTTCCAGTTCAGCTGGACTGTCCTCCTATTTGCCATTATTGTATGCTGTATGTTTTTGCTTTGCTTTAGCTAGTGTTGGGATGTGCAGCTAGGCTGCTTTCTATCCCCTTTTGTTTTCTTGGACCATTTGTTTGCCCTTTTGTCTTGTGTTCCCTTTGCTGCCAGTAAAGCTACCTTAGCTCACCTCCACTTGCAACCCAGTCCAGTTCTTTGGAATACTCTTGTCTCTGAAGGGACTGTCTACCCAGAGGTGGTAGAGTGATCCTCACCCAGCCAACACTGGGCCAGGGGCTCACAAACATTACAATTGCTATTTTAATAACCACCTATATCACATTTAAAGTCTGTATGAAAAACTTTTCAAATTATTAATGTCAAGAACATCATACTACATGCCCTTTTTGCCACCAGTATAAATTAAAACTGACAACACGATTTAAAGCAACTAAGATATAAGTGCACTATTTATTTTTAATTATTATTTTGGGTGATTGAAGGTTTCTCTGGCCACACAACAGTATAAGAGAGTAGGTGATGAGGAAAAACAATTGGCCTCATTATATTGTAACTTACATAAGTTGGTCTGTTTGAGGTGTTTTAAGTCAGTCTTTCTCCCTTATACACACATTACTTAATTATTATATACTTTTTTTTGTTTAAATGCTTTTATGTCAGTGGCACAAAGGACAGTCAACACATATAGTATGATTTTTTTGGCATCAATTATGTGGAGAGATTTTCATAAAACCTTTTAACCTAATAGGGGTGGTTACTAAAATAGCAATGAAAAAGATTTTTTTTTTTTTAGTGTTTATTGAATGTATCCTACAAATTTATTCTGATAGTTAATTATACCAGAAACCACCCAGAAAAAGCTAAGAAAAAAACACAAGTAGCTTTATAGGGCTTCCAGTCGTGGTGACCTTTGTGTTCAGTTTAATTCAAGAGCACATTGTAGCACTTCCAGAAAGCCTGGAAAGATGCCCAGTGAGTGAATTTGATAGCATCAGCACATGCACAAATAATAATTATAGCCAGTGGTGTGCTGGAAATGTTTTAACAACAGGCTCTCTCTCTAGGCATAGCCAGCCCTGCAATTTGGGGGGGGGGGCCTGGGTGGACTAGGGGGGCAATGTATTTCTCTCTCACTCCCTCTCCCTCCCCATGCGGGCATGCTAGACATACCTTTGCTGGCAGGGAGGCCGAGCCCCACCAGTCAAATAAATGGACCACCGCCACTCCCTGCTGCTTATTTCTGGCTCTGAGCAACATGCCAGGGATTCTCATGCATACTTGTGCGAGAAGTCCTGGAATGCTGTTCAGAGCCAGAAACAAGCAGCATGGAGCAGCGGCACTCCATTTAATTGGCTGGCGGGACTTGATATCCTTGCTGGCAAAGGTGGCCCATCTCAATGCTGGACATTTACCACTGCTATTCTGCTCATCGAACACCAATGAGTAAGGTTTTTCTTGTGGGCCCCAGGCCCCCAGCCATGTCTAGTTCTGGCAGACGCACATTCCAAAAACTGACATATTCTAAACAATAAATAGAAAATAAATGTCATTTTCTACCTTCATTGTCTGGTCATTTTATTGTTCTTATTTTGTTGGTCCCAGTTTCTGATTTCTGCTTTCCTCTTTCTTCCTTAACTGTTTTGCCAGAGTCTACTTGTCCATTTGGCACTTCCTCTCTCTTCATGTCCACCATCCATCTTCTCTCTGCATCCCTATCTGTCTGACCCAGCATCACCCCCTATCTTCCTACCATGTTGAGCATCTCCCATCTCTGTGTTCCTATTCTTGCCCTATCTAACATATCTCTTCTGTGTCCCTATGCCCCCAGCCACATGCTAGCATCTCCCCCTCTCTCTACCCCCAGGGGTCCAGCAAGTATTCTTCGCTCTTCCCTCACTTCTGTTGTGTCTCCTCTTTGCAGGGTCAGCACTTCTCCCTCTTCCTTCTTTCCCCGCATGTCCTGGCACCTCTCTCTCTTTCTTGTCCTTCCAATCCCCATCCCCAAAGTCCAGCACCTCTTTCCCTCTCTGTGGCCTTTCTCTTCCTCATTCCCCTCACCTCACTGAATCTTTTTCTTTGGTACCTAACCTCTCTATCCAGCACTTCTCTGCTTCTTTGCACCCATCTAGATGCAGCACCTCTGTCCCTCATTGACCCACCCCTTATTCAGCAACTCTGTCCCTCTCTACCCCTCCTGATGCAGCACTTCACTCTCTCCTTGCCCCCCCCCCAATGCAGTACCTGTCTTCCTCATTGCTCCCTCCAATGCAGCACCTCTCTCCATCTTTGACTCCCCATGCAGCAACTCTCTCCTTCCTTACCCCCCCCCATGCAGCACTTCTCTCCCTCCCTCCAACCTCCCCCCATGCAGTACCTGGCTGGCTGGCTACCTCCCTTGTTCCCCCCCCATGATGTAGTATCTGTCTCCCTCGTTGCCCTCCCCCCAAGTAGCACCTCTTTCCCGAGTCTCGACCCTACACCTCTTGATGCAGATTCTCTCTTTCTCTCTCCCTCCCCTTCCACATGCAGTACCTAGCTGGCTGTCTCCCTTGTTGTCATCCCCCCACCAAGCAGCACCTCTTTGCGCTCTCCCCTCGCACTTCCTTGCCTCTTGCTCCTGCCCATCTTCTGCATTTAATTTTTTTAAAGCAGTGTTAATACATCAGCAGGAACAGGCTGCTTCAGCCAATCTCAGGGGCCTTCCTTCAGCATGTTCCGCCCCCGAGGGCTGAAGGAAGGCCCCTGGGATTGGCTGAAGCAGCCTATTCCTGCTGTGTTAACACTGTTTAAAAAAAAAATTAAGCGCGGGTTCGCGCAAAGCAAAAGACGAGAGGTTGGGGGGGAGGAGGAGAAACAGAGAGAGAGAAAGAGAAGTGCTGCACGTGACGGTGTGAGAAGAAGATGCCTAAAGCCACAGGGGACGCCATCGACACTGTCAGGTGGGGACCAGAGCCCAAATTTTGGGAGCTGGTTGTTAAAGTAGCTACTTTAACAACTGGCTCCCAAAATTCTGAAAAAAATAACAACCGGCTCTCGAGAGCCGGCTCCAGCACACCACTGATTATAGCACACAGACTTTTCACTTTCAGGCCCCTTTATGCTAGAACACCTTACCATTGAACATCAAGTTGGAAAGAAACTATCTATAGGCCGACTGAATTTCGGATTCAGTTTCAGATTTGGCGTTGAGACTGGCCCAAAATCCGGGTTTGGGTTTCAGCTGAAAATGCTGGTGCATTTTTAGCTGAAACTGAAACTCTCCACACCCCTACCACAATCACTCCATCCCTCTGAGCTGCCTGACCACCCAAACGCCTGTAGGCCCAACTGCTCACCTTCCACCCTACCTCCAAAGAAGATGAGTCCCCTCATCAACCTGGCTCCCCAACTATCAGTAGGCTCTCCCCAGGCCTATCTTAACAAGCTCTGGTGGTCTAGTGGCCTCTCCAGGGGCAGGAAAGAACACCATTCTTTTCTGCCATGTGCCCCTACTGATTTGAAATGGCTGCTGAGACTTCCCAGAGCAACCTTGTGAGACTGCCATGGGAGGAGGTCTCAGCAGCCATTTTGAGATTGACACAGGCATAAGCAAGAGCAATTGGAGATTGGCACCTGCATAAGCAAGTGCAATCTCAATATGGCTGCTGAGATCTCCCGCGGCAGTCTTGGCAGACATTTTAAACTGTCCCTCCTCCTCCAACCTCGAGGTAGGCCATGGGGGGGAGGGTATCCAGCTATGGGGTTCCACTGGACCACCAGGGTTAAAGTCCTTTGGGGGGAGGGATCCCACTGAACCACCAGGTTTAAATTTTATTTTGGGGGCAGGCAGGGGCCTGGGGGAGCCTGGGGTCCACCAGACCACCAGGCCTTAAGCCCTGACCTGTGAAACCAGGTTTGACAGGTCAGGGCTTTTCTCCTATCTGCCCACAGTTGTTCGTCATACTCAATGCTATAACCACACTTAAATTTGCAAGTCATTAGCTTTGAGCATGAGGGAGCTGATCAGCCCTGCTGATCGGGCGGTAACACTCCATCACTGTTCAGAACAGTCCTGGAGTTTTGAGCATCTGAATGTTAGTGAGGTGATGCAAAGATTCCTGCTGAGTGATAGCTGTAAAAGGTCCTTCAGCCTTAATCTTTCTCTGATCTTCCAGATGGCACTCAGGATGCCTGAAGTGTTGCAAAATATAGATCAGAATCTGTATTTCTCCTGCTTCCCCAGGAATAGAAGGGATTCATAGGGCTCCTTAAGCCTTCTGAAGATCCAAGCAGGACAGCCGTGCTGATTCTTGCATACTTCACTCCCAATAATAGTCTCTTATTTTCAGCTGAATGGAAAATGAGAGGGCTAACCAACCACCCCTAAATTCCCACTTCTCACTACCTAGTATGCCCTTTACTACTGACTCTGGGTGACTCAGTAAGAGTAACAGTTGCTGTAGATTCTACTTTGGTTCTGGCATGCTAAAAGGTATCTCCCTCGATGGTACTGGTCAGAGGTGGGAGATGGGCCCTAAGATCCTACCTATAGGCAGAATACACGTTATATAGTGTGTGTGTGTGGAGGGGGGGGCTTCTTTTGCCACCAGAGCCTTCCCACTGATTAAAATAACCACTCCCAATGCTTTACCAGCTTCTTGAGTTTTCTATCCCTTTCTGGAAGGTACTAGTTCCCTCTAGGCAGGTGTCAGGAAGCAGATAGTTGAACCAGAGGACACCAGACCTCCTGGCTGCAGGAAATGTCAGTCAGTATGCACTGCTCTCTTGTGGTCCACCGTGGGCTTGCCGCGCGCCAATCCAAAACTACCACCGAGCTACCGTAAGAGCCCAGCAATAGTTCCCACCCCTAGCTTGCACCATTTCCAGCACTACAAAAATATGCCCTATTTTTGTAGCACCGGTACTTAGCTGGCAGTTACTGGGTAGCACAATTCACTGCCAGGTTCCCGTCAGGTTAGTGCGGAAGCCCTTACCACCATCTCAATGGGTGGCGGTAAAGATCCCCACCAAAATGGGCATGCAGTAAGTGGTTCATTTACTGCACGGCCATATCTTTTTCCCAAAAATGGACAGTCTTTTACCAGCTGTGGTAAAAGGGGGCCTCAGTGTGTGTCAAAAGCATGTGCTGACGCTAACGCAGACCCTCTTTTACTGCAAGCTTCTTAAAAGGATTCCTCGATACACTAGTGATAGCACTGAGGACTCGGTAACATCCCTTGGTGCTGAATTCCTCAGTTTGTTACATTATGCAACCTCAAATATATTTTATTTTCCCTAGCATATTAAAGCCATTATTTAAACAAACAAACTTTGACTGAATTTTATGATGTTCCAATGTGGCAATTAGTATTTCAGCTATCTAGTCTCCATTTTTTTTAAATCAAAGTTGAAAAGCTCAAGGAACTTTTTTTTAACAATGTTAAATGTTATCAATATCTTTTTGAACTACAACCTGGAATATCAACAACGTTGTTCTTGGTGAGAGACATTAGGAGTAACGTCATATATGACAGAATAATAGATGGCCTTTTCTCTCCCTACAACGGTAGCCTTCTGTTCACTGTTAATACATTAATCAAAAACTCATTCCGCGTCTCCCATGAGAGATAATGAACCTGTCCTTATATCATTCTATCCTCTGCTTCAGTTTGGCCAAATGGCAACAACCAGTGCTGTGAAGAGTTATTTATCTGTTGGTGTTTTTCTATAATCAAACAAAACAATCATTTTTTATTAACAAGAACATGATACAGTAAGGGGGAAATTCTATAAATGGTGCTCAAAAATTGGGGCTGTGCTGTTCTATATAGGGCATGCCCCCTTTACAGGATAGCGCTTAGCACTGATTCCCATACCCAACTTTGGGTGCCAGACTTATGCCTGCTGAAATCTGCTGCAAATCCTGGCACCCAAGTTAGCCGCAGAGACCCATTATCCTATATAATAATTTGCACCTCCAACATTCTACGTCTGGATGCCTGGGTTAGTAACATCCATTCCCACTCATTGCCCCGCCCTCACGGCAAAACGTAATGACGTCAGAGGGCGGAACAATGAGGGGGAAGGGAACGCTGGAGGCAAGATTATGTCAGGAGGAGAGAATCACAGGATATCAAGGGGTGGGAGGGAGGAAGGGAAGGGGAGGGCAGGGCAGAGGAGAATTGATGGACATGGATGGGATGGAAGGACAGTCTTAGGCGCCCCATATAAGAGGCTTGGGGAGGCTAAGCCTCCCCAGCTCAACCATGACCCAGCCAGGCAGCTCTCAGATGGTCCCTCTGCTCCTTCCTGCCCTCAGCTCCCCGATCGACAGCCCTTCTCTCCGTTCCTCCCCCCCTTGCGCGTGTTTAACCCTTTTACTTTCAGGCGCAGCGATGGCAGTGAAGAGGACAACACAGTGGGCTTGCCTCCAGCTTCTCCCTTCCCTCACACAGTGTCTCACCTTCTGTGATGATGCATTTCCTGTTTCCGTGAGGGCGGGACACTCTGTGAGGGAAGGGAGAAGCTGTGTTGTCCTCTTCACTGCCGTTGCTGCGCCTGAAAGTAAAAGGGTTAAGTGTGCGGGGGGGGGGGGGGGGGAAGGAATGGAGAGGAGGGCTGTCAGGGAGCTGAGGGAGGGCAGGGAGAATCGCTGGACATGGATGGGAGGGCAGGGGAAGAGAAGAGAGGGCTGGAATTGGAGAGGAGGGCAGGGAGAGAAGAGATTGCTGGACAGGAGAGGAGGGGAGGGCAGGGGGGAGAGAAGAGATCGCTGGACAGGAGGGGAGGGCAGGGGAGAGAGGAGAATTGCTGGACATGGATGGATGGTGGGGCAGGTTAGAGAGCAAATTTGCTGGATATGGATGGATGGAGGAGAGGGCAGGGGAGAATGGAGAGTTGCTGGACATGGATGGATGGAGGAGAGGGCAGGGAGAGAGGAAAATTGCTGAACATGGATGGATGAATGGAGGGGGCAGGGGAGAGAGGAAATTTGCTGGATATGGGTGGATGGAGGAGAGGGCAGGGGAGAATGGAGAGTTGCTGGACATGGATGGATGGAGGGGAGGGAAGTCAGGAAGGAGATGCACATGGATGGAGGGGAGGGAAGAGAGGAGAAATGCTGGACATGGATGGAGTCTGCATACTCTTTGTCTTTTTATGTTTAAATCTGTTTATTAATGCAGAGTATAAAACATATGGACATAATTGTCAACAAATAATCTTACTAATACAACAGTCAACTATCAATCTGTCCACCTTCATCAATCAATTTACCTTTTCTTATAAACAGTCCCATTCCCCCTCCGTCTTCCACTTTATCATGTTCAATAGTTCCATTGAAGGTATCCAGAAACAAGAAACGGTCTAAGCTTGACCAAAAACAGAATGTATACCAATAATATCATTTTGAAACAAGTTAGTCTAAAAATTGTACAATTAAGGTACCTTCTTCTCATGTAACTGTCCCTCCCTCCCCCCACCCCATTCCCTCCTGCGAGCTGTTCAGATATTCAGAATATAGCTGCGGCCTCTGGAAGGCATGGTCAGCCAAAAAGGTTCCCAATGTGTGCGGAATTTTTCACCCATCACTGAATCTAGAGAGTGGATACCGCATCTTTCTAGCTTCATCTGATGTATTAGTTGTGTTCTCCAATACGCCAGTGATGGCTTCGAGTCAGACAGCCAGAACTTTAATATGGTGGAGATCCCATAAAATATCGCCAGACACACAAAACGCTTGAACCCCGGAGGCGGTGATCCCGAAAATTTGTAATTATTGAACAGTAGGAGGGGATCACGAACTACCGTGCACCCCCATATCTGCTGCAGTGTTTGGGTAATCTCCTCCCAGAACTCCGTTATTAATGGGCACAGCCAGAACATGTGGCCTAACCCCGCCTCCCCTCCACCACATCTAGGGCAGGTCCCATCGCAGGCCTCTATCACCCGTGCAGCCCTCTTTGGTGGTATATGTGTTCTTAGTAAAAATCTATATAGTCTCTCACATTGTGCGACCGACAATTGCAACCTATATAATTTCCTAATAAACTCTTTGCATATATCGATCGTGATAGCAGCTTCCAGATCTTTTGACCAATCTCGAGCCAGGCGCCCATAGTCTATTTCAGAAGTAGAGTCTTTGAGCTGCTGGTGATGAAACCTGAGAGGCACCGATAACTGTGCACCCAATGTGTATGTCTCTGTTAGAGTGTCAATTACATCCTCTGTGAGGTCCGTCCATACCAGGGATGCTACATAATGTTTCAGTTGTAAATATTCGAAATAGTGTCTCCCCTGTATACCGAATTCCTCTACCAATGTTGGGAGGGGTTTTATTTTCCCTTCATCATTAACTACATGTGACAGATAAAGGATGCCCTTCGCTGCCCATTGTCTGAAGATGCTGTTACCCTGCCCCGGTGGGAAGTCCGGGTTATTAGTAATGGGCAGTAAAGGAGTAGTTTTAGCCGTGAAATGATGCTTCCTACACACCCACCGCCATGTGTTTCTGAGTGATTGTAGCAAGGGGTGCTTTTGAAATGCCAATGCGGGTAACCGGTTACCCGAATGTAACAAATAGCTAAAGTGTGTCCGGGGAAAAATGGAAATCTCAATCTCAGTGACGGAAAACTCCTGCGTACCCCGATACCAATCATTAATATGACGCATCGCGCTGGCAATTGATAAATTCCTTATACTCAAGAGTCCCATCCCCCCTTGTTCTCGTGGCGTTGTAATCACTGTCATTGGTAGCCTAGGGCGTCTCCCCCTCCATAAAAACCTCTGAATCCATCTATCTAAGGCTTTCTCATCTTTCCCTTTCAAATACAAGGGCAGCTGTTGGAAGAGGTACAGCCATCTCGGCGCAATTAGCATATTAAAGAGAGCAATGCGCCCCCACAGTGATAATGGTAGGGTCTGCCACAGGGATAATCTATGTTTCGTATCCTCCAACAATGGGCCCACATTGATACGGTACAGAGAAGTCACATCCCTCGGGATCATTGTACCTAGGTATTTCAACGCCTTATCTGCCCACTTTAGCGGGAAGATTCCCGGCCATCTCTCCCGCACAGCCTCATCCACTGCTAAGGCGCCCGATTTCTGTAGGTTTAAAGCAAATCCCGATAGCACACCATATTCCTCCACAACTTCTAGGGCACATCGTAATGAGGATCGGGGGTCCCGTAAAACCATGAAAATATCATCCGCATACGCTAATGTTTTGACCTCTTCCCCTCCCATCTGCACCCCCTTAATCTCTCCAGACCCATTCAGAAGCCTTATCAGGGGCTCTAATGAAAGATCAAAGAGGAACGGGGACAGGGGACACCCCTGCCCCGTTCCCATTGGACCGGGAACCACTCCGATCGGTGTCCATTTGCTATGATCTGCGCACCCAGTCCTGTATAAAGCACCCGAATAATCTGTATGGCTTCCTCTGGCAACCCCACCCACTCCAATAACTGTAGTAGATATCCCCAATTGACATGGTCAAAGGCCTTGGAGGCATCTAGGCTTGCAAGCATTAGAGGTTCATTGTTAGTTATACAATGGGCCATGGCAAGTAGAATTCTGCGAACATGTAAGACCGAATGTCGTTTGGGTACGAATCCCACCTGTGCTGCGCCCACCAAGACTGGAATGTGCTCTGTCAATCTGTTAGCCAACATTTTGGCCAATAGTTTAATATCTACATTGATGAGAGATATAGGGCGGTAGGAATCAGGGTCCACCACCTCTTTCCCTGGCTTTAGTAACAACGTAATTAGGGCCGTGTTTTCATGTTTCGGAAATTCCCCTATCTCTGTCACTTCTTGATAATAATCCAACAACGTCGGGAGCAGGGGCAGCTGTAATGCTTTATAAAACTCCCCGGAAAAGCCGTCGATCCCAGGCGCCGAGTTATGCCTTAGGCCGCTAATAGCCTTCTGGAGCTCTCTCGGTTGTAGGGGTTGGGCCAATTGTTCCCGAGCCTCTGGTGTTAACTTTGGCATCCCTGCCCTGGTTAAAAGTGCCTCTACTGCTTGCTGTGAGGGCGAGCCCGCTGAACCGTACAGGTCCCGGAAATATGCCTGCATGATGTGTAAAATGTCAGTGGTTTTGTTCTTTACTTCTCCCATTTCATTCCTCATAGCCATGATAGTACGATTTCCGGCCCGTGGGCGAACTAGTGTCGCCAATACCCTCCCTTGTCTATTACCATATGTATGTAATCTGTATTTTTGATATAGTAGGCCTCTTTGTGTCTGTTCATGTATTAACGAATTTAAGGTTGCCTGGAGGGCCTCATAATTATCTCTGTTAACCTGGTTCGGGAAGCTCAAATATGTGCGCCTGGCCCCTCCCAACCGATCCGATAGGTTAACTATGCTAGCTGCTACCTTCCGCCGCCTTGCTATTACGTAGGCGATAATTTCCCCCCTCATCACAGCCTTGGCCGTGCACCAAAACAAACTCGGGTCTGATTTATGTTGCTGGTTATGAGTGGAGAATTCCTCCCACTTTTGATGTAAGAACTTCTTGAAATCTGGGTCTTTAACTAAATAGTTTGGGAATCTCCACGTCCTAGCTGCCTGACTTTCTTTTTGATCTACTAGCTGAAACCATACTGGGGAATGGTCCGAGATCACCTCCTGCTCTATCCCAGCTGCCGTTACACTGGAAAAGAGCGAACCTGAAATAAACAGATAATCTAAACGGGCCCAGGTCCCGTGTGCCCTGGATCTATGGGTGTAGTCCTTTACCTCAGGGAACAGGGACCTCCAGACATCCACCACCCCAAGGTCTGCGGCGAACGCTGGAAGGATCCCCCGCTCCCGGTCTTCCCCCGCCCCCTCTTTCCGGCAACCTGTACAGTCTGTGTTTGGGTTCATCAGTGTGTTCATGTCCCCAACAATTATTAACCTCCTATCCCTATATGGTAACAAAATCCGCAGGAGCTCTGAAAAGAAGTTTGGGGTGGAGGGGGTGGGTGCATACACCGACAGTAAAAACATTTCGGACCCTTGTAAGTTTAGCTTGACTAAAAGATATCGCCCATTATCATCCCTTAGTATAACCTCAGATGCACAGCTCAGATGTTTACGGTATAAAATCGCCACTCCCCCCTTTCTCTTGCCCGATGACACAAAATCCACCTGTCCCACCCAGTCTCTCTGTAATTTCTGATGTTCTTCATCAGAGAGTCTGGTCTCCTGTATACAGGCTATGTCAGCTCCCAACCTCTTCAAATGTGTGAGGATCTTCCTCCGCTTTGTCGGGGATGAAACTCCACCCACATTCCATGTAATTATTTTATAGCTAGAAGAGCCAGTGTCCCAAGCAAGCTATCAATAATATCATTCCTACTAATTTATTGGTGCCAGAGTCCCAGCCCTTCCCCGGCACCCAACAATACTTTCCAGTTGTTAGCATACCTATTACAGTTCCACAGCCTTCTCTCCCACATTCATTATTAGAACAGCCCATTAACCCTCCCTTCATTCCTCCCTCCCCCCACCCTTTACTTTGTAGCAACCCAATCTGCCTTAAACAATTCCCTTCCCCTCCCTTGAACGCCCCATTATGACTACTACGTAGTGACGCCAGTTGTCGTCACCCAGGTCACATCTCTGCGGGGGTCCCCGCTCCCCTTTAATCTTATTGCTTATTATAACATTCCAACTCAATTATAACCGTTCTCTAACTTCCACTATTCAGTTCCACTCTACGAGTTATTTAGAGCCTTGAGTCTCAGTAAACAAAGGAAAACAGTAATCAGACAGTCTCATACCCTAATCCTGTTTCATGTAACCACTTCATGCTGGCCCAGCTCTCTGTTTATATAGTCCATGGCCAATTTCTCAGACGTAAATACATTCCACTTCCCGTCTTTCTGGATTTTGAGGATCGCTGGGTATGTCAGGGCAAAACGGATTTTCTTCTCTGCTAGGGTGGAACATGCAGTATGAAACCGTCTTCTCTTCTCCTGTAATCCTACAGAGTAGTCAGGGAAAATTAAAATCCGCTTTCCATCATATTGTAGAGTGTCACGTTTTGCTTTAAATCCTTGCATGATCTCTTCTTTGTGAATAAAATTATGTATTTTAATGATGACCACGCGAGGTTTCTGGTTCTCTGCTTGAAATCTCCTCAGCCTGTGGGCTCTCTCGATGCAAAACCCCCCGCTGCTGTCCGAAAGGGCGAATTCTTGTTGTAGCCATTTTTCTAGCAGGGGGCCCAGACTCTTCTCGGCGATCGACTCAGGGATACCAACCAGTTTCAGGTTTGAGCGTCGTGCTCTGTTTTCAAGGTCCTCCATTTTCTCGGCCTGAGTCTTAAGCTGTTGTTCTATTGCCGCCATTCTCGGCTGTCCGGTAGTGCACGTGTCTTCCAGAGTAGATACCCTCTGTTCTACCTCATGTGTCCGCTTAGATAATTCCGCTATGTTTGCATCCATCTTCCCCAATTGGTTCGCCAGCGATTGGAATCTCGGTTCTAAGGCCGCCACCACCGCCGTAGTCAATTGTGTTAGCTGCCGTTCCGAGAATTCCTCTCGTTCTTCCCGCCCGCTATCCGCCATCTTGGGTTGTGCGGGAGAGGTTGGTGGCTTCCCTTTCTCCACCTTTACGCTTCTTTTAGATGTTCCGGCCGGCATGGGGAGCAAAAAATGTTCCATGCACTCTCCGACAGCCTTGGTCTTACTTTAGGTTCTGGTTGTTCCGTTGGTCTCGGTTATTTACGAGAGATGTGAGGAGCGGGGACCCGGAGCTCAGCCGTTATGCTGTTACCGCTCCCAGCGCATCACGTGACCTCCCTCTTTGTCTTTTTAAAAATACTATAAATAAAAATCACAAAAAAAGAAAGATTAAAACAAAAAAAAAACATAGATAAAACAATCCGTATCTCATACCTCTGGAGCATATTACTCATTATACACCCTTCCCAATTATTATTTATCATGCTAGAACATTTCTCCTAACAGTTCCCTTAAAAACATTATCAACATTACATGATAACCTTGCTAGCGCCCGTTTCATTTGTGTGAATATTGCGCTCTACTTTTAAGAATGTCCGTAACCTGCCCATGCCTCTCCCATTGCCATGCCCCCTTTTGGGTTGCTCACTATGGGCTTTAGGTACCCAGCATTACAGAATAGCAAGCAACTGGATGCATAACACAAATCCTAATTTGGTGCCAATTAACATTAATAATTAGTTGTTAGCATCCAGTTGTTGATACTTAACATCTCATTAGCCAATTGAGCTGTGTGTGCATCTCAGAAGTACGCCATATATAGATTCCAATAAAATAACACTTCCATAATACATTATAATAGAGAATAATCACTTATAATCCACGTCCTAGGAACTTTACCATTACTGGAGCAATTTTTAGACTGTTCTGAGACTTTCCTTTGGAAAAGAATCTCACAATGAATAGTGGAATATTGGAAGCATGTATGGTTCAAAATGAAATACGTATGCTTACATTTCCCTCTCTATCTTTCTCTTTTTCCTGCAAGCGGAAAAAACATGTACACTTGGACAGAGTGTACATATTTCCAATCTGAGACGGATGGGGTACAGTTTTCCAAAGTTTTTTTTCTTGCAAATAATCCCTTGTTTACCCACAGAAATCTGTTTGAAAAATTGCCCTCTCTGTGGATTACCTATCAATTACTACTAAAATTGTAAGGTGGCAATTCTGTAAAGTGGTGGCTATCGTTAGGTGCCAGAAAGGGGCACGCTTAGGGCCTTATTCTATAAAGGTTATGCCTTAAATTCAGGAGCATACATTTAGGAGCATAACCTTTATAGGATAAGGCCTTTAGCACCAATTCTATAACCACTTCAGGGCACATCCAAGCTGTTTTAGAATAGTGGCATAAATCTACTCTGGTGCCTAATGGTAGGCGTAGTCAGGCCATGCCAATTGCAAGTGTAAGTGGGTGTACCTAAGTGTGCCTTATTTATTTATTTATTTATTAGGATTTATTTACCGCCTTTTTGAAGGAATTCACTCAAGGCAGTGTACGGTAAGAATAGATCAAACATGAGCAATAGGAAATTACAGCAGTAAAAATATTCAAATAACAATACAAAGTATGGCATAGAGGGGCATAATCGACCAGAAACGCCTATCTCCATGGGCGTTTATCTCCGAGAACGGGTCCGTGAAGGGGCGGAGTGAACCGTATTTTCAAAAAAAATAGACGCCCATGTGTTATTCGCCAAGGTGTGAGCTGGGCGTTTTTGCTTTTCAGCGATAATGGAAAATGAAATCGCCCAGCTCAAAAACGAATAAATCCAAGGCATTTGTTCGTGGGAGGGGCCAGGATTCATAGTGCACTGGTCCCCCTCACATGCCACCGGGCACCCTAGGGGGCACTTTTACAAAAACAAAAAAAAAGGTAAAAGAGCTCCCAGGTGCATAGCACCCTTCCCTTGGGTGTTGAGCCCCCCAAATCCCCCTCAAAACCTACTGCCCACAAGTCTACACCATTACTATAGCCCTAAGAGGTGAAGGGGGGCACCTACATGTGGGTACAGTGAGTTTGGGGGGGTTGGACGACTAAGCATTAAGCAGCACAATTGTAACAGGTAGGGGAGGATGGGCCTGGGTCCACCTGCCTGACGTCCACTGCACCCCCTAACAACTGCTCCAGGGACCTGCATACTGCTGCTTGGGAGGAGGGTATGACATTTGAGGGTGAAAGTAAAAAGTTGTGAAACATCATTTTTTTGTGGTGGGAGGGGGTTAGTGACCACTGGGGGAGTCAGGGGAGGTCATCCCCGATTCCCTCTGGTGGTAATCTGGTCATTTAGGGCACTTTTGGGGGCCTTATTCGTGAAAAAACAGGGTCCAGGAAAAGTGCCCTAAATTCTAGCTACAAACGTATCCATTATCGGCGAAAGGCGCCCATCTCTGTTCGGGTGATAACCACGCCCCAGTTCCGCCTTCACCACGCCTCCAACACGCCCCCGTCAACTTTGTCCGCATCCGTGACGGAGTGCAGTTGAAAGCATCCAAAGTTCGGCTTTCGATTATACCGCTTTATTTGTTTTTGTGAGAAAAACGCCCATCTCCCGATTTAGGTCGGAACTTGGGCGTTTTTCTCGTTCGATTATAAGCAGGATAGTATACTGCTTACAATGTCAATAGTATACATGGAGGGGCATAATCGACCAGAAACGCCTATCTCCATGGGCGTTTATCTCCGAGAACGGGTCCGTGAAGGGGCGGAGTGAACCGTATTTTCAAAAAAAATAGACGCCCATGTGTTATTCGCCAAGGTGTGAGCTGGGCGTTTTTGCTTTTCAGCGATAATGGAAAATGAAATCGCCCAGCTCAAAAACGAATAAATCCAAGGCATTTGTTCGTGGGAGGGGCCAGGATTCATAGTGCACTGGTCCCCCTCACATGCCACCGGGCACCCTAGGGGGCACTTTTACAAAAACAAAAAAAAAGGTAAAAGAGCTCCCAGGTGCATAGCACCCTTCCCTTGGGTGTTGAGCCCCCCAAATCCCCCTCAAAACCTACTGCCCACAAGTCTACACCATTACTATAGCCCTAAGAGGTGAAGGGGGGCACCTACATGTGGGTACAGTGAGTTTGGGGGGGTTGGACGACTAAGCATTAAGCAGCACAATTGTAACAGGTAGGGGGGGGATGGGCCTGGGTCCACCTGCCTGACGTCCACTGCACCCCCTAACAACTGCTCCAGGGACCTGCATACTGCTGCTTGGGAGGAGGGTATGACATTTGAGGGTGAAAGTAAAAAGTTGTGAAACATCATTTTTTTGTGGTGGGAGGGGGTTAGTGACCACTGGGGGAGTCAGGGGAGGTAATCCCCGATTCCCTCTGGTGGTAATCTGGTCATTTAGGGCACTTTTGGGGGCCTTATTCGTGAAAAAACAGGGTCCAGGAAAAGTGCCCTAAATTCTAGCTACAAACGTATCCATTATCGGCGAAAGGCGCCCATCTCTGTTCGGGTGATAACCACGCCCCAGTTCCGCCTTCACCACGCCTCCGACACGCCCCCGTCAACTTTGTCCGCATCCGCGACGGAGTGCAGTTGAAAGCGTCCAAAGTTCGGCTTTCGATTATACCGCTTTATTTGTTTTTGTGAGAAAAACGCCCATCTCCCGATTTAGGTCGGAACTTGGGCGTTTTTCTCGTTCGATTATAAGCAGGATAATAGAACATTTTAACTGATAGTGAAGGGTAAAGCAAAGATGGAGCATATAGATAGGTAAGAGAGTAAGAAGAGTTAGAAAGTACGGTGATTAATTTAAAGAAAGTTAAACATGAGGTCAGTTGCTAATATGAATCTGATGCATGTGCATAAATTTAGGTACGTGATCTGCACCTAAATTTACACACGTCCCAAAAAAGTGGGTGTGGAAATGGGAGGTGTGAAGAAACAGTGTATTTTAAGCCTGTAAAATGTATTGGATATTTTCTTGTCTTAAATATATCTGAAGTGTATTTGGCCAGCAGATGGTGCATGTTTATGCTTAAAGCTGTTACAGAGGACTGACTTCTCTTTCTTTTATTTGGCACACAGATAATAGGAAGTGCCTTGTAGTGTTGTAACCAGTTTTTATTTGAAACTTGACTGTTCTGAGCTCTGATTGGCCTGGAGCTTTGAAACTACCCAACAGATGCTGGGTGTTGCTTCAGTTTCAGCCTGGGAGAAGGAGAGAGAGATCTTTCTGCTGAAGCTCTGTGAACAGATATATGCCCTGATCTCCCCAGGTACTTTCTAGAAAGTATGCAAGTGCTTAGTTAGAGTTATAATTGATCCATATTCCAGTTACCTGTTATTGTTTGCCAATTGCAGTATTTTGTTCCACTGTTCAATATTTTTTAGAGAATAAACATAACTGTTTGTTCGCCCTGTTTGTCTGGACTGATAAAGAATCCTTGTGATTTGTGTGTTGGGTCTGTGAGTGCTTTTTGGGAACTGTGGGACCACTGGGAGTGTGGCTCCAGTAACCTAGAAAATGCTGAAAATAATTGGAGAGCAGGAGACTTTCCCAGAGGCGGTTGTGACCTAGTCAGTGGGAGGAGGGTGCTAGTGTAGAGCACAAATGGCAGGTGCAGGCGGACATAAGCTGTACTGGGGATAGACCCTCTAAGTGGCTGTGGGGTAACCCCAGGTGGGTGGCTAGGTGTTTTGTGACAGGAGGGTTATGGGTGGTTCAGGGCAAATCATGTCAATTATATAATATTTAATTTATTTTTTTATTTTCAACATTTCATATACCTCAAGTGATCCCTGAGGTGATTATGCAGTTTATAATTTCTATTACAGGCACTTTGCACTGTCTCTAATGGGCTGACATTCTAAGTTATATATTGTACCTGAGGCAATGGAGGGCTAAGTGCAGGGGTGTGCTGGTAAATTTTTAACAATGGGCTCTCTCTCCGGGCATAGCCGGCCCTGAAATTTGGGGGGGGGGGGGGAATACATGCCTCTCTCTCCCCTCCCTTTTGCGGGCACGCTAAGCATATCTTTGCCAAGCCCTACCAGCCAATAAATGGACTGCCACCATTCTCTGCTGCTTGTTTCTGGCTCTGAGCAGCATGATGGAACCTTCTTGCGCTTGCATGAAAAGTCCCAGCCTGATGCTCAGAGTCAGAAACAAGGAGCTGGGGGCAGCAGCAGTCTATTTACTTGGCTGGTGGGGCCAGCATCACTGCCAGCAAAGTAAAAGAGAATTCAGGAGGGGGCACAAGGCCACATTTTGGGAGTCAGTTGTTAAAGTAGCCATGGGGAGGCCTACTTTAACAACCGGCTCCCAAAATTCTTAAAAACTTAACAAACGGCTCTCGCGAGCCCGTGAGAGCCCGCTCCAGCACACCACTGGCTAAGTGACTTGTCCAGGGTCACACGGAGCTGTAGAGTGAATTGAACCCTGTTCCCGAGGTCCGTAACCCATTGCACTAACCATTAGGCCACTCCTTCACTCCAAAATTCCAAATATTCTAAACAGTGCCTAGAAAGCCCCCACAATTAGCGCTATTCTATAAAATTCGCCTAAAATCAGGTGCAATTTATAGAATACACGTAGCACCTGTCCCTGCGACTAAAATTGAAACATGACCATTTACACCAACTAGAACCAGGTGTAACTGCTCATGGCTAATTTCAGGCGTATTCTACAATGGTGCATGTAATTTTTAGGAATGTCCATGACTCGCCCATGCCCCTCCCATGGACATGCCCACTTTTGTGATCCGCGCATTAGAATTTACTTGCACCAATTTACAGAATACGCTTAGGAAGTTGTGCACCTAAATTGTAACTAGTGCCAAACAGGGATGATAATTGCTTGTTAGTAGCCAATTATCAGTGCTGATTAGCTTGTTAAGCAATTAGGTTGCACGTGCAAATCGGTTGTGCATTGATTTGCACGTGTAACTTTAATTGTGTTTATAGAATCTGGGGTTTATGCATATTTAGGTTTTAGCCTCTATTTAGTATTAATGTTATCATTTAAGCCATGCTTGTAAACCCCTTTGACCCTCTATTTAATTATTTTAGTCCAGCTTGATTAAGATGTTTTCATGGCTCAATTTGAATGATTTCCTATTATCCTTCTGTTTTCTGCGCTTATTTTTTTTAAATGAGTGTTTTCTGACATGTGTTCTAGTGAATTTACCTCTAAAACGTGTTTCAATTGTTTCCCCATTAAGTTGTTTAGCCACTGACAAGAAGGGAGGGGGGATATGGGAAAGGAGTAAGGAGACATAGAATGAGGCAGGAAGGTAAAACGCAGTCACGGACCACATCACAGGAAAACATTGAAGGCTTAAGTGAACAACCAAGTTTTAATGGAAGATTTAAATTTGATCAAGGACATTTCGCTACGGATTTCAAGGGTGAGACTATTCCAAAAAGCACACTGCCTGGTTTGTTCATGCTGGGTCTGTCTTTGGCTACTTAGAACTAGTCGATGGTCATTTAGGGAACACAGGGTATAAGCAGGAGTTTAAGGAATCATTAGGGAAGCAAAGTAAGAGGGTGATCCGAAACAAAGGGGTCCTTTTACCAAGCTGTGGGACAAAGGGCCCTGCACTAGCGCCGGAGGCTGTTTTTCCCACGCACCAGGTCCGTTTTTTCCGCAGTTGGTAAAAGCCCACCCAAAAAATGGCCACGTGGTGAGATAGCTCTTACTGCATGGCCAAGCTGCGGGAGCCCTTACTGCCACCCATTGAGGTGGCGATGAGGGCTCCTGCGCTAACCTGGTGGTAACTGGGCAGCGTGCGGCAGTGCCCGATTACCGCTGGGTTATCGCCACGCAAGCTATTATTTTCTTTTTCCCCCGGTAATGGGATTCGCTCAGGGTGGGACTACTGCTGGCAGCCGTGTTGGGCCAGTGGTAGTCCTGGAAGTGCAAGCAGTAAGCCCACATTGGATTTACCGCCACCCTGTAAAGGGCCCCAAAGAGCCTTAAAAGTCAAAAGAAGGGTTTTGTACTGAGTACGATATGGAAGCAGGAGCCAGAGGTTGTGTTTAAATAGTGGTGAGCAGTGGCGTTCTGTGGTTCACTGCCACCCGGGGCGGATCGCTGCTGCACGCACTCCCCCCCGGCTGCAGGGCAACACGGCACCCCCCCGGCATGACACGGCAATACGACACCCCCGACCCAGTCCCCACCTGTCTATCAGCTCCGTCCACCAGGCGCCTCGTGCGACTCTGCGCTGCTGTAAAAGAAGAAAATCGCTTTGTCGGCCCTTCCCTGTGTCCCGCCCTCTAATGTAACGTCCTGTTTCCTCGAGGGCGGAACTGAGTGAGGGAAGGGCCAACGAGGCGATTTTCTTCTCTTACAGCAGCGCAGACGTGAGATGTCACACCACACAGCTGCCGGGTGGATGGAGCTGGTAGGGACTCGCTAGCAGAGCACCCCCCCATCCGTTGACACCTGGGGCGGACCGCCCCCACAGCCCCACCCTTGCTACGCCACTGGTGGTGAGACATGATCAAATGTCTTTGCGTGACACAAAAGACGTATAGCTGTATTTTGCAGGGATTGGAGCTTTTTGAGAGAGGATTTAAGAACACCATAACAAATATTATTACAATAGTCAAGTCTAGAAATGGTTAAAACAAACCCTTACATTGCTCCTGTAAAGGATATTAGATTCTGCAAAGAATTCATCAGCGTTCTTTAAAAACTTTGAGCTACACAAACAGGGCAGGTTCAAATTATTTTTTTTGTTTCCATTTTCATGCAGGGCAGTGTCTTAATAGGTGGATATAAATATGACAAATGAAATGAAGGGAAGCAGTGCGGATCTCAAATGGATTAAGTTTTCTCCTAATACCAATGACTTAACTTGAAAAGAATAATAATTTACCACTTGAACTTCCATACAAGGCCCAGTGCTTTATGATTCTAATCATTTTGAAACATGTATAATGCATAGTTGCAATGAAGATAAAAAATTCTTGCAATCAAGTGAAGTGCCTGGCTTTTTTGACATACACTATAGCAAAGTAGGCAGCAAGATCAAAGTGCTCTCTTAATTATGGTTCCTCATTTGTAGCAATGTGGACTGAGGCACAGGCAAGAGGAATGACTTGTTTAATTTCCCACTCAGTCACTACAAGAGAATTTTAAATGAACAACCCCAGGAACTTGTGTAACTTTCAGTTGAAACCAATATGGTCTAGTGATCCTAGTTTTGTCTTAGAACATGAGAACGTAAGCCTTGCCATACTGGGACAGACCAAAAAGGTCCATCAAGCCCAGTATATCCTGTTTCCAACAGTGGTCAATCCAGGTCACAAGTACCTGGCAATATACCAAAAGAGTAAAACAGATTGTATGTTGCTTATCTTAGAAAAAAGAGTGAATATTCCCAAGTCCATCTTAATGATGGCTTAATAATATCTTTCATAACATTTCCATACTTGGATTTCTCAGTTGAGAGTTTAGGGTTCCCTTTCCCCTCAAACTTATACATGTGCCTGGAATGAATGGGTTCTGAAGTAACAATCAGTGTTTGAACCTGATTAGAGAGATACAGCAAAGCTGTAAGTACACAGGAAACCAAAAATGCTTTGACAGGCCACTTGAACTTACACTTGAAGATATACTACTCAAATTATTCAAAATACAAAAAAACAAGGAGAAAAAAAAGACCTCAGATTAAAAAGGCCTCAGGGCACATTAAGTTGAGTATTAAATTCTGTGCTGCTTTTGAAAATAGTGATTGTGTATTAAGTGAGGATGCTAGGAATTATTAGGAAAGGGATGGTGAATAAGACCGAAAATACTATAATGCCTTTGTATGGCTCTATGGTGCGTCTGCACCTTGAGTATTGCGTTCAGTTCTGCCATATCTCAAAAAAGAGAGAAACAAGGCTAAAGAGGTTAGGGGTATTCAGCTTGGAAAAGAGACGGCTGAGGGGAGATATGATTGAGGTCTATAAAATCCTGAGTGGTGTAGAATGAGTAGAAGTAAATAGATTTTTTACATGTTCCAAAAGTACAAAGACTAGGGGACACTCGAGGAAGTTACACGGAAATACTTTTAAAACAAATAGGAGGAAATATTTTTTCACTCAATGAATAGTTAAGCTCTCGAACTCTTTGACAGAGGAGGTAGTAACAGCGGTTAGCATATCTGGGTTCAAAAAAGGTTTGGACAAATTCCTGGAGGAAAAGTCCATAGTCTGCTATTGAGACAGACATGGGAAGCAACTGCTTGCCCTGGGATTTGTAGTATGAAGTGTTGCCACGATTTGGGTTTCTGCCAGGTACTTGTGACCTGGCTTGGCCACGGTTTGGAAAACAGAATACTGGACTAGATGGGAGCATTGGTCTGACCCAGTATGGCTACTGTTATGTTCTTAAGTTATACCTATTTTAATTTGAGGAGTAGAAGTGAAAGGAGGGTTTTTTTTTGGACCGATAAATGAGAGGTGGTGAGCATCCTGTGTTTGAGTATGAAAGCTCTTTGATCTGAAATCCTTTTTTCTCCTTGGTTTTTTTTTAATATTTTGAGTAATTTGAGCATTATATTTTTAAATACAAGTTCAAGTGGCTTGCCAGTATATTAGCAAAGTATTTTTGGTATGTTTGGTTCTGAAATGAGCCATAAAAAATTGATATATAAAAATGTACCTTACCTATAAAGACTTTGCAATATAAAGGGCCCTGTTTACTAAGGTGCGTTAGCATTTTTTAAATTTATTTATAAGAATTTAAATTTACAAGCAATAAAATAACTTGCCAGAAATACAGAGAAAGTAATACACAAGAATTATTTCAATCGGGTAATTCTATACTCTTCCTTAGACCACAAAATAGGGAGAGTGAAACAAGACAAGGAGATCAATTAAACAACAGTAAACAGAAAAAAACGTGGTATTAACCTGATTATCCCCAGTTATTATTTATCTGAATCATTATTCCACATTGATCATCTGGTTATTGTCTAATATTAGTAGAAATAATACACCTACTTCCATTTTTTCTCTTTTAAAACCAGAAATTATTTAACAATGCGAAGGTGTGTTAGCATTTTTAACACACCTATAATTAGCGCACGCACTAACCATGTAGGCACCTATAGGGATATTGTAGATGTGTACACAGTTAACGCACGTACTTGGTTAATGCGCATTAAAAATGTTAACACACCCATAACGCGGCTTAGTAAACAGTGCCCAAAATTTGTTTCCTATGCATTTTTTTCTTGCTTTGTATTTAAACAAAAATGAGCATTCATAAGTTCTTGCAATAAAGAGGTTATACCAAACATAAACCTTGATTTATTTGGTCTAGTAGATCTCTGGTTTTCATGTTGCTATTATTGGGATTGAGACTCAGTGTGGTTCCTGCCTACTTAAACGATGCTGAGTGTTTGTTTTTATTATTTATAGCAATTCATAATTCTATACCAGTTTTTACTCTAAAATTGTTTGTAAAATAATTTAAATAGCGCTCAGTGTTGTGAAGTGCCAAACTACCACATGCTATGGTACCACCATATAATACTTCAACCGTATACCATCATTGCACCAGGTCCCGCTCTTCCTGCCCTATAGGCATGATCTAATATCGCTGTACTTCAGATTTCCAAACAATAACTCATACAACTTGTAATATCTTGCAATCTGTATAGCGTCTTGTCAAATGTTACTTATCTCAAAGCAGAATCCCATGGTGAAGCGTTGTTCTCAAACTGCTGATATCCTGTGAAGTCTGTATCCAAAATCAAAATCATGAACTGAAACTCATTGTAAATCCTCATGCCTAAATTAGGTGTGGATCTGCCATATTCCATAACATTGCATGCAAATTCTTTGTTCGCTTATGACCCACCTATGCCCCTTCCCTGGCCAAACCCCCTTTCCAGATCCATGCACAAGAATTTACACGTGCATCTTTATAGAATAGCGTATAAATTTTAATTATTGCCAATTAGTGCCAATAACAGCACCAAATTATCAGTGCTAATTGGCTCGTTGCTCAATTAAATTGTGTGTATGCCATATATACAATCTGGGAGTTAGTGTTTTTTTTAGAAACACTGACTACCACTGCCTGACTATTGACCTGATTATTGTTGTGTTAACATCTTGGTTTGTTTTCCTTTTTATTTTGACCTGGCAGCTTCTTCCTGCTTCTTTCTGCTTCCAGCTCACTCAGAACCAGAAGTGGGACTTAACTTGTACCCACCCAAGGATTTTTCTTCTATTTTATTTCCCTTGGGTTCAAAGGTTACATGGTCTGGTCATTGCAGTGATTTCATTGGCAGGGTCCCATGCACCAGACTCCTTCCAGAGGGGTTTCAGTCACAAGCCCTGTTTTGGGCCAATAGGTATCACTTTTAAGCAATAAATATGACTTTTTCCACCAAGGGCTGTGAATACTTCCTGCATAGCATCCGGTCCACTAAACAGCAGAAGATGCAGGCGAAGGGTCGAACAATAGACCTTCCAGGTGGCAGTGCACAGCATTTGTCACTAGAGCCATCAGGCTGATTCTAACATCTTGTTTTCCATGATAATTTTGCTTTGCAGTCTCAAGAAATATGATCTACTAACATCAGTGATTTCTAAGCTGTTAAAAATTATTGTTACGCGTCCAAATCATTTTTTCCCATTAACTTCAGTTGGAAGGTCGGCTGCTGCAGTAAAGCTCTCATAAAGACATAGCATCAACCTTGAATGTTTCTTTCTCCCTCATGGACACATGGTGCAGATTACACCAGCCACAAGCCACAAGTATATGATTTATTTCTGTTAAAGACACAGGGTTCTTTGTATGTAGAAACCTTCCCCCCCACCACCAGGATCATTTGGGTGTTAGGAGCCTGACTTATGGATTCAATTCTTAGAACAAAGTAGGGGGAGGAGGTTTACAGAGCTTCTCATTTTACAGCCAGATGGTTTTTTTTATAACAGATTTTTCCTATACCTTCAGCACATCACCAGTGGTATAATTTAACATTCAATAAAGCCATCTGCTTTCTAGCTTTTCTCACACTGGGAAACAGGACTGTGTTTTAGCTGATAAGGCTGTGTCACTGCAAATTCTTGTAAACTTACCACACACCATTAGTTATATTATAGAATAAGTGAACACCATGATTCAATAAAGAAATATAGAAACAGAGGAAAATGTTGGCTGGGTGAGAAGGACTAGTTGGTCTAGACCAGGGTTGGGCAATCTTGGTCCTTGAGGGCTGCAAGCAACCCAGTCAGATTTTCAGGATTTCCCCAATGAATGTGCATGAGATCTAGTTGTGTGCACTGCCTCCATTGTAAAAATACAACTTAACTATAAAGAGGAATGAAGGACTACTTTTTAATTATATAAACATAACAACTCCGTTAACAAATTGCACTCACTTGCCTTGCTTGTATTAGACTTGCCTCCACTGCATAGGCGGTCGGTGGCCCAACTGTTTGGGGAGGCTAAAGGGGGCGGGGTTTGGGATGGGGCCAGGGGCGGGGCTTACATCTATAATTGTCTGACAACACAGAAAAAAAAAATAAGTAAAAATAAGTCACAATTAATACCTTTTATTAAATTTAGATATTAAATATGTATCATATATCAAAGAATAAAGCGGTTGCTCAAAGCATGTACTAACCACAATTGCTCAACTGCAAAACACTATGCACAAATTTGTGCAAAAACACACTCATAAACCTTATTGTACCATAACACTGGGCAGACCCTAATAAACCAATATACCACCCATAAGGAAAATGCAGACCGTCAACAATATGAAACAAGGGATCATAATATCACAATTCTCATGTAGAGCCACAAAACACCCTTTTAGGGTGGAAAGTGTTCACAATGAGCTCCTTTTATGAACTACTATATGTAGATCCTTCAAGAGGTAGTGTGTCATGATTTAGGCTCTAAAACCCTTTCTGATGATTGGTGCCACCTCAGTAAGGCCAATACACAATCTCTCCACTGCAAAACACTATACACAAACTTGTGCAAAAACACACTCATAACCTTACCAAACCATAACAGTACTAATTCCAAGGACAGGACGAGCTACAACCTTATGCGTGGAAAGGCAGCACTGTAATTACACCGGGCTCTAAAACACCAGTGCACAACCTAGTGAAACAAAAAAAAAAGGGCTGAAAATACTACACACTAGCAGAATACTGCACCTTGATCACACATGAAAAACACATGACACAACAGATATGAAGGCAAAATACTGAACTGGAAAGTTACCTCAAGAAGTCAGACTCAGCATACAGCAATACTAGAAAAATTGAAACTTACATGCAAAACATCACAAATGCATATTTCCAAAAGCTGACATATTCCAGTTAATAAATTCTTAATAAAATACTTTTTTCTACCTTTGTTGTCTGATCATTTAGTTTTTCTATTCGCTTTGGTCCCAGTGTCTTCTGTTTTATGCAGGGTCTTCTTTCCATTTGATATTTTTTCTCTCACCATGTCCACCATCCTCCTGTGTCCTTATGCATCCTGTCTATCTGTAGCCCTGTCCCTATCCTTTCTCCACTTTAAACATCTGCCCTCAAAGTGTTTCAATCCAGCCCTTAAATTCAGCATCAGAGAGAGCCGGAGGAGTGGACGCGGCAAAGGGGAGCGGGAACGGAGCTGCCTGTGAGAATGAATGGCAGGCAGTGAGGCATCGCTGACGGAGACGGGTACGGGCAAGGGGATGTTGGGTGGGCCCTGCAGGGGGTTGGGGTCACGTGCGGGGGGGGGGGGGGGAAGGAGAGCTGCCGGTCGGGGACTCCCCGACGGGGAGAGCAGGAAGGACGGTGGGAGAGCTCCCTGGCTGCTGCGGAAGCCCTGCGTTTGTGAGGGCAGCAGCCAGGAGAACGTCAGAAGCCTCCCCAAGCCTCTTATACGGGGCGCCTATGCTCCACTGTATGCAACAGATCTCATGCATATTTATGCACGTTTATCCAATCCTACCCTAGCTGAGATAATATTTAACCATCTCTCTGACCTCATGTGCAACTTTCCTTAAATCAGTTACCTTACTTTATAACTCTTCCTACTTTCTTACCTATCTATATGTTACATCTTTGCAGTACCCTTTATTATCAATTATAATGTTCTATTACGTATTGTGTTGACATTGTAAGTAGTATACTTTCCAGCTTATTTTCGAAAGAGAAAGATGCCCATATTTTTCGACCCAAATCGGGAGATGGGTGTCCATTTCCCATGGGCGCCCAAATCGGTGTAATCGAAACCCGATTTTTGGCGTCCTCAACTGCAGTCCGTCACGGAGACGAACAAAGATCACGGGGGCATGTCGGAGGCGTGGTGAAGGCGGGACTGGGGCGTGGTTATTGGCCGAGGAGAGATGGGCGTCTTTAGCTGATAATCGAAACAAGAAGGGCTTTTTTGACGAGAATTTGGTCCGCTTTATTTGGACCCTTTTTTTCAGGTCCAAGTCCCAAAAAAGTGCCCCAACTGACCAGATGGCCACTGAAGGGAATTGGGGATGACCTCCCCTGACTCCCCCAGTAGTCACTAACCCCCTCCCACAAAAAAAACCCCACTTTACAATCTTTTTTCCCCAGCCTGTATGCCAGCCTCAAATGCTGCACCCACCTCCATGACAGCAGAATGTGTTCTATACTCTGACAGCCTTTCCCTGGTTCTGATGTGGGTCTCGGGTGAGTGTGACACCTTTTCTGTTAAGGGCACTGCAGAGTCACATCAGCAATGCATTGTGGTGGGTGTAGGGTATTGGGCTCCGTGATTCCACTAGCTTGTGTTAAATGCTCACGATGTTGGTAGTTGGTAGGCTCTACTCCCATGGTGCTTTCCCCTCTGCTTACTGGGTCAGAGTGTGCCCTGTTTTGTTTCCGGTAGTCCATGAGGTAGTGGTCATTTGTGTAAGACACTTTTAGATCCCTTTCATGTGTTAGCCACGTTACAGCACTTAGTTCTTACCTTGAATGTTGCTGAAAGAGGGCATTGTACACCATTCTGCCTGCTCGGACCTACTGCTAATCTCAGTACCAACGAGACTCGTTGCCAGTGGGGTACAACCTCTGATCTGCAGTTAACTATGAGTAAAGGTGCTTATTCAAATAAAGGATGTTTTCAGCGAGATTAGTCTTCAGGTGTGAACTGCTGTGCCAAGGTTATACACCAGCAACAAGTCCTGTCCGTGGAGCACTTTTATGGGTACTGCAGTGCACTCCAGAAAGGCAGACCCAAGGCCCATCCCCCCCACCCGTAACACTTGTGGTGGTAAATGGGAGGCCTCTAAAACCTACTGTACCCACATGTAGTTGCCCCCTTCACCCCTAAGAGCTATGATAATGTTGTACAATTGTCCCTCCCTCGACCAAATAGCTTGGATTGGGACGTTTCTGAGTTGGGCGTTTTTAGTTTCCATTATCGCTAAAAAAACCCAAAAAACGCCCATCTCAGAAGGGACCAAATCCATGGCATTTGGTCTATCCAAACCGTATTTTCGAAACAAAAAATGGACGCCCATCTTTTTCGATAATACGGTCTGTCCCGCCTCTTCACATACCCGTTTTCGGACATAGACGCCCATGTAGATGGGCGTTCGATTATGCCCCTCCACGCCATACTTTGTATTGTTATTTGAATATGTTTTACTGCTGTAACTGCCTATTGCTCATGTTTGATCTATTTTTAGTGTACACCACATTCAGTGAATTCCTTTAAAAAGGTGGTAAATAAATCCTAATAAATAAATAAATATTTATTAGGGACATTCTGAAAACCCAACTGGGTTGTGTTTTTCGATGATTAAAGTTGCCCACCCTTGGTCTACCTGTCTGCCCATTTGTACCTGTCTGCTATCCTATCACAGATCTTAATTCATGCATGTTATCTAGCTTCCTCTTTTACTAAGATCCTTGAAGGGGGGGGGGGGGGCGGAGGAGTAAGGAAGTGTGATCTGAAAAAAGCATTTTTCATGTGGAAATGGCTATTATAAATTTGCAGAGGTATACATGTATGTAAAAATATGCAGGCCAATAAGAGCATGGAAACTTTGACTCAATTTGCGCATAGGCAGAGTTATAAAATACACACAAACCCATCCTTGTTGCAGGTAGAGCTTTGTGCGAGAACATTTGTGTGCTGCTGAGTTTAATTCTGGGAGCCTGATTTGTGAAGACAAACACTGGAAGAACAATACTAATATAACAAAAACCAGTGCATTAATTATATCCCAATAAACTCCAATCTCTGTTGATCTACCTATCTACATACTGGGCAAAAGAAGCCACTTAGGGGGAATTCATCAAGCAGCTTTAGGGCCTTAAGTTATGTTACTTGGCCCTTAACGTGACTTAAACAGCCCTAATGTCAAAGAAACATGACAGCAGATAAGAGCCAAATGGCCCATCCAGTCTGCCCATCCACAGCAACCACTACCTCCCTCTTTCCCTAAGAGATCCCATGTGTCTGTCCCACACTTTTTTAAATTCAGACACAGTCCTCATCTCCACCAGGAGGTGATTCCATGTGTCCACCACTCTTTCCTTGAAAAAATATTTCCTTAGATTACTCCGGAGCCTATAACCTCTTAATTTCATTCTATGCCCTCTCATTTCAGAGTTTTCCTTCATTTGAAAGAGGCTCACCTCCTGTACATTAATGCCACTGAGGTATTTAAACGTTTCTATCAAATCCCCTCTCTCCCGCCTTTCTTCCCGCCTTGAGAGCCTTAAGTCTGTCCCCATATGCTTTATGAAAGAGACCACTGATCAATTTTGTAGCTGCCCTCTGGACCAACTCCATCCTGTTTATACAAGGGCACTATCACCTCTTTTTTTTCCTGCTGGCAATCCCTCTCCTTATGCGCCCGAGCATCCTTCTGGCTTTGACTGTCGCCTTTTCTACCTGTTTGGCCACTTTGCGATCATCAGACACAATCACCCCCCAGTCTTGCTCTTCTTTTGTACACAGAAGTAGTAAATTTAGGGGCCCTTTTAGGTTATCAATAGAAATCAAACAAAATAAAACATGGAAAAGAAAATAAGATGATACCTTTTTTATTGGACATAACTTAATACATTTCTTGATTAGCTTTCGAAGTTTGCCCTTCTTCCTCAGATCGGAAATAAGCAAATGTGCTAGCTGACAGTGTATATAAGTGAAAACATTCAAGCATTACTATGACAGTCTGACAGGGTGGGAGGAGGGGGGTGGGTAGGAAGTATGCATGGGGACATCAAAGCATATCATTGATATTCTAACAGGATGGGTGTGGATAGGTGAGGGGAGGGTGATCAACAGAGACATACAGCTTTATGGTTTATAATGGGCTAGGAACCCCAGATCCTTGTTAAGTCCTTTCTGTTGGGTGGTAAAATATTCAATCATTCTGACTTCAAAGGTCTTACGTTCTTGTATGGTTTTAAAGTTACCTTTCAGGATTCTCACTGTGAAGTCACTGGTACAGTGTCCTGGTCCTGTAAAATGTTGACCAACAGGTGTGGGAACCCTGCTGGCACCAGTATTGTTCATATGATGTCTATGTAAATTGAATCTTGTCTTAAGCATCTGGCCTGTTTCTCCAATATAGCATCCTTCGTTACATTTTTTACACTGAATGATATATACCACATTGGAAGATGAGCAAGTGAAAGATCCCTTTATGTTGAATATCTTTCCTTTGTGGATGACTTTGGGGTCCTGTGAAATATTTTGGCATAGTTTGCAACTGGATAAATTACAGGGAAGTGTGCCCTTCTGTTCCTTTTCAGTCTGTGATGGAAGTTTACTTCTGATTAGCTTGTGTTTTAAATTGGGTGGCTGTCGGA
The DNA here is from genome assembly GCF_901765095.1 of Microcaecilia unicolor. Taxonomy (NCBI): domain Eukaryota; kingdom Metazoa; phylum Chordata; class Amphibia; order Gymnophiona; family Siphonopidae; genus Microcaecilia; species Microcaecilia unicolor. The sequence continues at coordinate 594,449,780 of NC_044031.1, forward strand.
AGGCCAGTACTGGTGGGGATGGGAATATCTCTTTCAGTAATTCATCCTCCTGGAGTATAGGTTGTAGATCTCTTATGATTTTCCTCAGTTTTTCCAGCTCTGGATTGTATGTCACTACAAGCGGGATTCTGTCTGTGGATTTTTTCTTTTTGTACTGTAGCAGATTCTCCCTGGGTGTTTTGAGGGAGGAGGCAATATTCTTGGAGATTATTTTGGGGTTGTAGCCCTTCTGTTTGAAGGATTCAGTCAGGCTTTTAAGGTGTCTGTCTCTGTCCCCTGGGTCAGAGCAGATACGGTGGTATCTTGTGGCTTGGCTGTAAATGATGGATCTTTTTGGGGCCCTTTTAGAAAGGCGTGAAAGGGTCCACACGCATGCAGCGCACGTCAAATCAGCATTACCGCCCAGCTAGCACATAGGCCTCATGGTAATTCTGAGTTTGGTGTGCGACAAAAACCTGCAGTAGAAAATAATTTTCTACCAAGGGGCGTTCCTGGCGGTAATTGGCAATTAGCTTGCACTGGATGGTTACCACACAGGTAACACGTGAGCCCTTACTGCTAAGTCAGTGGGTGGTGTTAAGGGCTCAGGTCATAAATAGACGTGCGCTGATTTTAATTTTGCTACACGTCCATTTCCTGGCCCCAACCCCCCCCCCCCCCACACTTTTTCCAGATGCGGTGGAGAAATGGTCCAGCGAGTGTCCAATACACGCGCCCACACTACCGCAGGCCACATTTTGCTGTGCCTTTGTAAAAGGACCCCTTAGTTGCCTGACTAAATTTGGTATGGAGATATTTTAGTCACCACAGGTTAAGTACTAAGGAGATACAAAGCAAGCATGCTGGAGGCATGTCTAGGTGTGTTTTGTGCTTATTGATTGACACAGCTACATTGCTGCACGCTAACTAATTAGCACATGATTAGGGCGTGACCCCTTCCCACCTAGAAAATAGGTGTAGTTAAGGGCTCATGCACTAATGGGAAAATTAACACGTGGCCGTTATGAAACCATGCTGACTCTGTCCCATTAAATTATGTTTATCTATGTCTTCCGCAATTTTATTCTTTATGAACTAGACAAAACCAAACTCTCCACACTAGACTGATAACCTACGTTGCCACTAATGAAAGTTACGCAATACGCACTACCACTTTATTTCACATACCGGAAATGAACTTTCTATAGTTGATTGTCTAACTTATTCTATAATTAATTTAGGAACTTCAATGCAATACCACTTTGTGTTCTACTTTACCTGAATGCAATACTACTTGTATTTCTCTATCTGGAAATGGCGATCGCCATTATGGCATAGTGT